>NC_135692.1:6121269-6744269 GCF_964276395.1 Gasterosteus aculeatus | reverse complement strand
TGACTCTATGCTTTGTGACATTTCTACTCCAGTCGGTCGCTTTTTGGTTTGCACCCACTACAACAGTTGCCGTAGCAACGCTCCCCCCCCCCCCCCATCTTTTCCCTGGAAGCCTTTTAGAGCCGAGGGCAGCTTTAAGAGACGGGCGCTGAAACAGAGTATTTCAGAAACAGGCTAAACAGTCTGTTCCAACAGACACGAGAAAAACAGTTTTTTTTTTACATTAATGAATGAAAACATGTTGTAGTTTTAACCCAAAATACGTGTGTGAATCAAGTGTGAACTTGATGATTCCCTTGTGTCTTTATTCATTGATTGTTATTCTTATTTCTGATCTGTATTATGATACACGTAATATTACTTGCACTTCTATAAATCCTCTTGATACATGTTATTTTCTGTTTTGTTTTGTGGTCTTAATTATATCAGTAGCACATGTCCAGAGGAAGTAAACTAGATAGTCAAGTCAAGTCAAGTCATTTTATTTTGTATAGCCCAGAATCGCAAATTACAAATTTGCCTCAGAGGGCTTTACAGTCTGTACACATACGACATCCTCTGCCCCGAAACCCACCATCGGCACAGGAAAAACTCCCCAAAAAATGAAAAAACCCTTACAAGAGGGAAAAAAGGGAAGAAACCTTAGGGAGAACGTCGGAGGAGGGATCCCACTCCCGGGATGGACAGACTACAATGGATGCCATGGGTACAGAATGAACAATGTATAATACATGCAATTCCTATGACAGAAATGATTCAAGTAATTGTGAGTAGTAAGCCAGGCGCACAGCAGGACCACTGCAGAGGCAACCACCATCAGATAGAACCACCATCCACAGAATCCTGTGGGGAGGGAGAGCACAGAGATTTTAGGAGAGGGTAATGTTGGTTTATGAGTAAAGTAATATGATTAATATCTAAAATAATGATGATGATGATGATGATGATGGCAGCAGCAGGCGTCAGCATGGCCACGGTAGGTGTCAGGACCAGGGTCCCGAAGGAACCACGATCTATGGAGACCTGATAGGGGCGAAAGCACAAAAAAAAAAAAAAAACTCCCGGAAAGAAGCTGAATTAGTCATGTGCATTAATAAAACTTGAATTATGGTAGAAAGAGAGCGTGAGAGAGGAGCTCGGTGTGTCCTAAGAAGTCCCCCGGCATTCTAAGCCTATAGCAGCTTAACTAAGGGCTGGTCCGGACTAACCTGAGCCAGCCCTAACTATAGGCAGAATCAAAGAGGAACGTTTTAAGTTTTACTTTAAAAGAGCTAACCGAATCTGCCCCCCGGACTGAAAGTGGAACCTGGTTCCACAAAAGAGGAGCTTGATAACTGAAGGCTCTGGCCCCCAGCCTACTTTTTAAAACCATAGGAACAACAAGTACAGCTCAACCATAGTTAAAGGAAAGAAACCACACTCTGCTGGCCCGTCTGTGTATTCTGTGTTACTAAAAATACAGTTTCACTAAATCTTATGGGTTGTTTATTCTACTCATGTGTAACTTCTGATGTTCTCGTTGACCTAAGGATGACACGGCATAGGATTGTTTTATTTTTGTATTATTAATGCAAGACCAACCAACCACCAGACCAACCAGCAAGTGTGCCTGATGGCACTGAATATTTAAGATTTGTATAGTTAATAGCAGGGCCAGGCAGAGTAAATGATATGTAAAGCAGATGTTTTGCAAAAAGCCACTTCAGCTGCAGGACTGCTGCCCCGCTTGAATTCAAATAAATTTGCTTACTCTCATTTCAGTTTCTTTGGAATTATTGTTACGTTTGAAAAATAATGAAAAATTCTTTAAACTATTGTTTCTAAACCTACTTGATGATAGTTTTAGGGGGTCTGCAAGTTCTTAAAAAGTATTTAATTTAACTTAACAGATGTCACTTTACGTCCACAAGGCCTGTTAAGTCACTAATTCTCATAAATGTGTCTCGTTTCCCAACTTAATAAATTGTGTCACGACCCTTAGCTGTTCTCACAATGTTTGAGAGTTTTAAGAGGATTATTTAGGAGCTGAAATATGAATCTTCTCTTTGGGTCCATGCAGTTGCAGCAGCAGCCACAGGGCGGCGCTGCACGCACACTGTGACACGAGGTGAGGGGTGAGTTGGTGGTTACTGGGACACGTTTGTGATCGTGCTGCTCAAATCCCAGCTGTGAGAATAAATCAGCTGTACTTTCACTTCTGTCCTTTGCAGAAGAGTCTGACAGAAGCGGCGTTAGCGCTTTCTCTTTAGGAGAGAACTTAAATCATATCACCATTTATTACAAACAAGATCTGATGAGTCTCGAATTGGGTCGTAAAGTAGTAATGAATATTTGTAATGTTGTGTTGTTACATTTATGTCAAGTTGTCATTTAGCTTTGTCACACTGATGGGGGTTGCGTTGACCTAATTAAGGGCCCGTGCTGTTTGGCTCAGTGAGACGTATCTGTGGGACAAACACAAGTCAAACCAAAGTCTCGTATGGATTTCACAATCTTTAATGTTTCTTATCTTCAAAGGGGGCATTAGTTGCTGCACAATCCCCTAGAAAGAACATTTCTAGAACATTTGGGGTATAAATTTGCTGTAAAGTGCTTACAGTTTATACACTATTTTGCTACATGCTGTGTTCCACACCAATGCACTCTGGATTTACACGGCTATTCTATTTGTACGTTTATCAGCTCTCTTCTCGTATGTGTTCTCCTGTTGAACAGTTCTACACCGACTCCAAGTCGACGACCCGAAGGAGCTCAGAGGGCCAAAGTGGAACAATTCCCTCCTCTCACTCTGTGCACAGAAACTATTGCACACAGACGTCTCATCTCTACAACCCATTGGAACCAGACTGCAGATCATGTTGATGAGTGGATCTGCTCCAAGACGACTTGTGTTTGCAACAGCGTCCTGTTATCAGGCGCACGGTACTGTTTAGCGGTATGCTAATCTATACTTAATTTGTATCACTTTATTATGTCAGGCATGTAAAAAAAACAACACCAACCTGCAATCACGTGACAAACAGCGAACAGGCGTAGTTTATCCACCTGTATTACACATCAGAACATTACACAACTCTCTATTCGTCATGTTACTAAAATCATTAACATGGAAGAATATACTCTGTTAAATCCCACAGCAATTATGACAAAACAAAAACTCTTAAAATGACCTAGTTCATACAGCCCTTATTCAAACAGAAAAGATATATATAGGAAATTACATTTAACATATTTACACAATATTCATAAATAAAGAACACAGGATTTTTCCAATGAGATTTGCACTACATGAAAACTAAAAAAAATATTGTGTCCCAAAGGATTATTCATAATGCAGCAAATGATGCTGTTTATGAATGTTTATCAGAAATAGATGAAAAGAACCGCCGGGCGCCGTCGTTTCAGGTTGGCTAAATTCATGATTTCAGAGCAAGAAAAACACTAGAAGCAAAGAACTTAACGCCTGCTTCTCCTTAAAAAAACTAATTCCATGTCTCTCAGCCGGCAGAGCTCAACATCAGCCGTGGAGAGAGAATGACCAGCGTGCACCGCTGCACCGTCAATGAGGACATCACCTTTGGGCAGCAGAAGGCGGAAGAGAGACCGTGCTCGGGGGGGAAAAGGACCAGCGTGGTCACGAGGCTCTGAGTGCGATCGCTTCACCAGAGCACAATTTAAAATACTGCTCTTACCACAAGTGACAGTATTCGTGCCTTGAGGTGAACAGGAGGAGTAGACGGGGGTCCAGTCCATGTGACAATAACAACTTCATCCAAACCACAGCAGGTAGAGCAGTAAAACAATGTATATCATGAATCTATCTTTAACTTGAGTGTTAATCTGATTGTGGGCTTTAATCCGTTAATTATATCCATTTAATTTTTCCCTTTCCCTTGTTTTATTTCTTATATTGGCCATAATCAATAACCCTGAGAGATCAGTGTCCACCACCTGTACAGGAACAACAAATAGACACATTTAGCGGCCAGATAGTGAACGCTGCGGAGCATTCAACAGCTGGAGAGCATTCAACAGCTGGAGAGCTGGATGGATATTTCCCCCTGGAGTTAGTAGAGAACAAGCGGCCGTAGTGTCAATGAACACGGGTTTAAAGGACCAGTGTGTATAATTTAGTGGCGTCGTGTGGTGACGTGGCAGATGGCAAACAATGACATATTCTCTCATCCTCCCTTTTCCAAGTGAAAGCAGAAGCTGTGCGGTGGCCTTCATGTGCATTCGTGCCATTTTTATTCCGAGCTGTGACTCCAACGGAGAAATGCAACATCTTTCACAGATTTGTGCGTTCTGGGTTACCGTAGCAACACGACGGCAAAACAGGTTTAGCGATGAAGACTTGCAGTTTCAGGTGATAAGCACATAATTATAAATATTAAATTACTGATAATACTACACTACTATACTATAATACTACACACTGGTCCCTTAATAGGCGTTTGCCGATCATAATCAATAGAATGGTTGCTTATAGGTCTTGTTCTTTAACACACAGCAACATATATGACAGGATTTGATGAAGGTGAGACTGCAGATAAGACCTGCATGGGATTGGAAGTGTCAAAGCTGATTGATTGATTTGGGTAAATATTGTTAAATTCAATGATGTAATAATGTAGATACGGGTGTATTTTAGAGGCAAGGAGGGGTTTGCTCGTTTTCGAAGCGTTGTGTTTTATACTGTATTGTATGATGTGTCCATTTCTTGCTTTTGTTCCACCTGTTATCACCTGCTCATCCTCCTAACACCCCCCCTCGCACAGACCCTAACGGGAGCTCCTCTGGAGATGCTTGCCGTCATTGTTAACAGTTCACTTCATTGTGCGTTTCCTGAGGGCGTTACATCCATGAACCTTAAACAGGCCGGTGGCTGCTGCTGCTGCTGCTGCTGCTGCTGCATTGACCGGAGCAGCCGCCCGCTGTGCAAGCTTCAGGGCCGACAGGAGAAACGTCCCCAACGCTCCGGGCCTGGAAGTGCCTCGGTGAATTCCCCTGCAATGTTGCCCGAGGTTGGAAATCGCACACAGGCATCCGCACACGTCCGCACACCCTGAGCGGCGAGAGGCGCAGATCCACTGTGACTACTTCCCCTTCCCCCCTTTCCCCCTCATCCCCCGAGGAAAAACAAAACGCACGGCCATGTTCATTTGTTTTTCTATTTTTCTCATCGCTCTCCCACATTTCTCTTCGTTTCTAAAGAGTTGCAGCCTCCGGCTCCCACACTGTCCCTCCCTCTCCTCCTCTCCCTCTCCCTCCTCTCCCTCTCCCTGGTGGGGATGGAGGCTGATGGGAGCTGACGTGATGGCGCCATTGTCCTCGCCGTCGAGTTAATGTGACCCCGGGGGGCGCCGTGCCTGTATGCTTGGCCCGATGTTGCAGAGCGTAAAGCGCGGGGTTGTGGAGGAAGGGAGGGAGGGAGGGAGGGAGGGAGGGTGGGAGAGGGGTGAGAAAGAAACAAGGAGGAAACAGCTGTGCGTGGAGGTAGACTGAGAAATGCAGAATAGTGGGACAGGAGCAAACTGCACACAGGCATCGATGGGGCCTGGGAAGGACCTTATGAATGATCGGGTATTGGTAGATGAGTTATGATGACCTTAAATGTGTGTGATGTGTAGATTGCACTGAGAAATGTGAAAGTAGTCTCAAATAAACACTAACTTGGATTTAGGCATCATACTTAAATACTTGTGTAATTACCATTTACTTTGCTCTAACTTTTTCACTTTAAATCCTTAGGCTCCATTCATGCTTATTAAAGTAAAGATAAAGATTTGGTCTTCATATCGGAAACCGACAAAAGCAAGATGAACTCACAATTTTGCCAAAAATAATAAAACTGGAGATATGAAACTTCTCAACCAAACGCGTCTCAAGATTGTGCCAAAACGCAAATTATCCCAGTATTCATAATAAGGTTACTTTGACTTTTTTCTGATACATTTCAGCTCTAATTAGCTTTCTAATGTTTGGTTCCCTGTTGCTACGTGCAGGCGCAAACAATTCGACCGTTTGGAAAACATGCTCATTGGCATTCATGCATTTAGAGTCAGACGAGAAGATTGACACCACTTTTAGGTGTGAGGACTTAAAATGTCAGAGTCCGTGACGTGACGCCGTCCCCGAGACTTGCGTCGGGAAAGAGACGTCTGTAACTTAATTAACTGTCGGCAGTTGGCACTACCAACCCTTAAATCAAGGTTCAAACGCTGTTTAAATAAGTTATTATCTTCTTTCGTTTCTGTGAATGAGCCTAAGAACGACTCTGGGCCCAACGGAGTAGTGCAGAAGCAATGCGATGGCCCTGAGGATGGGAAGGGTTATTTTATTCAAACTACTCCTTCTGCCGTGCTGATGACCCAGCGTACACAATTTCAACTGGGTTCACCAAGAGAACACAAAGGCTTTCTGAAAGGGATCCGGCATGTGAGACCTATTCAGAGACCGAATCGAGCCCGCCTGCTCTGAGATCAGGTGCATGAGACTTGTTCTGGTTTCCCATGCTGGTCCTGTGAGGCCTGCAACCGTGTTAAAGCCAGAAAAACCTTTGCGGCTGTGTGACAAACGGGAGCCTGAGAGTGACAGGCGTCCTTTCAGCCCTGTCTGTATATACTTTATATGATCAATGTAAAATACCCTTTACAGGAGTAAAGCTGGAGTTACAACAGTGACCTTTACCTAAAAGACTGGTGGGTTTTGCTACGCTGATTTTCTCCTGAATCTTATCGAAAAAACAGTCCTTTTCATCTTCATCTAAATCTGAACGTGTTTAATATTCCAACTGTCCCAAACCCTGGCATTTAGCTAACACCAAAGCTCCTGGTTAGTATGTTGTTAGTATGTAACCGTGTGCAGCGGGCCGCTCCCCCACGCCTGGCGCTCAGACGGTCACCTCAGTCGAGCTGTGGGTGGAGTAGCTCTTCTGCCTGTTGTGGTGGTAGTAGGAAGGTTGGGATGGCTGCCCCCCCTGCACGTGCTGCCCTCCCAGTATGTGCTGCCCCCCCTGTATGTGCTGCCCCTGGACGTGCTGCTGCCCCAGTATGGGCTGCTGCCCCGGCCCCGCGCCCCCTCCACCTGCTCCATACATCCCTCCGTAGGGCTGGCCAAAGAGGTCCTGCATGTTCTCTATACTCCGCTGCCTCCGGGTGGAGTAGCCGTGCCTCCGGCCGGAGCTTTGCGCGGTGGAGGTGGCGTGTGCCGGGGCGGAGGCCTGTCTCTGGACGTGGCGCCCGGTCGACTCCCAGGCTTTGAAGGCCGAGCCGGAGAGCAGCGGGTGCGTGGTGGTTTTGGGCAGGCGCGACTGCTCCGGGTGGTCGGAGGGGATGGAGATGGAGAGGGGGGCGTGGAGGTCGTGGTGCGCCGACACGGGCTGGTGGATGTAGGATTTCTCTTTGTGCTGCACGGGCACGGGCTGGAAGCTGGGTGGGGCCACAGGCTGGTCCTGGGAGAAGTCCATGAGCGGGAAGCTCTTGTAGTAGGTACGAGACGCGCTGTGCGCTGCAACGGAGGAGAGGAGGCGAGAAAAAGTGTCATTCATCAGTCAGCCGAACTAAACATTAGACTCATTTGGGTGTGAATTATTAAACTGTCACTGACGTGTTGGAAACAACAGTTTACAGAACTCTGGTAGAAACCAAAGATAGAAAGTATCGAGCGCTCCGATTAAAAGGCTGAGTCCTCGGTGGGATTTTATTTGTGTATCTTGGGCGGTTGCCCCCCCACCAAACATCCCCCCAAAGTAATCTTCTTACCATGCTCTGTTCTTAACATTTAACAATTAGGCCATTTCAGCAAACACATGCTATATTTGTTTAATGTGTTTATATTTAAGAGTCACTTTCGATTTGTCTCAGACGGATGCGGTTCTGAGTCACGTGCAGAAGTAGACTTCAGTGAACTTTCAGTGTGTAAACACAGAGCGTGTCATTGCAGAATCCCACAAGTAATCCATGATGCATTTTTATTTAGGCCTCCAGGCTCCGACCCGTCAGCTCTTAAAGGGACACCATAGAACTTCTCACATATCAAACCTGCTCTCACCTTAATGCATTCATGGGTTTTGCCCCTTTAAGCCTCACTTGCTCTGTTATGACCAGTAGCTTGTGGTGGCTAATGTTAGCTCATGCACAATATGATCGTTTATCAAGTAATAATTAAAAAGTGTAAAGGCAGTGGGTCCAGCAGGAAGGGGCAGCGAGAGTTTTCAGAACCACAGACGAGAGGGAACATTTTCTTCCTGCACTTTTGGCGTCCAGAAAAGGTGAAATTTATCAAAGTACTTTGAATGAGTTGGAAGATCCAACTCAGAGAGAATCAGAGGACAGCGAGGAAGAGAGGGGCGGTTTGAACAATTTAAGAACGTCCGATTGGTCTTTGACCTTGGGGGGGTGGGGGGGAGTAGCGGTGTTCCTTTCTTGCTGCCGAGGGCCGGGAGAGCGACCAGGGGGGAGAAACTGAGGAGTGCACCGGGGAAGATGGAGGTAAAGGTATGCAGGGACATTGCAATGAAGGTTTATTAATAACCTCGCCGCAAGTCCAGACTGGGCACGCGCGTATGCAAGTGTGTGTCATGGGCTGGCATAGATGTCAGAGGGAATCATTTAAATAAGCCATAAACTGAGGTCATCGCCGCCAGCTTGCCGGCGACGTGAACAGTGACCTTGTCTCTGTGGGTTTTATCATTTTTGTCCGAATGTCGGACTCCTCAAAGAACAGCTGTTTATTCAAATGCAACTATTGGTTTTACAGCTGAAAAATAAAAAAAATTGAAGAAAGATCTTTTGAAGTTGTATAATATCTAAAAGTCCTGTTTACAGGCTATTTTGTCCAAAGCAGTCGCCTTTGTCCATTGATGCCTTTTTTAATGATGGTGATACTCTTCAACCACTTCTGAATATTTATTCTAAAGCATACAGCCATCAATTGTATTTGAACTCCCTTAAAGTGAATTTGTGTTTTATAATTACTTAACTGGATGCATTAAATGCCACCGTGAGATCACATTTACAGCCAGTTAAGGCTGACATCAATTACCTGGCGTAGGTCTGGAGCCTTTGCTCTGTCTCTGCTGAGAAAAGAGTGTTTTGCTCTTGAGCTCAGTCAACCTTCCACGGTTAATAAAGGTTAAACAATCAACCTTGACCAGTAAGTGATTTGCCTTTGGCTCATTTGAAGGTTTTGGTCTTTACGCCGTTACACCCTCTACTGTTCAAGGACCACAGCACACGTATGTGTGACCTTTGCTGACACGTACACACCGTTTGCATAACAACCTGGTTAAAACCCTGCAGACTCTCTCTGGCGCCCTTACAAAATGACATCTTGAGGCATTAAGAGCCGACCAAAAGTTCCCCCGAAAAAAGGTAAATATATATTATTGAGTAAAGATGTGCCTAAAGACATTTGTGTCCATTTGTGAGACTGTAAGGTGTCTTTTTAATCGCGTGCTGTGCCACTAGTTTTTTTAACAGTGTTTGATGTAGTTGCATCTGTGTTGGAGATTGTCACCATATAGAACCCCCCCCCCCCCCCCCAAGCGTGTTGAGAACTACGTTGGCCTTTGGGTATCGTCTGCTCTTGTTTTCAGAACCGCAACAATTATTATGTTTCATTTACGTTACGTGTCATTTAGCTGACGCTTTCATTCAGACCCAGAATAACAAGTAACAAAGTGTAACAAATTTCTACAAGTGTAAAGTGCTATCGTGCCGTCTTGAATGCTGATAAAGTGTTTTTGGTTTGCGTCGGAAGCCGCGTAGACGTTGGGCGGTCTTGTTGTCACTGGGGGGGCTCATTCAGTGGGGATGTTGTTGCGTGTTTAGGCAGATTAATGCAGCGCGAAGTGAGCGGACAGGGACGTACGGTTTGTAGACTGGACCTCATCTGTTTGCAGCACAGTACAAATACCAGTGCTTTGAAAAGAATGAGGAAGCCACTGGTAACCAGTGCACCATATATAAGGTCATTTCTCTTATATCTCTGCGTGTGCCCACACAGCGACACATTGTGGCTGGAGACAAGTTTCAATTTGGTTTCACATTCATTTACATGCCAGTGCTTGTAAATTGCACATACAGAACCAAGCGTAGTGTCCTCCAAAGCGAGCATCCTAGCCCCTGTGTGTGTGTGTGTGTGTCTGCGTGTGTGCAGTGAGAGAGCAGCGTTTCAGGTGACCGCACGCTGACTTACAGGTAGTTTGGAATATTGTCATGAGCCGCACTACTCCGGCTCTCATGCAGAGCTTGCAGGAATCAATGAATTAACCACGTTGTGGGAAGTTTACACATTGGGAGTGATTTTTGTTTTTCGTTCCCCAAAACATTCATGAAAGCAGCATTAGAACAATTCCACCAATGAAAACGTATTCTAACTTGTTTGTGTGCAAGTTGAAGTGAAAAATGGTGAATAGCATTAATGTTAGAAATAGAAATAGAGACACGCTGTAAAAACAAGCTTTAAATGTCTTTGTTTGGTGTACACATTGTTTTCGGTTCTCGTGGCTGGACTTCAGGCCTCCATTCATGGATTAATCACACACACAGACGGTTGCTCATGTGCGAGCGATCACACCACCGACTGGAACAGCGCGGGTTTCATGATCAGAGCCGACACTCGCCAGGTGACGCCTCCCGCCCTGCAGCCTACGGCACCGCAAAGGTTACTGTGCCTGTTGGCGTCAGCGTCATGGCTGCGTGTGTGACTTACCCACGGCTTTGAGGGAGGTGTACTTGTTCAGTCCCGCCGTGCTGTGGTTCCTGTGTGGGTGGGGGAGCCCTTGTCCAAACGGCCCGTAAGCCGAGTTACTCATCTGGTACTGTTCTGGTAGGAGAAAGGGAGACACAGGCATTGTGAGTTGTTGTTCTTTTGGAATACTACAGAAGTCCAGAGTGCGTCGTGTTTTTTTATTTTAAAGATGTCCGTAGATGGTTGTCAGCTCAGTGTGTTTCAGTGTTTTCTCCCTCCGGGCTGCGGGGAGTCGGGGTGAGGAAAGAGTCCCGACCCCGACGGCCTAAACGAAGTGGGGTTAATGGACGATGGAGCGAACTAGCTGAGAGGATGCAGCCCTGACTATTAGTATTAATGAAGCCCATCGATGCAGCCAGAACACTTGATCTCAGCCTGAGGGATGGATGAGCACACACGCACACACACACACACACACACGTGTGTGTGGCTGTTTCAGTGCCTGACAATTTGTCATGTCAGGTCTATTTGCATGTGCACGTGTGTGCATGTGTTTTGTGAGTCACGTGGGATTTTAATGTGTGAGGGAGTAAGAAGAAGGCAGAGGGGTGGAGAAATGTCAAGGGTTAGTCTGTACAGTAACGACATTTGTGCACATACATTTTACACACACACACACACACACGCAAACATACATCCAAACAATCCGTGTGTGCGCATGTGTGTGTGCAGGAAAATCCTCCGGTGTAATTCAGCTGGTGCCGACCTCTCAGCATGTGCCAGATTAGCGGTTTATGAGGAAAAGGTCCATGTTACAGTTTTTTTAGATTGCTAAACGACAGCGGGCACAACCAGAGTCACATGTGCAAAACTCTAACTGCAGTCTGCACAGCAGCAGTTCATGTGGACCGAACTCTCGTTCGTTTTTCCTTTCATTTTATATTACAGCAAATATAGGTAGAGCTCAGAAAGACTCATTCTGGAAATGGAACAAGGAAGACGGCTTGGTGGAGGGAGACAACGAAGACAAAGAGCTGTTATTTCAGATGAAATAAGGGCTTCACTTATAGACCATGTGGTGAACCACGTCTCTCACTGAGAGAGTTGAGGGTGAAACCCAATCTGCAAACATCCACAGTGGCATCTGTGATGCATGTTTTCCATCATACAAACAGGTGAGAGGAGTTTTCCTCTGCCTGGAGGTGGAAAGTGTTCGGTCACCACCCACATGACCAAATGTCTCTTTTGGAAGCCGGATGTGAGGACACGAGGAGGACTCGTGAGGACTGCCAGGGATGGATAAGGCTTCCAGAAGGTTCTTCCCCAGGTTCATGGAGAGAGAACATTAGATGTGATGGTGATGAAAACCTGTGGCCTGATGCTAGAGAGGCAGGATCAGCCCTCAGTTATTTGTTTGAATTACAGTCTGTACTTTTAGTTTCTACCTTTTTTTCTCATTACTGTAATTCCGTAAATTACTACAGACTATTGAAGCAAACTGCTAATTTTCATTTACCTTAAAGAATTGTTAAAAATTTCCATAAATCATGTGAAAGAATGTCACTCTTTTCTTTGAAGAAAATCTTACTTTGTATGAAGTCACTGAAATGGTTCAAAGTGTAAAGATGAACAGTTAGTATTTTGTGTGTTGGTGTTTTTACTCTCAGTGTGTTCTGAGTGACAGTGTGTGTTCTCTCACTGAGGCTTGTGCACGTGTTTGCTGCACTGAGCCGGTTTTGATCCGTGTGTTAAGAGTTGTGTTGCTTGGAGTGAGTTTTGCAGGTGATGTGAACTGTTTAGCTCAGGTGACTGTTGGACTGGAGTTAAGAGTTTTGCACATCGTCGTTTAGCAATCGAAAAAAACTGTAAGAAGAGTTCCAGTTTATAGAAGTTCTTGAAGCATTTTTTGATGTAATGCATTCCTTTCTCTGTGCATCATCTGCCTGCTGTGGGCTCTGCATGTTTTTCTTTACATGTTACGTATTTTGTGTGTGAACGTGCATCTTAGTGACGATACACAAAGGCAGCCTTAAAGCGCTGTGGGCCAGTGACAAAGGAGAGAGTGCATTGCATCTGTCATCGCCGAGATGAACGCCGAGCGTCTCCCCCCCGGCCCCCCGGTGTGTCGCGAAGTGCACAGAATAAAGCTAGAAAGCAACAGCGTGTCCTTCATCCGTGAGACGGCTCGTGTGTGTGTGTCTGTGAGCATCAACGTTTCCTGCAGCGGAGTCACAGCAGACACACACAATCCTCTCCCACCCGTACGCGCCGCGTAACCCTCGCTCGCCTTCTGATCTGCTGAGCCGGTCACACACATGCTTTTAGTCCGAACAATGGACGTGATGCAAAGACTCTAGCAGAGATGATTGGTGATTGAATAAGTCGTAACTCGTCTCTCGCAATCCCCCCCCGAAGAGTTGAGAGTGCAGGATGTTTTGTTTTTGGGATCTTCTGACCTCCAAAACACACAGTATAAGACAAAAGAGACGGGGACATTTGGGAGGAGGGTTTTGTTACTGGGTAACCTCGGTTAAAACTACAGGAGCAGCCTCAAAATGGTCATTTTCACCAAGCGATCCAGGCACTGTCTCTTATGGCTGCTGATTTAAACCTTTCTTTGTCATCTCTATTCAATCTAAAGCTACAACGTCCGGCTTTAAAGGGACGCACAGCCACAGGGATGATGGCAGTCGGCCTTTTAACACTCGCCTCCAACCATTTCAAATGTGTTTAATTACTCTGTGTGAAGAGCATTACTTTTTCCACCTTGTCCAGTATGGAAAAACCAATACTGTTCATCAGTTTCCTGCCCAGGCAATCCATCTCCTGCTCCGCTTTGTCCCGTGGGACAATCAGGGAACATTTTGCATCACATTCTGTATCTGCATGATGCATCTAAGACAAATGAAGCAAAAACTATTCATGCAACTCTAGTTGTTCCGGTGGGAGGTGATTCGTGATGCACCGTCATGTCAACCGTCAAATGTTGACCGTCTTCTGTGACCAAATACAATACAACACGTTATTTTATGTCACAAAGCAGCCCACTGTTTTTCTGCATTGTAAGAGGCCACAGGGTTTATGTGCACGGATGATGGACTCACCGACACCAATAGGTGTCATCACTGATGTCTCTGCCACGTCCGCGGCCTTTCACTAAACTGCCGGTTCACACTAGGAAGTGGAGTCACTTGTGTCGCATGCCAACATTTACCCGTTTTCTGCCACATGTTGGCTCCATTTCAAGATTCCTCCATGTGCTTGATAAATATGCAGCGGATTTAGGGTGTGTGGCCCCGCAGAGGCTGCTAGACGGAAACGTAAATCCCCGAGCAGTCGGTGGTGCCAGCACACTGTTAAAATATCACTTAAGCCGTTTTGAGGGCAGCAGCAGGAGGAACAGCTGGAGTGAGCTCAGGGAAAGAAGTGAGAAAGGGAGGATGAAGAAAACCTGCCGGGACGTAAAGGTCACTGCAAAGCCAACAAGCAGCAGCTTTTTGCAAAAGTTACAGTAATTTAATCTGTATTTATTAGAGTTACAATTTTTCAAATCAGTAATGAGTTGGCTTCAACCTCTTTATTATCACATGCACAACATTAAAAAGCAATTTCAGGTAAACCGAATGTAAACAGGAATGTAGATATATGTGCTGCACATGTGTTCATATGATTCACCGCTGTGAAATCTACGATTGAGTCGAAGAACTAATGTTGATTTACTTTTGAGATCAACCATATTCATTCAACTCTCATTCAGCTCAAACCAGCAACTTCGTGATGTGTGTGTGTGTGTGTGTGTGTGTGTGTGCGCACACTGTCTCTCAGAACTCACCACTCCTACTGCGCAGCATCCTGCCCGAGGTGCCGTTGGCACGCTCTCCGTTGGGCGAACCGGCCGCCGTGTTTCCCACCGAGCTCACCTCAGCTCCCTGCTGCTTCAGCAGGTCCGTCAGAGTCCTGGAGAACAACACACGCGCACGCACACACACACACACACACACACTGACTGTAAATGATTGTTGTCAGAGCCCTGATGACTCGCACAAAAGGGAGGAAGATGAATGCGTGTTGATGTTGGTGGCGATGCGCAGCTTGATTCTAGGACATCTGGGATCCAGATGTGTTTAGTTGGTCCCCTGACAGAAATGCACACACACACGCACACACACACACACACACACTGTTAACACTTGATTCAACATTACATTCACGGTACATCCTCTCATCCCAGGGGAGAGTATAGGCTGCCTGCGTCTGAATGTGTGTGTGTGTTTGTTGTGCGGATATCTATGAAGTGTGAACACAGGTGTCTGTGTGATAGGGTTTGAGGTAGATTCTGTCATTAGAGATTCACGACACCAGCACATTCGGGGGGGGGATTCTTTTGGGGAACTGATCAAACATGCGTGTGTGACTCCGGTGGAAGCTTGTTTTATAGAGCAAAGGCCACATGACTGTTTGCGTCTTTAAAGAAGTACCTTAATGTCCAGTTTACCCATTAAAAGTAGCAATTAGCAGCTCAGTGTAAAAAAGAAGAGAAATCACGATGATCACCAGTGTGAGACCGCGTGAAACGTGAAATAAGCACTTATCAAGAGTGAGGGCCGCATATAATGTAAAAGGCAAACACTTGTGCCAAGACTAAGTACTACATGATGTAAAATGAGTGGTAACTCAGCCTGTATCAGTTCATTAGTGCAGACTACTCACTGCACTCTGTGGCCCTTCTGACCCCCGGTGGCCCCTCGCGTACCTTTTCCCTGTCTGATCCAACGTCAATCAGGTGCAGTACCGTTTTCAGCCACAACAGCGTGCTGGTGGCGCTCTTTCTACATAGACGGATACATGGAGACTTGGACAGACTATAATGAATCCCCTGTGAGGGGACACAAATAAGATGGTTAAACTCTGGTTCTCTCTGCCCTGC
Organism: Gasterosteus aculeatus; assembly: GCF_964276395.1. Classification (NCBI taxonomy): domain Eukaryota; kingdom Metazoa; phylum Chordata; class Actinopteri; order Perciformes; family Gasterosteidae; genus Gasterosteus; species Gasterosteus aculeatus. The sequence goes on along the minus strand of NC_135692.1, from coordinate 6,728,647 downwards.
TGCTGCGATGTTCATGTCAGTGTGGAGCTGCAGCGCGTGGGAATATAACAAAACAGGAACAAAGACATGCAGGGAGGGGTGGGCGGCGCCCCCCTGTTATAATGGCGGGGGAAACACTGCTGCTGTCGACAGCCTTTTGATCTCTTACTTACTTTGCATTTGTCGTCTTTTGCTCTACAGTGCTGGACAGTCCATCAATTTACATCAAGCAATTAACCTTTTCTAGCTGTCTAGCTGTCGAATGGGAACGGGGTGAAACAGCCGCCTTTATTTTGATACCATTTGTTTTGTGTGTGACCTTCAACTATAGTGTTTATTTCCACCATCACATTCACTATTTAACATTATGGATTACTGGGTTTAGTTTTGTCAGTTTGTGCTCGCTGGGATTCATTTCCAAGTGAAAATGGTTCATCTTGAAGCAGCGTTTGTGTGTGTCAGTGTGTACGTGCGTTTATATCTGTGTGTCCTTCAAGAGAAATTGCAGTCAGCTGTGTTTGACTGGCGGCCTTTCAGCTGAGCGACATACGGGCAAGATTTCCTGCAATATGTTCATGTTTGGACTTGGGGCTTGTTGCAAGAAATGCAAAAGAGTGACAGCTTCTCGTACACACACACACACACACACACACACACACACACACACACACACACACACACACACACACACAGGCGCACACGTCACTATGAATAAACACATTTCTGCTCCCTGTGCATTCTCTGAATTTAGTTTTGATGGTATTCACTCCCTTGATCAATAATTCAGACACTAACGAAGCTCATGGCTATCCTTCCCCCCCCCCCCCACACACACACACACACACACTCACACGGATATGTACAGGTGCACTAAACACATTCGACCCCCACTGTGACCGACCTGACAGCGACAGCCAGGGGCTGTTTGTTCACACCCAACCTGCCAAGCAGAGGAGTGAGTCCCGCGGCCTCTCTGATCATCCACAAAGTGTTTGTGTGTCACAGAAAGTCGCTTCCGGGGAATTTGGTGATGGCATGAAGCCGTTTCCGTGTCAGATATCATAAACGTGCTTGTTTTATCAGCCAAAGTTATTTTGACAAGTGGTTTCTGCTTGTGTTTGTGTCCTTGAGCTTTAGTAGTTGAATCAATCCCCTTTTTAAAATGAATGGTGTGTTTATGGACATGCTTTCCTCTCTCTCCTCTATGACTTACGCTCTATTTATGGAAAGGTATTTTGTGACAGAATAATTCTATTCATTCATTCAAATGGATGCAGATCTTAATCATCTTAACGTGGGTCCTTTCATACGCACGGTGCTGACGTCTGCGCGCGTTAGATTATGACGTCAGTTCGTCCCGTTCTAAACAAAAAGCTCTTCCCTGTGGTTTGATCAAAATCACATTTTCTTCAGTTGTCTTCTCTCCTCGTGCCCCCTCCCTTCCCTTAACGCAGCCCTAGTTGCCCCCCCCCCCCCTTCCCTTCTTCAAACCGCATTGTTCTTCTTCCTCTGCTCCTCATCCCCTCCGTGACGCATTGGTGAGCGCGGCCTCGGGCCTCCACGCTCTCTTCTCGCCGCTTAAACTTCTTGCTGATTTGGACTTTTAATCTGCAGCGAATAAACGCCCCCCCCCCCGTCTCCGGCCCGCGTGGGGTTGACGGAGCGCTGGCTGAGCTGCGGGATGGTTTTGCCTTTGACAGAGTTGGTTGTGTGCGGCTTGTTAAAAGATGAAAACGTTCTGGGTGGGATGGATCGGCAGAACCAGCCGGTCGTGGCTTCAAGCGATGAAGCCTGAATCACTGATGTTATGAAGGAGCAGGTGCAGCTTTTGTTAATAAATTGCAGGTTTCTATTCATCGCCATGACGTCATTATCGCCATCATGTCCCTTTACCTGAAAGTGGTTTCTCTGTTTTCTTCAAAGACGTCACTTACAATACATTAGATGTGCTTGTTACCGACGTCACGTCCGTTAATCATTAATCAAATCAGTCTTCTGGTTTATGACTTCTCAGTTGCAACAATGACCAAACACCCAAATAGTTCTCATCATTCGCCGGTCTGAATCGTCTGTCATTGTTTTTCAGTGCTGGAAGCATCTTGACTACTTCACAAATAATGCAAATAGTCAAAATAAATGATCCAGCCCGTAATATGAGTCCAAGCCAAATGCAATCCCTGCGAACCATGTGAATGTCTGAAGGAACACTCGAGGTCAGAATTGAAATTTGCCGGCAGCTCTTTCTTCCTCTCTCATAATGTGCAGGTGTGATTTGGAAAATCTGAATGTATGCTGCAGTTTCTGCAAAAGCATCGATCGAAACCGATTCCTGTTTCTCTGTGACAGAAGATTCTACCTCGACTAAAATCAAATTGTAGCACTTAAATTGTACTTGTAATGGCTTTTATCTATAGCAAGTTGTAAATCAGCTTATTTGATGAAATGATTGTTGCTTGTTCTTTTGTATCTTTATGGTTGAGATGCACTTATTGTAAGTCGCTTCGGATAAAAGCGAACGTTAAATGACATGTAATGTGATGTGATGTATATTCTGTGCCGTTGGGGAAACGTTATCAACTATCTACTAGATAGAAAATCCCATGCGTAACCTTCAGGTTACTTCCCAGTTACCAAACCCATTATGCAACAGAGATGAGCCGGAGATCATCAGTACCTCCATCTTGTCTTTCCACATTACAGCCACATTGAGATGAGACTCGGCTAATGTCCTGTACCAATCCATTACTCCACCCAGATCCGCTTCATCAGACACACACTCAGTGACTCGTAACAAGCGAGATTACAGAAACTCCTCCCTCTCTCTCTGCAGACCCCATTAGGTACTCTTAAGTAACGATGTCCTGGCTGGATACACACGTCTTTTATGTACATCATCATTTCCTGTTTATGCTTTATTGCACATATTATTGATCCACTGGCTGGATGCAATTTCACAATTGTTTATCTCTACCAACAACCTGGTATAAAAATAGACATTAAGTGACAAAGAAGCTTGAATAAAAGACTCAATGACAGATAAAGCTCAAACACATAACGTCCCTCCACTGGATCTCATGCAATTCATCTGTGAATGCAAAACCTTCCCATAATCCAGTGAAAAAGGGAAACGACTGGGGGCGATGTCTCCGTGTCACAATCTCTTTGTTGCCCGTCTGTCGTCGTTGCTCTCGTGTCACTCACAGCTCCCTCTTTTCATCAAAGGTACAGTTAAAGCCAGTTTCGCTGTCGCTGTCGATTACTGATAGAGAGAGAGAAGATGACAGCTCGCCTCTTATACGAACGCACACACACACACACACACACACACACACACACACACACACACACACACACACACACACACACACACACACACACACACACACACACACACACACACACACACGCGCACACACAACGTTTTGGGTTTCTCAGGCGGGTCGGATGCTTCTGCTATTAGATGCCATGTGGTGTATTTTAGGTGCAATCATTTTCTCAAAAGTAATACTGCAAAATCAACACAACACCTAAAAGGAGAAGAGACATGATTTAGAGCCTGCTGTTGAATCAAGAGTACACTTAAACAAATGTTCTTCAATAAACTTTATATCCTAAGCGAAATGGAGACATTTAGGTTGTTTGTCAGTTTGGAAGAAGCCTACATAGTTACTGTGGATGTGTTTAAGCTCTGAGATGCAGACACAGTCTGGACGGTTGTTTTATTCTAACAGAGCTGACACGTTTTTACTTGCTTTTATATTGTATATATGATGTCCTACTTATTCTTATTGTTGTTTTATATACTACTTATAACTGTTGTTGTGCCGCTGAAACATCTGAAATCTAAACTCATCTAATTATATTTGTATCTTATTTTAACAAGGCTTTCCCTCAAAGGAACAGTGTGTAGCCTTTAGTGGGCTGTTTGGACAGAAATGATTTGATTAGATTTGATTCCATGCTGACAAGCAGCTTGTAATTTCCCCTGAATGTTTGGATTTGCTTCTTTTTTTTGTAGCTACATTTTAAACATGCGACAACAACTTGTCGCCTTCCCCTCTGGCCCAACTTGGAAATGGAAGTAATACAGTTTTGTGCTCAGTAAAGCTTTCAAGTCGCTTAATTATCTGCCTCTTGTTTTTTGGCGGGTTCCATGTCTTTTTGAAGCTGTAGGGTAAATCAGCTGTTTCACACAGCCTCCTAAATTACCACCTCGAGGTACGTCGGGAAAAGACGCTGCTCGTCCTCCAAACTTTTGCTTCACCCTGAGAAACAGACGCACGGAGGCCGCGTGGAGCCGAACCCTGGCGGCGGCGCGCACTGACCCACATTCCGGTCGAGCCCGCAGCTGAGCAAGAGGAGCAAAGAGGAGCAAAGAGGAGCAAAGAGGAAGGTAAGACGGCCACAGGGGGGGGAATTGTCAGATCCAATAGAGCCAGGGAGCTGTCAACTTATGCGTCCTTTCACTTTGGGAGGAATCGTGGCGCGTGGTGACGCAGGCGCATACGTGTGCACACTTTCGTTGAATTGAAGAGCAAGAACGCGTGCATGCAAGCGTGCTCACACACACACACACACACACACACACACACACACACACACACACACGCACACACGCACACACGCGCACACACAGACGGAGGTGACAGGTGAGTGACAGCTCGACCCTGCAGGTGATCACATGCAGGAGCGACGGAGGAGCTGAGAGAGTCGAGCGGAGGAGACTTTGAGGAAACTTCTTACATGGCAGATATTTAAGGCTCAGACGGGTGTTATTCGCTACCTGCCTGGAGTGCCCCCCCCCCCAAAAACAGAGGGAGTCTCATTGAAGCTGGAGACAACAATAGACTGGAAGAGTCCAATAGGCTCAGGTGTGTTGATGCCTCCGAATGGATCCTGGAAATGAATTCTCCAACATAAAATTCAATGCAAATTCAAATTAATTTAGGTATTATTCTGTAAGAAAGCGCACTTTGTGAAACTGTATTGGTTGAGTTGTCAATCCGACGTCACGCTCGAGCCGTCAGATGCCGTCAAAGGGCCGCCGGCGTGTTACAATGAAGTATCGGCTCTTCAACGATCTCACGTGTCAGACCCGGTCACAGCAGCTGATGTGAAGGGTGAGATGTTCCTCACAGGAGGGCCGCTGCATTCCTCAACAGCACCACGCTGCTTCAGAGCCAAAAGGGAACTGCACCATCTGACTCATTGAGTTGTTAATCAGTCGGTGGAGACCAGAGTCCTACACGTCTTCTCCTATGAGCCCACTTCCTGTGAAGACGGACGTTTATGTTGAAAAGACACTGGTCATGTAGGGAACCACGACAAAAAGTAATAATAACACGTGTAATTAACCATGTATTAATGCTATGCAGTAGAAAGCCGTTAATAGAGAAAATCCTTCTGCCCGTCATGTATCATCTTCTAGCGTGTCTTGCTTTGTTTTTATGTTTTTGTCTAGCTCTTATTTATTGAGGTGTTATTCAGACCATCCCGACATTTATTAACACGTCTTTAACCAGAAGCACTGTGTATCACTGCAGATCTGATCTGTCTAAATCAAAACTCATGACCCTTTATAAACGAGTGAATGGCCTTCTCATAAATCATCAGGTCTGCAGTTATTATAAAGTGTAGAATATTTCTGAATGTGGCTCTGTTTATGTGATGGTGTACACAAGTCATTTTACAGCACAATAGAATCGCACTAATTGCTCAACCGTCACTAACAATCGCATGTTGGCCTTGAAATATTCACCATTAAAAGCACATCCCGGTGTTACTTTACTGTGTGTTTGTCAAAGCCAGAGCGTGTAATGGAAGAGAGACGTGCGCGGCCGTGGTCCATATGATGGGCCGCGCTTTATTGAGTATTGCTTATCTGTCGGCCTTAAATCAGGGCAGAGCAGTCAAGCCCTTTAAGTGACAATGCCCTTCATTACGTAACATAATGGCTAGAAAGGGCCCTGTAATATGTACACACAAACGCACACAATGCAGATGAACTACTTTCAAATGCAGTCTCACATACAGAATTGAACGCATGCAGAATCATTGTTTTAGTGTGAAATGTATGGACGTCGTACTGATTCACTTTCAACTGATTTCATGACAAAAGTAGTTAGTGATCAAAGAAAAATTCAATTTGACTATATTTGCTCCATGTAATGTTTTAAATTCACCCTGATGAAAGCATCTGGACGGCTGGGTCACAATGGCCCCATACATACATGAACACACGCTTTCACATGAACGCACTGACGAGCCCCCATTCGCATGTGCACTCTCGCTCTCTCTCCGCCTCTCTCCCTCCGCCTCGCGCTCCGTTCGACCCACGTGACCTCGGCAGGTGCGTCCGGCCTCCTGGCTATCCGGACCCCTCCCTGTGGGGCTCTGAACCGTGCTCGTGGAAACCTAAATGCCTCTAGTATCATTCTAGTTCTTAACTGAACTATAAATCACTACAAGTGCGTGCGCGTGTTTGTGTGCTTGATCGTGAAGGTCATCTGCGTTTGTTTATTCTCTGCCGTCGCTGGTCTAGTTGAGGCCTTTCATTAGGCGGGACACCTGTGACCTGAGCTGCCTTCCCCTCGCTGCGTGAGGATCATGCAAACACAGGGAACCGGGCTCTGGTTGGGTTCATGCATTAGTAGAAGGTGTGCGTGTGGGAGGAGGGTAATCTGAGAGGAGGGTCACTTCCAATTTCAACTTTCCGAAGTGGATTTGGAAGAACTGGTGGGATTTCAGAGTGTTAATCTCCCCTCTGGAAGGAGAGGAAAGAGCAGGTGCAGGGCGGAGGTTGCTTTTTGTGCTTCCCGCTCCAAAGCGGGTGGGCCTACGTACATATTTATGCATTTTACCTCAGAAAGTGTGGGAAGTACATGAGGCCTGAGATGCACATGTGCTTTTGGACCGGAGATTAATGTCAGCGGGCTAATAAGTAAATGAGCCTGCAGGCAGAGCAGTCCAGAGATGGTAAAGCTGTAATCTTGGTGAAATTCGTTCAATCGCGGGGAGGGGAAGGTAATCTGTGGAGACGGGCTCGAGGAGGGAGTGTGTTTATGCAGCCGGAGTGTTTCTATTCCAGCGAGGTGCCACCCGGCAGGAAATACTAATCCTGGCTGCGTGTGATCCGCCCAATGAGTTTTGTGGCTCAGGTTAACGTGAGACGCTCGGGCGGCGATGGTGGCCGACGGACGCTCAGCGGGCGCGGCTGCCTGCGTTGTCTCATTTAGAATAAGACGCCACTTAAATAACAAGTGAACGTATGGGGGTGGAAGTGGGGGAGGTAGAGATGACAGAGGTGTTTGACTGACAGGAGAGGAGGGAGAGGCCCTGCGGGGTGAGGGGGAGGAAGAGGAGGGAGAGGAGTGAATGCAAATTGTGATTGGTTGAAGCTGACCCCGACATCGGCGCGTTGGGAGAGAGAAAGAGATGAAAGGAGGCTGCAGTAGAGGAACAGCAGAAACCGTGGATGGCAGCTGGAGAACGGGACGCAGGGCGAAGGTCAGCAAGGACTTCCGTCCAAGCTCAGGGTGAGAGGAACGAACCGCACGAGATGAACGGAGACGAAGGAAGGCGAGATCAGAAACAAGGATCTGGGGGAAATGAGACGCAGCTGAGTGGGCTGCGTAGGGATGGAAGCGCATGCTGCGCGCTGTTAGCTGTAATGATTTCCTGAGGCAAACAGATTGAACCCTCGACCAAGTATTTAGCCCAACTACAGTTGGTTAGTGTGTGTGTGTTTGTGTGTGTGTGTGTGTGTGTGTGTGTGTGTGCGTGTGTGTGTGTGCTCCAATGTGTTTCAAACTGAAGGAATAAACTGTAAGTGATAAATAACTGCTTTACACAAGGTTGATTCTTCATTTTTCAGCCAATTGAGACAAAATGTAATGACAGGTCCTTATTTAAGAAGGGATTCACTCCAAAATCTTACACATGTGAGGCAAATTAAAAGAAGAACCTGAAAGGCTTGTTGCATTTACACCTACCGAACACTTAACAATGCAAAAATGGTTTGGTCCGTGTGTTTTTTGTTTATTTATAATAAATAAATTAAATTGAATTAATAATAAATTAATAAATTAAAGTCATGCGAATAAGCGAATGGTACACGAGGAGTAAGATACAAATATGAAAAATGGAAAGTATGAGAATAAAAGAAACAGGCACCAAAAAAAAGATGAAATCTTTAGAGACATAAAAACATCATAACAAAATCAAACAACATAAGAAAAAGCAAGATAAGATTGTGATACTTGCAGTCTGCGTACAGACACCAAACAGGTGGTTTCATTCACAAAATAATTTCATATCCACTATAAATTTGACAAACTTCGCAGTCAACCATGACAAAGTGAGCTTCATACTGTGAGCTGTGTTTGGTAGAAAAGGGATCGGTTTGTACACGTGCAAGCAAACACATGCACACATGTCAGCACAAGTCAACACAAAGCTTCAAGTTAAAAAATGTTCCTGTACGTATATTACAATTTTCTGTCTAATTTTTGCCGGGTGGAGTCAGAATTTCCAACTTTCCAACATACCAAAAATGCATCAAAAGACACACGCACAAATGCAATTTCAGTCACACACACACACACACACACACACACACACACACACACACACACACACACACACACACACACACACACACACACACACACACACACACACAACCATCCGCTTAAATCTCTGTAACATATGTTGACAGACAGATTGACACAGCGACACAGCTTCCTGCCACTCACCTGGAGTTGATGTCCGATGGCCCCGCCCCCATTCCTCCTCCACTTCCTCCACGGCTCTTCTCCAGGCCCAGTTTGGTGAAGATGCCCACCAGCACCATGATGGCCACCACGCCGCAGATGATGTAGACAATGAGGTGCGTGCGGTCGCGGTCCTGGTCCTCCTGGCCCTCGTTGATGGCGGCCACGGGCTTGCCGGTGTTGGCCCAGATGGGCGTGTCGTAGTTGGAGCAGATGTTCTGGTCCACCCGCTGCTTCCGGAACCCGCAGCAGAAGCGGTAGAAGCAGGTGCCGCAGCAGTACAGAAAAACCCCGGCGTTACAGTTGAACGGCGGGTCCCATTGGCCCATCACGTCGTAGTAACCCTGGCAACGAGTCCCGCCGGAGGGAAGCACGTCCTCGTCGTCTGCGTCCCCTCCGCTGCTGGGAGTGGACAGGCCCGTCTCCACGGGAGAGTTCTGGGTGGTCTCCACGTAGCTTGGAGTCGTCTGGTTGGCCTGCGTTGTGGGGACGATTAACGAGTCTCCTCCGGTTACCGTCACCGTGGTGACGGACGGGTCCTGGGTGAGGGCAGGACGAGTAATAATGAAGGAGAGGAGGAAGAAGAGGAGAAGGTGGCGGGAGGAAGGGTTGGTGTCCGCCATGTTGCTGAGAGCCCTACTGTCCCAACGTCTCGCCTGCACGCGCTGGACGGGAAACTAAGACATTTTGAGAGAAAATCAAATCAAATCAAATCCAGATGTACTTATTTTACCATGAAATAAGTGTAATGAGTCATTTTTTTTAGTTTTGCAGATGCAAATAAAAGAAAATGGATTTACAGCATTGATTTGAACCAAAATCATTAACAAATGTTGTTTCTATTGAGCTCATTGAGTCGATAATGAAAAGAGGGTAGAGGATGTTCTAAACAGGTCAGTGGGAGTCTCTTTCGTGGAGTGTTACCATAAAGTAACATACAACCTTTTACATCTGAAAGGGAATCTCATTGCAAATAAGATGTTCAGAATCAACTCTCAAAAGGATGAAGTAGACTATTCATCATCAAATCATAGAAAAGTAAGCATAAACAAATAGCTCAACATGCTTTTACCTTCAATAGGATCAGTGAATGCGTTCTCACTGCTCCCTCCTCACAACCTGCACACAGACGGCCGTCCTCTGCAGCTCTTCCCCAAAGTTCAAGGGTCCCTCTAGAAATATCCACAAACTTTACTCAGCAGCATTTTCCCCCCAGCACTTGCTCGCGTGTTCTCCATCGTCTGTTGGGGTCTCGATCCGAGGAATCCAGCCGACACAAGATGACGCGCTCCTCCTCTCCCTCCTGTTCTTCTTCACTGCTTTATCAACCACTGCTCAGTCTGAGCAGGCAGACGTCCAGACTGGTCCAGAGACTCCCGTGAGCTGTGTGAGCCTGTGTGAGTTTGTGTGTGTGTCTGTGTGTGTGTGGCTGCACTGATCGCTGCAACAGTTCAGGAACCAAATGAGATCTCCTCCTCTGTTTACCTCTCCCAGCGCCAGATAGGCAGAACGAGTGAGAGAGAGTGTGTGAGGATGGGAAAGAGCGAGAGAGAGAGAGAGTGTGCGGAGGGGGAGGGAGGGGGAGGGGGGGGGGGGGGGGGGGGGTATTTCCAGCTGCATCTCCCATCATCCCCGGAGGAAAGAAAAAACGGGGATGGGTGAAATGAAGAGAGTGAGTAAGATGAATATGGACTCTAACTAGTGATTAGTGACAAAATATAATTCCGCCACAGTTTGTATGTTTATGTGTGTGTGTGTGTGTGTGTGTGTGTGTGTGTTGTGTGTGTTGTGTGATCCCAGCCTGTGTTGTGGGGACATCGATCTAATAACATAGTTTTGTTGTGGGGACTGTCCTTCCTTATGGGAAACAAAATGCAATCAATTTAAGGGTTGAGGTTAAGCCGGTTATAAGGAAATAAATGTAAGTCAATGTAATGTCCCTAAAAGTCATAAAAGCATGGCTGTGTGTGTGTGTGTGTGTGTGTGTGTGTGTGCGTGTGTGTGTGTGTCCTGTACCTGGAATGTGGACGGTCAACAGCTGCTGCGGTGCCTCCTGCTCATCCTCTACTCATTGCTCTCCCCGTTTCCTCTCTCCCTCCACCACAAACACACAAACAGACACACACGGCACGAGCATCACCAACCCTCACCCCCCCGTCGCTCTGCCCCCAGCCCCCCCCGTCCCCCCCCGTCCCCGTCCCCCACCGCTCACTTCCACACCATCCTTTCTTCTCCCGCGTGTCTTTCCCACCCTCCCCTTGTGCCTTCAGCTTTGATAACACACGTGTTAGCAGATTTCTGTTTTGCGAATGGGCACGTATGTGAGTGTGTGTGTGAGTGTGTGTGCGTGCGTGAGTATGTGTATGTGTGTGTGTGTGTGTGTGTCAGAAGGATTCCAGAGTCACCGAGGTCCGGCGCCAGCTTTACCACCTCCTTTTGTTTAAACCTCAACCTGCACAGGTGATGCCAAAACCACACACAGACACACAAATCTGATCATGTGTGCATGGGCAAAACTGCAGATAAACACCTGCTAGTTTGGGCAAGAACCCCCGTGTCCCTCCCACCCACACACATGCACCGACAGATGCCACGGCTGAGGCCAATTTGAGGGCTTTTCTCAAAGTAAACTACCACATGTACAATTTTTTATGGAATTATAAGCCAGATTGACAAGGGCCTCTTTGTTTTTCTTTCCGCTAATCGCCTCCCCCCAAATCCCCTCCTTTATGTCTCGTCTTTCCGGACTCAACATTTCCTCCACTTTCCTCTGATTTTCACTCCATTGCGTGAAAAGAGAGGCAGGGCGAGGGAGAGTGTAACGGAGGGAATGAAAAGAAGAGTGTAAATGTAGGGCAGTGGGGAAGAGACCCGACAAGAAAAGAAGCAAAGAAAGGAAGGAAGGAAGGAAGTGGGGGAGGGAGAGGTGGAACAGTGGGTGAGAAACCACTGGCCGAGGACCAAAGATGAGAGAGGACCACTCGCTGATGGAAATAGAGAGAGAGAGAGGGAGAGAAACGGGTCTAGAGGAAGTGGGAGGGAGAGAGAGACTTTGAGGAGCAGAGGGGTGACAGGTACAGAAGGGCGAGATCAGAAGGAAGTTGACATGTGCGTAAAGGGGATGAAGCGGATGGAAAGTGATGGAATACTGGTTATTTCTGTGTTTACCATTTTCTGCTGATGTGGCTCTTTTCTGATGTGGGATGCTGAACGTAAATACAGTTAGAACCACACAGATGTATGTTACGTAAGGAGGAGCAGCGAGTATTAAAACAGGAAACCATTCCCCGCCGACAGCAGCTGCAAGAGGATATTTAGGTCCTAAATATAATTTCCGTCATCCTTTAATTCAAATTTCCAACTTCCTTCAGCTATTTAAAGTGTGAAAATGTGAACGGTAGTATGGCGGAATGCATGTCCTTGTACATCCTATCAGCCATCAGAATCTCCTTATTTGGCCACATAATTAGAAGAAAAAACGATTGGGCTACCTTTTTAATCTAAATGGGTGTATGAATCAATTAGTCAACTCGGCACTGCACACGCCTGTTGATCAACAATTAATGTTCATCTTGAACTAGATTCTGCAAGAGCCTGCAGGTCTGACTCACTAGCAGCGTTGCGCCTTCATTAGGAGACACTTTGAATATCCCAAACCTGTGCAATATTTTAGTTGCTTTTTTTTATAGCATCTATAAATATTCATACTTTGGCTTTGTGTGCTTCCAATGACAAGTGGCAAAAATCGTAATCCTGAAACACACGTTCACTTCAGCGGGCTTCACAGCTTGTGGTTCCAAACGGTGGAAGAGTTGAGCTGCTTCACTTTTACTTAGATTTTCAGTTTCTAAATTGCTGCTGTTGAACTCTGGGCTGTACGGTGTGTAGGTGTGTGTGTGTGTGTGTGTGTGTGTGTAGTAGAAGGGTGTGTGCGTAGGCGAGCTAGTAGAAGCTTGAAGCCCTGATCAGAGGACCCTTACTAAGTCGATCCGGGCGAAGCTTTGAAGCAGCTTCAGTCTCAGTAAGCATTCCTTAGAAATTATATGTATTCATATATTTTATGTCAGCATATTACAAATATAATATCATCTAGAGTGTTTAGAGGAAAGAGTCTGGTACGCCAAAGATGCTGGTAGTGAAAACTTTGTTTCCCCTGCAGTCGAACCAAAGTGTGCGCGAGTTCCTCTCAGGCAGACATTGGCATTTCTTTTTTACTGCACGAGTGATCATTGTGCATTCAGACATTTACAGGTGACTAACATGGCCGGGAGCCAACGTATGTGTGTGTGTGTGTGTGTGTGTGCACCAACGGTGCATGAAAACCAAAGGTTATGTTGAGAGTTTGTGCCAATGGATCGACGTCCTCCTCTTAACAAAGCTGCTGTTCTATTTGTCCGTAACGTCCAATAGGTTTCACTATTGTAGAGGCAGAGGGGTTAGGAATGTGTAACATACTGCACAGCCGACAACAGACACACACAGACATGGTCCCATCCATGTCTCCTGAGAGACGTACCTCAGCTGGTCCGACGGGTTTCAGGGCTTCAGATCAAGCGGTTATAAGGTGAGCTCCTCCGGGACGAACAGACTGGCTGCACCATTTGATCAAGAAGACAATGGAGCACAAACATCAGCTCCTCAATCTCTGCTTATTGAGCGTAACGTATCGCAATGCATGGTGGCAGGTGCTTCAGATGTGTGTCTGTGTGTGTGTCAACAGACGACAGAGCGCTTGTCCTTTACTGTAATGTGTTCAGAAGAATGATGGAATTCCATGAATGAAAATGAAAATTGTAAACAAATGCAACCGTAGTGGAGACTTGCTTGCACGTGTGAAAACAACATTTCCAACTAGAAAATGCATTTCCTGCTGAAAATGCGTTGGAATGCAAAAAGCTGAAAGCTGCACTGAATATTTAAAAATAGCTGAAAATACAGAAAGTTGAAGGGAATTTGAATACATTTGCTGAATATTTAAAAATAGCTGAAAATACAGAAAGTTGAAGGGAATTTGAGTACATTTGCTGAAAAGATTAGAAAAGCTGAAATGAATTTGAAATTGCTGAAAATACAGAAATGGGAGAAGCTGAAAGGAATTTCAATAGATTTGCTGAAAAAGCAGAAATGAAAACAGCTGAAATAAATTTGAAATATTGCAAAAAAATACAGAAATGAATAGTGAAAAATTGCTGTTGATAGAGGCATAAGAATAGCTGAAATTATTTTAAAGAACTGCTGAAAATACAGGAAGTGGGGAAGCTGAATTTCAATAGATTTTCTAAAAACAGAAGTTGCAGGAGCTTAAATTTGTTTAAAATTGTTTGTAGTAATATTAGTAGTAGTATTAGTTATAATTGTGGTATTAGTAGTACTAGCAGTAATAGTAGGTTTAGTATCAATAGCAGTAGAAACAGCTGTAATACTATTAGCCATAGTCGTATTTGTAATAACATTAGTAGTAGTTGTAGTATTAATAGCAGTAGAAATACTAGTAGTATGGTAGTAGAAGTATCAGTTGTAGTACTAGAAGTACGAGTAATATTCGTAGTGGGAGACAGAATGTTTGTTATTCAAACTAAGAAGTTTTTAATTAATAGGCCTCATCACAAACATTACAGTAAAAATTCCCTCCATGTGGCTTTTATTTTGAAATGATTGGATTGGGTGGGTTGGGGGGGTGTAGATAGAGGGAGGGAGGGTGAGAGGGTGAGGAAGGGAGGGGTGGTGAGGAAGAGATAGAGGGAGAGAGAGAGGAGGAGAAATAGACAGACATACTGACTGACTGAGTGATTAACAGTGAGAAGAGGTCAGGGTGGAGGGGGGAGGGGGGGCGAGTGTCTTTATCATATTGGTCTGTTGACAGAAAGCATAGCTGCGTCATGTGACTCCACTAATCACGTCATTGGAGCAGCTGTGAGTCACACACAGAGATACTGCAGCGTGTTTACGAGTAACCACGGCAACGGCGCACCTATTGCATTGGGTGGGGTGGGGGGGTGTAGATAGAGGGAGGGAGGGTGAGAGGGTGAGGAAGGGAATGGTGGTGAGGAAGAGAGGGAGAGGGGAGGAGAATTAGACTGACTGACTGAGAGTGATTAACAGTAAGTAGAGGTCAGGGGGGAGGTGGGAGGGGGGGCTAGTGTCTTTATCATATTGGTCTGTTGACAGAAAGCATAGCTGCGTCATGTGACTCCACTAATCACGTCATTGGAGCAGCTGTGAGTCACACACAGAGATACTGCAGCGTGTTTACGAGTAACCACGGCAACGGCGCACCTATTGGATTGGGTGGGGTGGGGGGGTGTAGATAGAGGGAGGGAGGGTGAGAGGGTGAGGAAGGGAATGGTGGTGAGGAAGAGAGGGAGAGGGGAGGAGAATTAGACTGACTGACTGACTGAGAGTGATTAACAGTAAGTAGAGGTCAGGGTGGAGGGGGGAGGGGGGCTAGTGTCTTTATCATATTGGTCTGTTGACAGAAAGCATAGCTGCGTCATGTGACTCCACTAATCAGGTCATAGGAGCAGCTGTGAGTCACAGACAGATCCTGCAGCGTGTGAGTGCTCGTAACCACGACAACGACGCACCTGTGCGGCTGCAAAAGTGCAGACACAGGACAGCGAGTTACACAGAATCCACACCTCAAACAAATGAGAACCAGCGCAAAACTATAACAGCTATCTAAAAAATACGGCGTTTGTATGAGACCCAAGACTCTACCGAACGCGTGGATGTGTTTTTATGTCTGTCCGGTAATAAATACGGCTCCTATGGCCGTTGACAAAACGTGTACCTTGTGGATTTTTGTGAGAAATATGTCGGCAGATTTGTATTGGAGCCTATGGGGCTTTTGGCAGAGGTTGTGTCACTCAAACACTCCTTGCGCCAAAACTAAAAAACTCTGGGATTCCATGAACACATTAATCCAATCAGCACAACCATACCCTCATTAATCTGAAGAAATGAAGCCTCTAGAGTGTATACTTTGGCTGCAAGGACAGAAGTTCCATACTTTTTTAACCAGATTTCTGCGCTGCTTCACCCTCTAGCCCGTGAGGTCCCCCTCTAGCAGACGCAATACACACTCATGTAAAAGTCAGAAACGGAGCGAAGAACTAGTGAAACATAATCAGTGATTATGAAAAAAGTACAATAGATATCAAGAAGCAGTTTTTTTCATAAAATAGTTGAGACTTGTGTGAACATTTGAGAGTTGAAATGGTGTCTGTAGCTGAAAGATTCGCGAAGCTGAAAAATCTGAAAGTTGAAGAAGTTTAGGAGGATTTGAAAGCAAACTCCATTTGAAAACCATGTTAAAATATTAATCATTATTGATTTATATAAATTCAAGCATAAGAGGTAGAAAGCTGAAAAGTCATAGCCCTCAAGCCAGAAAGGAGCTGAACATTTTAATATTTGAACGGTTTAAATAGCTGAAAGTGTGAAGGAGTTGAAAGGTGCCGCGGAAGAAATAGAAGAAGAAGCTGAAGAATAAAGATTCGAAGAACAATACTTGGAATGCATCGTTAATGCATTCCAACAATAAAGATTCGAAGAACAATACTTGGAATGCATCGTTAATGCATTCCAACAATAAAGATTAGAAGAACAATACTTGGAATGCTTAAAGCATTCCAACTAATAAAGATTCGAAGAACAATACTTGGAATGCATCGTTAATGCATTCCAACAATAAAGATTAGAAGAACAATACTTGGAATGCTTAAAGCATTCCAACTAATAAGTTGAAGTAAAGATTAGAAGAACAATACTTGGAATGCTTAAAGCATTCCAACTAATAAAGATTCGAAGAACAATACTTGGAATGCATCGTTAATGCATTCCAACAAATAGCTGAAAATACAGAAAGTTGAAGGGAATTTGAGTACATTTGCTGAATATTTGAAAATAGCTGAAAATACAGAAAGTTGAAGGGAATTTGAATACATTTGCTGAAATAAAAGATATTAGAAAAGCTGAAATTAATTTGAAATAGTTGAAAATACAGAAATGGGAGAAGCTGAAAGGAATTTCAATAGATTTGCTGAAAAAGCAGAAATGAAAACAGCTGAAATAAATGTGAAATATTGCAAAACAGAAGTTGCAGGAGCTTAAATGAATTTTAAAAAGTACAGAAATAACAAAAGCTGAGATGAATAAAAAGAGGTTTAAAATTGTTTGTAGTAATGTTAGTTGTAATTTGGGTATTAGTACTAGCAGTAGAAGTCGGTTTAGTATCAATAGCAGTAGAAACAGCTGGAATACTGATACTATTAGCCATAGTAGTATTTTTAATAACATTAGTAGTAGTTGTATTAATAGCAGTAGAAATACTAGTAGTATGGTAGTAGAAGTATCAGTTGTAGTTCTACTAGAAGTACTAGTAATATTCGTAGTGGTTATAGTAGTATTTGAAAGAGCAATGCGTATTTCAACGAAACCACTTCATGGTTAAGGTACAGATAATCATTGAGGCTTTTAGTTTGTAATAATGGAATTGGGTGAGGGGGGGTTGGGAGACAGAATGTTTGTTATTCAAACTAAGAAGTTTTTAATTAATAGGCCTCATCACAAACATTACAGTAAAAATTCCCTCCATGGGGCTTTTATTTTGAAATTATTGGATTGGGTGGGGTGGGGGGGTGTAGATAGAGGGAGGGAGGGTGAGAGGGTGAGGAAGGGAGGGGTGGTGAGGAAGAGATAGAGGGAGAGAGAGAGGAGGAGAAATAGACAGACATACTGACTGACTGAGTGATTAACAGTGAGAAGAGGTCAGGGTGGAGGGGGGAGGGGGGGCCAGTGTCTTTATCATATTGGTCTGTTGACAGAAAGCATAGCTGCGTCATGTGACTCCACTAATCAGGTCATAGGAGCAGCTTTGAGCCACAGACAGAGATCCTGCAGCGTGTGAGCGAGTAACCACGACAACGGCGCACCTAATGGATTGGGTGGGGGGGTGTAGATAGAGGGAGGGAGGGTGAGAGGGTGAGGAAGGGAATGGTGGTGAGGAAGAGATAGAGAGGGAGAGGGGAGGAGAATTAGACAGACTGACTGACTGAGTGATTAACAGTGAGAAGAGGTCAGGGTGGAGGGGGGAGGGGGGCGAGTGTCTTTATCATATTGGTCTGTTGACAGAAAGCATAGCTGCGTCATGTGACTCCACTAATCAGGTCATAGGAGCAGCTGTGAGCCACAGACAGATCCTGCAGCATGTGAGTGCTCGTAACCACGACAACGCCGCACCTGTGCTCATTAACGGCTGCAAAATGCAGAGACATGGCAGCAAGTTACACAGAATCCACACCTCAGACAAATGGGAACCAGCGCAAAACTATAACAGCTATCTAAAAAATACGGCGTTTGTATGAGACCCAAGACTCTACCGAACGCGTGGATGTGTGTTTTATGTCTGTCCGGTAATAAATACGGCTCCTATGGCCGTTTACAAAACGTGTACCTTGTGGATTTTTGTGAGAAATATGTCGGCAGATTTGTATTGGAGCCTATGGGGCTTTTGGCAGAGGTTGTGTCACTCAAACACTCCTTGCGCCAAAACTAAAGAACTCTGGGATTCCATGAACACATTAATCCAATCAGCACAACCATACCCTCATTAATCTGAAGAAATGAAGCCTCTAGAGTGTATACTTTGGCTGCAAGGACAGAAGTTCCATCTTTTTTTAACCAGATTCCTGCGATGCCCCACACTCTAGCCCTGGAGCTCTCCACTCTAGCAGACGCAATACACACTCATGTAAAAGTCAGAAACGGAGCGAAGAACTAGTGAAACATAATCAGTGATTATGAAAAAAGTACAATAGATATCAAGAAGCAGTTTTTTTCATAAAATAGTTAAGACTTGTGTCAACATTTGAAAGTTTAAATGGTGTCTGTAGCTGAAAGATTTGCGAAGCTGAAAAATCTGAAAGTTGAAGAAGTTTAGGAGGATTTGAATACAAACTCCATTTGAAAACCATGTTAAAATATTAATGATTATTGATTTATATAAATTCAAGCATAAGAGGTAGAAAGCTGAAAAGTCATAGCCCTCAAGCCAGAAAGGAGCTGAACATTTTAATATTTGAACGGTTTTAATAGCTGAAAGTGTGAAGGAGTTGAAAGGTGCCGCGGAAGAAATAGAAGAAGTTGAAATAAAGATTCGAAGAACAATACTTGGAATGCATCGTTAATGCATTCCAACAATAATCTCTGACGACTGTAGGAGATTTATTCTCTCATTTAACCGTAATCATTAAACTATGGTCTCCTGAAGCTCAGCCAGCGTTAACATGTAAAAACCATGGACAGAAAGCGGGAGGAGCTGTAAACACTTCATCGGGCTCATTTCACTGCTCAGTCAAACTCCAGAATGAGTCTTCTGATATAACCTAGTTAGATAAAGCCTTTACTCAAGCAAGTGTCCATTGATGAATACCAATTACAGGCGTCTATTCGGGCAATGCTTGTGTGTGTGTGTGTGTGTGTCCGTGTTCTATTATTAGTTCAGGTCTCAATGGACCACATCCTAATATAAAGCCTTTATACTCCTGGGAGGCGGAAAAATGTAATTACAAATTAAAATCCCCGGATGAGGCATTGTGTGGCGGGTTGTGTATGTCGGTCAACTTGCCGTGATGTTTGGGCCGCCGTGTGCGCGCCTGCATTCACGCGCAAACACACACTCGCAGTAGCTGGATGTGTGTGTGGTGAGGTTTATCTCCCTTGCATTGGCTTAGAGTAAATGCTGGATTTTGAGTCATCGGCTGTCAACCCTCCCTCTCGTTATCTCCTCACACAGTTTATGTGTTTAGCGTGACAGAGCTAATGAGCGAGTCTGATGCTTCTGATGCTGCAGGACTGAACCCGTTTGACTCGCTATCCACGCACAACAACACGCGGGAGAGGATCTGACAGACTGACGCAGAGGCATTTAGAGCTCCACATGTTTTGGACCAGAGTGGATGTGCTGACTTCACAACACTCCTTGAGGTGACGGGCTTTTAGTTGTTGATATGAGATGTGACGCAGGGAAATGTTTGCTCTGGTTCCACGTAGTTTGCCTGCAGAATAATTTAAATCTCTCCCTGTGTTTGTTCCCTCATGCATTAACATAGCAGAGAACATGTGAGGTCATGCGTTGGCTGCAGCTTTAATGAGGGAAGCTGAAGTGAGACATTGCACCAAAACAGGAAGTTGTTCATGAGTAAGAAAAGTACAAAATGCCACCTACAGTGTGTAACAAGATGACTCCAGCATGACCTTTACGTTAAGGGAATTGTCCATGTTGATCACTGAATGGTTTCTATGTCCCTCACTTGTCAGGCACAGCGAGCACAATGGCTTCATGTCATCTATAAAACAACCCGTGATATTGGTGGGTTACAAAGATTAGGATCATCTTCATTTACAGAAAAGCAGTTCAAATGTTTGTTTGTCCAATTTGGTTTTAACCATATGAAGAACGCATGGAAAACGAACCTGCATGGATGTCGATGTTAGTCAGTTCTTTGCCTTAACTATCATTATACTTCATTCATAACCCCAGTACTGTGGGTTATGTGGGTAAGTGTTCTTTAAAGCGTATCAAGAATCAACACAATTGTTTCCTGAACTGCACACGCTAAGTGACACAGATATCTATTTTTCCATCATCCAGTCCAGAGTGTCCCTACATGCCCTGACAACACTGAACGCACAATAAAAAAAGGTGTTGGGTGAGACGCGGTGACGCAGAGGGACGCAGAGTCATCAGTCCGTTAGGTGAATGATTAGCGACGTTCCTCTCAGGGTTTTGGCCCGAGCGCACTCAGACAACTCGAAAAGCAAAGACAAAGAGGGCAGCAGAGCCCACGGGGCCTAAATCAGAGAGCAGGACTACCACCCACAACATGACGCAAACAAACAAACACCATTATTGTATGTGGAAACGGAAAAGCCCCCAAAATATCTGTTTTTAAAGAAGCAAATTGTGCATGTGTTTATATTATAGTTAGACGCGAGGCGAGTGAAGCGAAGAGTCGCAGCATTGTCTTCATGTGTGTGTGTGTGTGTGTGTGTGTCTGCGCTGCCCCCCCCGGACCTCCCTGTCAGGAGTGACCTTTACCAAATAAAATCAGATGCAAATATCCAGCTTCATTTGGGGCCCGTTTGGGCTCCACGCGCAGCGACTTGTAAAAGTCAACGAGGTCCGCGCAGACATCCAATGAGAATAGCTGTCAGTCTTCTCAGCCGGCTTTGATCAGCCATCTGAAGGGCCTCGGCCTCCAGCCCGCGCTCTCCTCAGCGGACACAAATCGGCCCTGACACCGACTCGCTCGTCACTGGTAGCGTTTCTAAGGAGAACTGTAATGAATCTCATTTCCCCAAAAGCGTCTCCTCCTGTTTCTCTCCCGTTGCTCGACGCTTTCAACGTGCGACTAACTTTTATTTACCGATGAACGATAATTTAATGATTTCAACGATGAGACCTTTGTCTATTAACTGTACTGTCATTTTGTCGACTTTAACGACCTTTGTTTAGCAGCTTTAATGCGGTCGTCCTCTTCTTGTGGTGCAGCCAGGAAGTAAACATCTGTGGCCAGGTGACCACTTACACCAGATGTGGGACGCTGCGAGGAACTCAGAGGGTTCGCCCTGTGAAAGCTGCTTAGCCAGATCCGATGGATTTATTGCAGTCCAACGTATTTGAAGAAGCAGGACTGTGAGTACCAACAAACAAAGCGAACCTGGTGACATTAATGTTTTCCCCAAAGCTTAATGAACCAAGCTTAACTAAACTAAACTAACAGTGGCACGTCCTTTTTGGTACCGCACTATTTCTCGTGAATTTATGCATATATGAACATGATTGTTATGCGTACTTGAAGTCGGTCAGACATAGGGGTTATTTCATACCGTCAATTCCCTCCAGATTTCTTTCATAATTTTAGAAGTACAAGAAGAGAAAAAACAGGGTAAAGAAAAATACATCAAAACACATTTTGATGAGCTGTGAGGATTCAACGGCCAGAGGAGTGTTACTTACTCAGCTTACTTACAGTTCTCCTGCACATATATTGTTATCGCACACAGCATGCAGGGAACATATCCAATGGCTAATTGAGCTGTAGGTCTGCATGTGTGTGTGTGTGTGAGACGGACAGATTAACAACTTAACTGCTGCTCAAACCAGTTTTCCAACATTAACAAACTGATGATTCATGCATTTCACAAGTGAAAAATGTCAACCTTACAACATGAGACATAAAATCTATTCACAAAGTCAAGCCATCGATTTCTGCTCAGCCGGAGACTTTTCTAACCTGTAGCTGTGAAAGGTCAAAGTGTCAACGATCGCAATTACTTGAGCCAATAACGGGGCAGAACAATGTTGTTTCTTCTGAGGACAGCACAGGATGGTGGAGCCGTATTAAAATGTTATCTTGGATCAGCCATGAAAAAATAAATATATTATCTAAATGTGCCAATAGTTTGGAGGCCCCTGCGAGGACAGAGGCAAAAAGAACACAAAAAACGCACATGAATGCGTCTCGTGGGGGGAAGTCGAGAAACGCCGCAGAATGAGAGAGAAAAATCTGGAGCACATTGTGATGAGTGAAAAAGTGAAGAAGCAGGAAACTTAGAACCTTCAGAAACTCCAGCCAAGAGATGAATGCTCCTGTCTAAAACTCAAAACATAACGCCTGCAGAAATATATTCACGCCCTGTGTGTCAGTGTGTGTGTGTGAAAGTATTATTTTTAAACAGAAGTTCACACCCCCCAGAAACCAGGCAACAGGCCTCATGTCAGGGACCAGGTTCCTCCTGCACTCTAATGACAAAACAGAGCATTTGTTCCTCACTAAATAAATGTGTTCCAGTTCTACAAATAGTGAAAAGTTCGGCAGTGGAAATTGAGATACTTTATATTAGTTTCAGTTGTAGTCAGACTTTGAATGGACTTATTCTGAATGGAGCCTCAAGAGAACCCTTAGAGATGAGAAGCGGACTATAGAGGTCAAACTTCTTGGCCTCCTTTCTATCGGAAAACAACCCTTAATGCATTGATTGTTCCTCCTGTCCAAACCGCCGGGGAAGAAATACCCTCATGCGAAGATTCCAGAGGAATATCCACAGCTCAAACGGGCCTTTTGCACTATAGAGAGTGAGAGTGAGATTGATGGAGATCTCTGACTGTTGAAACCCCACATGAGCTTCAGCTGAGCTT
The DNA here is from genome assembly GCF_964276395.1 of Gasterosteus aculeatus. Classification (NCBI taxonomy): domain Eukaryota; kingdom Metazoa; phylum Chordata; class Actinopteri; order Perciformes; family Gasterosteidae; genus Gasterosteus; species Gasterosteus aculeatus. The sequence continues at coordinate 6,705,694 of NC_135692.1, read as the reverse complement.
AATAATTCCTTTTTACACAGAACTCACTTATGTAGGATTCAAGTCATGAAGGAATTTCTTCACAGCCAATATGAACGGCGGGAAGGATTCAAGCCAGCTCCTTTTCCAACATCTCCGTTCAACAAGAGACTCGTCCTTCAAAACCACAATCTTACAAACACTGCTGTTCCTCAAGGCTCATTAATAAAATCATTTCTTAAATCTTCAGTGTCCTCGTGGCTCCGTCGTCAGACGCATGCTCCGAAAGAACTGCCACCAATCTTCAACGTGAAATGCATCAGAAGATGAAGGCTGAATAAAGCCTTTTTTTCAGCTACTAATGACTGGAAATGAGCGTGGTGATCACCGTTGATATTCAACACGTGCGTGGAGCCTCCTGTGGACGTTGCGATGTGGCGTCTTGTCGTGTGCATCTGCGATGCTGAGCAGCAGCCGGGTGAGTGGCAGATGCTGTAGTTGATTTTAATAGGGAGCAGCTATTCGGGCACTGATTCCTCCAGCAGGCTTCTTTCTCTGGATTTAATCATCCTGAACAACACGGCAGAATGTTGCCGCTCCTTTCTCCTCCTCTCTGGGGTCTCCACCGGCTCTCACGCTTCTTCTGGCTTCCCCGTTCCTCCTCTCGCTCCTCAATGCTTTTTTCTCACTTGGCTCTGTTAGCTCCCCTCCTCACTCCCAGGACTCCGATGCAGTGTCACCCAGAACTGTGCCACTTTAAGGAGCTTTCTTTCCTCCACTAATCCTAAAACAATCAGATTTAAACAGCCTCTGCTTCTCTCTGCTCATCACCAGCACCGATGTATTCACACAGCGACCACATGGGACAGTATGTGTATGAAGATATGTCAAAAGGTTAAAAGCTGTAAAAGATTTTCAATTGGATTAAATGAATGACTCTTTAGTTTAGCCGGGTTATTTTAGGGCCCTACGCTTTAAACAGTAAACCTGTCGTGTCTGTAATGCCACCATAATGTACCGGAAAGGATTCAAGTTCAGCTGTGCGTCTGCAGACTGTTGGTGTTTATGAAGGACACTATGGACACATGACCCCATTTAGTAATTCAGTGTTCTGACTTACTGTACGAATCAGCATTGAAACTCTACCAAACAATATTATTGTCATGATGTTAATACATGTTTAATGTTTTTTTTACGTCAGCTTTTTACATCAACTGTTCCTCAGCTAATGAAATATTTCACGAAAATGCTGATTATTATACCAGCACACACTGGTTTCCTTCATCAAGTTAAAAATAAGACCCAAGTCATCATTAACCAAAACCATCCTTTGAACCTAATTAAATCCTGCTACCACAATAACACAAACGCACACACAGAATGAGAAAGGCTGTGCGTGTGAGCCTTGCATTTCAAACATTTGTTATTTTCAGCACTGAACAGGGAAACAATATGCAACCTTTGTGTGGGACTGAAAGGAGACCTCGTGGGTCACTCTTCCCTTCACACAGTTTCACAGCGATATACGGCAACACGTTCTGTGGTGTCACTACACCCTCCATCCCAGTAGGACGCTGCCCTGATTCTGTCCTGTGGCTTCAGAGCGTCTGGACTAATGATTCCCTCCAATTAAACTGAGAGCTCAGAGCTATTTGGGCTGATGCGGTCAATTAATTGACGCTTCCATTGGGATGAACCTACCCAGTTGACCCGTAGAGCTTCTCTAACTCGACAGTCAAGCTTCTTTTTTTTAGACGCTACATCTGAGGCTCTTGACTCAGCTAACATACAATAGTGCGCAATTTTTCAACAGAAACCATCATTCGTCTCTGTCCGTTTGCCCACTCTCACTCCGGTTGGAGGTCCACGCCACTTCTAAACCAGGCCGCAATGAGTGCATTACGTAACTCTCCCTGGTACAGTTGAGTCCCCAGGTTATGTAACAAGACCCTGTCTCCATAATGACTGGACACCCGGGAGTGCAGCCGCCCCTGCAAAAAGGCCCACGTGCTCCCGACCAGGTTTGTGTATTTATTCAAAGAAAAAAAAAAAAAAGGTTTTTAAATGGAGCCCACAAACAAATCAAATATTTATTTGAACTCACAATGCGATATTTGCTTTTTCGGGGAAAAATCTAAATCTCATCAAGGATGTGCTGTGTCTCCCTCCCTCATGTCTACTTCGGCCTGATACAATAAGAGTCTTAGTGTATCATGGAAATCATAGAAAACAACGGTGTCCTCCCCTGTCTATGTATTAACCTTCTGTTGATGCTTCTGAAATGTTGAATCTTGCCACAGTCGGCCACAAGCAGCTGCACTTTTTATCCCTTGCAAGAAAAACACTTTATTTACGACTGCTCCGAGAAAATCTTGCATCACATTACTGGACGACATGGCCGGCTCAAAGGGACGATATTCCACCTGCACCTCCTCTGCAACCCCCCCCCGCCCCCCACACCCTTTCTGCCCTCTTGCTCTCTCGCTTTTCAAACAAACAGGTGTGTAGAACAAAACACTCCAGCTATTCTCTCGGTGTACTCCTCTCTTTTTGCCCCCCGGAACTCCCTTCTTCCATCCTCCATCTCCCCCCGCCAGGGCAAATGTCAGCCTTCACATCCTCTGCTATCAAAGGCGCCTCAGTCGCAGCAGCATCCACCCAACTGTGACCGCTCCTCTCACGTCAGTTCACAGGACGAGGGAGACGGAGGCCCTAACGGGGAAACGGTTGCTGTCCCTGAAACGCTGAGTCCTTCGCTTCAACAAACAAGTACACAAGTACCCCAGCCAACACGGCGCAGACGGGACTGCAAAAGGCTCTTCGTCTCAGCCTCTATCTCTGGTGTGATGGTATCACTACAGGAGGGCGTGATACATGTGGACGGTACGGCCGTTAACCTCCCAGGGAGGGTCTGGCGATGACACGCCTTTGAGCTGCATTGTCAGGCAGGTGGTATTTTTCGGTTTGAGCGACACTGAGGACTAAGAGTCATGATATCTCTTAGAACTTTAGTCTCTGTTCTGTCTCTGGCCACTCAGACCCTCAGATATGGAGGTTCAATGCTAAGTCACCTTCATTTCAAAGAGATACAACATGTCAATTATTAAACTCCAGAGGTCCCAACAGATAGATAGTTGGTCTTATTTCTAATCTGAGATAATCACTTCCTGGGTGTGGTTACTTTAAACACACACACACACACACCACGTGAGGGCGGCAATCTTCTTATCCGACTCAGCAAGACACTAAATGAGAGTATTTCCCAATACGGCTGAGGGAAGTGGGAGAACGTTCTCACAGACAAACAGAGACGGCAGTCCACACCGCTTTCTGCAGCACTCACAACTGCTGTCAGCGAGTCGTAGAATACAGAGGAGGTCTTTAGACCATGAGGCACTGCGGCCCTTTGGTGCCCACTGAAGTTAATTACTTGCATGGCCTCAGGACTTATCCGCTCCCTGTACGAAAGAGAGAGAGAGAGAGAGAGAGAGATGGTGCTGATGCGGCACCGAGGAGCTGCTCCGACCTGTGTGCGTAAAGGGAATCTGTAAATAGCGAACTGAGCTTGCATCTTTGCGTGCTGTGCATTGAATATCTGCTTGTGTGTGTTCGACACCTGCCGAAGGCCCATCGCGGCCTTTGGGGAGTGACGAGGCGCCGGCTGATTGAGACGTTAAAGGATGGAAGAAGGGAGTGAGCTAGTCGAACAGGGATTCTGAGTTTGATGTCACGGAGGAGCTTCTCGCTGCTGAGTACTGGATGTAGAAGCTCCTGTAGTTTGATTCCAACCAGGCACTCACCTCTGATGTGTTGATCTCAGACCACATCTCTCTCTACGGTACCTGCAGGAAACACGTGAGGATGGAAACTTGGCAAACAAGAAAACAGAAAGGGAAGCGATAGGTGCACCCCTTTTAAATTGAACTAGCTGAAGTGAGGGTCGGGTAACTTTTCTGAATGAACGGGGGAGGGTTCCTTATTCCCCGAGAATATTTCAGGAGGTTCATGAGTGATGGGGAAAATATAACAATGCTTGAGTGGGTTTGGCCTCTTTTATTCAATAGAGTTTGAGATTAATTTGGCCTCCCCATATTTTGATAATGAATAAAAGCAAAACTATTTAAATACACACTCTCATTTTATTTTTACAGCAATTGCTGCATTCTGAATGCTGTTGGACTTCTCTGTTTTTACAGGCAACATGTGAAAAGTCTCAATACCTCTGCATGATCTGGATTAAGGTCGATCTGGAGAGGTGACAAGAAAAAGAAGGTTCATCGGCGAGTGTAGACTGCAGGTCACAATCACGTGTATGAACAGAATGATTAACAGCAAACAATCAGAGAAGAGACAAAGTAAAGCCAGGCTGAACCCGACTGTAGACCTCTGATCCCAGACCTGCTAGAAAATGACTTGCCCAAAATGAAGGGAATCTGTCTGTGGGAATACAAAGTATTTTTGAATTGTCTTGTTGCCGTCATAAACATATTTGAACCTGTGCACAGATTGATTTCTATTGATTAAGTAAGGCAGCCATGCATGAGGAGACAAAACATCCCGTCATCCGACCCCAAATCAACATGCATCCACTCTAATATTGATGCGCATGAAGTTGGTGAGCAAAAGAAATGACCTGCCTCCATGTACCAAGGTTGGAGTTGACTATTTTGACACCCTGGAGTCATGTGCATGGCATGCAGAGGAGCCCCCTTGGAAGTTTCCTACTATTTGGATACTGACTCAAGGTAAAAACTCTATTACTAATTACTATTTTGGATGTACAGTAGGAGAGGACAATTCTCTCACTTCTGATCTGATGGAACCTACTTTGTTGGACCGAAAAGGTAGTTGAGAGGAACACTTGCTGCTGTAAAAACACAAGCAGCTTTTCTTCAAGAAGGATCAAAGAGGACAGCTTCTCATCGTGAAGGTGAACAATAATGAGGATGGTTGGACGGATACTAACATCTGTCCCGCTTCTGGATTTATTGGCTGCATTAAATAAATATGTATCAGATCCACTACCCTCGCGTTACTGATGCAAACTAAATGGTATTCTTTGATGCCATTTTATTATTAGTGAGACGTAATGTGTAGCTGGCTCCTGCTTCTTAAAGGAGAGGGTGGAGTGGTGCGTTGCTGCCACCTGCTGTGCATTCTGGGAAAGTTGAACAGACTAAACTATTTAAAAGAAGAATGTTTTATCACTTTCTGTTTTAGAAACAGTAAACATTGTGCTGAATGTTGGCTCCAGACATTCGCCACTGCAATCCTCACCAATAAGCACCAATCTGAGTTATTGAGTTGGCGATGTTTCACGAGTGTCTTAAAAGTGTCCTACTAGTGTTTCACCATTGTTTTACCGCTGTTTTGTTGTTCAATTATATTTAGGTGTTGTAAATAAAAGTAAATAATATTGGGGGGACCGCGGACGCTATGGCCAACACGACTCGGGGACCGGAGTCCGATTCCTTGGCGTGAGGAATTGGATGTGTGGCGTGAGTGCGTGACACTTGAGAGCCCTGCATCATTTCCTGTTAAAAGACCGACAGACAGTCCGTCTGTCCAATCAGAAGGGTCTGTCCTCTGCAATAAGGCCCCACCCTTTCCGTAAGAAGTTAATTTTGTTGTGTTTTCCTATTTGCCGTTGTGTTTTGCACTTGAGGGCCTCCGTATTAAACCCTTAAAAATGCTTTTCTACAACCAGTTTATTAATTGCAAGTGCTGGGATGGGGAGGCCATGGGGAAAATAACGGAAGTGTCTCACATTGATAAGATGTCCTGGTTGTAGAGACACAACAGGTTGGTTCACATGTGTTGGGTGCAAGCAAGTTTTATGTTGATGGCATCTGGAACTGAACTGAAGTATAAGCACGGCCTTTCCCTGTTGTGGTCCCTGAATTTTAGATGTCTTATATAGATGCATCCACTGGAAGAAACCATCTTGGAGCCATCGACTTAAATATGTTACCAGTTCTGTTTATTGGAGTGACCAAAGCATTGTTTTGGCATAGAGAGCTGAAGTTCCTCCATGAGGCTGAGATGTAGTTCTCTGAGCAGTTTCACCAAACTACATTGCACTAACACTAAACACACAACACGTTACACTGAAGCCATTGGTTTTGGTAAGCGTCTTATGTGGTCCCTCAATTAGATAATGGCGCGCTCACTATCTTTTCGAAACTAACTGTAAATTGCATGAAATGACGCCACCTGCACTGCTCATGCAGATGCATGCCGATATTTTGTTAATATCTTTTTTTTAATCAGATCTGGTTATGAGGTTCATTTATAATTGGCCAGGTTGATTTAAATATCCAAACTTGTGTGATTTTAGGTATGTTAGGTATGTTAGATTTAATTTACAATTTACTTGTGACTGCTTTCTGTCACTGACTGGTTTGCAAGAATATTCACTTGCTAGTCCTCCGAATTGTCTGTGTCAAACATAGTGGACTGTATTCCTTATTAGATCCATTGAAAAGATAAAAGTTACCAGATATTTCGTTGTATGAACATATGCTTGACCTGCAATGGACGGCGGCTGGATATGAGATAAACTAGATTAACTTCTAACAAATATTTAACATTTTTTCTGGTCAAGAACGCAATGTGCGGTTTCTTTTAACTTGTTTGTTTCCACGGGCCTCAACAATGTCACACTCAAGCTGGGAAAAAGCATTTTATGGAAATATCTGCTTGTCAGTAACCAGCGCATCCCTCATTATCGCTGTCAAGTGTTTACAGTGTCTTCATTAGCAGCCAGCCCTCTTGTGATAACAACTCTCAAAAGAAGGCATCAATGGCAGTGATAAGCTTGGCCAAGCTACTATTTTGGTCGTCACAAGTCCCCCTGTTTACTCTGGGAGCATGGGAGCGGACATCAGGACTGTGGTCCTTGCATTGGAGATCTCCATTTTCCAACCTTGTCGTCGCAAAGTCTGTTTTCAGGCCGGGCAGAAGGTAAAGTTTGTGCCAGCTCAGTGGATTAGAAAGGACCTAATTTCAAAATGTGGAACTCCAGATCCTCCCTGTTCCAGTTCTGTTTGTGTCTGGTGGTTTGTACGGGCTTCTGCACCTGTAAACCTCTCAATAATGACATCCGGAGTGAGGACCCTGAGGGACTCTACTCCCAGCTGTCAGAGGAGGATCTTCTAGTGGAGGAAGAAGACGACTTCAGGATGGAGGATCTCCTGGGAACAATGAAGGAGGACTTTCTGAGGAAACTCAACCTGTCGGATGTTCCTCAGGAAAACAGCAAGATCTGCCCTCCTCAATTCATGATGGAGCTCTACAACAAGTACGCCTCGAACAGCTCGGCAAACCCTCAGTCTGATGTCATTCGAAGCTTCACCGTCCAAGGTACAGGAATGTTTAAATCGTCTAGCTTGAGGTAGCCATTTCCTGTTAATAAAGGTGGCTGCTATTCTTATCGGGATTGTTTACCATTGGTAATCCCCATAGTTACAGAGCTCAGTCTTTAGAAATGACTCCATGCCAAATGTATATATTGCAGCTTTAGGTTTTGTGATTGTAATATTGTTATGTTAGAATTCGTTTTGCATTGATTTTACAGTATAAACAATTTTAAACCAACTTTTGGCCTGGACGTGGACAAAGTCGTGACGTTATCCATTCACATTGGTCCGTCAACTGTGAACAACCAGTTCATGAAAACGACCATATGTGGACTGCAGAGGAGTGATGTAGAGGTGCAGAACGAGGCTCTGCTAGGAACCTGTCAGTCACAATGTAGCACCGCCCTGAGGCCTACTCTACGTTATGGTCTATTTTATTCTAAATGGGACCATAATTTACCAAATGAACAGTGTGGTGTATTGAAAAAGAAACTGGTGTTTGAGACCATGAACTCCGTTCGGATTCACAATGGGTTCACAATGATTACAGAAGTAGTGTTAAATCAAGTGGGAAGGAGAGTCATTTTCACAACAAGAGGGGGTAATAGACATCATTGTATTTATTTTGTAATAAATACAAATGAGTGAACAAGCTACAACAAACCCCAATGATACTTGTCCTACTGATTTATTTAAAAAACAGTCTCATCTCAGGGAGTGCAAATCTTGGAGGCCGTTTCATCCCCTCTTGGTTTCTATCCAACAGATATCCCTCTCTCTGTGACAAACGGAACAAAGTCGAGGCACAGGCTCCACTTCAACGTCAGTATCCCCAACCATGAGAAGATCACCACTGCTGAACTGCAGCTCTTCTTCTTCCCAGAAGCCGGATCAAGGGTCCCCTCCCACAATGTCATGGCCACCATCAAAGTCTATGAAGTAGATTACAACACTTTTCCAGCCACCACCCAAGTGGTGGTTGGTAAAGAGGTGACGGGCTTTGAGAGCACGTGGGAGACTTTTGATGTGACCACAGCTATTCAGAGCTGGATCAAGTCGGGCCACGGAGCATTGGCGTTTGACGTTGTGGTGGATGGGAAGGATTGTGGGGCCTCTGAAGACGAAGAAGAAAGCGCAGGCTGTTTGAATTTGAGCGTGTCGGTTGGAGATAATACTTCAGCGGCTTTGATAGTCTTCTCAGATGACCTGGGTAGCAAGAGGATGGAAACAAAGAAGGAATTAAGGGAAATGATCCTGCACGAGGAAGAAACCATCCTACACTCCGGCGCCGGAAACGAGATCCCGGAGGTTCAACAACCACGGAGACAGAAACGAAAGGCAGAGAGGGAATACTGCCGGCGGTCCTCTCTCAAGGTCAACTTTAAGGACATTGGCTGGGACAGCTGGATCGTGGCGCCTCCAGAATATGACGCCTTTGAATGTCGAGGTCTGTGTTACCACCCGTTGACGGACGAATCAACCCCTTCAAAACACGCCCTCATCCAGACGCTGATGAACATCAAGAACCCCAAGAAGGCTAACATGGCCTGCTGCGTCCCCATCAAACTGGACCCCATCACAGTCATGTATCAGGAGAACGGACGCCTCACTATAAGATACCTTTATGAGGAGATGAAGGTGGCAGAGTGTGGCTGCAGGTAGTCAGAGAGAATTGGTCTGCTGGTAGCCCAGGCGATCATAATGGTTCAAATGTTGCATTTGATTCAAGTCAGTCTGATATATTTGTTTGGCCAGTAGAAGTAAGCTACCCCAGCTGGAAGAGGAATGTAAAATATAACTTTATACATCCCAATTTTGCAGCAGCTGCAGTTTAAAAAGTGCGTAGAACATAGATGGGTTAAATTTTAAAACGTAACAGCATTAGTGAAAGTGATTATGTTTACCAGGTTGACATGATGTTAGCATGGTTACATCTACAGCACTCAAGACAAGTATAGCTGAGGTTTGTCGGCTTCATTGGCTTCTCTGGATTCAAAAAAAACAAAAACGTCTACCTTGTGGAACAAAAGGAAAGACAGTAGATCACCAAAGTCATAGGAGCTGTGTGGCATTAATGTCTGAACAAAATCTCATGGTAATCTGTCAAAGGGTTCTTAGAACCAAGCCGCTTGCATTACTAGCAGTATAATAAAGTCATGCAATTTCTTGCATTAAACATACTTTTTGTACCTTTTTACACCGTTGTCATGAAACAATGCTGTGGCATTTACAGTAAATAAGTCTTAAACTCAAAAGGAAACCTCTTGACAGATGGAAGCAACGAAAGGTCAGCTACAGTTTGTTGCGTGAGCTGTTAGGAATTCTAATGGAAACGATGGACTTTTCTAAAATTGTCTTGTTGTTTTTATTTTTGTTGTTTTTTCAGCATCTTGCATTTTAACATCAACAAGCATTAATCAAAAGGGTACAGATCTTTACATTGTGTATTTAATAATGGATATGTGTACATAAAAAGATTGCCCATACACTGTCTGGGTCAAATCCATTTTAACAAAACTGTAAAAAATTAAACAAAAAACATACCTTGAAATATCTGTTATTGGATCACTTTGGTTACTATTACAACAACATAAAATTATGTTTGTTTTTTGCAGTTAAGAGTGCATCCATCAGTGATGTTATTAAAATAAATTAATTGACCTTTTGGGATTGATAGGGTGACATTTAATCGCAACCTGTTAATCATGTACTAGTTTTAGTGTAAATCTGTACATTGAAGTGTAATTTGTTTATAATAATATATATTCATACATACTTGTACAGTATTCAGCTTGAACATACTACATCACTGAGTGAAGAGTTTTTATTGTACTGTATGTCTCATGATGTCTACATTTAGTTTCTGAGGCTTTCCCTTAAATGAATAAAGAATCTCATCCCAAAAGGAATTTCTAACTATTTTAGCTCCACCTTTATTTTCATGTCAAAATGTCTCTGACTTCAGGTTGTGAGTATTGACTTCTACAATTCATATATCTACAACACAGAAAATCATCACAGATCTGTCAGATCAGGCGCGCCTGCCTTTCTTTCCTAAGTTGACACTTATCACCTTGGACCGGCAGCTTCTAACTAATAATCATCCGCATTTCTTTCAACAAACAAAGGTTCACACGGTCGATTAATAGTTTCATCCCACAGCACAAATAGCTATTATTTGATACATGTAATGTTAAACTAACACAATGAGGTAATCATTCTCACATATACACAGAACTAGATAAATCACACAAGAAAAGGTCCGTTAAAGCTTCAGGATGTCACCTGGGGAGAAAAATTTGTTTTTTATTCAGATAACCCTGACTTCAAGAAAGAACAACATAAAGGGAAAAACTACTTTTTTTATCAAGGGAAGTACAAGAGTAAAGATTAAATAAAGTTGTGTGGAGAACCTGCTGAGAGAAAGAGTGGGGAGAGTAGAGGAAGGGCCTTAGGTGCAATAGGGGCCGGTAATTTCATTGGACGAGTTAATCAAACCTGAAACAGAGAACAAAAACATTGGTGTATTTTCAATTTTAATAATGTTTCCACATTTCAAACACAACCTGGGATGTTTTCAGCGATAAATACACGCCTTAGCAGCGAAAGATTGAGTTACTGCTTTAAATCATAGGTGCTGCCACTGCTGGTTAGAGGAGAGTATAAAACGCTGTGACGCTCTGTCTATGGCAGATTACATTCTTTTAAATTGGTGCAGTTCAATACTGTATAGGTTTAAGCGTCCTAGTGGCTCAATAATGACACAATGTAAGCACCACTATCTTCTTATTTGTCTACAAAAAAGAGATTTTGTTTTTAGTTTTGTACAGTTTTGTACAGTAACAGGTGTGTTAGCTTTTAATTCTGTAAAATTTTCAACTCTGATATTTGAATATTTCATATTTGCTGGAAAAGTCATGTCAAATGTATCTTTTACACCATCAATACAAATCCTGAATTACCTAAACTCCAACGGTCTGTAAACCTGTGAATTTGTTACTAATTTGTTGTTTGAGTTAGGGGACGGTCTATTCACAGTTAAACTACTCATAGGTCAAGACTTGTATTGCATAAAGGGAAAAACATGTACATAGAACAAATTCCAGTGTCACTTTTGTAAATATTCAAGGTCAGTGACACGTCCTTATCAGCGCTGAAAATTCTGTGACAAGAGCAGGCGGCAAGTTCATGTAGAGACACTTGCACATCCTTTCAGGGTGACCCATAATTACTCTGGTCTCAAAATAGCATAAAAAATGAGGCAGCCAAAACCATTTCCATTTCCCAAGAAAATAATTGGCTCAGTTGACTTTAGCCCCCAACATAATGCTTGTGTTGGGTCTGTCTGTCTTTTGAGTTTCCCCCCCTCCCCCTCCTGGTTGTCAGCTGGTCTAGATGAGATCTTCAAGCAATTCCTGCCACCTGCTGCTGATCTTCTTGATTGCCTCTACTCGCCTCCAGTATTTAAGCCCCCAGTCTGCTCTTCCAGTCTTTGCCAGTTCGTCAGTTACTCTTATCAGCGTAATCAGGGTCCCGGCTGCTGTTCTTTCGAATAGTATTTTGGTTGCTTAACTATTAGTAGTGGTATTTGTGTCCACGATTTAGCTCCCAGCCGTTTGCTTATTCCCCAGTTTTGTCCTGCTCCTCCGCCTTGACCAGGTCTTCTCCCTGCCTCGCCAGTTCCAGTCCGAAGCTCCAGCATCAACCTTAAACCTAAGTTTATGTATTGTGATGTCACGAAAGGCTGGGTCTTGGAAGGGAGATACGTTCACCGGCGATGGCTGTAACTACCATCTGCTGGTGGAGTTAGGAACTCCACCCCGAAACTCAGAGCATTCCTCTCACACCTGAAACCCATCAGGGTATGACGACCGGGAGGCCTTCATAAAGGTGGAAGACACACCGTTGAGAGACGAGCTGAGAAGAGCAGACCAAGACCGAAGGATTCTCGGAGGCAGGAGAGACCGGGAGGACGGTGTTTTCTCCTCAAAGAAGTGGATTTCCGTATAAGTTCCGTTTAAGTATTTCTTACCCACTGATTCCAAATAAATTGCTGAAAATTCACTGACTGAAGAAAGTGTAGCGTGTGTGTGAAGCGGTCGGGATGAGGATTAGAAACTCTAAATCTGAGGCCATGGTTCTCAGCAGGAAACCGATGGATTGTCTACTCCAGGTAGGGAATGTGTCCTTACCCCAAGTGAAGGAGTTCAAGTACCTCGGGGTCGTGTTCACGAGTGAGGGGAAGATGGAGTGTGAGTTTGGCCGGAGAATCGGAGCAGCGGGGGCGGTATTCACTCGCTTTACAGCACCGTTGTGACGAAAAGAGAGCTGAGCCGGAAGGCAAAGCTCTCGATCTACCGGTCAATCTTCGTTCCTACCCTCACCTATGGTCATGAAGGATGGGTCATGACCGAAAGAACTAGGTCACGGGTACAAGCGGCCGAAATGGGTTTCCTCAGGAGAGTGGCTGGTGTCTCCCTTAGAGATAGGGTGAGAAGCTCAGCCATTCGTGAGGAGCTCGGAGTAGAGCCGCTGCTCCTTTGCGTCGAAACGAGCCAGTTGAGGTGGTTTGGGCATCTGGTGAGGATGCCCCCTGGGCGCCTCCCTAGGGAGGTGTTCCAGGCACGGCCAGCTGGCAAGAGGCTCCGGCGAGAGATTTTATCTCTGCACTGGCCTTGGGACACCTTGGGATCCCCCCAGTCACAGCTGGTAGATGTGGCCCAGGAAAGGAAAGTTTGCGACCCGACCCCGGATAAGCGGTTGAAAAATGGATGGATGGAAGAAAGTGTATAATTCACCAAATATCCAGACTGTTGGAGTTTGTCAATATTACTATAAATGACAACTCAATAGATATTTACTTAAAGTGGCCAAAAATGGCCAGAATTCACACGAATGTCTCATTTAATGTTGTCATGTAATGTCAACATTACATGACAACGAATGTCATGTACATATTTTAAACGGGATCCTTTTCACGTAATCACAAGAAATCTGAGAAGTGTTAACGTCTATTTCTTTTTCAAACAGCAATTCTTTCCATCAGTGGATACCTAAATACATACAATAGGTAGATAAATACAATAGTCTTGTTTAGACTGCAGTACAATCCACCTCCACGTTTAATCATTGAAAGATTTAAGAATCAACTCCATCTTGAGATTTCGGACTTGTTCACGATACTTAGTGGTCACATTGATATATTCTGCATTAACAATACACTCCTATCAGTCTCACGCTCTCAATGACGTTTTTTGACATCCTTTAGTATACTTTTTAACACGATGCTATGCCATTTTTTTAACCAAACTGTGACTTATTTAGACAACATGCTAAACATACTATGAAGAACTAAGTGTTTCTCTATTTTTTTGTGTTTGTGTAAACACATGGTTAAATGTAAAGTGTGGGAATTGATAAAACCTAATATTTAACTATCATCACGCTGTGTGCAGGGCTTGACATTAGCACACTAGCCACTTTGGCGGGTGGAATACTTTGTGATGCTGTGCTTTCCGAGCTCTGCGTGTCATGGATGCTTTAGTCCATAACTCATTTATTCGTGACTGCGTTCGTCCTCATAGATGCTTCCAATCTTTTTCTTTCTTGTTTTATTCCTCTCCCCCTCTTCTGTCCCCTCTCCCACTTTCTCTGGAGGAAGACACAACACACACTTAATGAAATACACACACACAAGCACATACAGTGTACTCAAGCCAACTCACACGCATTTACGCCAGCGAACACACAAGTATAAACGTGCAGACAGTCTCTCTCCCACACACACACACACACACACACGCACACTTCAGGGAGTTTCCCCTCACTCCCTGAAGCATTGTGCTGACCAGCTGTCTCCGGTGTTCACTGACATCTTCAACACCTCCCTGGAGACATGCCACGTACCAGCCTGCTTCAAGGCCTCCACCATCATCCCTGTCCCCAAGAAGCCCAGGATCAGAGGACTCAATGACTACAGGCCCGTCGCCCTGACCTCTGTAGTCATGAAGTCTTTTGAACGGCTAGTCCTGTCCCACCTGAAGTCCCTCACCGACCCCCTCCTGGACCCCCTGCAGTTTGCCTACAGAGCCAACAGGTCTGTGGACGATGCTGTCAACATCGCCCTCCACTACATCCTCCAGCATCTGGACTCCCCAGGAACCTACGCCAGGATCCTGTTTGTGGACTTCAGCTCTGCTTTTAACACTATCATCCCGTCTCTGCTGCAGGACAAACTCTCCCAGCTGCACGTGCCCGACTCCACCTGCAAGTGGATCACAGACTTCCTGTCTGACAGGAAGCAGCACGTGAAGCTGGGGAAACATGTCTCAGCCTCTCGGACCATCAGCACCGGTTCCCCCCAAGGCTGCGTTCTTTCCCCTCTGCTCTTCTCCCTGTACACCAACAGCTGCACCTCCAGTCATCAGTCCGTCAAGCTCCTGAAGTTTGCGGATGACACCACCCTCATTGGACTAATCTCTGGTGGGGACGAGTCCGCCTACAGGTGGGAGTCTGACCATCTGGTGTCGTGGTGCAGCCAGAACAACCTGGAGCTCAACGCTCTAAAGACAGTGGAGATGGTTGTGGATTTCAGGAGGAACAGAGCCCCACCCTCCCCCATCACCCTGTGTGACTCCGCCGTCACTATTGTGGATTCCTTCCGTTTCCTGGGCTCCATCATCACCCAGGACCTCAAGTGGGAGCTGAACATCAGCTCCATCACCAAGAAGGCTCAGCAGAGGTTGTTCTTCCTGAGGCAGCTGAAGAAACTCAACCTGCCAAAGACGATGATGGTCCACTTCTACACGGCCATCATCGAGTCCATCCTCTGCTCCTCCATCACCGTCTGGTACGCTGCAGCCACAGCCAATGACAAGGGCAGGCTTCAGCGGGTCATCCGCTCTGCAGAAAGGGTGATCGGCTACAATCTGCCGTCCGTGCAGGACTTGTTCGCTTCCAGGTCTCTGAAGCGAGCTAAAAAGATCGCGGCCGACCCCTCCCACCCCGGACATAAACTGTTTGTGCCCCTTCCATCTGGCAGGAGGCTGAGGTCCATCAGGACTACGACCTCCCGCCACACGAACAGTTTCTTCTCGTCGGCAGTCGGGCTCATCAACAGAGCCCGGTCCCCCACCGCCTGACTATAACACTCCACCGGTCACTCCCCCTCATACTGCACATGTCACTTTAACTGCAATTCATCACTTTGTCACTTGTCACTTTGTCTCTTGTCTGTTACTTGTTTGTTAGTGCACTTTATGCTTAATATTTTTCAACTTTTTAATATTTAAAATTTGTTTAACTTTATTCCCCTGTTTTATACTACTCATTCCACTTTATTTTATTACCTGTGCACTGTTGTCTTGTCTGTCTACTGTCGCGCACTAACCGCCAAGACAAATTCCTTGTATGTTTGACATATTTTGGCTAATAAATGTTTCCTGATTCCTGATTCCTGATTCCTGACTGTCATTAGTATGCGGTGGCCCAATGACAGATCACCTTGGCTGGAGCAAAGTCAGTCCCAGAAAGCTCTGTCTTCATATAAAAACACCGTCTCAGCTTTCTTTTGCCAGCTGAGACGGGGTCCGTGGTTAGGGAGTGGTTAGGGAATCATATTTAGAGGTATTTAGTTTGAGGCGGCATTTTGCCGTGGATGGACTGCTGCGTGACTTGATGCACCAGACTTAAGGAGATTCAGAGCAGAGAAGTGTGCGGCCTGAAGAACAATACACAGGTTTGCCAAAGAAAGAAAAGGTTTGTCCTCACAACATTTAAACTCGTCACTTCCCGGCAATTTTTTCCAGGCGTTTTAATTAGACACCGCAACGCGAACGCGTGATCAATCAAAACACCTGTGGAACCGACCTCCCCACTGCAGCCTTTAAAGCTGGAGGTGAGCAACATCAGAGAAACCAGCAAGAGTATGCTAACGTTAACGCTAACCGTTCCAATGAATGTAGCTAGCAACGCTAGATAGATAGATACATAGCTACAATTTAGCATCAGCACTGACAGCCAGTCAATTTCAGGCCTCCGAAGCCACGCCCCCCAAAGTACCGTGATTAAACACACAAACGGTTGTTGTTAGCATCCATCGCGTTAAGCTAGCTAGTGTTAGTAGTCAAATGTAAAATGGACTTATTAAAACTGCCTCAGAGACCAGATTCTTTTTCACGAATAAAATGAGAATTTAGACAAATATAACTATTATAAAAATTAAAAAAATGTAGCTTTATATCAGCGTTGTTCAGTAAATTCTTTCATGTACTGAAAATGTGTACTGTTGTGTTCAAAAATGAAGAAACGCCGGACGGACAGAGGTCATCGCTGATCAAAAGGTTAAAATCAAATGTATTTAATAAAGGAGATGGCGTTGCGGTAAAAAGAACATCTCAGCTGAGGAGCCGCTGGTCTCAGCAACCAACAGGCCCCAGGCAGTCCTTTGACCATCCCTAGTGCCCCTCTGTTGCCTCCACCAGCGAACTCTAGAACAATGGTTCCTACAGGTATTTATACCAATGCTTAAAGGTGTGAAAGTTAGTGTCCACACCTCTGGGAGTGGTCTTCCGGTGAGTTCAATGTAAATCGGATTTCGAATGATCCTTAGTCAATATCAGTTGTTCAAGTATTACATGCATGCATTCCAGTTGATTACATTACATCAAATACTATCATAACTGTACATTGGTATTATTCTAGTACAGTTTCAGAATTACAGTGGTTTTACAATATTGTCATTACTTTATTGATTACAGTTTCAGAATCATGGCTGTATTCTGGTGTACACTATATGCATTTTTATTAATTTTATGGACCGGGTCGTATATTTGTTTCTAATATCCTACAGTACTCAAGTACAAGTACTGTTACATTGCTTAAATTATACTCAATTACAAGTAAAAGTACTAGTGTTAAAAAAAGACTACTACAGCTACTACTACAGCTTACATACTAGCTGTAGTACACATTCCACGCCCAGATACTACTTGTTGTTACAGCCTACATGCGCAAAGTCTGCAACTTCTGTCAGAGCAACGGATTTTGCGGGGCTTGCTAAAAAAAAGACACGCCAGACAGTCGCGGTGTGCACGGAGGGGAGGGGCTGTGTGTGTGTGTGTGTGTGTGTGTGTGCGCGCGCGCGTGCGTGTGTGTGTGCGTGTGTGTGTGAGACGCGTGAGTGACAGAGACGGAGGGAGAGCAGGGAAAGGAAATGCAGCTGAACGAATACGCTGCGTGAATAGCGTTAAAAACAAACAAACACCAACGCAATGTGCGGCGGCCGTTGCCTAGCAATGATGACGACGTTGATGACGTCTTGGTCACCTGGCATTCCTTTGCTCTTTAGAACGTGCACTCACTAGAGGCTCACACTTCTATCCGGTCAGTTCTAATTGTTGAAACAGGTTTCAAGCACAGTCGCGATGTTTTCTTGTCTCAATAAGCTATTGATGGCCGGCCGAAATAATGCAGAAAATACACAGAGGACAGAGGAGATGCAGGACATCAAATGTAGTGTGGTGCTACAGATCAACTATTTCTTCGACAGGTTGACAGAGGAACCGTGGAAAAAGTTAAAGAACGGCATCCCAGACGACACCACTGAAATTCAGATAGGAGAACTGCTTTTAACTATAATAATAACCTTATCCAGAGCCTTCTTCGAAACTGTAAAGAACAGAATCAAGGTGTCTGAAAGAGAAGTCCAAGCTGCTTTAGGTGACATGGTGACGCAATGTTTCAGAGATGTTCTGAAAGTGGAAGGCAAAGTCAAATGTAAAAGCTCAAAACGCTTGAATGTACGCATATGTAGAGAGGTTGCAGAAACTGTCAATTCTGTCCCCGGGGATGTACAGGATTTGACCCCACGCCACATCCCTCCCCCCAGAAGACTCTGCAAAATGGTTTATCATGCCGTAAAAATGATGTATGTATTCATTGCAAAGATGAACCGGGTGTACACACCTCGAGTACGAAGAAAGAGAACGACTTTCAGCGAAAAGCTGGTGATAGTCAACCTGGATGGGAGCGATGATGAGTCCTCAGACATTGTTGAGGAGTTAGAGAAGCAGGAGAATGTCCCATCAGACGGCCAGACAGATAAAATAAGCAATGTATATCTGGAAGCCGAAATTCTGAGAGCGGGGTGCAAGACCATGGATCCTTTCTTGGTGGACATGTCAGACACGCAATTAAAAACGTTTGAACATTACAGCTCCTTCAGAAAATCTGTTCCTCCGGCAGTTCTTGAAGAATGGCACAGATCGGAGGGCACAGATGTCTTTCTACAAGCCAAACTCAGGATGTTTTATTCAGTTTTATTTGTTGAAACGTGGCTGAATCACATACTGGAACAACTGAAGAAAAATTTCAGGAATGACATCAAAGTAAATTGCCTCCCCCTTTTGGACATGGAAGACATTATCGCCAAGCTGCTGATGTGGGGAAATAATAAACCAGAGCCTAATAATTGGGAGTTTAAATTTAAATTGATGAGAATCACACAGGAGCTGACCAACATTCTCTTCAGACACTTGACAGGCAGTCCGCCGCCAGAGATCGCCCCAGGAGCACAGAGAGGAGATTCTGAAGGCGGCGCGAGCGGGTCCCAGTCACATGTTTACCTGTACAATGAGATAAGGTACAAAGTGTGGAGCTTCATGGGGCTGTTCAAGTACTGGCAGAACTATAAGGCTTACAGGGTGGCTCAAGAGACCAGAGACCGTTTAAAGTTAAAAACTTCTGCAAAACCTGCAGAGGACAACACAGAGAAATGCTCCATTTGCATCATCCTGTCCGCGATATGGGACGGCACAGTAAGGATGTGGCGCTCCTTTGTCAATGGGGACGTGGAAGTTGAAGATTACATCTTCAACTCCAAGGATCATGAGACACCATCAAAAGAGGAGAACAGAGAAGCTGAGAGCCTCAGCTGGGTTGGCCGAGCCATCCACAACTTTAGGAGAGGAGACAAGGTCTCACCACTTAAGTGAAGGCAAGCAAGGCAATTTTTTTTGTATGGCACATTTCAACAACAAGGCGATTGATTGACCGAAGCCTGAGTTATCCCCTGTTTTGACTGTTTTCTGTTGAATCTGAAGGACGTAAATTAAAACCTTTGTTTGCATTTTGAACCCGGTGTCCTCGCACTATTTGAACTACCCCGGAGAGAGCGGCAGCGCCTCTCGTGACATCACAGTATGTATGTGTATATGTACTTCTCCAATTGACATAATTGAATGTATGAACTCCTGAGACTGATCAGTTTTAACACTTTTAAGTATTTCTTACCCACTGATTCCAAATGAATTGCTGAAAATTAACTGACTGAAGAAAGTGTCATGAAGGATGGGTCATGACCGAAAGAACTAGGTCACGGGTACAAGCGGCCGAAATGGGTTTCCTCAGGAGAGTGGCTGGCGTCTCCCTTAGAGATAGGGTGAGAAGCTCAGCCATTCGTGAGGAGCTCGGAGTAGAGCCGCTGCTCCTTTGCGTCGAAACGAGCCAGTTGAGGTGGTTTGGGCATCTGGTGAGGATGCCCTCTGGGCGCCTCCCTAGGGAGGTGTTCCAGGCACGGCCAGCTGGCAAGAGGCTCCGGGGAAGACCCAGTACTAGGTGGAGAGATTATATCTCTGCACTGGCCTTGGGACACCTTGGATCCCCCCCAGTCACAGCTGGTAGATTTGGCCCAGGAAAGGGAAGTTTGGGGTCCCCTGCTGGAGCTGTTGCCCCCGCGACCCGACCCCGGATAAGCGGTTGAAAATGGATGGATGGAAGAAAGTGTATAATTCACCAAATATGCAGACTCTTGGAGTTTGTCAATATTACTATAAATGACAACTCAATAGATATTTACTTAAAGTGGCCAAGAATGGCCAGAATTCACACGAATGTCTCATTTAATGTTGTCATGTAATGTCAACATTACATGACAACGAATGTCATGTACATATTTTAAACGGGATCCTTTTCACGTAATCACAAGAAATCTGAGAAGTGTTAACGTCTATTTCTTTTTCAAACAGCAATTCTTTCCATCAGTGGATACCTAAATACATACAATAGGTAGATAAATACAATAGTCTTGTTTAGACTGCAGTACAATCCACCTCCACGTTTAATCATTGAAAGATTTAAGAATCAACTCCATCTTGAGATTTCGGACTTGTTCACGATACTTAGTGGTCACATTGATATATTCTGCATTAACAATACACTCCTATCAGTCTCACGCTCTCAATGACGTTTTTTGACATCCTTTAGTATACTTTTTAACACGATGCTATGCCATTTTTTTAACCAAACTGTGACTTATTTAGACAACATGCTAAACATACTATGAAGAACTAAGTGTTTCTCTATTTTTTTGTGTTTGTGTAAACACATGGTTAAATGTAAAGTGTGGGAATTGATAAAACCTAATATTTAACTATCATCACGCTGTGTGCAGGGCTTGACATTAGCACACTAGCCACTTTGGCGGGTGGAATACTTTGTGATGCTGTGCTTTCCGAGCTCTGCGTGTCATGGATGCTTTAGTCCATAACTCATTTATTCGTGACTGCGTTCGTCCTCATAGATGCTTCCAATCTTTTTCTTTCTTGTTTTATTCCTCTCCCCCTCTTCTGTCCCCTCTCCCTCTTTCTCTGGAGGAAGACACAACACACACTTAATGAAATACACACACACAAGCACATACAGTGTACTCAAGCCAACTCACACGCATTTACGCCAGCGAACACACAAGTATAAACGTGCAGACAGTCTCTCTCCCACACACACACACACACACACACGCACACTTCAGGGAGTTTCCCCTCACTCTCTGAAGCATTGTGCTGACCAGCTGTCTCCGGTGTTCACTGACATCTTCAACACCTCCCTGGAGACATGCCACGTACCAGCCTGCTTCAAGGCCTCCACCATCATCCCTGTCCCCAAGAAGCCCAGGATCACAGGACTCAATGACTACAGGCCCGTCGCCCTGACCTCTGTAGTCATGAAGTCTTTTGAACGGCTAGTCCTGTCCCACCTGAAGTCCCTCACCGACCCCCTCCTGGACTCCCTGCAGTTCGCCTACAGAGCCAACAGGTCTGTGGACGATGCTGTCAACATCGCCCTCCACTACATCCTCCAGCATCTGGACTCCCCAGGAACCTACGCCAGGATCCTGTTTGTGGACTTCAGCTCTGCTTCTAACACTATCATCCCGTCTCTGCTGCAGGACAAACTCTCCCAGCTGCACGTGCCCGACTCCACCTGCAAGTGGATCACAGACTTCCTGTCTGACAGGAAGCAGCACGTGAAGCTGGGGAAACATGTCTCAGCCTCTCGGACCATCAGCACAGGTTCCCCCCAAGGCTGCGTTCTTTCCCCTCTGCTCTTCTCCCTGTACACCAACAGCTGCACCTCCAGTCATCAGTCCGTCAAGCTCCTGAAGTTTGCGGATGACACCACCCTCATTGGACTAATCTCTGGTGGGGACGAGTCCGCCTACAGGTGGGAGTCTGACCATCTGGTGTCGTGGTGCAGCCAGAACAACCTGGAGCTCAACGCTCTAAAGACAGTGGAGATGGTTGTGGATTTCAGGCGGAACAGAGCCCCACCCTCCCCCATCACCCTGTGTGACTCCCCTGTCACTATTGTGGATTCCTTCCGTTTCCTGGGCTCCATCATCACCCAGGACCTCAAGTGGGAGCTGAACATCAGCTCCATCACCAAGAAGGCTCAGCAGAGGTTGTTCTTCCTGAGGCAGCTGAAGAAACTCAACCTGCCAAATACGATGATGGTCCACTTCTACACGGCCATCATCGAGTCCATCCTCTGCTCCTCCATCACCGTCTGGTACGCTGCAGCCACAGCCAATGACAAGGGCAGGCTTCAGCGGGTCATCCGCTCTGCAGAAAGGGTGATCGGCTGCAATCTGCCGTCCCTGCAGGACTTGTTCGCTTCCAGGTCTCTGAAGCGAGCTAAAAAGATCGCGGCCGACCCCTCCCACCCCGGACATAAACTGTTTGTGCCCCTTCCATCTGGCAGGAGGCTGAGGTCCATCAGGACTACGACCTCCCGCCACACGAACAGTTTCTTCCCGTCGGCAGTCGGGCTCATCAACAGAGCCCGGTCCCCCACCGCCTGACTATAACACTCCACCGGTCACTCCCCCTCATACTGCACATGTCACTTTAACTGCAATTCATCACTTTGTCACTTGTCACTTTGTCTCTTGTCTGTTACTTGTTTGTTAGTGCACTTTATGCTTAATATTTTTCAACTTTTTAATATTTAAAATTTGTTTAACTTTATTCCCCTGTTTTATACTAACCCATAGCCTTAGCCTTATTCTTACTAACCCATTGCATTAGCATTTCATTCCACTTTATTTTATTACCTGTGCACTGTTGTCTTGTCTGTCTACTGTCGCGCACTAACCGCCAAGACAAATTCCTTGTATGTTTGACATATTTTGGCTAATAAATGTTTCCTGATTCCTGATTCCTGATTCCTGACTGTCATTAGTATGCGGTGGCCCAATGACAGATCACCTTGGCTGGAGCAAAGTCAGTCCCAGAAAGCTCTGTCTTCATATAAAAACACCGTCTCAGCTGGCAAAAGAATATATGTTTGGGGTCCGTGGTTAGGGAATCATATTTAGAGGTATTTAGTTTGAGGCGGCATTTTGCCGTGGATGGACTGCTGCGTGATTTGATGCACCAGACTTAAGGAGATTCAGAGCAGAGAAGTGTGCGGCCTGAAGAACAATACACAGGTTTGCCAAAGAAAGAAAAGGTTTGTCCTCACAACATTTAAACTCGTCACTTCCCGGCAATTTTTTCCAGGCGTTTTAATTAGACACCGCAACGCGAACGTGTGATCAATCAAAACACCTGTGGAACCGACCTCCCCACTGCAGCCTTTAAAGCTGGAGGTGAGCAACATCAGAGAAACCAGCAAGAGTATGCTAACGTTAACGCTAACCGTTCCAATGAATGTAGCTAGCAACGCTAGATAGATAGATACATAGCTACAATTTAGCATCAGCACTGACAGCCAGTCAATTTCAGGCCTCCGAAGCCACGCCCCCAAAAGTACCGTGATTAAACACACAAACGGTTGTTGTTAGCATCCATCGCGTTAAGCTAGCTAGTGTTAGTAGTCAAATGTAAAATGGACTTATTAAAACTGCCTCAGAGACCAGATTCTTTTTCACGAATAAAATGAGAATTTAGACAAATATAACTATTATAAAAATAAAAAAATGTAGCTTTATATCAGCGTTGTTCAGTAAATACTTTCATGTACTGAAAATGTGTACTGTTGTGTCCAAAAATGAAGAAACGCCGGACGGACAGAGGTCATCGCTGATCAAAAGGTTAAAATCAAATGTATTTAATAAAGGAGATGGCGTTGCGGTAAAAAGAACATCTCAGCTGAGGAGCCGCTGGTCTCAGCAACCAACAGGCCCCAGGCAGTCCTTTGACCATCCCTAGTGCCCGTCTGTAGCCTCCACCAGCGAACTCTAGAACAATGGTTCCTACAGGTATTTATACCAATGCTTAAAGGTGTGAAAGTTAGTGTCCACACCTCTGGGAGTGGTCTTCCGGTGAGTTCAATGTAAATCGGATTTCGAATGATCCTTAGTCAATATCAGTTGTTCAAGTATTACATGCATGCATTCCAGTTAATTACATTACATCAAATACTATCATAACTGTACATTGGTATTATTCTAGTACAGTTTCAGAATTACAGTGGTTTTACAATATTGTCATTACTTTATTGATTACAGTTTCAGAATCATGGCTGTATTCTGGTGTACACTATATGCATTTTTATTAATTTTATGGACCGGGTCGTATATTTGTTTCTAATATCCTACAGTACTCAAGTACAAGTACTGTTACATTGCTTAAATTATACTCAATTACAAGTAAAAGTACTAGTGTTAAAAAAAGACTTTACTACAGCTACTACTACAGCTTACATACTAGCTGTAGTACACATTCCACGCCCAGATACTACTTGTTGTTACAGCCTACATGCGCAAAGTCTGCAACTTCTGTCAGAGCAACGGATTTTGCGGGACTTGCTAAAAAAAAGACACGCCAGACAGTCGCGGTGTGCACGGAGGGGAGGGGCTGTGTGTGTGTGTGTGTGTGTGTGTGTGCGCGCGCGCGTGCGTGTGTGTGTGCGTGTGTGTGTGAGACGCGTGAGTGACAGAGACGGAGGGAGAGCAGGGAAAGGAAATGCAGCTGAACGAATACGCTGCGTGAATAGCGTTAAAAACAAACAAACACCAACGCAATGTGCGGCGGCCGTTGCCTAGCAATGATGACGACGTTAATGACGTCGTGGTCACCTGGCATTCCTTTGCTCTTTAGAACGTGCACTCACTAGAGGCTCACACTTCTATCCGGTCAGTTCTAATTGTTGAAACAGGTTTCAAGCACAGTCGCGATGTTTTCTTGTCTCAATAAGCTATTGATGGCCGGCCGAAATAATGCAGAAAATACACAGAGGACAGAGGAGATGCAGGACATCAAATGTAGTGTGGTGCTACAGATCAACTATTTCTTCGACAGGTTGACAGAGGAACCGTGGAAAAAGTTAAAGAACGGCATCCCAGACGACACCACTGAAATTCAGATAGGAGAACTGCTTTTAAATATAATAATAACCTTATCCAGAGCCTTCTTCGAAACTGTAAAGAACAGAATCAAGGTGTCTGAAAGAGAAGTCCAAGCTGCTTTAGGTGACATGGTGACGCAATGTTTCAGAGATGTTCTGAAAGTGGAAGGCAAAGTCAAATGTAAAAGCTCAAAACGCTTGAATGTACGCATATGTAGAGAGGTTGCAGAAACTGTCAATTCTGTCCCCGGGGATGTACAGGATTTGACCCCACGCCACATCCCTCCCCCCAGAAGACTCTGCAAAATGGTTTATCATGCCGTAAAAATGATGTATGTATTCATTGCAAAGATGAACCGGGTGTACACACCTCGAGTACGAAGAAAGAGAACGACTTTCAGCGAAAAGCTGGTGATAGTCAACCTGGATGGGAGCGATGATGAGTCCTCAGACATTGTTGAGGAGTTAGAGAAGCAGGAGAATGTCCCATCAGACGGCCAGACGGATAAAATAAGCAATGTATATCTGGAAGCCGAAATTCTGAGAGCGGGGTGCAAGACCATGGATCCTTTCTTGGTGGACATGTCAGACACGCAATTAAAAACGTTTGAACATTACAGCTCCTTCAGAAAATCTGTTCCTCCGGCAGTTCTTGAAGAATGGCACAGATCGGAGGGCACAGATGTCTTTCTACAAGCCAAACTCAGGATGTTTTATTCAGTTTTATTTGTTGAAACGTGGCTGAATCACATACTGGAACAACTGAAGAAAAATTTCAGGAATGACATCAAAGTAAATTGCCTCCCCCTTTTGGACATGGAAGACATTATCGCCAAGCTGCTGATGTGGGGAAATAATAAACCAGAGCCTAATAATTGGGAGTTTAAATTTAAATTGATGAGAATCACACAGGAGCTGACCAACATTCTCTTCAGACACTTGACAGGCAGTCCGCCGCCAGAGATCGCCCCAGGAGCACAGAGAGGAGATTCTGAAGGCGGCGCGAGCGGGTCCCAGTCACATGTTTACCTGTACAATGAGATAAGGTACAAAGTGTGGAGCTTCATGGGGCTGTTCAAGTACTGGCAGAACTATAAGGCTTACAGGGTGGCTCAAGAGACCAGAGACCGTTTAAAGTTAAAAACTTCTGCAAAACCTGCAGAGGACAACACAGAGAAATGCTCCATTTGCATCATCCTGTCCGCGATATGGGACGGCACAGTAAGGATGTGGCGCTCCTTTGTCAATGGGGACGTGGAAGTTGAAGATTACATCTTCAACTCCAAGGATCATGAGACACCATCAAAAGAGGAGAACAGAGAAGCTGAGAGCCTCAGCTGGGTTGGCCGAGCCATCCACAACTTTAGGAGAGGAGACAAGGTCTCACCACTTAAGTGAAGGCAAGCAAGGCAATTTTTTTTGTATGGCACATTTCAACAACAAGGCGATTGATTGACCGAAGCCTGAGTTATCCCCTGTTTTGACTGTTTTCTGTTGAATCTGAAGGACGTAAATTAAAACCTTTGTTTGCATTTTGAACCCGGTGTCCTCGCACTATTTGAACTACCCCGGAGAGAGCGGCAGCGCCTCTCGTGACATCACAGTATGTATGTGTATATGTACTTCTCCAATTGACATAATTGAATGTATGAACTCCTGAGACTGATCAGTTTTAACACTTTTAAGTATTTCTTACCCACTGATTCCAAATGAATTGCTGAAAATTAACTGACTGAAGAAAGTGTCATGAAGGATGGGTCATGACCGAAAGAACTAGGTCACGGGTACAAGCGGCCGAAATGGGTTTCCTCAGGAGAGTGGCTGGCGTCTCCCTTAGAGATAGGGTGAGAAGCTCAGCCATTCGTGAGGAGCTCGGAGTAGAGCCGCTGCTCCTTTGCGTCGAAACGAGCCAGTTGAGGTGGTTTGGGCATCTGGTGAGGATGCCCTCTGGGCGCCTCCCTAGGGAGGTGTTCCAGGCACGGCCAGCTGGCAAGAGGCTCCGGGGAAGACCCAGTACTAGGTGGAGAGATTATATCTCTGCACTGGCCTTGGGACACCTTGGATCCCCCCCAGTCACAGCTGGTAGATTTGGCCCAGGAAAGGGAAGTTTGGGGTCCCCTGCTGGAGCTGTTGCCCCCGCGACCCGACCCCGGATAAGCGGTTGAAAATGGATGGATGGAAGAAAGTGTATAATTCACCAAATATGCAGACTCTTGGAGTTTGTCAATATTACTATAAATGACAACTCAATAGATATTTACTTAAAGTGGCCAAGAATGGCCAGAATTCACACGAATGTCTCATTTAATGTTGTCATGTAATGTCAACATTACATGACAACGAATGTCATGTACATATTTTAAACGGGATCCTTTTCACGTAATCACAAGAAATCTGAGAAGTGTTAACGTCTATTTCTTTTTCAAACAGCAATTCTTTCCATCAGTGGATACCTAAATACATACAATAGGTAGATAAATACAATAGTCTTGTTTAGACTGCAGTACAATCCACCTCCACGTTTAATCATTGAAAGATTTAAGAATCAACTCCATCTTGAGATTTCGGACTTGTTCACGATACTTAGTGGTCACATTGATATATTCTGCATTAACAATACACTCCTATCAGTCTCACGCTCTCAATGACGTTTTTTGACATCCTTTAGTATACTTTTTAACACGATGCTATGCCATTTTTTTTAACCAAACTGTGACTTATTTAGACAACATGCTAAACATACTATGAAGAACTAAGTGTTTCTCTATTTTTTTGTGTTTGTGTAAACACATGGTTAAATGTAAAGTGTGGGAATTGATAAAACCTAATATTTAACTATCATCACGCTGTGTGCAGGGCTTGACATTAGCACACTAGCCACTTTGGCGGGTGGAATACTTTGTGATGCTGTGCTTTCCGAGCTCTGCGTGTCATGGATGCTTTAGTCCATAACTCATTTATTCGTGACTGCGTTCGTCCTCATAGATGCTTCCAATCTTTTTCTTTCTTGTTTTATTCCTCTCCCCCTCTTCTGTCCCCTCTCCCTCTTTCTCTGGAGGAAGACACAACACACACTTAATGAAATACACACACACAAGCACATACAGTGTACTCAAGCCAACTCACACGCATTTACGCCAGCGAACACACAAGTATAAACGTGCAGACAGTCTCTCTCCCACACACACACACACACACACACGCACACTTCAGGGAGTTTCCCCTCACTCCCTGAAGCATTGTGCTGACCAGCTGTCTCCGGTGTTCACTGACATCTTCAACACCTCCCTGGAGACATGCCACGTACCAGCCTGCTTCAAGGCCTCCACCATCATCCCTGTCCCCAAGAAGCCCAGGATCACAGGACTCAATGACTACAGGCCCGTCGCCCTGACCTCTGTAGTCATGAAGTCTTTTGAACGGCTAGTCCTGTCCCACCTGAAGTCCCTCACCGACCCCCTCCTGGACCCCCTGCAGTTCGCCTACAGAGCCAACAGGTCTGTGGACGATGCTGTCAACATCGCCCTCCACTACATCCTCCAGCATCTGGACTCCCCAGGAACCTACGCCAGGATCCTGTTTGTGGACTTCAGCTCTGCTTTTAACACTATCATCCCGTCTCTGCTGCAGGACAAACTCTCCCAGCTGCACGTGCCCGACTCCACCTGCAAGTGGATCACAGACTTCCTGTCTGACAGGAAGCAGCACGTGAAGCTGGGGAAACATGTCTCAGCCTCTCGGACCATCAGCACCGGTTCCCCCCAAGGCTGCGTTCTTTCCCCTCTGCTCTTCTCCCTGTACACCAACAGCTGCACCTCCAGTCATCAGTCCGTCAAGCTCCTGAAGTTTGCGGATGACACCACCCTCATTGGACTGATCTCTGGTGGGGACGAGTCCGCCTACAGGTGGGAGTCTGACCATCTGGTGTCGTGGTGCAGCCAGAACAACCTGGAGCTCAACGCTCTAAAGACAGTGGAGATGGTTTTGGATTTCAGGAGGAACAGAGCCCCACCCTCCCCCATCACCCTGTGTGACTCCCCCGTCACTATTGTGGATTCCTTCCGTTTCCTGGGCTCCATCATCACCCAGGACCTCAAGTGGGAGCTGAACATCAGCTCCATCACCAAGAAGGCTCAGCAGAGGTTGTTCTTCCTGAGGCAGCTGAAGAAACTCAACCTGCCAAAGACGATGATGGTCCACTTCTACACGGCCATCATCGAGTCCATCCTCTGCTCCTCCATCACCGTCTGGTACGCTGCAGCCACAGCCAATGACAAGGGCAGGCTTCAGCGGGTCATCCGCTCTGCAGAAAGGGTGATCGGCTGCAATCTGCCGTCCCTGCAGGACTTGTTCGCTTCCAGGTCTCTGAAGCGAGCTAAAAAGATCGCGGCCGACCCCTCCCACCCCGGACATAAACTGTTTGTGCCCCTTCCATCTGGCAGGAGGCTGAGGTCCATCAGGACTACGACCTCCCGCCACACGAACAGTTTCTTCCCGTCGGCAGTCGGGCTCATCAACAGAGCCCGGTCCCCCACCGCCTGACTATAACACTCCACCGGTCACTCCCCCTCATACTGCACATGTCACTTTAACTGCAATTCATCACTTTGTCACTTGTCACTTTGTCTCTTGTCTGTTACTTGTTTGTTAGTGCACTTTATGCTTAATATTTTTCAACTTTTTAATATTTAAAATTTGTTTAACTTTATTCCCCTGTTTTATACTAACCCATAGCCTTAGCCTTATTCTTACTAACCCATTGCATTAGCATTTCATTCCACTTTATTTTATTACCTGTGCACTGTTGTCTTGTCTGTCTACTGTCGCGCACTAACCGCCAAGACAAATTCCTTGTATGTTTGACATATTTTGGCTAATAAATGTTTCCTGATTCCTGATTCCTGATTCCTGACTGTCATTAGTATGCGGTGGCCCAATGACAGATCACCTTGGCTGGAGAAAAGTCAGTCCCAGAAAGCTCTGTCTTCATATAAAAACACCGTCTCAGCTGGCAAAAGAATATATGTTTGGGGTCCGTGGTTAGGGAATCATATTTAGAGGTATTTAGTTTGAGGCGGCATTTTGCCGTGGATGGACTGCTGCGTGACTTGATGCACCAGAGTTAAGGAGATTCAGAGCAGAGAAGTGTGCGGCCTGAAGAACAATACACAGGTTTGCCAAAGAAAGAAAAGGTTTGTCCTCACAACATTTAAACTCGTCACTTCCCGGCAATTTTTTCCAGGCGTTTTAATTAGACACCGCAACGCGAACGTGTGATCAATCAAAACACCTGTGGAACCGACCTCCCCACTGCAGCCTTTAAAGCTGGAGGTGAGCAACATCAGAGAAACCAGCAAGAGTATGCTAACGTTAACGCTAACCGTTCCAATGAATGTAGCTAGCAACGCTAGATAGATAGATACATAGGTACAATTTAGCATCAGCACTGACAGCCAGTCAATTTCAGGCCTCCGAAGCCACGCCCCCAAAAGTACCGTGATTAAACACACAAACGGTTGTTGTTAGCATCCATCGCGTTAAGCTAGCTAGTGTTAGTAGTCAAATGTAAAATGGACTTATTAAAACTGCCTCAGAGACCAGATTCTTTTTCACGAATAAAATGAGAATTTAGACAAATATAACTATTATAAAATTAAAAAAATGTAGCTGTATATCAGCGTTGTTCAGTAAATTCTTTCATGTACTGAAAATGTGTACTGTTGTGTCCAAAAATTGAAGAAACGCCGGACGGACAGAGGTCATCGCTGATCAAAAGGTTAAAATCAAATGTATTTAATAAAGGAGATGGCGTTGCGGTAAAAAGAACATCTCAGCTGAGGAGCCGCTGGTCTCAGCAACCAACAGGCCCCAGGCAGTCCTTTGACCATCCCTAGTGCCCGTCTGTAGCCTCCACCAGCGAACTCTAGAACAATGGTTCCTACAGGTATTTATACCAATGCTTAAAGGTGTGAAAGTTAGTGTCCACACCTCTGGGAGTGGTCTTCCGGTGAGTTCAATGTAAATCGGATTTCGAATGATCCTTAGTCAATATCAGTTGTTCAAGTATTACATGCATGCATTCCAGTTGATTACATTACATCAAATACTATCATAACTGTACATTGGTATTATTCTAGTACAGTTTCAGAATTACAGTGGTTTTACAATATTGTCATTACTTTATTGATTACAGTTTCAGAATCATGGCTGTATTCTGGTGTACACTATATGCATTTTTATTAATTTTATGGACCGGGTCGTATATTTGTTTCTAATATCCTACAGTACTCAAGTACAAGTACTGTTACATTGCTTAAATTATACTCAATTACAAGTAAAAGTACTAGTGTTAAAAAAAGACTTTACTACAGCTACTACTACAGCTTACATACTAGCTGTAGTACACATTCCACGCCCAGATACTACTTGTTGTTACAGCCTACATGCGCAAAGTCTGCAACTTCTGTCAGAGCAACGGATTTTGCGGGGCTTGCTGAAAAAAAGACACGCCAGACAGTCGCGGTGTGCACGGAGGGGAGGGGCTGTGTGTGTGTGTGTGTGTGTTCGCGCGCGCGTGTGTGTGTGTGTGTGCGTGTGTGTGTGAGACGCGTGAGTGACAGAGACGGAGGGAGAGCAGGGAAAGGAAATGCAGCTGAACGAATACGCTGCGTGAATAGCGTTAAAAACAAACAAACACCAACGCAATGTGCGGCGGCCGTTGCCTAGCAATGATGACGACGTTGATGACGTCGTGGTCACCTGGCATTCCTTTGCTCTTTAGAACGTGCACTCACTAGAGGCTCACACTTCTATCCGGTCAGTTCTAATTGTTGAAACAGGTTTCAAGCACAGTCGCGATGTTTTCTTGTCTCAATAAGCTATTGATGGCCGGCCGAAATAATGCAGAAAATACACAGAGGACAGAGGAGATGCAGGACATCAAATGTAGTGTGGTGCTACAGATCAACTATTTCTTCGACAGGTTGACAGAGGAACCGTGGAAAAAGTTAAAGAACGGCATCCCAGACGACACCACTGAAATTCAGATAGGAGAACTGCTTTTAAATATAATAATAACCTTATCCAGAGCCTTCTTCGAAACTGTAAAGAACAGAATCAAGGTGTCTGAAAGAGAAGTCCAAGCTGCTTTAGGTGACATGGTGACGCAATGTTTCAGAGATGTTCTGAAAGTGGAAGGCAAAGTCAAATGTAAAAGCTCAAAACGCTTGAATGTACGCATATGTAGAGAGGTTGCAGAAACTGTCAATTCTGTCCCCGGGGATGTACAGGATTTGACCCCACGCCACATCCCTCCCCCCAGAAGACTCTGCAAAATGGTTTATCATGCCGTAAAAATGATGTATGTATTCATTGCAAAGATGAACCGGGTGTACACACCTCGAGTACGAAGAAAGAGAACGACTTTCAGCGAAAAGCTGGTGATAGTCAACCTGGATGGGAGCGATGATGAGTCCTCAGACATTGTTGAGGAGTTAGAGAAGCAGGAGAATGTCCCATCAGACGGCCAGACGGATAAAATAAGCAATGTATATCTGGAAGCCGAAATTCTGAGAGCGGGGTGCAAGACCATGGATCCTTTCTTGGTGGACATGTCAGACACGCAATTAAAAACGTTTGAACATTACAGCTCCTTCAGAAAATCTGTTCCTCCGGCAGTTCTTGAAGAATGGCACAGATCGGAGGGCACAGATGTCTTTCTACAAGCCAAACTCAGGATGTTTTATTCAGTTTTATTTGTTGAAACGTGGCTGAATCACATACTGGAACAACTGAAGAAAAATTTCAGGAATGACATCAAAGTAAATTGCCTCCCCCTTTTGGACATGGAAGACATTATCGCCAAGCTGCTGATGTGGGGAAATAATAAACCAGAGCCTAATAATTGGGAGTTTAAATTTAAATTGATGAGAATCACACAGGAGCTGACCAACATTCTCTTCAGACACTTGACAGGCAGTCCGCCGCCAGAGATCGCCCCAGGAGCACAGAGAGGAGATTCTGAAGGCGGCGCGAGCGGGTCCCAGTCACATGTTTACCTGTACAATGAGATAAGGTACAAAGTGTGGAGCTTCATGGGGCTGTTCAAGTACTGGCAGAACTATAAGGCTTACAGGGTGGCTCAAGAGACCAGAGACCGTTTAAAGTTAAAAACTTCTGCAAAACCTGCAGAGGACAACACAGAGAAATGCTCCATTTGCATCATCCTGTCCGCGATATGGGACGGCACAGTAAGGATGTGGCGCTCCTTTGTCAATGGGGACGTGGAAGTTGAAGATTACATCTTCAACTCCAAGGATCATGAGACACCATCAAAAGAGGAGAACAGAGAAGCTGAGAGCCTCAGCTGGGTTGGCCGAGCCATCCACAACTTTAGGAGAGGAGACAAGGTCTCACCACTTAAGTGAAGGCAAGCAAGGCAATTTTTTTTGTATGGCACATTTCAACAACAAGGCGATTGATTGACCGAAGCCTGAGTTATCCCCTGTTTTGACTGTTTTCTGTTGAATCTGAAGGACGTAAATTAAAACCTTTGTTTGCATTTTGAACCCGGTGTCCTCGCACTATTTGAACTACCCCGGAGAGAGCGGCAGCGCCTCTCGTGACATCACAGTATGTATGTGTATATGTACTTCTCCAATTGACATAATTGAATGTATGAACTCCTGAGACTGATCAGTTTTAACACTTTTAAGTATTTCTTACCCACTGATTCCAAATGAATTGCTGAAAATTAACTGACTGAAGAAAGTGTCATGAAGGATGGGTCATGACCGAAAGAACTAGGTCACGGGTACAAGCGGCCGAAATGGGTTTCCTCAGGAGAGTGGCTGGCGTCTCCCTTAGAGATAGGGTGAGAAGCTCAGCCATTCGTGAGGAGCTCGGAGTAGAGCCGCTGCTCCTTTGCGTCGAAACGAGCCAGTTGAGGTGGTTTGGGCATCTGGTGAGGATGCCCTCTGGGCGCCTCCCTAGGGAGGTGTTCCAGGCACGGCCAGCTGGCAAGAGGCTCCGGGGAAGACCCAGTACTAGGTGGAGAGATTATATCTCTGCACTGGCCTTGGGACACCTTGGATCCCCCCCAGTCACAGCTGGTAGATTTGGCCCAGGAAAGGGAAGTTTGGGGTCCCCTGCTGGAGCTGTTGCCCCCGCGACCCGACCCCGGATAAGCGGTTGAAAATGGATGGATGGAAGAAAGTGTATAATTCACCAAATATGCAGACTCTTGGAGTTTGCCAATATTACTATAAATGACAACTCAATAGATATTTACTTAAAGTGGCCAAAAATGGCCAGAATTCACACGAATGTCTCATTTAATGTTGTCATGTAATGTCAACATTACATGACAACGAATGTCATGTACATATTTTAAACGGGATCCTTTTCACGTAATCACAAGAAATCTGAGAAGTGTTAACGTCTATTTCTTTTTCAAACAGCAATTCTTTCCATCAGTGGATACCTAAATACATACAATAGGTAGATAAATACAATAGTCTTGTTTAGACTGCAGTACAATCCACCTCCACGTTTAATCATTGAAAGATTTAAGAATCAACTCCATCTTGAGATTTCGGACTTGTTCACGATACTTAGTGGTCACATTGATATATTCTGCATTAACAATACACTCCTATCAGTCTCACGCTCTCAATGACGTTTTTTGACATCCTTTAGTATACTTTTTAACACGATGCTATGCCATTTTTTTAACCAAACTGTGACTTATTTAGACAACATGCTAAACATACTATGAAGAACTAAGTGTTTCTCTATTTTTTTGTGTTTGTGTAAACACATGGTTAAATGTAAAGTGTGGGAATTGATAAAACCTAATATTTAACTATCATCACGCTGTGTGCAGGGCTTGACATTAGCACACTAGCCACTTTGGCGGGTGGAATACTTTGTGATGCTGTGCTTTCCGAGCTCTGCGTGTCATGGATGCTTTAGTCCATAACTCATTTATTCGTGACTGCGTTCGTCCTCATAGATGCTTCCAATCTTTTTCTTTCTTGTTTTATTCCTCTCCCCCTCTTCTGTCCCCTCTCCCTCTTTCTCTGGAGGAAGACACAACACACACTTAATGAAATACACACACACAAGCACATACAGTGTACTCAAGCCAACTCACACGCATTTACGCCAGCGAACACACAAGTATAAACGTGCAGACAGTCTCTCTCCCACACACACACACACACACACACGCACACTTCAGGGAGTTTCCCCTCACTCTCTGAAGCATTGTGCTGACCAGCTGTCTCCGGTGTTCACTGACATCTTCAACACCTCCCTGGAGACATGCCACGTACCAGCCTGCTTCAAGGCCTCCACCATCATCCCTGTCCCCAAGAAGCCCAGGATCACAGGACTCAATGACTACAGGCCCGTCGCCCTGACCTCTGTAGTCATGAAGTCTTTTGAACGGCTAGTCCTGTCCCACCTGAAGTCCCTCACCGACCCCCTCCTGGACTCCCTGCAGTTCGCCTACAGAGCCAACAGGTCTGTGGACGATGCTGTCAACATCGCCCTCCACTACATCCTCCAGCATCTGGACTCCCCAGGAACCTACGCCAGGATCCTGTTTGTGGACTTCAGCTCTGCTTTTAACACTATCATCCCGTCTCTGCTGCAGGACAAACTCTCCCAGCTGCACGTGCCCGACTCCACCTGCAAGTGGATCACAGACTTCCTGTCTGACAGGAAGCAGCACGTGAAGCTGGGGAAACATGTCTCAGCCTCTCGGACCATCAGCACCGGTTCCCCCCAAGGCTGCGTTCTTTCCCCTCTGCTCTTCTCCCTGTACACCAACAGCTGCACCTCCAGTCATCAGTCCGTCAAGCTCCTGAAGTTTGCGGATGACACCACCCTCATTGGACTAATCTCTGGTGGGGACGAGTCCGCCTACAGGTGGGAGTCTGACCATCTGGTGTCGTGGTGCAGCCAGAACAACCTGGAGCTCAACGCTCTAAAGACAGTGGAGATGGTTGTGGATTTCAGGCGGAACAGAGCCCCACCCTCCCCCATCACCCTGTGTGACTCCCCTGTCACTATTGTGGATTCCTTCCGTTTCCTGGGCTCCATCATCACCCAGGACCTCAAGTGGGAGCTGAACATCAGCTCCATCACCAAGAAGGCTCAGCAGAGGTTGTTCTTCCTGAGGCAGCTGAAGAAACTCAACCTGCCAAATACGATGATGGTCCACTTCTACACGGCCATCATCGAGTCCATCCTCTGCTCCTCCATCACCGTCTGGTACGCTGCAGCCACAGCCAATGACAAGGGCAGGCTTCAGCGGGTCATCCGCTCTGCAGAAAGGGTGATCGGCTGCAATCTGCCGTCCCTGCAGGACTTGTTCGCTTCCAGGTCTCTGAAGCGAGCTAAAAAGATTGCGGCCGACCCCTCCCACCCCGGACATAAACTGTTTGTGCCCCTTCCATCTGGCAGGAGGCTGAGGTCCATCAGGACTACGACCTCCCGCCACACGAACAGTTTCTTCCCGTCGGCAGTCGGGCTCATCAACAGAGCCCGGTCCCCCACCGCCTGACTATAACACTCCACCGGTCACTCCCCCTCATACTGCACATGTCACTTTAACTGCAATTCATCACTTTGTCACTTGTCACTTTGTCTCTTGTCTGTTACTTGTTTGTTAGTGCACTTTATGCTTAATATTTTTCAACTTTTTAATATTTAAAATTTGTTTAACTTTATTCCCCTGTTTTATACTAACCCATAGCCTTAGCCTTATTCTTACTAACCCATTGCATTAGCATTTCATTCCACTTTATTTTATTACCTGTGCACTGTTGTCTTGTCTGTCTACTGTCGCGCACTAACCGCCAAGACAAATTCCTTGTATGTTTGACATATTTTGGCTAATAAATGTTTCCTGATTCCTGATTCCTGATTCCTGACTGTCATTAGTATGCGGTGGCCCAATGACAGATCACCTTGGCTGGAGCAAAGTCAGTCCCAGAAAGCTCTGTCTTCATATAAAAACACCGTCTCAGCTGGCAAAAGAATATATGTTTGGGGTCCGTGGTTAGGGAATCATATTTAGAGGTATTTAGTTTGAGGCGGCATTTTGCCGTGGATGGACTGCTGCGTGACTTGATGCACCAGACTTAAGGAGATTCAGAGCAGAGAAGTGTGCGGCCTGAAGAACAATACACAGGTTTGCCAAAGAAAGAAAAGGTTTGTCCTCACAACATTTAAACTCGTCACTTCCCGGCAATTTTTTCCAGGCGTTTTAATTAGACACCGCAACGCGAACGTGTGATCAATCAAAACACCTGTGGAACCGACCTCCCCACTGCAGCCTTTAAAGCTGGAGGTGAGCAACATCAGAGAAACCAGCAAGAGTATGCTAACGTTAACGCTAACCGTTCCAATGAATGTAGCTAGCAACGCTAGATAGATAGATACATAGGTACAATTTAGCATCAGCACTGACAGCCAGTCAATTTCAGGCCTCCGAAGCCACGCCCCCAAAAGTACCGTGATTAAACACACAAACGGTTGTTGTTAGCATCCATCGCGTTAAGCTAGCTAGTGTTAGTAGTCAAATGTAAAATGGACTTATTAAAACTGCCTCAGAGACCAGATTCTTTTTCACGAATAAAATGAGAATTTAGACAAATATAACTATTATAAAATTAAAAAAATGTAGCTTTATATCAGCGTTGTTCAGTAAATTCTTTCATGTACTGAAAATGTGTACTGTTGTGTTCAAAAATGAAGAAACGCCGGACGGACAGAGGTCATCGCTGATCAAAA
Source organism: Gasterosteus aculeatus (assembly GCF_964276395.1). Classification (NCBI taxonomy): domain Eukaryota; kingdom Metazoa; phylum Chordata; class Actinopteri; order Perciformes; family Gasterosteidae; genus Gasterosteus; species Gasterosteus aculeatus. The sequence continues at coordinate 6,667,952 of NC_135692.1, read as the reverse complement.
GGTTAAAATCAAATGTATTTAATAAAGGAGATGGCGTTGCGGTAAAAAGAACATCTCAGCTGAGGAGCCGCTGGTCTCAGCAACCAACAGGCCCCAGGCAGTCCTTTGACCATCCCTAGTGCCCGTCTGTAGCCTCCACCAGCGAACTCTAGAACAATGGTTCCTACAGGTATTTATACCAATGCTTAAAGGTGTGAAAGTTAGTGTCCACACCTCTGGGAGTGGTCTTCCGGTGAGTTCAATGTAAATCGGATTTCGAATGATCCTTAGTCAATATCAGTTGTTCAAGTATTACATGCATGCATTCCAGTTGATTACATTACATCAAATACTATCATAACTGTACATTGGTATTATTCTAGTACAGTTTCAGAATTACAGTGGTTTTACAATATTGTCATTACTTTATTGATTACAGTTTCAGAATCATGGCTGTATTCTGGTGTACACTATATGCATTTTTATTAATTTTATGGACCGGGTCGTATATTTGTTTCTAATATCCTACAGTTCTCAAGTACAAGTACTGTTACATTGCTTAAATTATACTCAATTACAAGTAAAAGTACTAGTGTTAAAAAAATACTTTACTACAGCTACTACTACAGCTTACATACTAGCTGTAGTACACATTCCACGCCCAGATACTACTTGTTGTTACAGCCTACATGCGCAAAGTCTGCAACTTCTGTCAGAGCAACGGATTTTGCGGGGCTTGCTAAAAAAAAGACACGCCAGACAGTCGCGGTGTGCACGGAGGGGAGGGGCTGTGTGTGTGTGTGTGTGTGTGTGCGCGCGCGCGTGCGTGTGTGTGTGCGTGTGTGTGTGAGACGCGTGAGTGACAGAGACGGAGGGAGAGCAGGGAAAGGAAATGCAGCTGAACGAATACGCTGCGTGAATAGCGTTAAAAACAAACAAACACCAACGCAATGTGCGGCGGCCGTTGCCTAGCAATGATGACGACGTTGATGACGTCGTGGTCACCTGGCATTCCTTTGCTCTTTAGAACGTGCACTCACTAGAGGCTCACACTTCTATCCGGTCAGTTCTAATTGTTGAAACAGGTTTCAAGCACAGTCGCGATGTTTTCTTGTCTCAATAAGCTATTGATGGCCGGCCGAAATAATGCAGAAAATACACAGAGGACAGAGGAGATGCAGGACATCAAATGTAGTGTGGTGCTACAGATCAACTATTTCTTCGACAGGTTGACAGAGGAACCGTGGAAAAAGTTAAAGAACGGCATCCCAGACGACACCACTGAAATTCAGATAGGAGAACTGCTTTTAAATATAATAATAACCTTATCCAGAGCCTTCTTCGAAACTGTAAAGAACAGAATCAAGGTGTCTGAAAGAGAAGTCCAAGCTGCTTTAGGTGACATGGTGACGCAATGTTTCAGAGATGTTCTGAAAGTGGAAGGCAAAGTCAAATGTAAAAGCTCAAAACGCTTGAATGTACGCATATGTAGAGAGGTTGCAGAAACTGTCAATTCTGTCCCCGGGGATGTACAGGATTTGACCCCACGCCACATCCCTCCCCCCAGAAGACTCTGCAAAATGGTTTATCATGCCGTAAAAATGATGTATGTATTCATTGCAAAGATGAACCGGGTGTACACACCTCGAGTACGAAGAAAGAGAACGACTTTCAGCGAAAAGCTGGTGATAGTCAACCTGGATGGGAGCGATGATGAGTCCTCAGACATTGTTGAGGAGTTAGAGAAGCAGGAGAATGTCCCATCAGACGGCCAGACGGATAAAATAAGCAATGTATATCTGGAAGCCGAAATTCTGAGAGCGGGGTGCAAGACCATGGATCCTTTCTTGGTGGACATGTCAGACACGCAATTAAAAACGTTTGAACATTACAGCTCCTTCAGAAAATCTGTTCCTCCGGCAGTTCTTGAAGAATGGCACAGATCGGAGGGCACAGATGTCTTTCTACAAGCCAAACTCAGGATGTTTTATTCAGTTTTATTTGTTGAAACGTGGCTGAATCACATACTGGAACAACTGAAGAAAAATTTCAGGAATGACATCAAAGTAAATTGCCTCCCCCTTTTGGACATGGAAGACATTATCGCCAAGCTGCTGATGTGGGGAAATAATAAACCAGAGCCTAATAATTGGGAGTTTAAATTTAAATTGATGAGAATCACACAGGAGCTGACCAACATTCTCTTCAGACACTTGACAGGCAGTCCGCCGCCAGAGATCGCCCCAGGAGCACAGAGAGGAGATTCTGAAGGCGGCGCGAGCGGGTCCCAGTCACATGTTTACCTGTACAATGAGATAAGGTACAAAGTGTGGAGCTTCATGGGGCTGTTCAAGTACTGGCAGAACTATAAGGCTTACAGGGTGGCTCAAGAGACCAGAGACCGTTTAAAGTTAAAAACTTCTGCAAAACCTGCAGAGGACAACACAGAGAAATGCTCCATTTGCATCATCCTGTCCGCGATATGGGACGGCACAGTAAGGATGTGGCGCTCCTTTGTCAATGGGGACGTGGAAGTTGAAGATTACATCTTCAACTCCAAGGATCATGAGACACCATCAAAAGAGGAGAACAGAGAAGCTGAGAGCCTCAGCTGGGTTGGCCGAGCCATCCACAACTTTAGGAGAGGAGACAAGGTCTCACCACTTAAGTGAAGGCAAGCAAGGCAATTTTCTTCGTATGGCACATTTCAACAACAAGGCAATTAAAAGTGCGTCACATAAAACCATTAAAAACATCCATTTCAGAAATGGTCAATTAAGCAGCAAACAGAAAAAACTATACTAAACCAAGTTTAGTTTGTTTGAGAACAACACTACATTGATAATTTCCAGATCATCCAGTTTCCTCTATGAAATCACATTTAAAGTGTTAAATCTTAATCTGTTGCATCCCTGTTATAGTACCAGCAGAGGGAGTAAGTACCAAAGAAAACTAAACTCTGACTCTTGCTCTTCCCTTTAACACACTGCAGAAGATGGACAACCACCACTACCAACAACTGCTATTAAATTGATACAACAGACAATACAATTATTAGGTGGTTATTATTTGATATTCAATTTACTTTCCCGATATTGATAACGTTTCTTTTGACCATGAAGAAATTAATAAGCAGCTGTAAGTTTTGAGTATGACCATCATGAGGTCACATGCCCTATTTAATTTCACTTATGTTTTCATCTGACAGCAATGACTGTAATTATAATTACAGACACCAAGAGGCTAAACAAGTGAACCCACAAACCTTAGACATTTTCCCAAGATTTGGATAACAATTGGTCCTCATATGACACACGTACATACTGTATGTGTTTAAAATACCTTGTGTAAATCTAAGACGATTATCTTTTGCAACAACTCTTTGTTACTACAAGGCTAGGTTATTATTTTCTTACAGAAACAATTTAAGATTATGCGATTAGAGTTTTATTGTGAAACAAATCCTCTTATGTGTGTTAACAGAGACCTTGCAACCAAAACAGTGCCATTCGATAAAGAACCTCATCGGAGAAGGAGGTTTCGCTCAACAACCTTCACCCACCATCTACTCACTTTTTGTCTGACTAAACTGACAGAAATGGCCAAACTTATCTTCCTGGTGGCACCTCTACTAGTATTGGGAAATATTGACTTCATCCATGCTGGGTTTGCCCCCAACGTCATTATTGATATGGCAAAAATCGTCATCGACAATTACTGCTCACCCGAGAAGCTGGCGGGGATGAAGGAGGCTATCGAAGCAGCAGGCAGCAACACAGAGGTTCTTAGCATTCCAGACGCTGAAACCTTGGCTAATGTACTCAGTGCTGGAGTTCAGACTACAGTCAGTGACCCACGTTTGATGATCTCTTATGAGCCAAACTATGTCCCAGTGGTTCCACCAAAGATGCCTCCCTTGCCCCCTGACCAGGTAATTGCGGTCCTGCAGACGTCGATCAAGCTTGACATCCTGGAGGGAAACATCGGCTACCTAAGGATCGATCACATCCTCGGAGAGGATGTTGCTGAGAAGGTTGGTCCTTTGCTCCTAGACCTGGTCTGGAATAAAATCCTGCCTACCTCAGCGCTCATCTTTGACTTGCGCTACACCAGCAGCGGAGACATCTCAGGAATCCCCTACATTGTGTCATACTTCACAGAAGCCGGAACTCCGATTCACATTGACAGCATCTACGATCGTCCATCAAACACCACCACTAAGCTGTTTTCTATGTCAACACTGCTGGGGGAAAGATACAGCACAAGCAAACCCCTCATTATTCTCACCAGCAAAAACACCAAGGGCATTGCCGAAGATGTTGCGTACTGCCTCCAAAACCTGAAGAGGGCCACCATTGTGGGAGAGAAGACCGCTGGGGGTTCAGTGAAAGTTGATAAAATCCAAGTAAGGGACACAGGCTTCTACGTTACCGTGCCAACTGCAAAGTCCGTCAACCCTATCACTGGCTCCACCTGGGAGGTTACAGGTGTGACCCCTAATGTGGAGGTCAACGCCGAGGATGCCCTCGCTACCGCCATCAAGATTGTCACCCTCCTTAACCAAGTTCCAGCCATCATTGAGGGATCAGCGACCCTGATTGCTGACAACTACGCCTTTGAAGATATCGGCGCTGCTGTTGCAGAAAAGTTGAAAGGGCTTCTGGCGAACGGCGAGTACAGCAAGGTTGTCTCCAAGGACAGTTTGGAGATGAAGCTGTCAGCTGACCTGAGGACTCTGTCCGGGGACAAGAGCCTGAAGACCACCAGCAACGTCCCAGCCCTGCCACCCATGGTGAGCCTCTTGTTCATAAGAGTGTGGTCTTTTGGTGTCACTTGTTAATGTTAAAACACAGATATTTAATGGGTGCATTTTTACACTTGCATAAAATTATCCAGTCTTTAAAAAAAATCTATTATTTATTATGTATTTGTAAATGTTTTTGAGCTGCATTCAATGCAACATATTATATGTTAATATTATGGAGGACATAAGGTAAATATTATACACTTGGAAACATGTCTACTACGCAGCAATTCAAATATATTTAATATGTGAATTCTATATGGGGAATTATGATTAAATATAATACATTAACTCATATATTCATATACAGTATAATACAACAAATACTGGTGTTGTTTTTTTACCTACAGAATTATTCTCCAGAGATGTACATTGAGCTGATCAAAGTCTCCTTTCACACTGACGTATTTGAAGACAACATTGGATACCTGCGCTTTGACATGTTTGGAGACTTTGAGGAGGTCAAGGCCATCGCCCAGATTATTGTTGAGCACGTGTGGAACAAGGTTGTGAACACTGATGCTATGATCGTTGACCTCAGGTGGGTGATACAGTGCCACAGAGAGCTTCTATGCAAGATGCTGTGTGTGAGTGTCCATTTTGGATAACAAATTAGTGCATTAGTGTAGTCATTTTTCATATTTAAAAATATGTACCGCTAATAATTAATTTTAAAATCCAGCCAACGTGAAATTACATTGAATGACCTTCATTGCTGCCTGCGTAGATTCATGTTTCACAAAGGACCATTCATTTCATCAGGAGCCTAACCTTCTATAATTGTTCTGCTACTGTTCGTTGCAGGAACAACATTGGTGGCCCAACAACTGCCATTGCAGGCTTCTGCTCTTACTTCTTTGACAGCGACAAGCAGATTGTGCTGGACAGGCTGTACGACAGACCATCCGGGACCACCACAGAGCTCCGGACCCTGCCTGAACTCACCGGTAATTACCAAAAATAAGTCAAGTCATATTAACACGAAGGTTTATGAGAAGATAGTGAACATAGCAAATATCTTTAATAGGAGTTGGTGATGCATGGTCACCATTTAAGTATCATTCTTTCCTTTCATCATCATCCTCTTAAGTTTGTTTTTTGTATAGCTATGAAGCTGTTTGAATGCTTTGTTTGAATAAGAGATGGGTCTGTTTGCCTCTTTGGCAAAGTCAATGCATCTTTGGTGAAGAGGAGCGCTTCATTGTGTTACACGTTCACCGTTCACCTTTTTCTGTAATTTGATAATTGTACCATTTTGTTCATCTGTCACTCCTTTTCCACTTCTATCGTTCAACGTTGACCCCTTTTCACTACCCAGTCGTCACTGGTAGACTTTACATTTTTTTCAGTTTTAAACCTGTTCTACCTCCATGCCATCCTCTTCCTAAGGCACAAGGTACGGCTCCAAGAAGAGTCTGGTCATGCTGACCAGCAGAGCAACCGCTGGCGCCGCAGAAGAGTTTGTTTACATCATGAAGAAACTCGGCCGCGCTATGATTGTCGGAGAGACCACCGCCGGGACTTCCCACCCACCAAAAACCTTCAGAGTTGGTGAGACCGACATCTTCCTCAGCATCCCCACTGTCCACTCTGACACTGCCGCCGGGCCAGCCTGGGAGGGAGCTGGCGTCGCACCTCACATACCCGTCCCAGCTGACGCCGCCCTCGAGACTGCCAAGGGTATCTTCAAAAAGCACTTTGCAGGCCAGAAATAAGCAGCGTCCTCAGAAAACCCAGGGGGAGGGTTCACCCATCACTTTTGGTTGAACCCCACTTTTGCTCTGGCCAAATAGATTTAAAGATTTACAATTAAGAATTGTTTGAGAAGTTGAAGAATGTAGATTGCCTACAGTAGAGTGTAATCTGCCATTCATTTAGTCAAAACTTAAGCCTTTTTAGGACCGTTAGTAAAGTAGAGCAAAGGTACAACAGTATTTCTGGTGAATGTTACTCTGGCTAGAGTAAACCAATTATTTTGTGAAATGGGTATGAAGAGTTCTGTGTGAAATACCAGTTATAACTGCCTCAATTTTGACATGTCCCATGTAAGAGATTGGAAACAAATTAAGTACAAATACTCACAAATGATCATTGCTACTCTTGTATTTTGTTGGATTTTTGGAATTGGGAACTCTGTGAAGTGACAAAGTTGTTGCTATGGTCAGAAATGAGGATCATGCGATGTCCTCTTCGTGTATGGGTAAATACATGAATTTATGCCACGTGGGTCTGCTTAGGTGGTATTATTTCTTGTGGTGAGACACAATAAAAAAACACAAATACAAGTGTCTGTTGGTCATGTTTTACACAAGAGGCATCAAACAAAAATATCAGTTGTACCATTCCAGAAGTTCTTTTTAATTTATTGTGTATCTATTCTACACTGTAGAGCGAGACGGTTCCTTTTTCTTTTGTGTTATAAGATACAACTGTCAGTTACACCTTAAACCAACAACTAGGCAGGGCAAACAAACAAAGTAAAAATGATGCATTTAGCTCACCAACAAAGAAATAACATGAAGGACTCCTGGATGAGTTTTGGTACCCGAAGGAAAAATCCTATAGATTAGCAATAGAAGTCTTGAATTGTTTTTTATATATCGTTTTTTTAAAGGACCATGTGTTTTTTATGTAAAATACAAATAAAAATAAATAAGAACCCATTTTTTGCACCGTTAAGAGAGTAAACTTTTATATCAAAGTGTGGCAGGGGTTAAAAAGGGGCCCTGAAGCTCATTTGTAGCCTGGGCCACCTTGGCAGGTCATTTCAGCATCACTTACAGAGATAAAGAAGATGGTCCAGGGAACAGACAAATAATGTGCTTTCTATATCTATATCTATAGATATATATATATCTATAATGTGGCATCATGATGAAGGCAGTTTAGATTAGGATTAACAAGTTATTAAGTTATGTTATAACGCAAGAGCATCGTATTTCTCATCATTAATAGAGAAAAATAAAAACAACTCCAGGTTTCTCTTCAGCCCTGTAGCCAGACTGAGAGTCACAGCTCTGTTGAGCCATGTATTCCTTTGGACCTCACCAGTAACGACTTCATGAACTTCTTCAATGATAAGATTCTGACTATCAAAGAGAAAATTGATGGTCTCCTGCCTTCAACCAGTGCCGACCTGTCCTCCTTGGATGCAGCAGTGGGCCCTGATGCCTGTTTGGATGCCTTCTCTTCCATCAACCTTGATCAACTGACTTCTTTATTTTCAAAGTCTAAATCTTCTACTTGTCTCTTGGATCCGATTCCGACCAAGCTGCTTAAGGAAGTTTTTCCTTTAGTTAGCACATCCTTATTAGATATTATGAATCTGTCTTTGTAGACAGGACATGTACCACAGTCCTTCAAGGTAGCTGTAATTAAACCTCTTCTTAAGAAACTGTCTTGGAGACATCAAAACTTGGATGACCGGCAACTTCCTGATGCTAAAGTTATCCTGATAGGCCCAGAGCGCCTTCGAAGCCAGCTGTCACGTGATACAGTTTTTATGGATGGAATTGCTCTGGTACCCAGCAGCACCGTCAGGAATCTGGGAGTTCTCTTCGACCAGGATATGACCTTCAACTCGCATATAAAGAAGACATCAAGGACTGCCTATTTTCATCTACGTAACATATCAAAAATCAGGAACTTTCTGTCTCAAAGTGATGCAGAAAAATTAGTTCATGCGTTTGTCACTTCCAGACTGGACTATAGACTGTAATTCTTTGTTATCGGGCTGCTCTTGTAAATCTCTTAAGCCTCTCCAGTTGATTCAGAATGCTGCAGCACGTGTATTAACAAGAACTAAGAAAAGGGATCATATCACTCCTGTATTAACTTCTCTGCACTGGCTCCCTGTTAAATCAAGAATAGATTTTAAGGTACTTCTCCTCACCTACAAGGCACTTGCTGGTGAGGCACCGTTGTATCTTAAAGAGCTTGTAACATCTTATTGCCCTACAAGGCAGCTGCGCTCCATAGATGCTGGGTTACTTGTTGTTCCTATGGTTTTAAAAAGTAGGCTGGGGGCCAGAGCCTTCAGTTATCAAGCTCCTCTTTTGTGGAACCAGGTTCCACTTTCAGTCCGGGGGGCAGATTCGGTCCGCTCTTTTAAAGTAAAACTTAAAACTTTCCTCTTTGATTCTGCGTATAGTTAGGGCTGGCTCAGGTTAGCCCGGACCAGCCCTTAGTTAAGCTGCTATAGGCTTAGACTGCAGGGGGACTTCTTAGGTCACACCGAGCTCCTCTCTCACTTTCTCGTTTTACCATAATTCACGTTTTATTAATGCACATGACTAATTCAGCTTCTTTCCGGGAGTTTTTTTGTGCTTTCTCCCCTAGCAGGTCTCCGTAGATCGTGGTTCCTTCTGGACCCTGGTCCTGACACCTGCCGTGGCCCTGCTGACGCCTGCTGCTGCCATCATCATCATCATTATTATTTTAGATATTAATTATATTACTGTACTCGTAAACCAACATTACCCTCTCCTAAAGTCTCTGTGCTGTCCCTCCCCACAGGCTTCTGTGGATGGTGGTTCTATCTGATGGTGGTTGCCCCTGCAGTGGACCCTTTTCTGGCCGAGATTTGCCCAAAAGGTCACAAACAAAAAACGTCATAAACCGAGCGAGAAACCACTTCGATCTGGATTGTTGTGTACATGAGATACATGAATACTTTGCACCTTTTAAAACATTAGTCTTGGCTACAATCTACACTAATTTGTTTGAAGATACTCCAAACACAACTCCAACAAGTTAGTAAATATGTATATACATTTTTGCAAAGTTTTAGGGCTTTCTGCCAAAAGTAACCTTTTCTGGTTTTATTGGTGACTTTTCGGGTGTCTGACGTGAAAGCACGAATTGTTCTGCATTAACTGTCCTCAGAGAGACGGTCTCACAGGAGCCTCACACAGAGAGGAGACCCACACGTCGCCTCAAGACTGAAAATGAAGCATGCAAAGCACAAAACCGCCGCTGATCTTACAGCGTCTTCCCTTGCTGAGGACTTGACAACACTGGTTCGGTAAAGTTGGCAAAATATTCACAGATTCGGACTTCCCGGTTCAATAACTCGTCAAAGACGCGTTGTCAAAACACAAAGCCCACATCTCTGCAGCTGGATCTGTGTCCTTTTACTGTACTGTGACTTTTTCTCCCTTCATTTTTTTAGTGGCCGAAATGGGCTTCCATAGGCTCAAGAGTCTCAACTAAAACCATAAAACTGATTTACGAACGGTGACCTGTCGTAAAAAGAAAGGCCGTTTTCTAAAAATATGGCTCCGTCCGTTGTGACACCTACGAATGGCCACAGACATACTGACACTTACTGACGACTGCCACCACAGACTTACTGACAACTGCCACTGACTTACTGAGACTTACTGACGACTGCCACTGACTTACTGAGACTTACTGACAACTGCCACTGACTTACTGAGACTTACTGACGACTGCCACTGACTTACTGAGACTTACTGACGACTGCCACTGACTTACTGAGACTTACTGACGACTGCCACCACAGACTTACTGACAACTGCCACTGACTTACTGAGACTTACTGAAGACTGCCATTGACTTACTGAGATATACTAAGGGCCGCCACTGACTTACTGAGACTCACTCAGTTACTGCCACTGACTATTGCCTGCAGAGCTACTGTGAGGATCTGTCCCGACATAAATGGACACATTGGTGTTATTACTAATTCATGCTTCAACATACATGCCACTTCATATGATCTCATAACAATCATCGCACCCTTCGTCTTCCGAGGGAGGTGCAAAATGGCCCGTTTTCTCTCTTTCACTCTCCTCCTAGTCGGAAACATGAAACCTGGTCCATGTGCGCCAAGTCCGTCCTCCGCGCTCCCGGTTCCTTCAGCGCCAAATCTGCTCCGCATTATCAAGCTTTGTTTGGCTTTCTCGGACCAGCGTGGACACTGATAGGGAACTTCTTTTCTTCTTTTTCCTTTACCAACCGCACTTTGATTTGATCATTTGAGCCATTCTCTCCTTGACGCGTGGTCTGGATCTCCCTGCTACCCGCACGTGGATCCGGAGTCTTTCTCTCATTCCATCTCTCTCTCCAGCTGACGATGCGCGAGGTTACGGTGGTAAACTAAACTCAAAAATCAAAAGAGACGCGGAATCACTGCCTGCATCCTTCATTCTGTCTCTGTTGCCTCTCCTCGTCTTTAATATAACGCTGTCTCTGCGATGTAAAAATACACTTTTTTTTCTTCTTTTTTTGTATCCACGAAGGATTTAACCTTTTTTTTTTCCGAGGAAAATTAGTTATGGAGACAATGAAGTTGAGCATGCGTTTTGTTCTGGTTTTATTCGGATTATTTTTGCTCTGTTCTCCATCTGCGAGAGCCGAGCCGGAGCAGCAGGAGGAAGAGGAGGAGGAGAGCTCATGTCAGGGCGCCTTCGACCTGTACTTTGTGCTTGATAAGTAAGTGGAAACAGCTTCATTAAAACATAGCAATATTGTACTTATGCACCATGCATTTACTTTTCCACCTCCTCAGACAGCATCTAAGACGCTGGAGAGGAGGCTGATTTACAGAGTACAGCTTGCTGAATAAGCAAAAAGAACTCTAGTGACTTTTGATGCAACACTGACATCTCTATTTCTCTGCAGATGTAAAAAACACTGTTTCTTTCCCCACATCATTTGTTCCTTTCCCCAAGAAAGAAAAAACGTGTAACCGTCCAGAGGCAAAGAAGCTGTTATTTCTTCCCCTTACTCACTCTCTTTGTTCAGTGTCGGTCCACTTTTTCATTTCCACCGTACGCCCACATAGGCTGGACTCTAGCCCCTAAAAAAATACTTTAAAAACATGGGAAACTAGAAACGATCTATGCAGCTTTATAGCATTCAAGCCCAGAATGTTAAACACTGTGACCCGTGTGATGGAGAACCTGCATAAAGAAGGAGCCTCTATTGTGAGCATTTAGAAACTTTATTACTCTGCTGTTTTGGCCTAAACGGTGCTGTATCAGCTTCTCCTTTCATTAATGGACCATTGAAGAAACATCAAAGGACAGGAAGCAACAGCGTCTCAATTTGGAGGGCAGAATGTGGCAGGCAGCACCTTTAATCGCTTGTTTTTTGGGGGTTTCCTCTGTGTGTATTTGAGAGATTAAAACATGTAAAAATGAAATCTTGCAGATTAGCATTGCGATGACTCTATTATGTCCAATGTGCCATTCGGCGCATGGCTTTATATAAATGGCTTTTATTATTCACCCTGATGGCCCCCCAGTCGGTATCAGCATCCAGTGACAAATTGAACATTTTTGACATTTTTCCCGACTTGTGAACATTTCGATTCTCGAGTATAAGTGGAAACAAAGTAAGAAACTGCTCCCCAGATGTGGCGGGCTGCATTTGTCTTGCGCTTTGCGGTAAGCACTGACACATGCTGCAAATAAGGAAACAACTTCTTTTTGTTCAATGTCGAAAGCCATTGTTAGCTTGTATGTGTGCTTTGGTGCCCTCTCCGGGTTTGACTAACAAGAGAGGAAGCTCATTAGAAATCGTCCTCAGTTGCACCCCAACCCCGTCCCTCAGGCCTGAGTGGGTTTTATGAGACGCAGCCGGAATTCTCTGCCCCGGTTGACCCGTGTGGACGGCGTTAAATGTGGGAGGATGCAGTTTCAACATGTGGAATAGCAGAATAAACAGGGTAGTGAAACGCTGACTGCCCTTCCTTCATCAAAGTACAGTAAGACACATGGGACTACTTTGGAGAACTTTGAATCATCGGTCCCCGAGAGTTCCTCTTTTGTAAATAACCAAAGGATATTGGACAGGCAGGAAGTTTACAGTGAGTAACACAAAAGGCTGAGGGCTCTGGTTGAACAGAGGGGGAAACATGAGCATGTCTCGTATTAGCTACTTGTCTTTTTTCTAATTGGTAATAGCTGTGGTAGCTGTTGTCTGCCAGGACAAAACACTGATACTCGACAGTGGTGTTGCATATGAATGAAATCACTCGCGTTTTCAATGCAGGTGGAAGTGTCTTTAGGGGTGAAAGGTGAAGCCTTATCCATAACCTAAGCAGCTGAGGGATGATAATGTAGTCAATGTCAATATTCATACATTTTTAGAAAAACAAGCACTTTTGAAACTTTTGAAAATTGAATTTATTCTGAAAGTACACGTTTTGCTGTTTGGAGTAATTGTTTTCCATTAATAAAAAGTGGTTGCCAATGATGGCAACCAAAGGTCAAGGGTTAGAAATGTCAGCTCCTGGACTTCATTTCTGTACAACCGGAAAGAATGTGCACCTCAACAAAATCCCCCCCGAAAATAAAAAGCCTGAGGTGGAGCGATATTTGGCTTGGATGTGCAGCAAAATGTGCAGAGCAAACAGAAAGAGTCACACACAAGGTAATGCCGACGGAATTGGTTCATTTGATTAGTAAAGAGAAACATACTTTGGGCACTGCGTTGCGTGGTCATGGGTTTCACAGTAACAAGGAAAGACAACTGCTGCGTCGGCTCGTAGAGTTGACTCAAAAGGCCTTCATTGCAGACTCGGGCAGATGATGTTATGTTGGGGGCCAGAACGGGAAGGAAGCCTGGCTCTTTGAGACAGGCTGCAGTCTGCGTGGGAGACTGGGTGGCTAATTCACACTATCCACAACTGCCAAGTGCCCTTCAGAGCTCATCATGGCAAAGTAAAGGAGAGGTGTTACAATACCTGCTGCTCGTCAAAGGCGTGAGGGCCGGAAAAAGTAGGATTGAACCCGTAAAAACCAAAGAGATCTATAGGTTGGTTCTCCCTTCAAATTCAAGCAGCACGAATGTGTGAAACTGTGACACGGCACGCTAATGACTCACTGGGTCCAAATGACGCAATGTGCAAAGCCAAAGGTCTCCAAATGAAACATTGTTGTTGATAATAAAACGTGAATAACTCCAAAACCCTCGGCAAATATGTTTTTTTTAAAACTTTTTCCATGTGTTGTTTTCACACAATACAATGATGGAACATTTGGGCGGCAGCCACACCCTCCCAGGCGCAGTTAGCCACATGGCTGCAGTGTGTGGTGTGTCATATGGGTCATACAACACCAATTAACTCACCACTACTGTAACCCTAAACACAGTCACACACAAACAGCCACGGCAACTGCTTTGTTAGGCTGCGCCCTGCGTATGATGTTCATCGCGACCACCTTCTTGGTCCGTCAGCGCGCAACATTTTGCAGACATGGATGACGTACGTTTTATATCGATCATTAGCACATTGGACTAGTTCAAATTGTAAACTGAAGATGGCGCTTAATGAAATTTCAAAGGATCAACAAAATGATTCTAGCTGTAAGCTTTCAAATATCCCCTGTGTTCATTCAGTATACTGACGCATGTCCACGAAGGAGGACGGGTATTTGCTGATTCGTAGTTTACTATTTCATAATAGAACAGAGCCAATGCTTTGAGGGGATATTGCATGGAAGAAATGATTCACCTCATGGCCCCAATGCTGATGTTCTCTTCTTGATGACTACATTTAACTATCGCGTTTTTGTTCATTGTGCACAAGTCTGACTCTTGCGTAATAATGCTATCACTGTTTAACTTGTTGATTGAATATCGAATAAAGAAGGCGAAAGTAAAACAGAAAGACGTACTTTTACCAGTTTACTTGCCGCCCTCCCCTTTGTTTCATTTCCAGCAACCCCCCCTCACCCCCCATCACCTCAGCGCCCCTCACCCCTCACTTGGTGTTTCTTCTCACAACCCCCGTTGTGTTAATAACAATCTCTCTCTCTTGTGAGCCCAGGCCAAATTACAGTCATTACCGTCTCGTCTTTGTCTTTCAAAACACTAATCACGGCTGCAAAACGTTGTTATTGATGTGGTCACGTTGGCGGGCCGGTCGTGCGATGGGTCGTGCTGCCTGATTCCTGGCAAGTCAGCTGAAAAACCGAGGCAGCAGCTGCAGTCCATAAATGTTTTGGATATGTCTGGCAGTGAAAGACGTTATCGCTGTGGAATGACACTGTGATTTGGTCTTTTGCAGCGAGGTTCTTTGGTTCATTTCAGCAGGAAGCGATGTCTTTATAAATGATACCATGCTGTTGGAACTCCCCCCCCCGGAGACAAAAAACAAGACCACCGGTTTTAAAGGGAATAAATGACACTCCAAAACTCCTTTCCAAAAACCTCTGGTGACACAGAAATGGTGCATCTCTTATCCCCCATAGTTGCCTTTTCCTCCCCCAAACAATTCCCCGGGAAAATTTGGCGAGCAGAGGTGCAGCATTAGCCCCTCATTGACTTCTGCAACGGCTGTTAAAGCAGGTCTGTGGTTCCAAACAAACAAATCCTTGTGCCCAGTCAGTCGAATTGGAGCAGCATCATTGGCTGCAGGCCGGGCTGGTGTGGCAGGCAACCTCCTCAGCGGAGTTGGGATTTTATTTTCTTCTTTGCAACACTTTGAAGCCGTGAGAACGAAGCCGAAGGCCGCCGATACTTCGGATCATTGGAGCTTTTTCCTACATGCCGTCATCCTGTTGCCCTCTGGGAGAGCAGGGCTTGCTGGATGGACTTGGTTCTCAAAATGTCTCACTTAAACAAATCTGACATCATTCAGTTGCTTTCGTTTTATGAAATAACATTTCTGAAATGTCATATTTGCCCTATAGTCTTTAAGAGGCAAAAGGTGTTTACCGTTTACTTGCTACAGCCCAAATGTTAGCAGTCTAAGATGCTTTACTAAAATCAATGTCAAAATGTTGAAAAAGTATGTACATAAATTGCGAGCGTGTTTACGTCAGCACTTAGTGGAAAGTCCCTCATAGAAGCAGACGTTCATGTCTGTGGGCTCCAAGTCTTGTTGTATCATTTGAAAATCCTTCAGCAGACACCTTGAGGCATCCTTCTCAAACTCGTCCGGTGCGGCGCGCCGCCGGAGTGTGGACGATCTGGCCCGGACCTGAAATTACTTTGACACCCCGGCCTCAAGGTTTCTTGTGTTTTTCGATCCATTACAGTGATCATCAGGTTGCAGTATAATTTGAAGTCAGTCTTGACATCAACCGCATTTCATTGCTACAATGATCAAAGTATTAATTCCTGCCGTTCACATTATTGGAACATTAGTATGGACAGTTCAAGAATGCGTCATGTGCAGCTAACTAATACTTCCTGTATGGAAACAATACAAAGCAGTTGACGACAGGAAAGTAAGAAAAACACCCGTAACTCTAAAACTGTCAACGACTCAACACATTAAGCTCTTTCTCTTGTTTCTTCTCTCTGTTTCAATCCAACAAGTTATGCCTCCTCCAGCTCAACTGTGTGCTCTCTTCGACACACACACACACACACACACACACACACACACACACACACACACACACACACCAAGTATGATTCACTTTCTGAAGAACCAGCTCTTTCAAAATCTACCAGTCATCAGAAAAATGCATTAATAAAATAACGGTCATATTTTCGTTTCTTCTGGGTTTCCTTGTCTCTTGATGACTTATTTGGAAACAGCAAACCGCCTCCATGGAAGAGAGGTGGAATGGTGCAGCCGAGGGACTTTTTTTGTTGTGCAGCTGAAGGATCAATTGGGCAAACCCAACCTCCAACAGACCGTATCGCTCTGGGAGCCTCGTCGTCTTATTAATGAAACCGTTTTCACGTGTTGAGTTTTAAATAATCGTACTATCGGGATTCAGATCAATCGGACATGACCAACGATGGTCTGTGGTTCCCTAGACATTAAAATCCTCATTTAAACACAACCTCGTCTTTCTAAGTTTCACCATTTTGCTGTGGTTGTAGCAACAGAAGCAAGAGATGTCCACCGACCGGCTTGTCTTAAAACCCAAAGAGTAAAAATAAGTCAGATCAGAAATATGCCAACCACACAGCAATTGAATCTATTGTTAACACTTTGCTTTGGTTGTCTGGTCTTGTTGGTGCTAACGCCTGTTTTGCATGCCAGCTGTGTCGGCTGAAGAGCACCAAAAACACTCGGCCTCACAGTTTTCATCCAATGCATCCAATGTTTTCTCTGGTTTGCCTTCGAGTCTCTGCGTTTTTCTGCGACGAAGCTTCAAACCGCTGTTGGGTCTTGATCACTTTGTCGGCAAATTGTATCGCCCCCTCACCTCTCGAAACCTTTATTTTACGTGTCCAAACCCCAAACCACTGAAATCGAGGGCTCAACTCAGATTTAAGAGGGAAAAAAAAGCTTTTGCTAAGAGTTATAGAATGTAATGGCCCACTTCCTTTCCCCGTGCTGTTTGGACAGGTGAGTAAAAGTGCAAGCTAGATCTCGGTCCCACGAATGCAGCCACCTCGGTCAGTTGAGCCCTTCCAAGACAAACAGGCGTCATTGTGGTTCAGAAACAAGGATGGGAAATGAAAACCAAAGATGCGAGTCCTCAGATTCACCCTGAAGTTAAAGAAATACTGAAGAATGATCCCAACGCCTCTACGGAGCTGCAGGAACTTTTCACCAGAATTTCTTCTTCTGCGCCCCCCCCCCACGCCCCCCCTCCGCTGCTGTAATGGAACAGTTTAGAAACGAAATGGGCTCTTGCCTTTCAGAGGGCATGTGTGTGTGTGTGTGTGTGTGTGTGTGTGTGTGTGTGTGTGTGTGTGTGTGCAATCCTTGTGTGTGACTCTTTCTGTTTGCTCTGCACATTTTGCTGCACATCCAAGCCAAATATCGCTCCACCTCAGGCTTTTTATTTTCGGGGGGGATTTTGTTGAGCTTGTAAGGTCTTGATGTGGGGGAACGAGTCATGTAGTCACATCAACAACAACCCAGAGAAAACGCTTAGTAAGGTGTTTAGACTAGACGAGTGATAACACTGAAACATACATTACAACTATGTTATTGTGGATGCTTTGATTGTAATTAATTGGACTGTTTTTACCGGCGTGGGGGGCTCGAGGGAATCCAAACCCTTACCTTTGGCAGAGGTGCAGTGTTTCACTCATTCTGCCAGATTCTTGGTGTTTTTACTCACAAGGTTGTTTTCCTTTATGGCAGCTCATGAGCAACCAATCGGTTTGTTTTCCTTAGAATTTAGGTCGATGAAGTTTGGCTCTCATTTCAGCTGCTGTTGCTTGTGTTGGTTCTTCTTGAAATCCTTGAGGCTGCAGAGTTTGTTGGCGTTTAAATGTCAATAAGTTCAGCAACCCTATGAACCGTCCTACAAACCTCCTGCAGATATCAGCTGTGTGACAGCACGATGCTTTCTGTTTGCCTCTAAAGGGGACAAATGGAAATAGAATGGCGGTGAAATAGAAATAGTTGAATCTATTTATTATTTATTTTGTCTTGACTGATTGGTTTTGAATGTGATGGGAACTGATACTACTAACAGGTGAGCTAGGATTACAGACTCAGTGTTTAGTCTGGTTTCTATTACCTCCCATACAAACAACTAATTCAGCAACAAATTGGCCATCAACAACGAAGGTTTAGCTTTAAAAAAGCTCCGTTTTGTACATTTGGCAACTCCTCAGTGGAGTCAAAGCTCCAATAAGTTTAAATCCAGCTAATACTGGTGGTCAACAAAACATGATGACCTTCTCTGCGGAGATCAATGTCGGCCAGTTCCAGTTCCACTCCAACGCAATTGCATCAGCTAGTTAGTAGCTAAAATAGCAGCATCCTCTTCAGTTTGACCACAGTCATTTAGCTCATTTCTCATTTGTCGTCCCTCTGGCTCACTCGTTTGCTAACGGATGACCAGCTAACCCGTCACATGTGCCGGAAGACCTTTCTGCTTATGCTCACACTTAATAAAGTGACCACACACACACACACCTCAGGAAATGAAGGTAGCTCCCATAGGGAGGTTTTCATTATAGTCCAGTTTTATGGAAGCTCCCCTGGGGACACCAGCAGCTTTTTCCTCAGCCTTCAGGGCCGTATTCAGGATACAGCAGGGTGCTAAATTACACACCAGACCACAACACCAGCGTCTTTTATCTCAACAGGCACCTAATGTGTACCTCAGGATAGTTGTTTAAGTTATTCCTCCTGCCCCTGGTTTTCATTTCCTCCCCATCAGGGTACAGCAACAGATAAAGGATCTACTAGCTATCAGTCTGTAGCCAGCGATACAAAAGTATATCTATTTTTGTTACAGATTATTTAGACAGGAAGGGAATTTACTGTGACAAGTTCAACAGTGTCTGGACAAAAATACAGCTTGTTCTTGTTTTGGAGCAAATTGTATTACACAATGTTATGTTTTTAGCTGGCACAGCAGTATTTTGTCTGCTTTAACCTGAGTGTGTCTGCTAGACATCAGTAACCTTAATAATCTTTAACACATATCAGCTTTCATCTTGGCAGGTTTTATGCTTGTTTTTGTGATTGTGATCGCTCTAGTTTAGGGATTTTAATAGTGATGCATTCAGTCTTCATCATCATCATTAAATCCTTTACATTTTTTCAACCACCGTTTGATCACAATTATGTTTTTTTGTCTCAGGTCTGGCAGTGTGAAAGATCACTGGGATGACATATACCTCTTTGTGGGGAATTTAGCGGAGAAATTCAAAAGGTAAGTGTCCACACACATCACAACACAATTCACCGAGCATGAGGTAGAAAATTGGAGACAACAACCGTGTACTGCAGCATGTGAACGGTTTGGAAAGAGTTCACAACCGGACTTTTAGGTCTAGGGAGCCTTTGCAGCCGTTCTGCCTGTGCACTCTGTACTTCCTGGAGCTGCAGATCACTAAAGAGAAACACACACTTTACGCAGCAGTCACTGCGGTAAAGTAAAATATATATCCGTCCCTACAGTGACAGCTGGCAATGCGCTTAGTCACCCAGCATGCGCGCCGATGTTTCACCGTCTTCAGTGGCTGATGTCTGGAGTCAGTGGGTCTCACACACACACAAAGGCCTCCGTGTGGACGGGCAGTCTGGGATTTACAGCCTCTGTCGATGCAGCAGCTTTGAGGGTCTCAATTCAGATCCTTTACCCCCTAATGGTGCTCACATCTGACATAGAAAGCAACGCTCTTGAATAAGAAAGGTATGCCCCAAATTGACAAAATGGAAAAAGCAGATTTTAAACTGTACCCATCCTGTGCCGCCTCTTCACGTCATCACAGCTCAAGGGATTATTACTGGAATAATTTACATCCTTTTTACTTTTAAGCATCGGCCATATGGATTCCAAACTTGTCAAACATGCAAACCAATATTTCAGTGAACGCAAAGAGAACTCTATAACAGAAAGTCACTGTAGATATTTACTGCACCTTTGAATGGCTGAAATGAGTAAAATGAGTAAAATCAAATTAGCTAACCCTGCTCGGAGGCCACAACACCACCTGGAGTTTCATGGTTTGAACAAAGCAAAGAAAGTCGGTTCTTCTGTTTTTTACAAATAGATACCGCAAATCTGCACTCGCTTTCTCACAAATGATACATCCCATTCTTTTACCTCTTTGCCGTACATGTTTCTTTACAAGCATGTAATTCCTTTCCGAATATAACATTTCACCCATCAACAAAAATAACCAGCTCTCCCCACATCTGAGGGTTGAGTGCGAATACAAACCTGTGAGTCACGGCACACACGCACAGCTCCGTGCAGCTCATCCAGCCAGCTGCCCTCAAACAGAGAGACGCAGTTTGTCATATTTATTGTTTAAATGAAATATTAATCGATGATTCTGAGGAAAATACTGGAGCCGTCACATTGTTTCTGTTTCTGTTTTTATTACTTATTACATGTTTTGCAAGGTGGGAAAACCCCAATGATAATGTTTGGCACGTGCCATCACTAATTGGTTTATCCGTGGGGATTTTTGTACTGCACTGGTGTGAGGCACTGAATGACGAGGATGTTTGTTTTTTCCTCTTCCAGTCCCATGCTGAGGATGTCCTTCATAACGTTCTCCTCCAGAGCATCCACCATCATGAAACTGACGGAAAACAGGTAAACTAAGTTGCGGCTGGTAAACATCTGCTTGATGGGAGGATTGACTACAACAGATTGAGCCAAGCTGAATTTTTTCCGACGAATAAATGTTTTCACAGCACGGAATGCTCTTCTCCCAGAAGAGTAACAGTCTTCTGTGAAGTAAACTCAGTGTTAGTATCACAGAAACGGTGTTTCCACGTAAATCAAAAGCCTTTCCGGCTGGCAATGAGGCTCCACTGACTAAACAGAACTTACAATATGCACCGTAGTGCAAATAGTAACAAAGCAGAAGGCAAAAAAACAAAAAAATAACAGTTAAATGGATTAGTTTCTCCAAAGGAGTAGAGCATAAAAAATAGAAAACTGCAGTTTAAAATGTTTCCTCTTCTCTGCAGAGAGAACATCAGAAAGGGGCTGATTGCTCTGAAAGACGAGGTTCCTGGTGGAGACACGTTCATGGACCTCGGCTTGCGCAGGGTAAGACTTGTTATTTGACACTTCTTTTTGAAAAGAGCCAGTCCACTGAACTAGTGGTTTAAAGCTGTAAGCTTTGGCATTTCCTGTCTTTCTCACCACGAAAATGTCTCCTTATTCAAAGGCGAACGAGCAGATCCACCAAGAGAACTTTGGTACGCATGATGGAAAAAAAAACAACCTTTTTCCTTGTGAATACCTTCTTCAAGCTCAGTCAGGACTTATGTTGAGGTTTAACCATGTCTGCAATAATTCTTCCAGGCCCGGCCAGCGTGATAATCGCGCTGACGGACGGAGAGCTGCTGGAACATCATCTCATCTCTGCGCAGCAGGAGGTAGACGCTTACAGCTCTGCCGCTGGGTAACACTTCCTTTGCTGCAAGGCCAGGACTTACTCGGTGTATCGCTTGTGTCTTCCAACAGGCGGAGAGAGCCCGGTCTCTGGGAGCTATCGTGTACTGTGTTGGCGTCAAAGACTTCAATGAGACGCAGGTAACGCCAACGTCATACATGAGGGGCTGTTTTACGTTTGTATCCCCTAAATGTCTTTATTTCTGGGTTTATATCAGTATTTCACATGCGCTCAGGGATCCACGCTTGTGGGTATTGCTCCTACCTCCATCTTGCAATGTGTGTATTCAGTGTTCTTGTGCATTTGTGCACATGGATAACCCATAATTTCAAAATTCCTGAAAACCAATCCAAGAGATTTTTTAACCCTGAGCTGCCTACACAAAGCTGGGCTGGAGAAAAAAAAAAGTGTGTGTTTGCAGTTCTCCGCATGTTGAATATTGTGTCACGCCATGTACATCCTGGTCCAATTTGATATTAAATGTCATTATCATCACCTGAATAATAAAGATGTCCCTCTAAACACAATATTTCCCCATTGCACTCATCCAATATTCTTCTCTAATGTAGCTCCTTGTCTCCTCTCCCTTCTTTCCTCCATCCACACCCCTCCATAGCTGGCCACTATTGCGGACACCATCGAGCACGTGTTTCCTGTGTTGGGCGGCTTCCACGCCCTGCGAGGAGTCATTGATTCGGTAAATAAACTCTTCTCGGCGCGGGGCAGCGTCCGTGGGGCTGAAGCTCACAAATGTCCACAGCGTTCATGTGTTTATCTTGAGTCTGTCCCGCATTAGGGGGGGAAGTCAGAAGTGACTCCAGGAAACACTCCAACATGAATGCACAGAGAGCCCAGTTACTCGTCAGACATCTGGTCACTACATTGGTTCGTCCCATGCAAGAAGGGATTTGATTTATTTCAGACACTCGCAGGTTTAGATTCGACTCAAACTGTGATTTAGGCCGAACTGTAGGTCTTTGTGTACTCCGGGCTCATGAAACTCATGCACATATTTAAAGAGTACACTACATGCCAGCTCCAACAACACCAAGGACGTCCTCCACGATGTTACGAATTCCAGCAGAACACTGATGTGGCCTCCGTGTTTGAAGTATTCATTTTAAAGGAGTGGGAAATGTTCAAAAGTGAAACTGTATGATTATTGAGCTCTCTTTTTCTAACAGAAAGATTTGTTTGTTACAAAGAGCCAAGCATCAGTGTGAGAAAAAGAAAAAAAAAACGACTTTCTCCTCGTCCACCCTGCAGATCATCAAGAAGTCTTGCATTGAGATCTTGGCAGCGGAGCCCTCCAGGGTGTGTGCGGGAGGTAGGGAGCTGAAAACACACATTCAAACGCACACACGCTCACACACGTACAGAAGACGGTGCCTCCTCCCATCATTTCTGGAACTGTGATCATTTCACCGCCGCGTGCTCATCACTCATCAGGAAACGATCGTATGTGAGCATCCAGAGCACTGAGATCTATTCACAACGAGCAGCGCGGTGGCGATCGCATCAAACGCTCTCATTCAAGGGATCGGCCGTGAGAGAGTGACGCTGGTCATATTGGCTGCACTGTAAAGTGGACAAAATCTTTAGTGTCCTGCCAAGAGATTATGACAGTTAAAGCAAAATGAAATGGACATTAAGAAAAGATGCTCTTTTGGCAATAGCAGAGGGGATTTTTACAGCTTCCCACATCTGCCATTGTCTTCTTTTCAAGAAGTGCTTCACTCTCTGCCTTCATAAAAAGTGAACGTGAAGCTAAAACGCGCTGTGGTCTCTGACGTGCTGCTGCACCGCTCAGTTCAGTGCCTGAGGTTCAGTCTCATCTTCATGTACACATTGCTGAGTGTTTTCACTAGTAACGTTGCAACTACTGAGGTCACTGTCCAACTCAGTACAAGGTATTTGTGCATTTGTGTGTGTTGTCAGTAGTGGTTATTAATAACTTGGGTTCCATGGTTTCCATCTGTAAAATGAAAAGAGTTTGCTTCCCTCTGGGTTCATGTGAGCCGCTGCAGCAGTCTTAGGTCCGCCCCCCAATCTGCTCTCATTGCAGTGCCCTCTGACCGCAAACCGGGTGTGCCTGTATGTTCATTCTGAGCCAGTGTCCGATCGAAATTTCAAATGAATATTCTCTTTTATAAAACCTGTGATGTGAGTTCAAATAATTGTTAGTGTCAACATGATAATATCGCTATAATACAATATAATACGATAATATCGCGATAATATCGCGTCCAACACATATGTAGTGGCAACATCTAAATAAGTGCATTTCAACCATAATGATACAAACCCAGAAGAACAAGAAACAAGAAAGTGCAATTTTATCAATATATGACGGTATTAACACGCACAAGCCCGGTATATAGATCTATACATATTCAAAGTTGTTAGAAATACAAAAACATAATTATTGTGGTACTGTACATTATTTCATTTAAGGATTGAGGCCCATATTTCCAGCAACCTTGTGAGCATTTGCTGAGCATCATGTACCACACACGCAGTATAAGATGGAATTTGTCTTTCCAGCGAGATTAAAAAACGATGTGTATGTGCGTTGTGTGACCAGAGTCTTTCCAGGTGGTGGTGGGAGGAAACGGCTTTCTCCACACCAGGAACATCAACCAGGTGCTCTGCAGCTTCAAAATCAACGAGACCGTTACAGTCAGTGAGTACGGCTTCGCTCGTTTCTGTCTCCTAATGTGACGAGGTTTACATCGGTCTCTATCAGGGCCCCTCTGCCTCTTTATCGCTGAATGAGAATAATCAGTGCACGTACAAATGGACCCTCACGAAAAAGCTTCTAAAGCCAAGCGGCTGAAGCAGCTCTAGAAGTACCGCTAGAATTATTGTCTATAATTTACAACAATACAACAGCTGCAGGTATCAGACTCAGGAGCCTTCAGTAAAATCTTGTCTTTGCTTCCCAGATGAAAAGCCGGCTGAGGTAAAAGACACATTCCTAATGTGTCCGGCTCCGGTCATCGAAGAAGTTGGGAAGTAGGTGCCTCTTTTGTTCATCACTGATTTCACGTGTACCTTTGAATCCCATTCTTCCCCTGAGACACGGAGGAGCACGTGCGTGCATGCATGCGTACACGTGTCCGGACCGCCAAACGCCTGCCGTACATTAGCTCTTTTTACGACCCCCCCCCCACCCGCGGCCGCATTCCTCTTTTCTTGATCCCGGTACGGCTTACAGCGACACGCAAGGCGCTCTGCAGTTGAGCCAGCACGCGCCGTCGTGAAGCCTCCATCGGCCCTGGCGTGACGGTTCCCCACAGCTCCTCGTGGCATTGTAGCATCGTTCAGCTCATTATTTTTGTGGTCACTTTACAGTTTTGGTTCGGCTGCGTCAGTCCTTTCCAGATGCAACAGGCAGCTGTTTTCTCCCTAAAGCTCCAACAGCACAGTGTGGGCTGAACAGCAGACACTGTTTGCTCACACGTTTGCCGTAAACACTTTCAATGTTGTGCTTACAGCTTGTTGTTTAACAAAAAAAATATATATTTTTTTAAAGCAGCTTAAAGGGCTTTCCCGACACAGCGTCCAAATATACCGGACAATGTAAGTACTTGTGTCATCTTGGTACTTTCCATGACTCTGAAGAGACGGATTCTACTGAGGCCGCTGAGATTGTTTAGCAGAAAACGTTCACCGCGGGGTCGCAACCCCCCCGAGCGGCGGCCAGAGCCCTTCATCAGGTCAACCTCGCTCTCTTTTCAAAGCCCCACCGTGGTCCAACATCAACAATCCACAGACCTCCTTAACCAACGTCTCCATGGGAAGAAAAGTGCAACAGTCCACAGAAGAGACGCTTCAGCGGACTGTGGCTGAAATCCTTGGGACTGCGTTGACACAAAGAGCCACTTTAGCTCCTCTTTCACACACTACTTTGACCTGCAGTGGTATTTGTGTCGGTTATTTGCGTCATTCCTTAATTGCGCTACAAATTCCATCCTTTAATTCTCCCATAAAATCCGATTCCCGGCTAATAATTACAGTAGCGTGGAAAGAGAACATGTGCATGGAGGACAGATTTAAACGGCCTGCACTGATTGATTGATGCTCCAGCAGAGGAGGCTCTTCCCTTTTCTCTTCTCTACGGCGTGAGGCCACTTGTTTGTGAGCGGCAGGGTAAACACGCATTCCCCTCTGTTTTCAAACTGCTCCATGGATGCCGAGACAAATGAAAAACGTGTTCGGCTAATTAGCAGCTTCGATAGCAAGCGTGTAATCCGTGTCAGTAGGCATGCGGGCTGTTTAGTGCCTGTGTTAGGCAGATTTTTCTTTTAATGAGCAGCATACCTCCAGTGTTTTGTCTCATATGTCCCGTTCCAGTGTGTACATGTGTGTACATGTGTGTACATGCGTGTACATGTGTGTGTTCCCCGCGGTTTTATTCATAAAAACATGAACGCAAACATCTACTTCACCTCTAAGGCTGTTTTCAAGTTAGAATCTCCTAAAGACCAGCTGTTAGTCATCAGCAAGGTACGTCTGCTGTTGATCATGAACTCTACCCACAAACCCAGCGTCTCTGTCTGTCTCTCTCTCTGTCTCCCTCTTCGTCTGTCTCTCTGTCTGTCTGTCTCCAGCCTGCTTCTTTTCAAACCGGAGAAGCAGCTCACTGAGTCAGAGCAAAGTCGGGTCTCTCAGACTTTTATATCTGCCAGACCTCCTTCCCATCCACGTGGTCCTCTTGCAGAGAAGACCTGTGTGTGTGTCGATCCACTCACCATGAAGCTTGTGCATCGGACACAGCTTTTTATACGGCGTCGTCCGGTGAACTCAAGATGTCACTGAATCGTACGTTTGCGGTCTCACATTTTCACTCGCAGTTCGCAGGCGGCTCGGTGACGTGAGTCGGTGGGAACGCCGTGAGTTCAAATGACATCATTGTGTTCAAACAGATGGAGCTGAACGCACTCCTCCTGAGAGTGTGTGTGTCTGTTGTTTCGTTTCAGGGTGATCTATCTGCAGGTGAGCATGAATGACGGTCTGTCCTTCATCAGCAGCGACGTGCACTTCACCACCGTTGAGTGTGTAAGTTTTGCCTTTTCGCCTCCTGTTCAGGCATCAGTCCTGCCACTTCTTCATCAGTCATTTGGCGATGTAGATTTAAACGACTAAGCCAACACATTTTGAATAGAAAAACTGCACTTTTGAGCACTAGAGGGTTTGTGCCTCCGTTACAGCGAGTCAATCAAGGTGTGCGAATGAATAGCACTGTGTCGCAGGGTGGAGCTCCATTTCCTATAAAACAAGATTAAACAAGATGCAATTTCAGACTATTTTAAGCAATCTAAAGAAAAGAAAAAAAATCCCATGTGTTGGAACATATGGACCGCAATAAAAGACACGAACAACCCCTGTGAGAACCTCCCCAAAGTCTCCCAGGCTGCCACGGCTTCAGCCTTTGTAGTTAGTCCATAAAATGCGCCCGTGTAGCATGAGAGAACCCACTGTGTGTGTGTGTGTGTGCGTGTGTGCGTGCGTGCAAGACGCAGCTGTGGTGATCGTCACAACTTCAGCCCGTCGGCTGTTGAAAGCTCAAGAAAACTAGTTTCTGAGAGACGACAATTAGCGACTTCTCGTGACTGCGGCGTTTGACGGTTCTGATGTCGTGTGTGCGTTCACTCCGCAGTCTGACGGCACAATTCTCCTGATCTCCCTGCTGGTGTTGTTCCTGCTGCTCGCGCTGCTCTTCATGTGGTGGTTCTGGCCGCTGTGCTGCACTGTGGTAAGAAGACATGAACTACGCTCAGGAGGGGACCGGCGTCGGACACTTACACTACAGTTATCCAGACCTGGGGAGGGCTCTGTCTGCACTCCAAAAGGGGCATCCGGCAGTTTAAAAACAACATGCAGACCTTAAGGAGGTCCTCTAAGAGGGGACGAAGGGGTTTGTGAACAGCTCATCGATGTCGTATATGTCTCGTTGTTCCACAGGTGATCAAAGAACCACCTCCTCCACCTCCTCCCGAGCCTGTGAGTAAAAAGACGCACAGCAAATGCTACTAGAGCTTGAATTTGGATAAAGTAACTTAAGACAATGACGAATATGATGCTTTGCAAGCTTCGCCAGGGGTCTGGGACGGTTTAACACTTCCTTTAGACTAAGTGGCCATGCTGTGTTTGCTTCTTCCCACTCTGCTTATATGTTATATTTGCATAATGTGTGTATACCGTCTTTTGCTTAAACAGCCACCGTGTTAAGCCTTAAATGAATGTCAGATAAGGCGCATCGCGAACGTTGGTTGCCAGATCTCGTGTGTGTGTGCTGCTCAAAGACCATTTGTGTGCGAGAAGGTTCGATCGATGTGACAGATATTGAGGCGAGTAGTCAAAAGTCCCTGTTAAAACGAGTCTCTTTTTGTGTGGATATTGGTGATTTAGGAGAGTTCAGATGACGAAGACGGCCTGCCCAAGAAGAAGTGGCCCACCGTGGACGCCTCCTACTACGGAGGAAGAGGAATCGGAGGAATCAAGAGGATGGAGGTGACAAAGGCGACAACCATCGCAATTGAATCCATAACAAAAGACCTCTGAGGGGGATCGGGCCACTGTCGGTGTGCTATTCATGCGCTGTGTGCTGTCCGCAGGTGCGTTGGGGAGGGAAGGGCTCCACCGAGGAGGGGGCGAAGCTGGAGAAGCCAAAGAACGCCGTGGTGAAAATGCCCGAGCAGGAGTACGAGCCCTTCGAGCCCAAACCCAAGAAACCCCACAGCAAGAGGGCGCCTCAGGACCGGAAGTGGTACACGCCCATCCGGGTAAACACACCGTTTTTAGACGACGGGGCTTACGTGCCGTCCCGTAGCAAAAGGCCGGTTCCTCGGGAACACAAGAATCCGCCTCGCTTACGGTTTGACCGCTGTGGAGTTTTTCTGAGCTCTTGCCCGGCGAGTTTCAAATAACTGCGGGCGGCGGAACTTTCTCCACCCGCAGAGAAGCTTGAACTCCTTCAACCGAAGAGAAAAACATGAAAAGCACCACGAGCGACGAGACAGCAGAGAGGAATAAAGCCGCTTATGGTGGTATTTGTGTATAATTAGTTGCATAAGCGCAACATTCCGCCCCTTGACGTAACGTATTCTCCAGACGGAGGGAGACGTTATCAGACGGGCCGTCAGCGCTGTTTCTGCTTTAATCCTGCAGAACGACGCAGCTCTGTGCAGCAACACTGGCCTTTCATGCAGGGGCCACACGGACCGTTATCTGCACACACTGCTACTGTAAAGCTAAAGCTGTACTTTAAATATGACACCGGGCGACAAACAGCCCTGCGGTGACTCCTGGTGAAATGTGGCACGACTCACACGCCGGAGGAGCCTGTGGAGGGAAGACGGTGCATCGGTGCGCTGAGTGGTCTCTCGGTAGTTTCACATGTGGACTTTTTTTTTCTTGTCACGGTGGTGCCACCGATTTGCTTGATTTGTGGCGGCAGAGGGATCGATTCACCGACAATGAATGATCGTGTCTTCAGTTTAGCAGAATAAATACAAACTGAACTAGAACCAAATTATGACCAAGTGACTCAGGGAGGGAGGAAGTAACGATACACACTGACACAGTAGAAACCGTATGAATGTGACGCCACTTACTCAGGGACTGTCATGGATTGCGGCGTGGGAGTGTTTGGTGTCCAGATGTGGCCAGCTGTTGAACCACTCCCCTCTGTCCCGTTCAGGGTAAACTGGATGCGATCTGGGCTTTGTTTTGCCGCGGATACGACCAGGTGTCCCTGATGAGACCCCAGCCCGGCGATAACGTGAGTACCTCAGCAGTGTTTCCTTTCACCAAAGGCTTTACACACTCACACACACACACACACACACACACACTCGTATCCCCTGGTCCACACGATGGATTCATCCCTCCTGCAGTGTTTGATGTCTAATGACCCGTAGCTGGTTTCATCCTTTCTTTCTTTTCATTTTTATTGACTTGCAGAGTGAATTGATTTAATATTAAATTCAAAATAACAATAACTCCTCATATTTGGGCTCATAATAATGGCGGATGCCGCAACTCATTTGTCAGTGTGATAATGTTAAGCTTCTTTATATTTTTTATGTAACCTTTGGATTAGAAAGTGACTGTGGGATTGGTCCCTCCCTCCCTTCCTCCATCTGTCTCTGCTGGTGTTTCGGTGCTGCTTAACACCTCGGCTGGCTCGTCTCCGTCCCGATGAGCTCGCTCGCGTCTGCTTCACATTAGACGCCATAAATCGGACCAAAAGCAGAACCGCAGGCAGATCCTTGCTGCTCTTTTCTGATGGGTTTGCGTGTTTGTGAGACGTTAAAGGCCCCCCCGTCTCCTCATATCAGCCACATGGTTTAGTTTCAATGCCCGTGAAGGAAAAGAAAAGCCCCAGATAAGAGTTTGGTTTGAATGCGGAGAAGAAGGGAGGTCACTGAGATTAGAAAGCTGATGTTAACGGGGTTGACTTCGTACCCATCAGACATCAGCACATTGCCTCGCTTCTCCACCCACTCCCCATTCTCTCTTTCCTGCCCTCCCCCAATTCTCCCTCCTCCCCGCTCTCCACAGCCAACTCTCCCAACAAACTGTGCCTCATGAGTAGAAAATCTTCAGTGATTTCTTTTTATTATTATTTTATGGGAATTCCACATTTAAGAGTGTTTTTTTGGCACTAGAGACACAATTTGCTTTCAGTTCCTCCTGAGGCAAGTCATATATAACACAATCACCACAAAGCAAACACACAATCTCCACAAAGCAAACCGGCAGTCAGATAAAGAAAAGTTTCTCTTATTAAAACAACAGATTTGTCTTCCACAGAGAAGTTCTTAGCGACGTCCGCATGACGCAACGCTTACTTTCGAGAAGAAATCGTGGCTCTTTTTTCCACACAAATGATGTCGCCTCCTCAGGTCATTTGCGGCTCCTAACGATGCGGTAGAAACATCTACCAGGCCAGCAGGCCGCTTCATTTCCAGGTACTTTAGTGTTTTATTTCAAGGCAAACGTGGAGTGGAAAGAAGAGCTTTTTCTTAAATTTTGCTTCAGGTTTTACCTAAAAAGTGCGTTTGTGTGTTAATTGCCTGCAACAGACCTTTAGTCTCACACTGACCAGCGGCGCCCGCTCCGGACGTAAAGCCAGCTTGGATTCTTCGTCGTGTGTTGCCGTGCCGACCGCCACAACAACAGCTGAATGCGGCGCCGTGACGCCGGCCGCATTGGGACACTAGTTATGCAGTTCACACCAAAACATATATATTTCATATACTCTAACTAAATATATCACAAGGATGGAGTTATCTACATCTGAGACAGGAGTTAGCAATTATGAGAATGTGTGTGTGTGACCGCATCCATCACACTGACGTCAGAGAGTACAGTACCAGGAGGAGTTAGTCCAAAAAGCTCGCTCCATTGCTTTCTCTCCCATAAACACAAGCCTCCCATGGGGAGTATTTAGCTGGCTAAAGGACATGAGGTAATACCGAGCAACTGCCAGGGCCGCCTGCACCACCCGACCAGCCGCCTGCACCACCCGACCGCGTCTCACACACGCACACACAGAAATGAGCGCGTTGCCCGGGCGATGTTACGACCTCGGTGAGACCGTAGACGTTGGTGGAGGTCAGAGCGAAAGAACAAGCGAGTGCGGCTTTATTTAATCCAGGACAATGTTCATAGATTCAAGCCGCAGGTGCGTGCTAGGTTCACTTTGCAAAGGTAAGCGGGCAGCAGGTGGGACGACTCATCTCCCCGACTCAAACTGGTGTATATTGAAGAATTGCCACATATACATTTGTTTTGTTGTCATTTTCCTCTTTCCGGTGCCTCCATTTGTCTTCAAAGTCGCTGTAGTTACATTTTAAGGCGTTTATTCGTTCAAGTCCTCAAACCACACAGCTTTCTAAGTGACATCAATTCGCCCATTTTCCAACGAATAAAACCACGGTCCCGTGGCTCCAATCGCTGGCTATTAGCAGATTAACATTACTCGCTGTGGCTGCCAACATCATGCAACCACGGAGCGAGGGGAGCGACGGTGGCACCAGCGACCTCCGTGCACTCTGCTGGAGCTCGTGGTCACTGGAATATTTAACGAGCAGCTCAGGAGCGAAATGGGATTTCTGCCGGAACCGTTTCATTTGTTTTACGGTCCGATAAGTCAACCGGTTCACCTGTTGAAATGTTATAACACACACACACACACACACACACACACACACACACAAGCTGCAACCCTCTAAAACCATACCGATACTGATCATCAACCTACATTGATGTCACACCGTACACACTATTTCTGCCGTCCCATTTAAATCCCAGACTGAGGAAATGTTGAGATATTTTGTATATATTATCGTTGGATCTCTTCAGGCGAAAGTTCTTCAACCCATGAATTCCCTTCTTTAATCTCACACGTCTCCCTCCTTTCTTCCCCTTCAGGGTCGATGCATCAACTTCACGAGGGTGAAAGAAGAGTCAGCGGCAGTCAAGGCCCCACCTCGCACCCCGATCCACACCCCCTCGCCCCCGCCACCGGACTACCACCCCGCGCCCACTTCCCCGCCCCCCACCGCCGCCGGCCCTCCTGCCAGATCCCCCCCTTCAGGCCAGGTGCCCCCGGGGCCGCCGCCGTCACGCACGCCCCCGGGGCTTCCCTGCGCGCCGCCGTCGCGTCCCCCGCCCAGCCTGTGACTCTGAAACACACAGACGGGAAAAAGAAAAAAGAAAAAAATCCCCGTCCCGCCCCGTCCCTCCGTCCCCCCCCCAACGCACCCGCTATGATGTCACAGACTCCCCGCTCTGTTGACCGGTTCTTTGAGTCGAAGGTGATGTTCCTCGCGCCATGAGCCAAGGAGCCACAGTGTTTTCAGTCCCAGTCGCACTCTGTTCCTCTTCTTGTGTGTGAGAACGTCGAGTCAAACTGCACAAAGCCATTGAAGTCATTTCCAACTAAAAACCTGCGTCTCTGTGTGGTTGTTTAATGTTGCGTTGGAAGGAAAGAAAGCAGTTTGACCGGACGCGTCGTCCCACACAGAGGCTGGACGGGGGGATTCGGGCACATTTATTTTACTTAGCGTTGGCGTTTGTGAGATCGTGGTGGATTGTTGCTGGACAGCAAAGCATGTAGGCATAATAGAAGAAACACAGAATAAAACAGCAGTTCATCAACTAGCGGCTGACTGCGTCTTCAGCCGAAAAGTAGGTTGAGAAACTGAGTGAACCCGGTTAAACGTCGAATGGACTGGATTTCTCCGTTGCTGTCACTGTGAATCAGAGGTTTTGGGAATTAGATTTCACTTCGTGTTGATGAACTTAGTCGGTGTTGATTAACCGAGATAAAGAATATCAGATTTGCCCAGAAAGAGTAATTTGACAAATTAGAGCTGGTCACTGCTGTCAGTGTCAAAGGGGTTTATTTCTTCACCTTTTTGTGATGTTTCTTCTATCCAACCACATGCTAAAATATGACCAAGCGACCAAGCAGAAATGATACAGTAACAGCCTTTTGTGGGCCAGTTTTTGTCAAATTAGTGACAAGGAAGTGTACAGATGTAATGTGGAAGGTATGTTTTTACAATGTGTGATACGTTTTGGATCGTTATGTTGGTCGATATCTTTGAGGTTTTGGATTTCGTCCTTAACTCCCATTTATTGTTCATTGAACTTAGAATACAGCAATATATATTTTAGGGTTTTTGGTATCTGCGTAAATAGACTGCTGGACAACTACAGTATGCATTCCTTTTTGTAGCATTTGGACATTTTTCAAATCTGACAACCAGAAATCAGGTTGACGTCTCCCCCACACCTTTTCATACACAGTCCTCAAACTGTACTTTAAAACCATTATGTGTGTTTTATCATCACCGGTCACATTGCAACTGCAGGGCAGTTCAAGGAGCATCTAATTTATTATACTCCCGGGAGAAATGGTGGAGTACCTGAATATCGACAAGGTGTCCAACCACAAAGACGGACACTGTGCACAGAACTTTGATACGCAACGGCTGGCCAGTTCAAAGTGAGCAGCGTTTCACGACCCCTCCGCTACACAGAAACATTTGAAACCGGATGTGAACCGTCACTGTTTATTCGTTAAAAAAAAACTCAAATTTCATAAAGCTTGGTGTGCGTTACGCATCTCGTAGGTCCTCGCTGGCATTTAGGCAGTGAATAGATGTTGAATTGGGGAAATGGACCTGGATAACGGACAGAACTGGGACATTTTGACTTCAATGTGTAGAAATGAGGTTTAAAAAAAAGCTGGTATTGCTTGTTTTTTTCCACTTCCTTCCGGGATTTACTACTTCTTTGATTCTTTTATACTTTCATTATGAAGAAGGTCTGACATTATAACGTGTAACCTTTTACTATGTGCATTCATTATCGCTCTCACTGCCTTAAAGCGGAAATATGGAGCTCAGTTAGAGAAACGTGCTGCATATTCCAATTTCGCAAGCAATTTCTAGCATTACATTTGTCTATATTTCCCCTTATAGTTATAGAGATAAGAAACGCAGAGATGACCGTTTGCTTGTTTTGTCTCTGACCAGAACTTAGATGCGATCTTTCACGCTTCCATTCACACAAACCAAGGTTTAAAACAATTACAGTTGGGGAGACTGAAGAGATTTTGTTTTTTAACAGTGTGGTGATTCAGTTCCACTCTTTGCATTAGATGCTGCAATGTGGGGAGATCCGTGTTTGAAGGGGAGCGTGTGCAGCTCGATGAGGTAAACCATGTTACCTATAAACAGCAGTACTGAAGCAAACACCAAAGACTTATAATCATTTTACCTTGTTGATTGAAATGACTTTGCTTTTTCTTTTTTCTTTTTTTAAACGGTATCAATAAAAGTTGACTTCCAAGCTTCTAGCTGAGATGGTCTGCGTGTGATTTCTGCCTGCATGTTGCCCGGTTTAGCCTAGCATAGCTTCATTTCATTAATGCTGTGTACATGGCGTGTAATCAAGTCCACATTAACCATTGACGCTGTTCGACAGATCAAATTGTCTTCTGTGAGAACGTTATTCAAAGTAATTCAAGTGTATTACCGGATGCAGGGATGGACATGATGGCACCAATGGGCCTTTATAATGGTAAATACTGCACACGTGTGAATTATTAAATGCATTTCCATAAAAATGGCTACACATTTGTTGCGTAACCGAGTAAAGAAGCAAAATGATTTTGCATTTAGAGACGAGTATCCTGTAATTATGATTCCGTTCGCTGTTTTGGAGGCGAAGCGGTCTCGCTCGGAGGGTTTTCCCTCATCCTTTAGTTCTGCTGAGGCTTCTTTCCTTTAAGGAATAGAAGCTTTCCAGGGAATTTACCCCAAAACACATTTTTTTCCAGCTGCGCTGTGTTAAACACTGGCTACCTTCGAGTCACGAGCTTAATACTAATCTTTCAACCTCTACCTCCCGAGATCGTCCGAGGGGCACCTGGGTGGGAGTCATGGTGGACCCGCAGTGTATCCCAGCAGCCCCTTCGGGCGATGGAGGTGCCACATTGTCGCCTGTGTATAAAAACACGTCCTGCTCTGGGAGAGTATTCTAAACCCGTGTCTCCGGTCGGTAATGAATTTAATAATGCAACGAATGGCCATGAGCAGTTCCAGCTGGGTAATTACTGTGGAGTCTGCGTTTTTCCCCCCCCTCTGCATGCAGAGGAGAGAAGGATGTGGGATGTTGAAAGAGGTGGGCTGAATCCAAAAAGAAATGGTTGAAAAGAATGAGGCAGTCCGAACAAAGCGAAGAGCAAGAATAACAGCAGCTGCGGCGCTGCCTTGCAGTCCCGTCTCAACGCGCCTTTTCATCGGGAATGGACTCAAACTGACCCGGACGGCATCCCACAACCTATGATCCAATACAACAACGGAGAGGTCTTCCTCCTGTTCACTCGTTCTCCATCCGTCGGCTGAATAGTTTTGTCGGCTGATGTTTTTCATCACTACAAGCATCACTTGTTTGGTGCTTTTATAGTCTTCTGACCGCAGGATACGATGATTGCAGAAAACAACTTCTGGCTCAGCCTTCACAGCAGAACACCACTTTTGGGATTTTTGAAACCTTTTCGACCGGTATTTGCTGTCATTAATGCGCCTTTTAGTCGTTAAACTCCACCTCGGTTAAGGACATGCATCTTGGTTGTGCTTAAGACAACTACTTCAGCTTAATAAAGCACATTTGGTAAACAAGGTAAAAACACGCCACTATAAACCTCCACTGCAAACTGAAGTTTCAAAGTTGCGGCTCACTTGAATGTCCGTCTGTGGCCTAATTTATCTTAACAAAAAAAAAATGTTAACACGCCATAATAAGTGGTTATTAAACGGTTCTGAAGCCACATCCAAATGCCACAGCGCTATTTCGAGTCTGGTCCTCAGATATTCAGACAGTATTTGTGGGTAAAACCACCATCATGGAGCAAAGGAGACTGAAGACAGATTTGTACAAAGCTTCCAGGAAGCACATCCTCATATATAAAGACTACAACAATAGATACAAAGTCAATCACTCTGTCCCAATGAGAGGTGCCGGGTGCTGTATGATGATGGACGTTAGATGTCCCAGGAGGCCACGGCACCCTTGGGGTCGTCCCTTCTTTTGCTTTTCTCGTGTCCCGTTTCCTGTTTTTTTCTGTCTGTCTTTCTCTCTCTCTGTGCTGAAGAAAACCGAGGCCAGTCGGAATGTGCTGATGGCTGAATGTTTCATCTCCGTCTCACATTACCGCCCAGGCTGAACTTCACCGATTCCCCCCACACACACACACTGACACACACACACACACACACACAAATGCTGGTATGTGTCATTGCGCCTGTATTTTGATGCGCTCGGTATCCATGGTGACTGGTGAGCGCAAACAGCAGGCTGGAAGGATGGAAAGCTGTCGCGTAAGCACAGCGGTGAGGGGGTTTCACAGGCGAGGGTTAGTTCATATGACCATATTCAACGTTCGTGATCTCGCTGCTACACTGGGGAAACATTTAAAGTGCTGCTTTGTGCACATACAACGGTTTCTCTCTGTTTCTCTTTAAGGCCTTTGATGGGCCCATTTGTCAGTAGTGCCTCATTCTGTGAAACAATTCAACTACTTTACAATGCAAAGTTTCTGCTGATTATGTTTATCTAAGAGGAAAATGTATGTCAGACCATAAACAGCTCTCCCTTTATTGAATTTCAAACATCTGCATCTGTTCTCGATTATGATTATTATGTTCATAATATGCCGCTGGTCTTGCCGGCCGACGCAGCACAGGTTCAATGGGTCAAGACATTCACAGTCTTAGTCGGCATTGTGGATCTGTGGTTCCCCTCTGCTGCAGGGAGCATTTTAACATCTTTGAGTCTCATTGTTCTCGTGTCACAAAAGTGATTTTAGGCTTG
The DNA here is from genome assembly GCF_964276395.1 of Gasterosteus aculeatus. Lineage (NCBI taxonomy): Eukaryota > Metazoa > Chordata > Actinopteri > Perciformes > Gasterosteidae > Gasterosteus > Gasterosteus aculeatus. Next base: position 6,631,006 of record NC_135692.1, on the reverse strand, counting down.
GCTTCAGACAGATCTTCATCTTAAGATACATCCCAATTCTCTTAACTGCGTCCACGTTTTTTCATCACTGAGCATTGAGAAAAGAGACGCCGTTTCCTCTGCAGCCTCACTTGGACTTGGAACAACATCTGCAATGAGTCGGCGTGAAGACTTTTAAAGGACTTTGTCTGCACACGTGATACTAATGAAGACACACAGGCGGCATTAATGTCACCAGTGTTTTCCCATACCTGTCATTTGTGTCTGTATTTAATGAATAATGTATATCAAACCTGACTTTACTTCAGTTGTGTGATAAATAACTTAATGAAGAAACAGATAATTAACACAAACAACCACCTAGTGAAGGAGAGTTTATCTCAATTGAATGAAGGCAACTTGTTTTCTGTCAAGAAGTAATATTCAGTCATTGTCTCTCCTTGGAACATCTGCCAAGATGTGAAAGGAAGGCGGTCAAAAACAAAAGACTAAAAAAGACATTCCAGCCAGCAAAAACACCCAACGACAGTCATGCAACTTGCTCCTTTAGTGAGGCTGCACAGACAACGTCATCACCCGTCACATCTTTTAGTGAGGCTGCACAGACAACGTCATCACCCGTCACATCTTTTAGTGAGGCTGCACAGACAACGTCATCACCCGTCACATCTTTTAGTGAGGCTGCACAGACAACGTCATCACCCGTCACATCTTTTAGTGAGGCTGCACAGACAACGTCATTACCCGTCACATCTGTCTGCATTTGTGTTTTGCTGGTTTTTCAATGTGACAACATTGAAAGGGTGACCAGAAGATATATTCCTCTTCCTGTTAAAGGTACCTGGTGGAGCATAACCGTCGGTCTGAACTTCTGTCACAATAGCTGACTCCTTGTTCCCTTGACAGTCGTGTTTAAGCCACGTGCGCGCTGGTCCTTCCACTACGTGGTTATGATGGTGTCTTAACTTTTTCACCACTGTGAGTATCCGATGGTTTACATTTTGCCGCACTCAGAATAGCAATTGGAAGTAAGGTAAGTAACGCATGTTGGGACCCAAGTTTCCTGTCGAGAGTTGACCTCAACGACGTGGTAACTGGATAACGGAAGAAAAGTTGAATTCTAAGAAGATACAAACAAACCTGCACGTATCCACTTTAAAATGAAAAGCAAAGAGTGAATACAACCCACACGTGGTCGTTGTAACGTCACTCTGTGGGCGTCAATGGAGAAGAAAAGAAAGCGAAGCAGACAAAGATTTACAGTTTTACTTGGCTCAGCACTGAAAGGAATTACAGTTGTGTGATGCAAACGTGGCACCAGGAGCTGCCCTCAACAGCCCCACACACACACACACACACACACACACACACACACACACACACACACACACACACACACACACACACACACACACACACACACACACACACACACACACACACACACACACACCTCCTCTTTGATTCCTCCCTCTTCCTGCCAAAGCCAACGCAGCCACTCAGGCCTCAGGGGCGACTTGTGTGGCACAGAATTCCCCCCCGACCTCCATGTCCAGCTCATCGTCAGCGCCTCCCCTCACACGTGCTCAGTAAAGCTACAGTAAAAAAAACTATATTGAGAACTTAATCCATTCTCTACAGCACCAAACAACGTTCTTTTGAGCGATGTGTCTTCCGTGAAGGAACATTGATGGTCATCCAGGTTAAGTTTAGTTTGATGTGAAGCCTGATTGAAAAGATGTTTCTGAGGAAAGAACAAACTGAATTGTTATTCTAAAGTATCAAACTTATACTTACTTAAGATGTGACCAAGTAATATACAACAGGGGCCTAGTTTAAGCTGAAAATCATATGACATGGATCTGACTAAGACCCCCAGTGCGTCAATGTAGGACCGAAAAACACAAGCGGATTAAAACTTAATGAGCATGAATTGTTTCTCATAACTGCTGATGGCATCAGCGACTCCAGAGAGAACAGTAACAGCAGTTTTCCAGTATCCTGCCATGTCGTGCAGTTTGGACAGAGCCATTGTGTGTGTTTGTGTGTGTGTCACTCAGAACAGAACCCTGTTCTGTCACAACCAAGCAAAATTGACTAATTCTCATTTAATTTGTTACCCCAGTTAACATTGTTTATGGTCTCAATCGCTAATCTCAAGTCTCATTCAAAACGGCCAGAAGTCCATTTAGTAAATCATGTAGCTGATTAAAGTAAAATAGACAATAAAGCAACTCTTGATTTAAGAGCGGCTCCTGCTACCGGACCATCATCCACCGCGGCTCATAAATGGTTAAACATTAGCAACATCAATGTTGCGCCCAGAAACAGATACGGTCTAACGTTGCTCACGTTAACAGGGGAAAACAATAGAAATATGTTTAGTATTTAGAGGAAGGCTGGGTTGTTCACTGGGTCACAAGCTGTTGTGTTATCTGTCATCCTTCTAACTTCTCAAACCCAGAGATGCTCTTAAGGATTTTAAAAAAAGATAAGGTCTCAAGTCAATGTTCGACTGTCCCCATATTTTCCTCAAATGTCTTGCAAAAATAATGCTAACTTCTTTTGTTGTACCACACACACACACACACACACACACACACACACACACACACACAACAGGAGCACCAACCGTATCCAGCGTTTATCCAGAGTTTTGGAAAGAACTGCGGACGCCTGGAAGTATAAAAGCACAGGAGACACGACCACAGACCGTGAGGTTATGATGTGACCGAAAAATCAAGGACCGGATGCAAGTCTCACATTTACATGGCGCGCACATTAGCCGGCCGGGCAGCCAGGACACACACGGTCTGCAGGATACTTTTCCATCCCTACAAATGGGCTCATGTGAAAACTGCCCTTCCCGAGTGTTCTGTGTGTTACGCAGGCCTAGTTTGCATTAAGCCGCGCAGCCAACCATCATGCTTATTCATTTATCCTCAGAGTAAATTGAGGAGAACTCTTTGCCTCATGAAATGTCATCCCGCACTTTGCCTCTGTAATCCAGCGGGGACGTGATGAGAATATGATGGTTTCAGCACTGTTTTAGGTCGCGACCTTCTCTTGTGTATAGACATTCTGACATTAGTATCCAGCAAAGTCAGACCCTCAAACTCAAACTGTTTTCTTTAGTGACCAAAGTGATGCTTAGTGGGAAAGACACAGCGAGTCTACTGGTTTCAATGGTAATGTCGGTAAGCGCCCGTCACCAGAAGAGAGGGGCCCGAGGTTGAGAGGGGTACTGGATTTAAACAGATATTTATAGCCTGAGCAAAACAACCATATCCTGACAGAAAATTGTTGTATGACTGTCTGAAATGAATGGGCATCTCACTTAATCTCACACATAGAATAGAATGAGAACATACATCTGTATTTATATCCATCCATCCATTGTCAAACCGCTTATCCTGCACACAGGGTCGCGGGGGGGCTGGAGTCCATCCCAGTCAACTTCAGGCGATAGACGGGGTACATCCTGGACTGGTCGCCAGCCAATCGCAGGGCTACACAGAGACACACAACCATTCACACTCACATTCACACATCTACGGGCAAAAGTCCCCAATCAACCTGATCCCCAAAGCATGTCTTTGGACTGTGGGAGGAAGCCGGAGAACCCGGAGAGAACCCACGCAGACACGGGGGGAACATGCAGACTCCACACAGAAAGCCCACTGGGCGGAATCGAACCCAGGACCTTATTGCTGTGAGGCAACAGTGCTAACCACCACGCCACCGTGACGCCCTCTGTATTTATATATATATATATAATATAATATTATATATATATATATATGGTCCCCAGGGTGAAGTAAAACATTTTCAGCGTGTAATGTAAAAAGCATTTCTGTCCTTTCCAGACAACAGTATCTCTGACCTTGAGGCGACCTCTCCCCAACCGTCGCTCTGGTAAAGTCTGCCCTTTACAGAACTCATACCAGCATCTAATACCCCGCACAACATCAGGAGATCCCCCTAAGCTGCCGCCTGGTACGGCAAAAGCCCCGAGGCCGTCTGCTGATTAGAATGGAGCTGCAGGGAGGGATTTGGAAATGAGGAGACGTCTACTGTGGCAGCGGGGGATTTAATCAGTGTGTCACCTGAAGAGGTGAGTGCTTAGGTGTGTGTGTGTGTGTGTGTGTGTGTGGTCGGTCGGTTGGCCCGATCTGCAAACGCCAAGAGTTAATTGTCGATGTAGAATTTTTCTTCCATCGCTTCTGCATCTTTAACTTTAAATCTGAAGTTTGAATGAGGACGTTTCTTTAGCAGAACTGGACCGGCTCGCACCAGCTATTTGGATTTTGATTTCTTCTTGCAGCTCTTAGTATAAAGCAGACAGTCAGTGATTCAAAATGCATTGAAACCATTAAAACTGGAGCTTGTTGTTGCACCTCAAGCTCTGGACACGTCGGCCATGTTGCGTGGGAATAGTTAGCGGTAGTTGTGCTCCTCGCGCCTTCAATTAGCTAAATCAAAGTAACAACTGACCTCGCCCTGACATTTTGCATGCGTCGTGCCGCCGGTTTTAATTCAGCACTGCAGAAAGTAAACAGCAGCAGTCAGGCAACCTCTGAACTTTGGAGGAACGACAGCGACACGGGACGCGGTGGCGTGCTCTGTCAGGCCACGGGGTCGACCCGGTTGGCGGTTCAGGGTGGACGCCGTCACATGACACACACCATAGTGTTATGTGCTGTTTAGCAGGGCGCCAGGTGAATGTTAGGTAAGTGGATAAGAGTCTAGCGTGAGCAGGAATTTGGGTATTAGCACTAAAGCCCCCCGTTGCTGCCCGGACGAGCGAGCCGAGCGCACGCAAGCGTGGAAACACACAAACGTGCAAACACCAACCGCCGCGGACAATAACAATCCTCCGTGTTCATGAGAGCACACACATCACGCTAAACAAGCCAGCACGTCACTATTCCAGAAAACAAATTAGGCCGACATGTGAAAAAAGTTAAATCAGAAGATGTTAGATTCTGAGCCGCGTACTGCTGCTCCTTCATTGGGAGATTGAAGTTTCAACATAATCACATTCATTAGAAGCATTCTATTCTTGTGTTGCACAAAGTAATCAAACTCAATCTAGAGTTTACACAATGTGAATTGAGTCAATATGTTCACTTGAAATGAAAAAAAGGGACACCGATGAAGGCTGTAACATTGTCATGGAAAAGAGGGAGGCAAGAAAGAAATTGGAGATGTTTCGTCACTCAAAATCATTCTAACTGAATTGTTCTTTCATTGCTTTTTTTGGGGCAGGAGTAGGAAATTCCACCAACGCTACTGGGGAAAATGTAAGTCAGTGCTCCAAGCTGCAGACTGTCAGGATTTCTCATGCCGCTTTCTTTTCCAAGACGCAGCGATCGGTTGCCAGCTCTCTCAACGTTTCGTAGCTCCACCACGTTTTAATAATTCATTAACACACTTGGTCGCATGCCGCACTTCTTGGGACCCAGATGGGTCTTTTTAAGGTAACATGTCTTAAGTGAATGTTTTTTCTTGTTGCAGGCTGTGTGCTTCAATATGTGACTAAGTCCTCTGAGAAGCCTTTGTGTGTCATCTTGATATTCTCATCCCACTTTGTCTGCATGAAAACAACATCAGCAAACACACAAGCCAATGTGACACATGTGATTACTAACGTTTTATGTTAGCATGGTGTTTCCCCCCATCTCACTAATATTAAATTGCAAATATTGCTTTCAAATATCTTTATCAAAGATTGAGGCTAATGAGTTCGGGTTAGTGAGTTCTTGTATTTTGGATTTTATTTCACCAGCCAACATTCCTGACAATTAGCTTCAGCTTAGCCACCGTAAAGCTAACGGTCAGCGGAAGTTGTAATTACAGCCTTTAAACCTGGACTTTCCAACTTTGACGGGAAACATTTAGTGCTTAGGTGGAGTTCATCTTTCTTTAGACGGTTTTGTTTTTATTTTTCTACAGTTCTTGATTCACCACTTTCTGTGGTTCAGACTCTGCGCCGCACTGACAACCGGATCTCTAGGGGGCAAATTTAATACTGAGTGTGTAGCTTTACTTTCATATCCAGCGAGACGGGCTGGAGGGGTTTTCCATCTTTTGGGGAGATTTTTGTACATCTCAAACAAAACCGCCATGAGCCTGAAAACTAAAGGATTCATTACAAGAGTAATAACTCAGTTGTTTATATACAGACTGAAGGACAGCTGGATCGAAGTCTCCATGTACCAGTTGGTGCATTTAAATCGCTGTATTTTATTATAATCTTCTAAAACTGTTAAAATTTGCAGTTTATCGTGTAAAACTTTATGTATCCACGTGGTTTCGGCAGAGTGCCAGATTAAAGAAAATTGGAAACACGTGAGTTTCAGAAAGTAGGATCGACGGAGATCAAACTACCAACAGAGGACGGGACAACGTAATGTCCAAAGCCTGCTGCGGCGTCCACATCGTCCTCGGTCCGTCTCGAGTTTGGAATAAGGCTGACGGGGCTGGTGACCATAAACACAGCTCTTCTTGTGAAATTCCATCGTCAATAGGGGCTTTTTTTTTTCCAGACCCCAGTGGGGCACAAACCTCAAGAGTGTTTGCAGAGAAAGAGACAGAGCTCGAGAAGAGTTCACATGATGAGATGTCAGTTGCTGCAGAGTGGGCAGCAGGAAGCATGTTTACAGTAGACAAGTAGAAAAGTGCCTTTATTGAATATTTATTCAACAAGCTACTGAGTAAACCGGGTGCTGGGGATTCATTTCCTGCTATCAACGGATGTCCGATGGCCTTCCACGTAAAACTGTGTATGTTTGTTATAAACAGAAGGAAAACGCAACCATCAGATCCTTAATGCCTCCCATGGGTTTACAGAGGTTGATTCTCCAGGTGGAAAGAGCGCCACCTACAGAGAACGCGCTTCAATTAGGTTTTCTATCACGTGGAACCCACAGCTTCCAACAAATGTACATTTCCCTTTAAACCACCTCAGACTGCCTTCTTTAAAAGCAGGTTCAAAGGGCATTTTGGGAAATGTAGGACCAGAATGCTCAGACCATGTGCTACAAGCCACTCTGAGCCTCGAGGTACAGCTACGGTCTTTGTGAGAGGAAAAAAAAAAAAATAGAAAAAAAAAAAATGAAAAAAATACTTTTCCACTGAGCCGTTTCCCCCCTCGGGCGATGCTTCTCTCAAAGAACACACATCTGTAAATCATCCAAATCCTGCCCGAATATGTTACAGGTTAAAACAAACAACGCCGTGTGTGTTCCACCTCCACGCCGGCCCTCCTGCGCGAGCACACAGCGCCATCTCGTGGTGAAGAGGAAGATCTTTCTCTGGCAAAGGAAATCAAGACATTGTTGCACCTTCTTGGCTCATAGGAATTCATTTCAGACATTATTCAGGTGGAGCAGAATTACTACAACAGAAACGTTTTTCACTTTTAAATTTTGTTTTTTTAATTCAACTGTTTAAAAACATTATTGAAGACAAAAATCTGCATAATAAACTGCCGGTGTCCATAAATCACCAAGAAATGTCCATCTCACGATTAAATACACTGTCGCCTGAGAAGCACATTTTGACTTCCGTAACAGCTCATCAGCGACTGCTCGATGGGTATTCTCGTGGAAAAGCTTTGTTTAACTGCAATACCTTCAGGGAATAAGAGTTCTGAAAGTAGAGAATCTGCATATGAAGCACTATTGGTTGTCGTGAAAATAGAAAATAAATATTCCTGACGCGTTATGGCTTTTATAACCAGCTTCCAAAACAAATCACGTCTTACATGTGCGAGTAGGAATGCGCGTACATTGTAATGAGTGCAGGATGGTTTGCGTCGCTCCCCGAGAACACAAAGACTGTGTGTGTGTGTGTGTGTGTATATATACACAGGGCAGAACTACGCATCAATGTCTCCTCTAAATGTGGTGCTAAACTTCTCGTGAAAGAACAAGTTTCCCTTCTAGTCTTTACCAAAATGTGTTGGTGATCCTTTAACTGAAAGCGTTTATCCACAAAAGAGATCTGAAGACAGCAGCTTGGAATACATTTCAAACGTGACAAAAATGTGAACAATTAAAAGAAAAACAGCAGACACCCGATTACCCGACATAAGATTATAGCGCGCTTTTCCACACGTGCTTTATGAAATCTGTCAGCAGAACAGAACAAAAGGGGGTGTAAGGTCGACGTCTATAGTATTGCACATACAGAGAGAAACACTGATTCAAGTTTGCTTATGATGCTTAAACAGTAAGAGGGTGATTGTGATCAGCTCCAAGGCTGAAATGTAAAGCGAAGCTGAATTCTGATTTTCATTCACAGAGCTGCTGGGATTTACTCTGATGGCGTCGTTTCACCTGCTGTGTGAGAAGAGCGGTGAATCGTAGCGATGCGCATGGAGATTCTCACCCTTCAATGGCCTGAATCTCTTTTCTATTCTGGGACGGTCCCCGAATCTGACACCAATATGACCTGGAAGTCCTACCGGAGAAGCAGGGTGGGCTTGAGCAGGTCTCTCTGGGACAGAAGACGTGTGGTCCATTTCCCTTCAGTGAAAGTTCTAGTTAGTGACTTAAAGCTGTGCAAAAGAAAAAGAAAAGTGATTTTTTTTTTTTTTTTAAAGGTAAACTAAAGAAAGGTTCACAAAATGATCCATATAAAATTCAAAGGACAAAGAAAAACGAAAGTTTGCAAATCATTTTGTAGTTTTAAAAATGCACATCAAAAGACACAACACAACGAGGCACCAAAATTCCAGGTACCAAAGCTCCCGGAAGCGGACCTTTGCATCCGGGCAGATCACATTCCGTTATGGGAGTCGAGATCAGACGAGCAACCAGAGACCAAATATTTATCTGCTTTGCAATCTGAGCAACGGCGGGAAAGAAGCTACGACGCTTTACAACATACACCGCCGGGCCTGATGGGAGCTACAAGCAGCCAGCCGAAATTCAAGGCCATTGTGCGCGAGTTCCCTCTGGCGCCCCCTGTGGTCGGACGGCTGAGCTGCCATCTCTAATGTCACGTTCCTTTTATCCGGCAACGGGCCACTTCCCTTCCCAAAGAACTCACCGGAGGAGATTGATTAAAAACACTAAAAGTTAATGTTTTGTGGATAAAACATTGCTCCAGTCGCCTGCGCCAGTGGACAGTAAGTGGTCACAACAATGCGGCCTTTAAGACGGTAGATTTTTTTACATGGGAATTCCACTTTCCTTTTACAAAATGATATGATTGACTGCAAAGCCGTGAGCAGGGGACCGGAGCTCTCGGGAAGCTACGTCCCGATCGCCAAACACACACACGCACGCGCACACACACACACCCGCCAGATGTTTAGTCTTAATCATACTTTTTTTTCTAAAAGGCAGCGGGTTAAAGAGTTTCTCAATCTAAAAAAATACAGAAGGCTCAGACTAGTGGTAAAACTAGCCGGACAATAACCCTCTCTGTCATGTAGAAGGCACGTAAACTACCACAAAAGTATAGGAATAATCTTTAAATGTGCAAAAAAGCTGTTTACATTGTGTCCTTGATAAAAGAAAAAGATGTCACGATCTGCCTTCGTGTTTCTGTGGAGGAGAACCTCCTTCCCATCGCTTCCATTGGCACTTAGTTAGCATTGGTGCAGATTAAAAATAAAGGGAGATCAGGGAGGGGGGGGGTGGGGGGAGTCGTGTGACGTGCAGTAAGTCGGCTGCATGACAAGAAGTTCTGCTTTTAATTCAAGGAATTCAAGGATCTGACTGGAGTTACTGACTGGATTCACTTTGGATTCCCCCCAAAAGACAACCCAAAAAGCAGCAGGACGACACCCTGCGCTCCACCCCTCCGTCTCTCCGGTGTCCTCGGTCATTCAGACTCAGGGGAGGAGGTGGAGGTGGGGCTGGGGTTGGCGGCGCCGACCTCTGTGGTGGTGGTGGTGGTGGGGGAGGGAGGTGTCTTGGGGCCTTGGAGGGCCTGCGGGTTAACGATCACCTGGATGACAAAGTCCTTCTGGATCTTAGTGTCCTGCAGCCGCGTCTTGTCCGGCAGCAGCTTCCCAGAGAAGAACCAGCGCTGGTGGCTGGTGTCAATGTCCTCCTGGGCCTGCAGCTGCTTCTTCAGCAGGCCGATGGTGTCGGCCATGCTGGCGCTGAGGCGCAGGTCGGTGCCCGTGGACAGGCGGACCTGTGGTGGCGGACGGGCAGTGTGAAGATTAGTGTTGGGAAGCAAGCGAAATGTGGCTTTCTCTGATAAACGGTCAGGTGATCCTGGCTAGCAGCGCTAGCTGTGAGAGGCTACAGGAACATAAAGAATAGCTAGAACAACGTTTGGTTGGTTGGTTGGTTACGTGGCATAAATGTGTGGATGACCATATTAACAAATAGACTTGTGGACAAAGACAGAAGTAGCAATTGGATGACACAAAAAACAGGCTGCTTACTTTGAGCTGGAATTCCTTTTTGGGGGCCACGGGAGGTTCGGCGCTATCGCTGGGGTCGTCGTCGCAGCGCTCTGAGATGAGGTTGATGGGTGGAGCCAAGCAGTAGACGGGCAGCTGGTAGCGGGTCCCCAGTTCGTCGTAGCACTCGGCCAGATTTCCTGCAAAGGGGCGAAAAAAAAAAAAAAAAAAAAAAAGTCAGTTTGTTCTCCTTCAGTGCATTTTCCCACAGATCCACATCTTTTGGCGCCCTCACCGTGTGGCAGCGTGATGTTGGCCCCGTCAACGATGGCCTGCGCCAGGTCGTGGTCGCTGCCCTCCAGGGCCACGGCCGCCGCTTTCAGGGCGTCCCAGATCTCCTTGCGCCCCTCGAAGGCCGGCGCCGTGTCCCAGAACTCGTCGCGCTTGCTCCGCAGCTGGCCCTCGGTCATCGGATAGTCGCTCTTCCACTTGGGACGCTCTTTCTTCAGGGGCTCATTGCGCGCTGCGACGGGGAGGAAAGAGTCGTTAACAGTGCGGTTCATGGTTTTTAGCAACACCGTTTATGGGCTCTAGACCGGTCTGGGCTCATCTTTATGAAACGTCTGAGCGGCAGAGAAGCCTCTCTGGGGAGCAGAGATGGAGAACTGAAAAGCATGGAGGAGACGGCAGACATTCAAGACGTTGCATTTCTGTCCAAATGAATTATTTAAAGGGGAAAGCGGCTTAGGCGTACTGAGGAGGACACTGTGTTGAATTAGCCATGGCAGCTTCCTCCCGGCCACTCAGCCAAAGTGCTGATGAACATGCAGCGTCCAGAGACAAACGATTGGGTTTAAGGCGCAAGTTCTGTCCTAATGCGGCCTGTGATAAACATGTCCCTGCGTTGACAAATCTCACAACGTATGCAAATTCAAAAGACACGCAATTTACGAATCATTTCATTAATCAGACGATCATTTTCTCGATTAATGGCGCAGTGGTCTGCTTCATTAAAACCCATCAGAAAAGTGAGAAAAGGTCTGTGGTGACATCATCAAATGTCGTACGCAGCAGTCGTAAAACAGCAAGGATTTCCTGTTGACAGGAGGACAAAGCAGCAAACGCTCTTTTAGAGGATGTCAGCATTAAAATGTTTGACTCACAGCTGAAGATCTAAAAGTAATCCAGTGGTGTGAGCACACGTTGCTAACAGGGACTGCTACTAGGTAACTCAAAATATAAATCTGTTCAAATGTAAAAAAATATATATATTTCTTAATCAAACCGCTCCTTTTAATAAGTGGTTACTTGTTGGTTTTGCGAGGTATGCAGATCATTTAGTTCAGACTTGATGCGCACGTTCTCCTCTACGGAACATGATTAGACACGTTATTCTTTACTTACTGACACCATCATGTGAGGAGAACAAAATGTCTCGCTGGTCTGTTGCGATGTCATTAAAGTTGGCTGGAAAATGTTGCATTGTGAGCTCCTGTGGGACTGCAGCGCTCCGGTTTTAATGACTCCCTACTCGGAACCGCTATTCTTTGCAGACAGTGTGTCACCACCACATCTACCGTCTGCCAACGAATGTGCGATAACACTCCGCTAACAAGTGGTCAAAGTGAAACGTTGCTGCACCTCACGGTTATTCATTTCACTTCACGGAACGTTTCAAAGTATGCTTAAATCTATTTTTGGAGTTAATGTGGAGCGAAGATACGATCGTATTCTAGCTACAGCTGTGAACTTATTAAAGAGCAAAACAGTTAGCTACGTGATCCAAACAACTTCACAGAAGCACCATGGTACGTTAAGGGTTCCCTAAGGGTTCCTTAAGGTTCTTCACATTGTATTGTGACAGAAACACGTACGGAGTTATTTTATTTTTATTTAATGATCATCATTTCAGAATTACTTAAAAGATACCGTTTAATCTTTATTTTGGTGAGCCACCGTTGTGCGTTTTATTCATAGTACTCAAATCCAATAAACTAAGTAATCTGAATCACCTGCGGCCAACATTTACCCCGACAGCAGTACACGGAGGCAGCGAGCCGTTACGGCCCAGACCTGCCGTCAGTCAGGCGATGAGCTCACAGCAGATTACCGCTTCATCAGCAGCTAGACAACCTTGTGGTGATGTCTTCAAATGCAGTCGTTGTTGACCAACTGGTCAAACTGTGGAAATATTAAGTCATAGAAGACTGGCAACACCAGGAAAACTGAAACACTTCAGCATTTTTGATCAGCTTAGAAATAACTACATCTACTTCATCCCTTCAACTCTCATTGTCACATTGAGACATTATTTTGAAAAAAGGTATTGACTCAAACATTACCTGATTAACCTCTATTACTTTTATTAAACTCAGTTTGTGGAGAAGAAGGACTCCTCAATACATTGAATGAGTATTCATAATAGCAGTCGGTTATAAGCGACGTGTTTTTTTGGGTCATCACAGCCGTCCGAGGCGTGACCTACATTTAACACGTAGTTTCATTATTCTACTGTAGTCATGTTGTCCTTTTATCTCACGGCGACGAACATTTAGTTTCCACGTCAGAGCGGGTAGAGCGTGTCTCGTTAGAGGACGTGATGTGGCTTGTTCTTTTGGAGCGGGGTCCACTAGGGAGGGTCTCTAGATACCGATCAGGGTGGGGAATTACCACGAGCTGCTGCCGAAGCCCAGGGGAACCTTTGCTCTGAAGGCTTGAAATAGTTGATACGTTGGGCCATTTGGCAGGAAAAGGGCCAATTATTTTGAAGGTCATTTTCTTCAAATCTATATCAGATGTTCATTTTCGACTACAGACATGTGGACTGGGGGGGCGTCTAAATGCCTGACGCTAGTGTGCGAAGCTGGATTTATTCTCCAAAACGTCCTCACCAAAACACCTTTCCATTAGTAACAGAGGAAATAAAAGGACAAAACTTGCATCCAAATGAGAAAGACACTAAAACAGTCACTACAAGGTGGAACTTTGCAGACAAGATCCCCTTCATCATTTCCCTTCAGAGTTTAGCAGTCTGCTGGAGTGTGTGTGTGACAACTGGACCAACTTACTGACCCCAGCAGAGACGCCGCCACATCTCAGAAGGGGCGTAGAGGTTGTTTCCCCTCGTATACACAGTTAATCTAGCTGCTCAGATTAGACCACACAGGAGAGTTGCACCACAATCTGGTTGCTGGAAAAATAAGGAAACGCGCACAAAGCAGCAAACAAATAAAGAAAAGGCTGCTTCATAGTTTAAAACCCTGCTCGTACAAGCGAGCCAAATTCACACACAAATTAAACTGCATTGCATTTAGACTCACAACTAAGAATGCGGTTATATCACTTTGCTATTCACATAGACGTGAGAGGCGTAAAGACCAGATAGTCGGGCCAGTTTCTCCACAGCACAAGGAGAAGGGGGGAGAAAAGGTGATAAGAGTTGAAACCCAATGACAAGCGGTCACTTGAGCTGCATCGGACTCAGAAGTCTCCACCACCTCCTGTGCAATCCACGCAATTAAGCAGAAGTGGACAGTAGTGTGATGGCAGCCGGATTTAGCAACGCCTTGACGCACTGGTGGCGTTGCAGGAAGTGACACTTGTTGTGATTTAGTGAAGCACATCTCACCACCATCGTCGTCTTACCTCCTCGTCCGCCGTTCCTGGACGAGCCTCGGCTCTGTGAGTCCTCCCAGCCTTCCCAGTATCTCCCCACGCATCCTCCCATGGTTCAGATGGTTTCCCCGCGTCACACTAGCTGAACAAGGGGGCCCATCTCGGCAGAAGACGATGAACCGGGTCCGGGTCGGAGGTCAAATGCTGCGAGCCTAAGGGGTCACCGGCGCCAAGGATGAGAACACGTGGATGATTAATAGCGATGAAGGCACACACTTAAATATACATGTCGGCCATGTATGTAGGAGCCAGAGTTAAAATGCGTGTCCTCTTTACGTATCAGTGCGGTTTGCGCGTGAAACGACCCCACTAGAGTCAAAGCTCTTGTCCCACACTACCGTTACCCACACAAAAGTCCGCTAAATCAGCGACAGCACCTGCCAACCCGTTTATTTAACGTTAAGACGTGAGCTCGAGTCGTCTAACTTGCCTGTGAAGTCGGGCTAGTCGTGCGCCGTGTAGCCGAGCATTGCAAACAACGCGCACCTTCGTCGCTAAAAGCTAACAGGGCCAACCGGCTAGCTCCCGGGACACCAGCAAACGCCAACGTCCGCCAGCTCGGGACCCATTTGCACGCTGGGTTTCCTTCCAATATCCAGTGGACGGCGGCGGTCTCACGCAGACATCCCGCGTACCGTTCCTATTCTTGGCGACTATTTCCAGTTTATTGTCCCACTTAAATCCCCCCCTCCAGACGTTGGTGCCGTCTTCCCTGGACTAGCGGTGGAACCGGAGCTCGCGCAGTTTAACTTTCTTTATCTACGCCTGCGCGTGGGCACGCGGGCAGGTGCTGCGTTCTCTTACGTCAGGACGAAATGCGTTATGAATGGACGGGAGCGCTAATCGATTCGACATCCACGGAGGTGTCACCGCTGATGTAGTGAGTGTATTCATTTTAAACTGTGAACAGTACGAAAGCGACCACACCGTGCCTCGATGTTAGGGGACACGGTCTCAATCGGTAACGTTAACCCACATCGCTGATGTCAGCTCACTCCCTGTGGAGTGGCGTTATTCGGACGGCACCTGAAGGCAGCACAAAAAAAGCTAATGTTTTAATTTTCAGATAACATTTACATTTCAAGCACACGTAAAGTATATGGCCCCTGGTAACATCACATTGTTCGATAACGATTTTATAACTGATTCTGTACAATTAGTCACGTTTGTCTTTTGTTTAACTCCTTAACTTTTCGCGCATGCGTGGTCTCGGTGCGAGTCACAGAGGCGCGATGGCTGCGGACAGTGCCGTGCTGCTGTCTCTGGTGGAGGAATTTGTCTCTGGACTGCAGGACAGCAAAGCCAACGATGCGGCAACATGTAAATAAGTCGTCCTCGCATTATCGTCGACATCTTTCCTGAGTAACTCGTTGCCCAAAACGCGTCCTTGGAAGCTGCTGAGCCGCCGCTTGAGGGATGCGCAACACGGCAGGATGGTTAACTAACGTTAGCTAAGTTAGCACCGCGACATCCTGTGTGGTGTCATTGTCAAATAACGTTATGTCCGCTCACCCGATCGCGGTATCGGCACACGCTCGATGGATCCCTGACGTACTTTTATCGCAATGTCACCCAGCTAATAACGTTATATTAGCCGCTGTGTGCGAAGGGAAGCGTCCCGTCAATGAACTCTGTAGCGTCACCTTTGAACCCCGCCGAGGTCGCTCGTTAACCTGCAGTTCTGTTACCTGTGCGACTGGTTTCCCACGTGTGTGTTCGCCGTGTGCTTGTGGTTGTAGCCGTCTCATCGGGCCTTTTGTTACAATTCAGTAAACGTGGCTTTTCTGCTCAGGTGTCAAAGATGGACAGTTTACGATACTGGAGCTGGTGGAGGCACTGGGGTAAGTGATCAAGGTGTTTCTAGCAATACAGCAAAACCACCCTCATTGGTTTACTATGTGTTGGACAAAGAAAAGCGAATGAAAGGGTTTCACTCTAAAACAGTGAATGATGATATTTAATGTTGACAGAATTGAGTGACTATAAATGTAGAATAATCTCCACCCTTTCCTCTTCATTGTAAAGCATCCAGTTTCGAACTACGCTCTTCCTATTGCTCCTGTGTTATTTGGTCTTACTTGCCGTGTCCCGTTCCTTCCCTGTGTAGACTGAGCCTCACCAGCTCGCAGCCTCACACCCGGGCCAGAGCGGTCCAGCTTCTCTCTCAAGTGCTACACGATTGCCACGGGGCTCTCACGGAGAGAGAAGGTACGCATCTTCTCCTTCTATTTGCTTTCTGATGAATACAATCAGTTTTTAAAAAGCCCAAACATCTCGCATCCATCAAAAGAGACACATTGTCTCGGAGAGCTGCATGCAGCGTGTGGAGGGTGATGTTTGCTCCGCGTGTCTCTGTCCTCCCCAGTGGAGGTGCTCCTCGCCTTCTATGAGAACCGCCTCAAGGACCATTATGTCATCACGCCGCCGGTTCTACAGGGGCTCAGAGCGCTGGTGAGCGTTTGCCTCCTGGATACATTGAGCATCATTGTGAGACTTTTGCACTTGGTTTTGCCTTGAGTGTGTGTTTGTCTTTGAGTGTGTGCGCTTCCCCCCCTCCAGACCAAATGCACAGTGTTGCCCCCTGGCTCAGCTGTGTCCATGCTGAGGTCTTTGTTCCAGGATGTTCATGTTCAGGTGAGACTAACACCAACACCTCCCCCCTTACATTTTTGTCACATGCTGGGTGTTCACGGGGGCTGTTCATTTTCCCCCAGTCGTTGATGCTGGGCGAGAGAGCGTGCGTCTACAACATGCTCATCAACCTCATGGCCACCAGAGAAGCCGGTAAGAGACGCCCGGTTTGAGCGAGACGTATTCTGCAGAGGAAAGGCGCGAATAGCGGCCCGCATTGATAAAAGTGCCTGTGTCAAAAGTAATAAAACATTCATGCGTAGTCATCGCTAACCTCGGACCCAAGTTTGACCCTATCTTCTCATCAACATACAGTATAAAAAGCAAATAGAATAACTGCCGGTATTTATGTTTGATCAATGTGACCTCACTTCTGTTTCTCCACCGTACTAGAGGTAAACGTAATGATTAAAGGCAGCGGATAAATCCTCTGAAGGGTTCACATCTGGACAAGTTAAGATCAGATCAGGTTCCATGGGAGGCGGGTTGCTGGTCATAGATGAACGTGTTGTGTTTCTCAGTCTATAATAAAATGTATCACTGATTGGGTCTAAGCAATCTTCAGCACAGTCGTAGCCTCCTCACAACTTCCTCACATTTCCAGGTTAAAGACACATTGGGTTCATTTCTCCAAAGTGAAGTGAAACCAAAATACCCGTCAGTCCGTCTTCCAGAACTAAAACACAGCTGTGTTCCCGTCTCACCTGTCCACAGAACTCAAGGGTTTGGGCGCAGACTTTGTGTTTGGTTTTGTCCAGTCGATGGACGGAGAGCGAGACCCTCGCAACCTGCTGCTGGCCTTCCAGATCGCCAGGACCATCGTCCTCCGAGGTTATGATCTCGGTGAGCGCGCACACACACACACACACACGTTCAGCATCTCCCGTGCTACTATCCAGTGCACAGTGCCATTGAGTCTCATCCCGCATCCCCTTCATTTCCTGTACGCCATCTCAGGTAAATTCACAGAGGAGCTGTTCGAAGTGACGTCCTGCTACTTCCCCATCGACTTCAGCCCCGTAAGTCCCTGTTTACTCTGCTTAGTTTTGTGTGGGGCATAAGGGCATCTCCCTTTAACGTGTGTAGATGCATTTATCACTTCTGCCCCCCCCCCCCCCCTTCTCCTTCAGCCTCCCAACGACCCCCACGGCGTCACCAGGGAGGAGCTCATCCAGATGCTGAGGGACGTCCTCACTGGGACGCCACGGTTTGCAGAGGTAGGAGCATTTTACATCTCTCCTCTGGTCCGGACCGGAGAAGTTATGGATGATGTCATTCCTGATTTTTTTTTTGTTACTTCACCGCTCTAGTTTCTGTTACCGCTGATCATTGAAAAGCTGGACTCCGATGTTCAGAGTGCCAAGCTGGACTCGCTGCAGACTCTGGTGAGAAAAGCTCTATGAAACTCCACCATCTTTCCGAGGTTTGCAGACATGGAAGATGCACTGTTGACGTCCTCATAAGCCACACAGTGACTACGGTGCAGCCGCCACCCAGACCAGGAGGGTTTGTAAAGTTAATGCAGGGATTCTTTTCTTGCCACACTGGACATTTCTCAGGTCGCCGGTGTGTCAAAATATGAACATAAGGACGTGGCGGAGTTCCTCGAGGGACTGTGGGCCTCACTGCGGAGAGAGGTTTGTTTGAGACAACGAAACATGAATATTGGATATAATTGACGTGCATCTACATCGTGACATACTTTTGTAAAGAGACGGCTTTATTGTCCGGAATGAAAATCGGGAATCGTCTCTAAAGCTGCGATCACATGAACCAACTTTATTGGTCAAACTCTGCACTTTGAACAATAGAAGTGATGGATTAGAAGCCAAAACACACGGCTTTATGGGTAGAAGGCAACACATGCTGTTTCTCACGCTCTGCGAGCCAAGAAAGAAAGTCTGTGCTGATGCTGACGGTCCCCCAAAAAGCTGTAATTAAAGCGACCAATCTGTTGAGATAAACAGCGCTTTGCGAAAAGGAAACGCTTCAAAGTGCTTGTTGTCTCCTCGCAGGTGTTCCAGACAGCGAGCGAGAAGATCGAGGCGGCTGGCCTCGCCGCTCTCACCGCACTCACTTCCTGCCTGTCTCGCTCAGTCCTCAACTCTGACTCCGAGGACTCCCTCAGCACCTTCCTGCAGCTGGTTCTCACAGGTCAAACGTTGTGGCCGTCGCGTTTATTTGCACAGTAAATGCATTTTGTACGACGGATGTAACGACTCCACATTTCCAATAAAAAAAAAAGGGTTAAAGCGGCCGTGAGATTGGAGGTGGAATAAAAGCAAAACCGATGCAGGCAGAGCGACTGAGGGTGTTTTGATGTATGAAGTGTTGAGCTAACTGTGGTTAGTAGATGGAAAGGAGATTGTACCATGTCAACGCAGAGCGAGTTCCAACGTTCCACTCAGTCCACGCTCAGTTTACAGCTTATTCAAGTTAAGGAAAACCGGGTGTCACAGCTTTCACGACTTTAGTGAAATCTATAGTTCTTGAGAAGCCAGCCATGATTATTATTATGATATCGACACTGGACTTTGACTTCTACTGGTTCATTTTTTATTTGTTGTTGTTGTATCTGTTTTTAATCCCCCCTCTCTTGTGACTAACACGGCAGCACAACAATGAGTGGTTGTTTTTCGTCGTTCCAGACTGCAAACATCACCTGTGCGAGCCGGACCTGAAGCTGGTGTGGCCCAGCGCCAAGCTGCTGCAGGCCGCCTGCGCCGCCTCCAGCAGGGCGAGCCACACGGTCGCCGACGCCGTGATGCCCGCCCTCATCGAGCAGTACAACGGCAGAGCACAGGTAACTCGGGGGCGACCCGGCGCCCAGGAGCTTGCTCCGTCCTTCACCCCCGAGGTCAAAATGTCCACGTCATGTGCGGAGGATGTCAGTAGCGTTTCTCCAGCTGCCCAACGTGCCGGTTTCTCTCTCTCTCCGCGCAGTGCTCCCAGAGACGGACTCTGCTCGAGGTGGTGCAGCGATTCCTTCAGTCAGTGAAAACCTGCGAGAGCGGCAAGTGTTGTTTATGGCTTTATTCCTCCGGGGCGACTTATTATGCGGAACACTTTTACATTCTACAAAGAACACCCGTGTTTCAGATTTGAATCTGCATGTGCGCTCGTGGTTGCGGGTGGACTGTGATAGAATCTGTATTTGTCCTCTGGTTTGTGTCACCGTGGTGCCGAGCGGACGGGCTTGACATACAAGGACAAGATTGAATTTGCTGACAGATGTTAACTCTCCTCCTCTGTTCCATCTGTCGTATCTCTAGAAGAGAGCGTGTTTTCAGCCTTCCGTCCCGCTCTGTGCACCGTGGTGTTTTCAGCGCTGACGGAGACTAATTCCAGCCTTCAGATCACCGCCGCCTCCGTCCTCACCTCGCTGGGGCGGCACAGCGGTGAGATGAGATAAGCGCTTGCATCGCCCCCCCCCCCCCCACCCCCAGTGGTCAGTTCCATACTCACCGCTTTGTTTTTGTTTATCTCCCCGCCTCCTTTAGATCTGCTGTTGGACTCTGACATCGAGCTGGCTGTGGATCACCTGACCCGACTGCTGCTGACAGAGGAGGATGAGCGAGTGAGGTCAGCTCCCGTTGAACACGCTCGGCTCCTCTAACTTCAAGCTGTGTTTACTTCAAAGATTTTTGTTGTCATTTACACATGCCCTGTGTATTGGAATTCTTGTGCTTGCCTTTCCGGAAAGCCGACTGTTCACCGTTGATGGAATTTGATGACTGAAATGTGCTGCATAGTCTTCATGAGTATAAACGCCTGTGTGACAGCCGGCTCCAACTAGAGCGAAGAGTCGTTAAATTAAGATTCTTACCTTATTACCTTACCTTATCGTAACTCATGCCCCTACAACGACATCTCTGAGATCGGGTACATAAATGGGTCTTTTCTTGCCGTTTGTGGCTCCAGTCTCGCTGTGGTCGAGTGCGCCGGAGCCTTAGCGGAGTTGCGCTCGGCGGCTTTCATCACCAATCTGATCCCGAGACTAAAGAAGGAGCTGTTTTCTGGTGAGCGAAGACCACACACTGAAAATATGATGTTTTGATCATGAAATAATTCATTGCCGTGCCTACGTTCTTCCTGAATGTACCGTTTCGCCCCTCGCTCTCCTCGCTGCAGAGCCCACGGATCAAAAAGACAACAGCGAGGCTTCTGAGAAGCTTTCCCATCATGCAGTGCGCCAGCGCTGTTTGTCGGCTCTGGCCGCCGTGTCCACTCAACCCGGCGTTGTCCAGGAGAGCGCACCTGTCCTCCTGGAGGTCCTCGGCTCAGCGCACGCGGGTATTTCTGTCCGATGACGTCATTGCCTCGCTGTCCCCGGCGGAGGAAATGAGGCCTCCGGGTGACGTTGTGTTCCCGTGTTGTCAGGTGGCGTTGTCTTCTCCGTGGAGGAGGTGGTGGCGGCGTGCGGTAGCCTCCGGAGAATAGCCGAGCGGGTGCAGGACACCGAGGAGACGGGACGGTGCTTCCACGACGTCATCATCCCGCGCCTGCTGTCTCTGGCACTCCAGGCTGCACTGCAGGGTGAGCTCGAGCTCACGCTAAAATACCTTCCACCGCAAAACACTCATCCCTCAAACGCTCTCACCTTGAACCTTTTCCTTTATTGATTCATTGCTTAGTTTTTAAGATACTTTAAAATGTTCTGTAAAGGGACTTTGAGCATTAGGAAAAGCGCTATGTAAATGAGATGCATTATTCTTATTATAAATTGGTCAATTATTGGGGCTGAAATCCAATCCGGTGTGTTTCAGGCGGGGGGGGATCGCCCGGTCGGCGTAGTCCTCTCCTGGAGGAGGTGGTCCTGGCCGCCATGGTCCCCGTCATCAGCACTTCCTGCTCCAGGCTGCAGCCCACGTCAGTACAAACTCTCACGCGCTCCTCCAACACGTTGGTTTATCTCCACAGGAAGCCTCTTATTCTGAAAAGCGCACCATCAGGATATGTGTTTGTAAAAGGAACGGTCGTACTCTCTGTGCTTTTCAATTACGATTGCTTGCTTTAAATGTTTTTAACAGTTTGATATCACCGTCATTGCCACATGCACATCGCTTAGATTGTTAGGACTGGTTTCACCAGTGGACTTAGCCGGCCTCGGTGTCTCGCGTGTGTTTTTACAAAGCACTGTAAGCCCATGTCCGTGTCGTCAGGCTGGCGGGACAGACGGCAGCGAGGGCCGTGTCGCTGTTCCTGGACGGCGACGTCTCCTTTTTACCCGACAACTCGTTCCCTTCCAACCTGCAGCTGCTCAAGGTTTGTACGCACACGGCTCTGCGGTGCCTCTCTGTGCCGTTTATTCTAATCCGATAAACAAAAGCACCTCCAGCCCGGAGGGCAGAGTCATAACGATGCAGCTTCATTGCACAATTATCACCTGAATACCTGATTATCTCGGCGGCACTCGGTTCTGTCCCTGTGAGCGTTGACCCGTGATGTTTTCCCAGACGCAGCAGGGGGACTCGTGGAGCCAGTCTCAGATGGTCTGCCTGCTCTTAGGATGTGTGTGTTCGCTGCCTCGCACCGTGAGTCTCAAGCGCTCGCGCAACGCGGGTTCTGCTCCTTTTGAACGAACGCGGCTGCATTCTGACGGTGGCGCTTGTCATTCAGGTGGAGGCGCCTCGGTTGGACGAGCTGATGACCGAGCTGGAGGAGATGAGCTGCGCCTGCAGCCACCCGCTGTCCTACACCTCGGCTGCAAAGTGCTTCGCTGGCCTGGCGAACAAGCGAGCAGCTGGTCAGTTTCGGCTCTTAAGCCTCCCTTTTTATCTTTATTTACACAACTTAAAGCCTCTGTGACGATTCTCTTTCCCCCTCAGGCGAGTCTCTCGACGGCCTAATTCAGAGGACCATGAAGAGGGTGTGTAGTGAGCTGGACTGCCCGTCTTCCCCCGCGCGCACTCAGGCCTTCACCCTCATGATCTGGGTGAATATTCTATTCTACTCTTCTCTGCTAGAAAGTTCATTTTTGTCCGGATACATAATGGTCCCATTTCTAGGACATTTAGTGTGTTTCATTTTCCTTTTTAAATTGAACTTATTTTACCGCCAGCTCTCTATTGATCCATCCAGCTAGTTGCTCACTTGACAGAAAAACGTCATGTGACAAGTTGTTCTCGTCTCCAGGTGGCCAAGGCTCTCCTCCTCCGATACCACCCTCTGTACGCCACGCTGACCGACAAGGTGACAGCAGCGTCTATTCCGTGTGCTTTATCAAACACAGTGAATCAAGTTCATCATCGGCCGTGTACTCTTTCGAAGCTCTTCTCGCTGCTCGACGACGCTGATCTGGGTCCGGCGGCAGCAGACGCCTTCCTGCTGCTGATGAGCGACTCCGCCGACATCCTCAACCGCGGTTGCCACGCCGATGTTCGCATCATGTACCGCCAGCGCTTCTTCAGCGAGAACTCCGCCAAGTTGGTGCAGGGCTTCAACGCTGCGCCGCAAGGTGCGATTTAAAGGATTGTTGCGGTGTGCTGATGATCTTTTAAAGGGAAATGTAGCAGAATAAAAGAAATTCTGCAGGTCTCAGCAATACTTCAATTCTATTGTTGGTCATTGATGTATTGATGTGTTTATATGAAATGTAGATATTTAAAAACCTCTTTGTTCTGCAATCATTTTCTGTAATTTTTCTTTTGAGCGTCAAGAGAAAAAAATATTCCAAAGCATAAACCTCTTTGGACAAGGAGGTTGAGGTCGATTAATATCCGTCAGGTGTATGTGAGGACATTCCACCCAGATTACATACAGTGGATAAACAAAGAGGCTTGCAGATTATTTGAACGACATAATGTCAAATCTCCAAAAGTGAACAAAAAAAGAGGTTTTAGACTTCTTCTCCTCAATGTCCTTCCCGTCTGTCCCCTTCACAGAAAAGAAGCCCAACTACCTGAAGGCCCTGTCCAACATTGTCAACAAACTGCCCAAGCAGGTTCAACTCACCGAGCTGCCGGCGGTGAGCAGAATTCCCACGGTTCTTTTTCAGATGGCGCCACGAAATACATTTATATATATCGTCTTAACGTGTCGATCCAGCTGCTGTCTCTTCTGCTGGAGGCCTTGTTGTGTCCTGACCACGCCGTCCAGCTGTCCACCCTGTCCTGCCTGGAGCCCGTCCTGATGGAGCCCCCCCCGGCCCTCATCCAGCAGCTGGAGGCTCTGGTCGGCAGGCTGCTGGCCCTCACCGCCAGTGCCGTCATGGTGGGCGAGAGCTCTTTGTGTCCTTTTTGGTGTCATGCGTCGGAACTACAGCAAAAATCAATGTCCTCCCTCTTGTATGTAAGAAAGAACATGTGAATTCCTCGGAGCTCTCTCAATTATTTCCTCGATTTCATTTCAGAGCGTGCGGATCGCCTCGTTGCGTTGCATCCATTCCATTTCCTGCTTCCCCGCGCACGAGGTAAAACCCGACGCGATCTGCCCGATTGTTCCTACGACGTAGAATACGAGATGTGACCCGTCGGTGTATCGTTCCGTGTCTCTGCAGGTGTTGCCTTTTCGGGCCCGAGTGCTGCGCGCTCTGTCCCGGCCTCTGGACGACCACAAGAGGCTGGTGAGGAGGGAGGCGGTTCGGGCGCGAGCCGAGTGGTAAGAGAGACACACGAGATATCACTGTAGTCTCGGTATTAAAAACCCAGCAGATAAACACCCCCAGTTGCTGTAGTTCTGTACCCCAGAATGCATCTTTTCTGATGGCCGTGTGCCAGCTGAGCTCTGTGTCGGTTCGTCATGAGGAGGCTTCTCTTTCTGGTGTTTCTCGCAGGTTCCTGTTAGGAAGTCCTGGAGGAAGTTGAGGTTGCTCCTCGAGCACAAGCCAAGTCTCCCATCCTCCCTCAACCTGGAAGAATACAGATGTGAGGGAAGTCAAACCCCTGGACCAGGTAGCGAGGATCAAAGCTGCGCGATCCACACATCCTCCCTTCCCCAAACACACTCCCCTAACTCTGGATCTATCAACGAACCCTTCATCGTCTCTTCATCTTCTGTTTTTCTTCTGTCTATATGAACGCACAAATGAGTCTTTGGACCGACTGCGAGCATTGAAAAGAATGTTTAAGAAGTTACACCTCCTGTTTGTTGTCGTCCGCATCAGAATGTGACTTTAAGTGCATTTTAAAAGGTGTAGCTTTCCTACTCTGTCAGATCAGCAGCTAAAACACGGTCGCCGTCAACAACCAGAAAATGTATAATTCACTTTTTGCACGATTTTTGAAAATCTTCCCAAACTTGGACGGCTCCAATAAGAGAGCTCAGCGCTATAATTTGAAGGTGTGAACTCCGAGGAAAAGGGCAAACAGCGTACACACATTGGATGGTGATGTCACGGACTGTGGGGGCAACGTTTTCTTACTTTTATTTCTTTTGAACTATTTCGGTGGAACCATCAAAGTTCCTCCACACAGTGCATATACAGATGTGGACTTTAATGGACCGGCGTTTAATGTTCTCATCCAGATGAATGTGTAGTTGAAGTAATGTCTAATAATAACAGCTGGGGGTGTTACATTCATTTCACTGTGGTTTGCCAGTTCGTTGTTGTTGATCTGGGAAAATGTGCCAATTGCCTGCTGGCTCACAGCGTGGCCTGAGTCACTGAATCACACCTCCACTGGGATCATTTTAAGATGGATTTTACAGGTCAATGTAGGGAAAGGTTAGAAGTGAGGTAGGCTGACTTTGGACCTCAACTTATGCCAAGGAAATATAGTATTTAAAATGTCATTAAAACCTTTCTTTGTAATTATTCAAAATGCTTTTCGTGTCATTTTTTAATAGTTCAAGTCCTTATCAGCTGAAAGGATTCCAAATCGAAATATCAAACAGGGTTTTTATTGAAAAGACAGTGAATGAAACTGGAGCTCAGCTCCCATTGGTTACATGTGGTATCACAGCTGTACGTGATGCTTAATGGCAATTACAGATCCCATCCGTCACGAGCGTCATGATACGAACATGTTGCAGTCAAAGATCTGAAGGGATTTAAAAATGTGCTATTAGGTTTCACAGAACCCGATTCACTTATTTAAAGAGCCTCATTTCACAACCAGACAAAGTGCTGAATCTTAAAACATGACAGATTATTGACAGATCGCTGGACAAAAATATGTGTTCAGCTCACAACCCCACAGGCCATTAGGATCTGTCTTCCGATCACAGTCCGTATGGTCGCCGACAAACCGTGAGCACGTCCCAGGGCCGCTGTGGACGTCTGCAGTCGGTGCGCCTGCTGGAGCTGGTGGTCCGTGACTCTCCTGAATCCCAACTACCACAAAAACGAACAGACTGAGACGCCTCTCCCGAAAGGTTAAATGAGTTATCGCTCTTCTGCTGGTCCGGGCCGGGGGCGTCGTCCGTGGCAGCACACACCTCACACTGCAGGAGCCCCGAAGAGCCGTCGCTTTGATGCTGGCACATTAAAACACACAAGGCCCTATTTGCTTTAACTGAAATAAGATGTTCTAGTTCACAGTGTGCCGTGTTTCCTCCGACCCCCCCTTACACCCGCCTACTCAGAAGAGGCTGCAGTGTTGGTGCGCGGCGGTCAGTTAAAGAGATGTACAACAAAAGCTGTGCTGTCCAGCAGCACCATGTAGAAATCCCGAGTAGGTGGAGACCGGTTGTTTATGAGATTCGGCTCAGATGGCCATGGGGTCGCTTCTGGCGAAGGAGAAGTCCCACATGATGCCGTCCCCGTCGGGAAGGTGGCTGGAGGGCAAGAGGACCCGCGTGAACCAGTGGCTGGGGAGACGCAAGCACAATGCGGATTGGCGGAAAACTGCTGTTTTGAAGAGGTGAAAATACACACAAAAAACGCGGTGCATTGCTTTGCTACACACTGATGACAAGTCTCTTCAAACAAGTCTATCACAAAAAGCTTTTCGGGATATCGCCCCACCTTTAGTGTCCCCAATGGCGTCTGTAATTAGCGCCTGCTGTATAACCAGGGTTTAGCTACATGGGAACTCACCTCCTCTTTTCCACGCCCAACAGTAACTTCCAGTTGTTCATTGGACCATGGTGATATGGGTTTTTGAAAACCTGCATCAGAACAAGGGGGACATTTTTTTTATCCTGTATTCCCACACTAAATACTCACCACCAAAACTACCAAAGTGTTTGCTCCCGGATGCCGGACGGCGCTGCGACACCGGAGCTCGCACCTTGCCCTTCTCCCGCAGCCTCCTGGTCTCTTTGTTGTTGATGTGACGCTCCACGCTGGTCTCTCCTCTGCTGATGATTATCATGTGCCAAAGGGTGAGTCCTCCGAGAGCCACGCACACCGTGCTGCACGCGGGTGGAGGGGGGGGTTATTGTAACATGATGCTATCACCCGGACTCTCAAAACCACACGCATGTGTCAAAGCGTTCCTCACCTGGTCAGCACCCAGAGGAAGATGATGCTCTTCTGAGCAGTGGTCTCGGGGAAGGTTTCGGTCGGGCCGGGGGTCTGATAGAATCTCTGAACGGGACAGGAAATGATCACCAAACGTTATTTTACTTCCACTTCTGACCCGAGGTTGTTTCAGCTCTGTGGGGTCATTTTGACGCAGAATGAGCTGAGTGACGTAATGAAGTTGTTCGCATGCCAGCCGGTGCATGAGCACCTCGGACACTAGACCGACCCCGATCGCATGGAAACGCCAGCGCAAGAAAGATAAGATCCTTTTGCATGTCTCGTATTTCAATTATCATTTGCCACCCGACCCCCGCCCTCCAACTCCCCACCGTCTGTCGCCGTGGCGACGGCTGAAGGCACAGCACCACGGTTGTGTGCGTTTGCGGGCTGCACAATAGATACTGACCTCTATCGCGTCGTAGGCCTCCAGAAACAAGGTTTTGCTGCTCATGCTGCAGTAGAAGCAGCCCAGTGTCATGTACAGGCAAAAGCAGAAGAAGTAGCGGTGGTTGAAGTGGCCCACGCAGTTGTTCACCCAGGCTGGAAAGGCGTTGAGGTCAACGTGTACAAAGATGGCGGTTGGGGAACAAGACAAAGGAGGTAAACAAGAGGTGAGGCGTGTTCGTGCTTTTGTTTTGTTCCGCGTTGCTTGCTAGAAGGATACGGCAGTGATGGTCCATCTTCAGCACACAGCTGGAATTTAAACAAACAGTGGACGGTGAAGGAACTTTTTACACTCAAGAACTGTACATGAGAGGGTTTCATTCGTATTTCCATCTTACGTGTTGCAGATGCTGCAGTGGTGCGTCCTGGGCGGTTTCGGAGTGATGCACTTCTTGCAGATGGACACCGAGGGGATATGAATTTTGTCCTGAAGACAAAACACAAACGAAGTGGCCCAGGTAAGTATACGACCAGCGTGCCGTGTGCATAAATCCCGTCTGGAGTGCAGTACCTTGGGCGAGTGTCCCGGGGAGGTGGTGGTAACCTTGTAGTAATGGAAGACCACCATGACGAGAAGCCAGTGGCCACAGCTCAGGTGCCAGGCCACCCAGTACGAAGGGTAGGTGCTGATGATTGTGGGCAGGACGAAAAGGTAGACGATGACCACGACCGAGGTCGTCAGCAGCACGACGAGACAGACAAAAACCTGAGTCGGGGAGACGAGGTGACGGTGAGGGGGAGTGAGAGAGAGAGAGACAGAGAGAGAACGACCGGCGGTCATCCGAGCTCTCACCGCTCCGAACCACCGGGTCACGTTGTCCACGATCCAGTAGACGGGCTCGAACGCGCAGTCCAGTAGCGTGTCGCCGTCGCTGAGGCTGTTGGAGTACAGCGACTTGAGCAGCAGCGCGCCGTAGCTCCACAGCTCCAGGAGCCGGCCGCCGGGGGCCCCTCGCTGCGGGCGGCGCCGCCGGCACCAGCGCAGAGCCAGTCTCATGGCCCGGGACAGCTGACACCTCCAGCTGCTGCTGCTACGCATGCCTCCACCTCCACCTCTGCCTCCTGCTCCCCTCCTACACACTCGGTCTTTCACACACACACAGACACACAGACACACACACCAACAGTGGCAAACGCAAGCAGAGTAAAACAGCAGCTCCTCGTAGCGGGGCCTGATCCCGGCCTCCTTCAGATCGAGATCTGCGTCGCACATTTCGGAAAAGGACTGGCAAGGAACTGGCACTCTACTACAAAAAGCAGCAGTCCAGTTCTGAGCCAGCATCCTCTGTGAGGC
The DNA here is from genome assembly GCF_964276395.1 of Gasterosteus aculeatus. NCBI lineage: Eukaryota > Metazoa > Chordata > Actinopteri > Perciformes > Gasterosteidae > Gasterosteus > Gasterosteus aculeatus. Next base: position 6,602,206 of record NC_135692.1, on the reverse strand, counting down.
ACACGGCGAGCGGGTGTTGAGCTACGCCCATCGGCACCAAGAAATGAACTGCTCCGGTTAATAATTCACAGCAAATCCAGATCTCCAAGCCAAGAACCTCTCAGGAACTCGCAGGGCGGGAGATGCGGAGCAGTAACCTTATCGAGGGAGACGCGATGGGGTGAATGTCTTAAGGAGGAAATAAAGTAGCCACCGGATCCAGGGCATCTTTTCATGAAAGTGAGTATTGGTTACACTGATAGGGCTTGTTCAGGTGCTCCGAAATTGGATGGCATTAATAATGAGGGGTGCTGATCAGGGGCCCTAGTTAGAAAGTAAGGCCCGTCAACCAGCTGCCCTTTTCCTTTGCCGTCAGCTGCAACTTAACTACATCATAGTTGAAAAAAGGATGAAAGAGTAAGTGCAGAAAGTGAGCTCCCATTAAAAATGCAGATGCAACACATGCCCCATCTGTCAGGATCGCACTCCTATCATTAAAAGGTGCTATAAGCAACATTTATAAATCATGATGAACACCAAATGAATTCCAGCACGTTCGTGTAATCCCTGGGAATGCAATACTCAATCAGAGGGAAAAGGGAACAAAACGTTAGGCATGGCACAAAAGGTTTAGGGCTGCAAACTTTAATTTGATTAATCTGCACATTTCTTTTAGTCTTTTAATTGATTAATGCAATTTGGACCGTAGAACATTAGGCCTTTTGATATTTATTTGCATGTTATATTCAGTGACGGACAGAACAAAGCAGTCTCCATGGCAACATGCTGCCCGAAATCTGGTTTTGGAAGAAAGGAGGATCGCTGCTTGTGTTTCTTATTGTGGAAAGCTTTACTTTGACCTCTACATCCATTGGGACTCTGTTTCTCTCAATATGAGGATGTATTGATGATAATCACCTACATGTGTGAATTAGGTCTAACCCTAATTATTGCATTACATTCCTAATCACGATTAAACAATTGTGAATCATTTGTTTTACAGGTCGAAAGGCAACATTACGTCACGTGGTGCAACCTTTTGACACTATCATTTATCTGAGTGAAATTAATACATAATTAAACCATTTGAGCATGCATTTGACAGCAATGTATTAGAAATGTATTACAGCCTATATGCTTGTTTTGTAGCTCTATAGCAGCAGACAATACCCCCTTTGTAAAAATTACGGCTGACAAATGCAATCGAAGACTGGAAAGAGTTGTTCCACGTGACCGTATGATTAATACTATCGCGTTTGATAATCTTACAACCGGTTAAACAGCCAAGAGAAAACCCCCATCCCTTTAGCCACGGTGTGTCCCGCTTTACCAATGTGCTAACTTATATCCTTCCTGCTAGCTGCCTCCAGCGCCCTGCAACCAGTCATTTAGAGTAAATACACTACACCAACTCGTACTCATGTTGACATTGACGGTGTACCTGGTCAGGTGAAGTGGGCGGACACGCCTGCAGCAGAGCGGTCAGGTCATGGTCCGGCTAAACTGTTAGCTGTGGTCTCCACTGATTGTAGGCGAGCTTCCCACAGCAAAATCAGCGCTCTTTGCGAAGATCGTCTATTCAGCGGTGGGTTTTACTCAACGGTAGCAAGTGTACGCGTCTTCCGGCTAAGCTGTTCAATTGAGGGGCCTCGTTGATTTAAGTAAATTTAGCAACGAAGCGTCAACAAAATAATGGTATATCACTGTAAAATTATGTTTGATTGATTTGCTGCAAGTTGCGCGTTATGCAACGCAAAGTGACTCAAAAAGTGTCCAGTGCGGAAACTAACTATGCCGAAGTGAGACCTCTTCCTCTTCTTTGGCTCTTTGACGTAGCTTGCTCGAGAAGGCGCGGTGTTTCCTGGGTAATGAAGTTGTATGCTGTTATTTGCTCGTCTGGTTTGTTTAAACGTAACGTTATCTCAACTCACGCCGTCGTTGTGTTGAAATCAACAATCTGTTATGTATCCATAGTATCAGTCGTGTATGATGACATTGATGATGACCATTCCCATTCAACATATTTGAAACCAATAACGGCGCATTCCCAAAAGTTGGCCTAACCAGGAAGAAGTCACGTGATTGTGAAAAAAGATGGCTGCGGTGCAGTGGTAAGATGTTCTTATTCTTTCAAAAAAACTCCGTTTCATCAACATACATTTTCTAGAGTGCAAATTTTGTGAACGTCAATAGAGTATCGCGATCTTAATTTCAACTACAGTGCCAAATGAAATGTCAACCTCGCTTTGCAGGCTGTGAACATAATACTGACAATCAAATGCAGAATTACCAACTGTTGTTATGTCTCTGGCCTTGAATGAAATGTCCTCGTTGCCCTGTTGCATTTTGCCAAAGCCCATGGGGAAGTGTAGTCACAGTAGCTAAGTACATGTGTAGTATACTCTTTGCAGTAATTGTGTATAGTGAGAGACCACAGACTGTGTGAGCACCCTTGGTGTTTGCCAGGCTGTCAGTAGAATCTGAATTTGGCCTCCTGTTTTGTTTACCAAGGCGATCCAGGGTGCGCAGCTATCACACCGAGCTGCAGAGATGTCGTCCCGAGGCTGCTCTGGTGGAGTTTGGAGACTATCATCCCCTCAAACCCATCATGGTAGACATCTTCTTGCTCTGTATAGACTCATTATAAACGCCACTATTACAATTGTTCTGGTTTTTAAAAGCATGATTCAGATGTTTCCTGCATTTACTGTGCACGTTCCTTTTAATAGTTCTACTCTTCCCTTCTCCTCGCTGCCCAGGTGACTGATACGAAGACCCGGCGCGGGGCTCGTAAAGGCAGCACTTCCTCCTCGTCCTCCTCTTCCTCCTCGGTGCCTCCGGACCCCCTCAGCTCCATGCTGGATGGGACCGACCCCCTCTCCATGTTTGCAGCAGCCTCGGCCACTGAGGCTCCCGCCATGTCACACAGCGGCTCTGCTGCGGTTTGTAACCCTGGACACAGACCTGAAAGCTGAGACAAATGCTGTTCTAAAAGCGTTTCTTCACTGATCTTTTTGTTCTTTTTAAAGTTATGAAATTCTATACATCAGCCGCTTTAATACACAGTCACTGTTTCCTGAAACTAACATTATTCAAACTATTCACCAAACCCAGAAGTGGAAATAAGATGATACCCAAATGTGTTTCGTATAAGGAGAGATGTTGTGCTTCCAGGATCTGGGGAAGAAGAGGAGGGAGAAGGAGGAAGAGGCGGTTGGACAAGACTTTGAGCTCTGGTCGTCAAAACGTGGGGAGATCCTGGCCAGATTCACCACCACTGAGAGGCTCTCCATCGTGAGTCCTCCTCCCCATAACAGCAAGTTCCTCTGGTTCTCCAAACAGAAACCTAATTCTGATTTCTTTCTTTTCATAGAACCTTTTCATGGGTTCGGACCAAGGTAGGACCTGCATTTATCTTGATCATAACAAGACACACACAGATAGCAGCTCGCTGCTAAACATCGGGTGGCATTTAGCAGCCAGATAGACTAAACTGGCGCTGAAGGGAGAATAGAGGTTTGACTGGAATTCTTTGGGTAGAAACAGAAAGCAAATTGAGACATTTGGCCAAAATGTGTCACTGTTGTGTTGACCGCATGCTTTGCTGCCCTACGTGGCACAACAATTATCACTGCTATTAGAGATCTTTAAAAAGCAGCACAGTGTGTATGTCTTTACTTTGGTTTAGCGCTAACACATCACTCCTGTTGTCACCGTAGGAAAAGCGCCAAGTCCAGGATCCTCCGCTGTTTCAGAGAAAGTTCGAACTCGCCTGGAGGAGCTGGATGATCTGGAGGAGGTACCTTCTTAGCTAACTGGCACAATTCAAATGTCAAAATCATCCATCAACAAATGTTTTACTTGTGTTTGAATGCATACATCTACTGTACATAAAATAGACACCTGCACGGTCCTATTAGTGCATAAACAAGCTGCATCATTTATAGGGACTGTATATCTCCAGTGAAGGAAGTAATCCTCGCTCTGATGCGTCTCGGACTGACTCGTTTTTGTGCATCTGCGTGCGTGTTCAGGGTTCTCAGAAAGAGCTGCTGAACCTCTCCCAGCAGGATTACGCCAACCGCATCGAGGAGCTAAACCAGTCCCTGAAGGAGGCCTGGGCCTCGGACCAGAAGGTCAAAGCCCTCAAGATCGTCATCCAGGTAATCGAGCGTCTGAAAACGCACCAGAAACCATGTACGCTCCATCTCTCACATAACCTCTGGATACATCGGAATAAAGTTCCTCTGTGACACAAACATAAACACTGATCTGTGGCCTGTTCTCCAAGTGCTCGAAGCTTCTGTCCGACACCTCAGTGATCCAGTTCTACCCGAGCAAGTTTGTCCTCATCACGGATATCCTCGACACTTTCGGTGCGTGAAGAACCTTTTTATCTCTCGGTTTCTGAGGGGAAAAAAGGTTCCTGGTTTTCTATCTGTAGTCTCACTTGTCTGCAGGCCGGCTGGTGTACGACAGAATCTGGACCATGTGCTCAGACCCGCGACCCCTACCAGGTACAGAGAAAACTTCTTTTCGCGATTCCTAGGTAACGGATCTTTTGGCTGACTCTGGCTCATGTCCGTCTGGTTGTCAGACTCGTTCACAGTCGACGACGTGAACGACACGGCCAAGGAGACGTGCCTCAACTGGTTCTTCAAGATCGCGTCCATCAGGGAGCTCCTACCCAGACTGTATCTTTTTCCCACCGCTCAGATTTGCTAAAAAAAAAAAAAAAAACGTTCTCATTATATCTCATCTCCTCCCCTCGTGCAGAGATTTGACTCTTTGACCTTTGTGAACAGATACGTGGAAATTGCCATTCTCAAGTGCAACCGCTTCCTGAACAAAGGGTTTGTTTGTTTCACCTTTAGCTTCATGCACAGTGCGTCCAGCTTCAATGTTCTTCTGATATTCTTCCTCAACTTGCTCCACTTCCTCAGTTCAACATTTTCAGATTAGTATCAATAAGAATTACTATTTGTGCGGTGGGGGGGGGGTTAAAAAAAAGATTTGGGGATATGATTGTTTACTACAGACCAACAAAGTAGTCCCTTCTGTCCCTCCACAGCGGTATTCAGGAGACGCTCCCTCGGCTGACAGCCATGATCAGAGGGATCGGAGACCCCCTGGTGGCGGCGTACGCCAGAGCTTACCTCTGCAGGGTGAGACATGCACACGCCTCACCTATTGTTGATGAGAAAAGCCCTCAGGCTCATTGTCAGTGTCGCGTAGGAGGGAAGAAAACCGCTGTTTTGTCATTTAGACAACCGAATCAAATATTAACCAGCAAAAATGTAAAAAACATTGTGATTGGTTGAAGGGGAAAAAGTGAGCCAGAGATGACAGTCTCTCTCTCTCTCTCTCTCTCTCTCTCTCTCTCTCTCTCTCTCTCTCTCTCTCTCTCTCTCAAGGTGGGCATGGAAGTCGCCCCCCACCTGAAGGACAGCCTGAACCGCAACTTCTTCGACCTGCTTGCCGCCTTCCGGCAGATCGGCAGCGAGAGCGTCCAGAACCAGCTGGTCCTGCAGCGGGTGGAAGTGCCCGAGTACCTGACGCTTTACTCGCCCGCCATCAACTGGATCCTGCAGTGCATCGCCTACAGAGCGCCAGAGGCACGCAGCCACATGCTGTTTTACATGACTTGTTTAGCTCCAATTTTTATTGGACCAAAATATGTCAACTTAACGGCCTTTTCGGGGGAAAAGCCAGGCTCAGACATGACACTTCTATGTTTCTAATGCTCTTTGTGTTTCCATGTCAGCCTCTGCTGACGGAGATGATGGAGAGATGCAAGAAGCTGGGGAACAAGTGAGTGCTTTTTAAAGACACTGTAAAAGGGAAGTGGATTTAATTTGGACGCTTCTTTCCTGTTTGTGAAAGGTCATTTCTGTACTGGATGTACATTTTTTAATCAGACTTTTTGCCTCATGTCAGATCAGTCGTATTGAAGATGTATATATCTCAGATCAGTTATATGGGATAGTGATGAACAGGACAGGACACGTACAGAATTGTTTCATGGTTTCTTTCTCTATTAATGCAGATTGATTTTATATCAATGGAAGGACACATTTTGTTGTTGTTTGTCCCCAGTGGACAAACTCAACCATTGTTGAGTATGTCCACAACAACAAGACTCTGCTTCTTTTTCAAGATTCAAAAGTCATATCAAGCAGAACTCCCAAAAAGCTTTTTCCTCACAGGTACAAAATGTCCCGTTTGTCACAAACATCACAACGTGTTCCTGTCGTCCCGCAGTGCTTTGCTGCTGAATTCAGTCATGAGGGCCTTCAGGCCCGAGTTTGTCGCAGCCAGAGCCACCGACTTCATCGGTATGATCAAAGAGAGCGACGAAGCCGGCTTCCCAAAGGTCAGAGGGCACGAACGCTCGTAACACAGCCGTCCATTAAATGTAAACGTGTGGGGGAATATCACAGCCAGCCTCGGGCTTTATGAAACTTAAGTTTGCTGTACCAACGAGGTGCGGATTCAAGCGTGAAGAAATAGGCTAGAAAATGACGACCGTCGTCCTCCCCTCCAGCATCTGTTGTTCGGATCTCTGGGTCGCAGTCTGACGTGTGCCGACCCTCCAGAATCCGAGCGACTGACGATCCTCAACGAGGCCTGGAAGGTCGTCACGAAAGTCCGCAGCCCTCAGGTACGCTGGGAGTGGCGCCACGCGCGTGTGTTCCCGATTCGACGGCCTACGTGACTCTTTGTTGTGTTTTAGGATTACATCAACTGTGCCGAGATCTGGGTGGAGTTCACTTGCCGGCACTTCTCCGTGAGTGAAGCGCCGGGAACATGTTTTTTGGAGGGGCGGCGAAGTTGCTGAAAGCTCAGCCTTTATTTCGTCTCTGGGCCCCTTAGAAGCGTGAGATCAACACCGTTCTGGCTGACATCATCAAACACATGACCCCCGACCGGGCGTTTGAGGACGCTTATCCTCAGCTGCAGTCAGTCATCGGGAAGGTCCTCGCCTACTTCCATGACTTCTCCGTCCTCTTCTCCATGGTGAGCGCCCGCCACTTCAAGATGCTTGCGAGGGACCTTTTTGCCCTCGGGGGGCCTGAGATAAGGGGTCTTTGTCGGGCCAAAGTTTCACAATGTCCCCCCCAAATGTTCCGTTCTCCAGGAGCGTTTCCTGCCGTTTCTCGACATGTTCCAGAAGGACAGTGTGAGGGTGGAGGTGTGCCGATCTATCATGGAGATCTTCATCAGGTACGAACCACCTCAGAGACCAGAGTTTGAAATCAGCTAAATGACGTTGTGTTTTTTTAAAGGTTTAAGAAATGCTTTTGACTTCTACAATTGGTCTCCGTCTGCTTGCAGACACCAGAAAGAGCCCACGAGAGACCCGGTCATCCTTAACGCCATGTTGCACATCTGCAAGACCATGCACGACTCTGTCAAGTAGGGTGTTTGTGTGTGTGTGTGTCTGTGTGTGTGCGTTGGTCTGTAGTTGTCTTTTAGGGGCCATAACAATTAGTGAAAATTTAGGTTTCAGTTGTTATTTTTTTCTTTCTTTTTTTCCAGTTATTTTAATGTAGATTGTGACCATGCACAGAAAGTTCACCTGAAGTCTGTCTCCCTGTATTGTAGCGCTCTCACTCTTGAGGATGAGAAAAGATCTTTGGCCCTGCTGATCATCGGCTTCATCCGCATGGTAAAACGTTTGTCTTAAGATTTATTCATAGCAGCTTTTACAGTACTTTTTGACTTCTCTGTGTCTCTCAGCAGCCGATTTGTTCTTACTCAAGGTGGATGCATTTTCTGAAGTTGTGTGATTCCCTAAGAAGGCTGGGCATGGTTGGGTTAAGGAAACGCTACTCGATCAAGAGTAAATACCCATCTTGTGTGAGCTCTTGTGTACATGTGATTGACTCAAATAAGCTACATAGCCTGTTTTTATGCTCATTTGGGGCTCTTATAATATCTGTTTTTCTGAAAACAACGGAGCTCAATGGAATGCTTTGGTATCCCAATGGCTACTTTACATGCCCCTCAAGATATATTTCAATGGAGCTATGTGGCACAAAGGAGTAAACTAAGAAAAAACTAAATCAGAGGTCTAAATGTTTGGAAAATGTTGCGATTCCAGACCAATGTGATTTCCTTCAGTAAGTCTCTGAGAGCTCTTCTCACTCTGCCACATTCTGTCTGTGTGTCCACCGCTGTGTTCAGGTTTCTTTTGGTCGAGACTTTGAGCAGCAGTTGAGTTTCTGCGTGGAGGCGCGGGCCACCTTCTGTAACCTGGAGCCGGTGCTGGTGCAGCTCATCCACGTCAGTACGAATCCGCGTTCGGGCCGTTATTTTCTCTGATTTGGGTGTGATATCCCTGCACGCAGCGTCCTCAGTGCTCCCACTGTCGTTTCCAGACCGTGAACCAGCTGGCGATGGAGACCTGCAGGGTGATGAGAGGGAGTCACTCCCGCAAAACGGCGTCCTTCGTCAGGGTGAGTGGACCTCTGATCGCTCCGGTCGGGCGGGGGTCGGCTTTAGATGACGGACGCTCGGTTAACTGTCGTCGTTGCCCTCTCCTCCAGGCGTGCGCTGCCTACAGTTTCATCACCATCCCGTCCCTCAGCAGCATTCTCAGTCGTCTCAGCCTTTATTTGCTCTCGGGTCAGGTTGCGTTGGCCAATCAGTGTCTTTCGCAAGGTGAGCAATGTTGCACGAGGGTTCAGTAGTCCGGGCACATTGAATTTCAAGTCAATTCTAGATAATGGTTCATTTTCAGCAACTCTCCACGTTCTTTTTGGTCATCGGCAAATCTTTCTTCTCTTCTCCTGCTTCCTTCTCTCCTTCTACTGTTCCCTCACGTCCTCGTTTCCTGGTTACCTCCCTTCCCTCCTCCCTCTCTGCATCGTTCTGTTGACGACCTCCAGCGGATGCTTTCCTAAACACAGCCGTCAGTCTTCTCCCGGAGGTTCCTCGCTCCATCAGCGTGGAGGGCAAACTTCGCTCCTCTGAGAGCTTCCTGCTGGACTTCATCAACAACTTCCTGGCTACGCTCCTGGTTGTCCCGGTAACGCAATCTACCTTTCTGAGTACAAATCAGTCGCAGTAAAATCATCCGAAGTGGAAACCGTTCTGATGCGGGTGTGAGATGAAGGCGATGAAGGACCCAACCAACAGGCGAGCGTCCTCAACACTCCCAACGTGTGTGTGTGTGTGGTTGTGCATGTTTTATCAGGACCATCCAGAGCATGGCGTGCTCTACCTAGTCCGCGATTTGCTCAACAAGGTCCAGAATTACACTTGGGAGGACAACAGCGACGCCAAGGTGCGGGTCTTCATCAGCGCTCTGCCCCTGCTGGCTGCCATGAGCCAAGAAACCTTCCACTACTCCATCCCTAAAGGTAACGCGTGAGGCACAGCGCCGTCAGAATACACCCCATACGATGGAATCCAAATGACAAGAGGCGCCACTGTGTGTCTTTTGTTGCTGTGGCATAGAGAGGGATTTTATGTGAGCATTCTTTACAGCTGAAGTGATCTTTTTCCATCTTTCCCGGTCACAGTGGACTCCAACGAGACACTTTATGGAGGAGACCCCAAGTTTCTATCGGAGATCAACAAGCTGTGTGAGACTCTGATCGGGCAGATCCTGGACAATCTGAAGGCCCTCTCTCGGGATGAGGTGAGGCAAGAGCGGCTCGCCGCCACCAGCGGGTCTTTTAACCGTGCTGCACTTTCTGATCTGATGACCAAAACACCACCTTTGCCCTCTTGCAGCAGAGTACGAGGCGCCAAGGTGCCTTGGCCTTTTCCCTGTTGGGGGTCTTGCTGGCTCATGGCGACCTGAGGAACAACAAGCTGAGCCAGCTGGTCGTCAACCTGTGGAACCTCAGCCACAAACACGGATGCTGTGACACTCGAGTCTCTGTGAGTTCACGCGCACTCCTCGAACACGTCTAACAGATTTCTTAAGCAGTTTGAGTATTTTCTGTGCTCGGTCCAGATTACAGTCCCGTTCATGCAGCCGCTCTCTTCCCTCTGCTCCAGGTCCGAACCCTCGAGTACATCAAACACCAGGCTCAGCAGGCCGACATGGCCCACCTGTCCGATACGGTCCAGAGGCTGGCCCTTCAGTCCCGCACCTGAACATGAACCTCACCAACCTGTGTGGAATAGAGACAAATCAAAAATGACCAGAAGCACAAAGGAGAACGAATCATTCCTGAATGCATTTTGGGTGGGGATACTTTGTGCAAAAGATTTGAACCAATATAAAAACATAAAACTAACAATAGTTATCAGCTGAAGTTACGGGAAATGGTAATTGTGCAACAATTCCTTGTTTACGCCAGTTTCAAGCCTAAAAATACTAACACCTTGCACACTGTTATCAGACAATATAAATGTACACAATAAAATGATTAAATTATTATGAATGGGTTTTCTGTTATTAGTAAATGCTAATTTTGTGGATATATAAATGTGTGTATACGTATAAATTATATATATTTGTAAGACGTGTATATATATTTTCTCTTTTTTATTTATTTATAGGTAGTCTTAACTAAGTTTTAGCCATTAATATGACAGGACATGGTTTCATTCTCAGAAGAACACTTAACGGTAGAATCTAATCCGATGTGGAGTCATTTGGTGACCTCACAATTAGACCAGCAGAAGAGATTTCCATAAGTACCTGCATAGATAGAACGCATTACAGTTTAGTCCTATAATTCAACATAATCTACAAACACACACAGATGCAAAGGTGTAGAGGCGGAGCTGCTATTAAATAGATGCAAATAACACATGGTCCACATGAACACCAGGTGCTTTAAAAGGTTCTCTGTCTCTGATGTCCTGTCATGTAGTGGGTTACAGTACAATGCCTGTTTTTAATGTTTCTCTCTTTCTCACTTGTTCTCTCTCAACTCTTACAAACAATAACAAAACATGTCTCAACAGGTTCATGTTTTTTTTTGTTTCAAATTGTAATTATTACTCTGAGTTTGTTTTTAATAACAAACGTACTCATAATTTATTCATCTTGCAAAAGCTCATAGTGATCATGTGACAAATCTAGTCCAGATCATAACACTACAATTGTTGGAGCACTTCCATGTACAATTCAAACTAAAGCTAAAACATATTATGACAAAGCATCACCAGCCAGCAGGCTATTTCCTTGTACTACAAAAGCACGTTTTATTTGGCAGTTAAAGGTTTGAATAGGTTGAAGCAGTCATATACAAGTAGAAAATAAAATAAGTACTGCAAAATGGTTCAATATCTGGTTTTCATGTTTATTTTGTGGAGGGGAATAATGTACAAGTACACCTTTTTTCTTTAAGACAGCATGCATGAACTGAAACGAAGAATAATGTACCCTAACCACTATTTCACCTAATATTAAATAATGGGGAATAAATCAGACGCGGCTCGAGTGGGCGACTACGGAAACTAATTTAAGCACACTGCTAAGACCGCAATCCTCCGGGAGCCGAAAGCCCTTTCTAATGTTCTCAACCATTTCTAACGAATCCATCGGCTCGCGTGGCCGTGGGCGTCATGAACGTGGTTCTCACTCTTCCCAACCAAATAACGGCAACACGCCGGCTACGGCGCGCGAAGAGGGTCAGTTGCGTTTATTGCTTTCCGGTTTCCCACTGAAAACACTTGGCTCGGGCGCTGCTGCGGAGCAACGATGTCGGAGCAGGAGTCTCTGAGGTGCTCCAGTGCCAGGAACCGTGGAGGCGTTCAGAGGGTCGAAGGAAAACTGAGAGCCAGCGTGGAAAAGGGGGATTATTATGAAGCGCATCAGATGTACAGGACTTTATTTTTTAGGTAAGACTTTGTAGCATGTTGTTAGTAGGTGCAGTTGTAGCTGTCATTTGGCTTCGGGGCCTGTCTGTTCCAGATCATTCTACTGTCAAACATGCTCACACGTCTGTCTGTTTGTGATTGGGTGAATTCACGGCGGACCCGCCCACTCATCGTGATCCGTTGTTTTGTGTGAACAGTCGCGCTGTCAATCCAAAATCGCGTAAATGTTCTGCTAACTATTGCTAGTTAGCTCTCTAGCTAGGTGTGTATCAGCTCAGCTCACGGTAGCTGAAGTCTGGTTACCAGGCCTGCGTTTACCAGACCGTCAAAACACCAGTGTTTAATTAAATTACCGGAATATAACGGCTTATTTCGTTGTTAACCTAAACATCCTTTGAAGCTGTCCAGCCGTTTTAGCATTTAGCCGGTTAGCCGCACACTGCACCGCCACAGTGGTCAACGTTAACGTTAGACGTGTTGCTCCTCCTGGAGCATTAGTTTGACAAAGATATTATTTGTTCACAATCCAGTTAAGTTGAAGTCAATCCTCCTCCGTATCAGATAGTGAGTTCGTTACCCATCTAACTTACTTCTCCGTCATTGTGTCTCTCACGACTAATGGTTGCAGTTGCGGTATTAACGTTGTCTCATGGGGGGGCGGGGGAGTCTCAAAACGCTACAGCTTTCGTAAACAAGTTGTTCTAACCATCGCATCACGCGTATGAATGCCTTGCTTTCTATCTCACGAAACACCCGTTGTGCATTTATCTTCTGTTAAAATGCTCGTGTCTCTGTCGATAAGCTGACGTGGTGTGACGTGTAATGTCCTTCATCAGGTACATGTCCCAGGCGAAGCACGCCGAGGCCCGGGAGCTGATGCACAACGGGGCTCTGCTCTTCTTCAGCTACAACCAGGTACACGCTTCGCTTCAGCTGTTGGGGGCCCCCCCCCCCAACACGGTCATGTCAAGTGTTGAATGTCCACGTTGTTTATGTAAACACGCCAGATAGGAGGGTAATAGTATCGTGGTTCAAAGCAGTATTTGTTTGTTGTTTTCTTTGGTATAATTGTAATACCAGTGGAGTGTTTAGAAGTTACTCCCGAATAAAAGAGCCCAAGTGCGACAGTAACTTTTTTGAGTCTATATTTGTATTTGTATAAGTATTCAGACAAAATGTGTCTAGGAAAAAAGTTCACTGCAAGTTTGCTAGTTGGGCAATGATTTCAGGATCGATTGATTTGAGCTTTTTCTCCCAACGCTCCCCAATCCAATTCTTTAGAAAACATGGAATTTCAGATGCAATGAATTGTGTTTTCATCTCCAGCAAAACAGTGCAGCAGACCTGTCCATGCTGGTGCTGGAGGTGTTGGAGAAATCGGAGACAAAAGTTGAAGACGAAATATTAGGTGAGTGGCAGCCTGATGCCATTGTGGGCCGTATTATTGCTTCCACAGCTTCCAAGATTCACACCATTCAGATACAAAGGAAAACAGGACAGGAATTGAGTTAATCATCTTCAGAATTGCTTTTATCGATGAAAGATACAAGTCCACTTATTGTGGAGGTACATTTTGTTAAACAATACAAATGCAATACTTGTAAAAAGGGCTAATGTTGAAACGTATAAATGTATTTTTTAAACGGTATACATCATTTACTTAAGTGTGTCTTTGGAACAATGAGATATTTTTGTTTGCTGGCGAACCCAGATTGCAGTTGGTGATGGATTAGCTTTTACATATATAACCATTACAGATCCTTTATTCATTGGTCTTAATACTGTTTGTGATGGTATTCTTAATAAATACGGCTGCATTAAATTGTCATAACATTCAGAGAAGACCGCCTTTCACAGGGAGGGGAACAGAGTGGACCTTCTCTGATGCAGTTTCGTTATGTGATTGTTGCAGAAAGCCTGGCTAAGCTGTTCAGCCGGATGGACCAGAACTCTCCAGAGAGAGTCGCCTTTGTGTCCAGAGCCTTGAAATGGTCCACAGGAGGACCCGGCAAGTTGGGTCACCCAAAACTACACCAGCTGCTAGCGGTCACCTTGTGGAAAGGTAATTAAGTATTGAGTTCATAACATAATCATTAAGTGTTTTAGGGCTACGGCTGATGTACATCTGTACTTTTGAGGCATATAAGGGGAGAGAGGAGACCCGGTAACAGTAACACCATCTGGTAGTGGTTCCCCGTTAATATTGTAACGAGCGACTGAATATTTAAACCTTTTGTGTCTCCCAGAGCAAAACTACAGTGAGTCCCGTTACCACTTCCTCCATTCGACTGATGGAGAGGGCTGTGCACAGATGCTGGTGGAGTATTCAACGTCACGAGGCTTCCGCAGCGAGGTCGACATGTTTGTGGCGCAGGCCGTCCTACAGTAAGTCCGACGCCGTTATTTCGTTTCTGAAATCGCCACAATGACAAGGTTGACATGACTGCCAGTGTTGGCAAATGTGATTGGGACCATTTTGTTATATTGAAGGTGCAGTATTCAGTAGATTTGCCGTTTCAATTGACTGTTTGTTCTCACCCTGTTTCTGTTCTACCGGTGTCACATTTTCTTTCTCATCTTCTCCTTTTTATCTTGGTCCTCTGTCCCTTTTCTATTTCTGTCCTTTTCTTTCTCTGATCCTTTGCCCTACAGGTTCCTCTGCTTAAAGAACAAAAATGGCGCTTCTGTGGTGTTCAGCACGTACACGGAGAAACACCCGTCCATAGAGAAGGGCCCCCCCTTCGTCCAGCCTCTACTAAACTTTATCTGGTTTCTGCTGCTGGCAGTGGATGGGTAGGTTTTCATTTGTTGCTTTTTTTATTCTACCTTACAGTAGTGAATTGTGTGAGTGTAATAATGTGTCTTATGAAAAAACGCCCCGTGCCTCTTTGTTTCTTTAGGGGTAAACTAACAGTTTTCACAGTATTGTGTGAGCAATATCAACCTTCCCTGAAGAGGGACCCCATGTATAATGAGGTGAGTGTTAAAAAGTCCGGTGTTTCCGCCCATGAATCCTGTATTAAAGCTAACTTCAGTGATGGGACTGTAGCTCGCCATGTGTGCCACATGCATAACGGTTGAATAATAATGTCTCCTACGTGTTGTTGTGGAATATTTCATCGGGTTGCTTTTTTGTTTCATGTGTTTTGGTCTTTGGGGTTTCGTTTAATCTGTCAACATTTAAGTCGCCGTGCTTGTTTTGGTCAATGACACCAGTCGAGGCGGTTACTCTTAATATCGTTTCAGTCCCCTGATTCAGCCGTAATTGTGTCTGTTTTGCTGTTTTCTTGTTCCTTTTCCGTGGCCTTTTAATAAACGGCGTACGTTTCTGCCGTAAGCGCGGACTAGATGTGGACATAACAACCTGTAAACATGTCTTCGGCTGTAGTTTTGTAACCCGTCTCATTCACACCTGTGTCCTCCTCTACCTCCTTCTTTGGACAACCTGCTGCCTCCTCAGTATCTTGACAGAATAGGACAGGTTTTCTTCGGTGTTCCACCCAAACAGTCGCCATCATACGGGGGACTGCTAGGTGAGTGAACCGAGACTTTGTGTACTGGAGCGGCTTATTCACAAATACCCGACCGATCACCTGTAAGATGAACGACGTTTAGCTCCTTGTATGATCTCATCGCTGTTGAACCCTACTGTTAAACCACCCGGGTTTAACCGATTTCATTCAAGTTCTTCTCAAATACACACGGGAAGGATGGATGTACGATGGTTTTATTCAAGTAATCAGATGGTTTGTTTTTGCTAAACGTTGGATAGAAGACACGCAGAACATAGTGAGCTCAATATTCTCTGCACGTCTCGTCGTCAAGTTGGCACCGAGCGGCGTGGAAGCTGACCGACTGCTGCCTTATGTTTTTCATTCTCCTCATCTCACAAGTGGAACTATTGATTTAAAAAATCTGCATGAGAAGACAAGAAGATCCCTGCACACATCTTTGTGTGCGCAGAACGACTGTGACGAGTGCGTTTTGTACCGCAGGAAACCTGCTGAACAGCCTGATGGGCTCGGGCGAGGAGGACGACACGGCCGAGGAGGCGCAGGAGGACAGCAGCCCCATCGAGCTGGACTGAGCCCGAGAACAAACGAACAAACGCACGCACACGCACACACAACGAGGACGACCACGCCGCCTGCCTCCTTCACCTCCACCCACAAGGACTGGGCGATGGCACCGCTGCGTGTTTTGAGATGAGTGCTGTTTCCAAATAATAATAAAAGAAAAACCCTCCCTCTTCCTAAAATCCGGCTGCCAAAAACCTCCGTCTGGGCTGACTGCGTCAAATGGCAAATAGTTATTGTAAGATTATTATATTTTATGTGAATCCCTACTTTTGTTAGTGTGGGACTCCTGCCCGCTGTAAAGGGTGTAATGATTTTTAAAACGAGAGAATAACAAACATCTCGCTCCCCTCGAACACCTCCAGAGACACCGGCAAGAGTCTCCCAATGGAGAGGAAGGCATCAGCACCACCACCACCACCCAACCCCCCACAATGATGATGATGATGACGACATCATTATAAGGCAGTTTAGTCGACTCGCTACAAGTATTTAACTGTTTTGTTTTGCCTCACAGACCTCGATCAGAGACGTGGCGTTGCTGCGTTTTTTTCCCAGAAACTTTCTTGTTAAAAGAAATCCCTTTTTGAGTAGTAAATTAAGTTGTACTTGCAGTCGCAGCCGTCGCTCGTCTTTGTCCTATTAGCAATACGGACAGAAAGTCCGCTGAGCTTATCAGAGGTCTTCTTCAATCTCAACCAAACAAACGCACTCTGCTCGGCGTCTCCTCCACAGGTGAATTACTCCAAACATACAATAGACATTCAGTAGCTCCATTGTAGAGGTCCCACTTTTTACCGTGCACAAGCTCAACTGCTGCTGTTTGCCTCCCCAAGAGGAATCGTGTGAACTTGTATTTAGTTTTGGTTCCTTCAAAGTCTGACTTTCTAGCGTTGGAGTCAGTCACTGCTTGTTGGTCTCCGGATGCCCGTCTGCATTTCGCTGTGAAAATAAAATGTCAAAGCTGGAGTGATCTTTGAAAACGCAAAGAGAGCCGCTCTGTTGGACTGGATTTTACTTGTCATGTTACAAAATGCTAATATCTAAAGCCGCTGTTGTGAAACAGACCGTTTCTCATTAAGTCTTTAGTCACAATCTTCTTCTTTTTTTCGGCACAGCTGCCTCAACATCAGTCACATTCTGTGCGCATTCAGAAGTGTGATGTAAACAGTCCCTCTGCACCTTCCTCTCC
The DNA here is from genome assembly GCF_964276395.1 of Gasterosteus aculeatus. Lineage (NCBI taxonomy): Eukaryota > Metazoa > Chordata > Actinopteri > Perciformes > Gasterosteidae > Gasterosteus > Gasterosteus aculeatus. Next base: position 6,585,172 of record NC_135692.1, on the reverse strand, counting down.
ACAGCTTTATTTTCAACTTCATCTTTTTATCCCCATTGTCACTTTGAATCAGTTACAGGATGGAACCTTTTTTCTTTTCTTTCTGAACTTGACTTAATTTAATACAAGGGAAGTCCAGAGGTCTTCCAAGTTAGAGTAATGTTTATTCACTAATGTGTAGGTATCTGTGGGGCTGTCAAAGTACTAAAAAAACAACAACAAAAAAACAATTTATTCAATATATGTAGACTACGGCTTTTAAATAAACAAAAGCATAATTTGGTGTAACTTGAGGTTCATGGAGGAATATTCACGCGTTCCTATTTTAATGAGAAAAAAATGTCACAAAACATGAAACGATCCCACAGTAGTATTGGTTTTCATAACAGCTTTAGTACATAACAGGTTATCTGGGTCCTCTTTGAACGTTTGACTCTTATTTTATATAATGATCAGTTTGGGAGTAGTGCTGCAGTACAGGGGGGGTGTTGCATCCGTCTCATGCTGAAGACAGAAACGGGGACGCGGCCGTCGAAGCAGCAGCAGGCTTCAAAAGATGGAGAAACAAAAATAAATGAAACAGCAGAAATATATTTAAGGACTGCGCTTTAACAGTATTGCGTTCCAGTTGTGAGAAGTCCTGTTTCTTTCTGCAGGCCGATAAATCCCAGAGGTCCAGCCAGTGAAAAAATGAATGTGACCAAAGGCCTGTGCGTCATAACAGCTGTCTGCTCTTGTTTTTAATATTTTTTTTTCCTTTTTACTGAAGGGGAGTGTTTGCCTTGTCAATAATTCACTAATTAAGTAAATAAACTACAACTGCGAAGAGTTTGAGAATATCTTGAAACAAACATTGTCCTGTCCTTTGTTTTATTTTGCATTGCTTCATGCTGCACATTAACAACGATGGTGAATGCATCACCAGGATACACAATGTTCTTGTGTTAAAACACTATTATTGAGCCCAGCCAGGGGGGCAAAAATCCCATTGTGTATTACTTAATGGAACACCACCAGTAGCAGGTGGAAATGACAGACACAATGATTCCATGTAAATGGTGAACAGGGCGACCAAGGAGCCACGCGTGCACGTGCAGATCTCCTCTGGACGAGTTGCAGCTGCAACGTGTTCACCAACTGTGGTTTCGCTGCACGCTCAACTTTACAGCAGCTTTTCAGACATAATGCACCAAATAAAAAAATCAACTATTTTCTCCCCATAAATAAACGACTTGACTTTCACAATCCTAGCCACAGCCAGTCTTGGGGGGATTTTGGCAACACCAAACGTTCCATGTTCCTAAATGACCCGCCGTCATGTAGACGAGAATACCGAACTCATCCCAAAGAAAGTGGCCCAGAGTTGATCGGAACACGTGAGCCTTCATGAAAATGTGTGCGCACGCGCAAAGGAGTGTGTCTGGCGTGTGTAGTCTTCTTCATTGGACAAACGTCATTCTGCAGAAGCTTGTTGATCCCAACACAGGAAGTCCAGTTTCACAACAATGAACTGGATGAGTTTATATCACTGTTGTTTATAATGAAAAACTACCTCAGTGTTCAGTTTGCTATTCTTTGTTAATAGTCAAGAGGGATAACGAACAGTTAAACATTAATATAGTTTTTGTATGTATTGTTGGATGAAATAAAGTACCATAACATTTACATTTCCAAATCTTTATTATTATTTCAAAGCCGAGTATAACGAAACACACTGGATTATCTGGCGAGGAAAACCCACGCAGACGTTGAGGAACTTATGGTTCAATCAAATGATTTTACGTCAATTCAAGTTACATTTCATTTAATTACATTATATTACACTAAATAAATCTAAATTAAATTATACATTAAATTATATTGCACTGAATTCCACAGTGTGTTTAGCTGATAAATATTATTTAATTACATTGCATTAAATTATTTAATTCTATAATTCAACTCAAGTTATATTACATTGAATTACATCTGCAATCATTATTAATGGTATCGTAATTTGAAACCATTATTCCATTATTTGACATACCGATACTGACTATCAGGCCTCACTGCGCATGGGCAGCAGAGGCGCAGGTCCGAGGGTACTTTCTTTTTCGGTTTTCCCCTTTCTTTGCTGTTTTGCTTTTCCCTACCAGTTTCTTTTGTCTCTCTTCATGAGGCCTTTCTATTGTGTGCTTCTCAGGAGTATCCGTTAGGATGGCTGTCTTCACACTCTTTTGGTTTGTGCTCTGGGGGGACATTTGGGAAGTGGTAGGATTTCACGAGGGGACGCATTTCCAGGTCGACTGGGAACACGTGGCACATCTGAGTCAGCTGGCGAGGTGCACCCATGTGGACCACGCACAGTGGATGGAATAGCATCAGCGAGTGGATCATCTGGGGAAAATGTAAAAACCATGGGTTAAAAAGGCAATGTAGTTGCTTCGGATAAAAGCGTCAGCGGAATGACATGTAATGTAAATCATCTGCAGCAGGTGGTTCATCTGCTGGTGGGTCATCTGCAGGGCGTGGACCATCTGGATCATCTGCAGGGCGTGGACCATCCAGGTCATCTGAAGTGGATGGACCACTTGGATCATCTGAAGCTGATGGACCACTTGGATCATCTGAAGCGGATGGACCAATGGATCATCTGAAGCGAATGGACCACTTGGATCATCTGAAGCTGATGGACCACTTGGATCATCTGAAGCGGATGGACCAATGGATCATCTGAAGCGGATGGACCAATGGATCATCTGAAGCGGATGGACCAATGGATCATCTGAAGCGGATGGACCAATGGATCATCTGAAGCGGATGGACCAATGGATCATCTGAAGCGGATGGACCAATGGATGCAGGCTACAGCTCAGGATCAAACCTCCTCAGGGAAAATATCTTGGTTATATTAGAAAACCCCAGTGGACTTGAATCCAGAAGTTATATTCTGTGGTGTCACTGCTGACAAGAAGGCCTCATTCACAAGTCCTGCAATCTGGTAGATGGAAACTGTTTTGCCAGGGTTAGACCTCCTCCACCCATCAAGAGCTCGGCAGTGTAGGGTCTTGAAGGGGCCACACACGGTCACGTCGAGAGGCTGCATGCGATGGCATGTGTGGGGTGGAAGGGTGAGCAGAACAATACCGTTGCTCTTTGCTTTTTCTACTGCCTTGAGTGAGATGTAAGCTTTAAGATTATCAAGGATTAGCAGCACGGGATGGTCAGGAGTGCACTTAGCGTGCTTCGTGTCTTCATTCATCCATCCCGTTCTGGTGGAGGCACCTTTGGCTCCTGGAGGTGCTCCTATCCTGAGGTTGTCCATAAACCTTTGGGGAAGACAAACATGGGAGGTATGGCATTCACTTCACACACCACGGTCACCGGTGTCTCACTTAACCCCACAGCCACCCTTTTAGATAAAACAGCAACTCTTCAAGTTTATCGATATCATATAATTATATATGTTTTTCTACCTGAAACAATTCGTTTTGACACAACAGTTGATTAATATTTTTACATGCAAAAAACACATTTTTTAGCACCAACTTCTCCCTCATGGCAAGGGGGGAATGGGAGGGGCTTGAAAAAATAATGGTCACATGACCATAAATGGGTCCGTTTTCTAGACACAAGGGTGTCTCACATTACCCCCTCTCTCCAATCTCACATCTCCAATTAAACGGACATGGAAACAAGGAAATGGATATTTAAGGGTAGAATAATATGCAAAATTGTTAATGTTGTTTTATGACATTTTAAGGACGAACAACTAGGGTTTAGGATAGGAAAAGGGGACACATAAATCCGAAGTGCCTGTGTTTTAACCCTATAAGTAAGAACTACAACATTTTGATAATATAATCAGCCGTATTATGGAGTACATATAAAAGAGATGTTCTGTAGTTTCACCTAGGCTTAACCACGGTATGATAAGAGGTATAAAGTCATCCTTATTGACACACCTAAATATTCAATTCATTTTATTTTGTATAGCCCAAAAACTACAAATTTGCCTCAGAGGGCTTTACAGTCTGTACACATGCAACATCCTCTTTCCCGAAACCCTCACATCGTCACAGGAAAAACTCCCCTTTTTTCATGGGGAAAAAAGGGAATAAACCTCAGGGAGAACGTCAGAGGAGGATCCCTCTCCCGGGATGGACACACTACAATGGATGTCATGTGCACAGAATGAACAACGCAGAATATCTACAATACATTCAATTCCTATAACAGAAATGATTCAAATAATTGCAATTAGTAAGCCAGCAGGACCACTGCAGGGAAAACCACCATCAGATAGAACCGCGGAATCCTGTGTGAGGGAAAGCACAAAGACTTTAGGAAGGAGTAATGTGGGTTTATGATGACAGTAACAGTAATATGATTAATATTTAAAATAATAATAATGATGATAGCAGCAGGTGTCAGCAGGGCCCCAAAAGGTGTCAGGATCAGGGTCCAGAAGGAACTACGATCTACGTAGACCTGTATGTAAAATTTAGTGACCTATTTTCCCATTCTTCCTCAGCTTTATTGCAGTATAACACACATATGGCGTGTATAAAATTCATCCACATTTGCCAAGAGGGGCTCTGTCATCTGTCAAGGTCCTTTTTAAAAAGTAGAAGGAAAAACCCGGAACCTAAGTGGTGGTCGATGTTGCAATAGGAAACCATTAGGGGACGAACCTTGAACTGTTATCTTTTTCAAAACAAACCAGCTTTCTACACCAGCTGCCCGTTGAGTTACCTAAACGTCGGAGGTTGACTTGGATGATACGCGTTTTATTGATATATTACTAGCCACAAAAAAACAGTGTGTGTCACGCTGGATTAGCTTTCCCTTTCCCAGAAAAGCTCTGACGTATTTTTAGCTAACGTTAAATGGCTAATGTCAGCTAGCTTGTCATGCAACGGTAAAGATAACATCTGCTAGCTGACGTTAGCCGTATTGGCAACCTTAGCTTATGTTATCAAAGCTATGTGTCGACAGGTCGCAAGACGCAACAGCTCGGGTGTTAACTATTGTTGAATTGGGTGATATTAGCCGAAACCTTCATTTTAAAGTAACGTTATATTCGGCTTATCGTTAGCTTGTAACGTTGGCTAGCTAAAACCGTTAAACACAGATCTTTTTGGCTAATTAACGTTAAGCAACGCAGCAAATTGACGTTAACGTGAGACAATAATGGGCCGGCCAGTGTGAAAGGTTGCTGCTTTTCCGGTGATGTCATGCCTGACTTGAAGTGACCCGGTTTGCTTCACAGTGTTGAAGTGGTAAAGCGCCGTCGGTGGTACATTTTCTCTTGGGAACCCGCAACATGCCTGGAATCGTGGTTTTTGGTCGGCGGTGGGGGATTGCCAGCGACGACCTGGTTTTCCCGGGATTCTTTGAACTATTCGTTCGTGTACTCTGGTATGTGTTTTTATTTTTTATTTTACCCTTTTGTTTGTGATTCCCAGAGGGTTTCTTTGACTGACTAATTATGCCTTATGATGTCATTCATTGACTCCTCTGCTACTGTGTTTCCCCTCAGGTGGATTGGCACCATGATCCTTTTCACTTATCACAGTGGCCGTTTCGATTGTAATGGGAGGGGATTCCTCCACAGCTATCTGGTCGGACTGCTGGTCATCCTGGCGCTCATCATCTTGTCACTATGTGCCATCGTCCAAGTCAGTGCCAAAGGTAGAGCTGCTATGGTGAATGGGCTCTCCCGCCTTTTAAAAACTAAAAAAAGCTTAATATATTAAGACAAGTCTTTTGTAGGGGTGGAGTTTGCAGGTTCACATAACTTTGCTCTCAAAATACAGGTTATCAATACAACCACCAATTGTAACTCTTGGAGTGCGCACAAAAAAAATAGGTGTCAACTTGCGAAAGGCTCAACTGTCAATTTCAAACCATCAGTTAACTCTGTCACACCGCGTCTCACTGCTCATCGATCAGCCACTTCTAACGGATTGAAAAGCAATGGCCACATTTCTAATTTGCTGGTTGTTTCTCAGGTACCATAACAAACCCCGGCCCCCGGCGCTCCATCCCTGCACTGGTGTACCTGCGAGCTCTCCTGTACATCCCCGAGCTGGTGTGGGCGTGTCTGGGAGCCGCTTGGGTGTCGGGTGACAGCAAAGGCTGCGATCCTGCCACGGTGGGTGCCGTCATCGCAGCGGTGGTTGCCAGGTAGATTGTCCGGGGGTTTGCCAATTACATAGCTTTCATCTTGTTACAGTTTGGCGAAAAGGCTTTTTAAAATCTTTGGTTTTGACTCAGCATTTCTGGTTCATGACAGCTGGATCCTGCTGCTGTTCACCGGGTTAGGCGTGGTGTTTGTGTTCGACCCGCTCGGCAACCCGCGCCGTGCGGCTGCCGCCATGGAGCCGCTGGGAGTACGCGACCTGCAGAGCAACGAGGGCACCCAGTTCCTCTCCACGGCTCGCTCCCTCGCCGTCAAGGTGTGGGAGAGCAGGCTGCGGCTGCTGTGCTGCTGTCTGCCGCAGGACGAAAGCCACCGGGCGGCGTTCTCCAGCATCGCACAGCTGGTTGGCGGGTTCTTCTCTGTAAGGGACTGCTATCTGTCTCTGCATTTGTCCTGTGCTGCGCCTTACATCCACCAGTTCGTTGATTCGTGCAGACGTACTAGAATGCATCAAGAAGAAACAGCCCGATGTGCCGACTGTCTCATGGCGTCTGCAATACTTGGTGTGAAACCAGTTGTGAGACGCTTTTGGACGTGCCGTTTGTGTGTGTGACGCAGGACACGGACCTGGTGGCAAGTGACATAGCGGCTGGTTTGGCCCTGCTGCACCAGGAGCAGGATAAGATGGAGCTAAGCAGAGACCCGGACGCAGTGGTCGACCACAGCCCTTCCTCTCCCATCGTGAGTACAGAACTCTGTCGGCCACGGACCTACAGTAGACCTAAAAAGCAGGCGGGCAGGCATTTGCACGTCGCGCAGGTCCGTTGAAACATTCTTCTCACGCGTTCGTCTTTTGCCCGCTCCGAAGGGAGAGGATTTGGAGGCGGAGCTGGAGAAGGCGGCTCACTGCATGCGGTTTGCTGCGGCGGCTTACGGCTGGCCGCTGTACGTTTACTCCAACCCCCTGTCCGGGCCCTGCAAACTCAGTGGAGACTGGTGAGTCCGTGGGACGTGTCTAGACCGGCATGTTGGGTATTAGTAGGGGTGTAACGATTCATTTTAACAACGATTCGATTCGAATCGCGATTCGTGGTTGCTGATTCGATTCATGGACAATCTGGGTTAATTTAGAACGATTCGATTCAGTGACTTAAAATCGATTAAGTAACTTTACTGGACAGTGCAGGCAAAGTTCCCTGAGATCCCTGTTGTTTCTTGTAAGGAAATCAGGTTTAAATTAATTGTGGATATTATAAACAAGCAAACAACAATTGATGGAAAATGTATTAACCTTTTATTGTGCAACCATTTTCAATGTAAACATTACACAATAATTACACAATGTTTGGATCAATTCACAGAACCCCGGATTTTCAACCACATTGTAGGGTCGCATGTCTTTACAGATAAACTTGCCAATTGTTACTGTGATGTTGAGTTTGGTGCTGGCGAGGCCTTAGGTGTCTGCAGAGCTGGAGTTACCTGCTGCTGCTGCTGCAGCGGTGACGCTGCTAGAGGTGCCTGACTGTCGGCGTTGTTTAATCCCACGGCGCCTTAGTAGATGGCCGGAAAAATTCGTCGTGTTTCCGTGGTTTTTTTATTTGGCTTCTACATATTCTACAAACAAAGACCGACTTATTTAGAACACCTCCGTGTTTGCAAAAGCCCAAATGTTTCCACACGCTGGATCAATAAGTTGGTTTGTAAATGTCTTGCTCGCAGTCGTCTCCTCCACGCTGTGTTTTGTTGTTGTTCAGAGTTTCGCGCGGCTGCCGCTACGTACTGATGACGTCACAGACAGGCAGACTGAATCCAGTAACGTTTAACGTGTCTAACGTACTAAAAAACAAACAAACACACACACATCCGTACCGTTTTTGTGCTTAAATCTAATGTGCAGTTTCCAAGTATCGATACAATCGATTATGTACCATTTCAATCGATTTGTAATCGATATATGTCGTCCGGAATGCCGATTTGCTGAGCACAGATCGATTCAGTTGGATCGCAGGAATATAAATCGATTAATCGATTCAGTGGATGAATCGTTACACCCCTAGGTATTAGGTATATCGTGAATTATGGTCCCCTAGAAACAGTTAACAGGAATTAACAGGAATAATGGATATTTATTGTTGCTATTATCCGATCGATTGTTAGATTAGATTAGATTCAACTTTATTGTCACTGCACAGGGTACAAGTACTGAGGCAACGAAATGCAGTTTAACATCCAACCAGAAGTGCAAAATAGCAAAAATATGTTTTCAATATGTGCATATGTAAAGTGTAATAAGTGAATAAATAGATATGTACAGTAAGAAATAGTTATGCAATATGAACAGTAAGAAATGGATATACAATAACAGTGCAAAATGTTCAGTGGCTGGAGGAAGGTGTGTGGCAGTCAAGCGAGGGGGAAGTACAGTCACTGAGGGAGATGTGTGTGGGGGTGGGGGGCAGAGTTCAGTAGAGTGTCAGCCGCAGGGATGAAGCTGTTCCTGAACCTGCTGGTCCGGGAACGGAGCACCCTGTAGCGCCTCCCAGAGGGGAGGAGGGCAAACAGGTTCACAAATGACAAATGAGTGACTCTCGTTGAGAGTCAATTTCAGAGTCCCAGAAGAAAACTGTCTCCAAAACAAGTCGTGTGCTTGTGTGCACCAGCTGTAGAAGCCGCGCTGCCGAGTACGACATCGTTGGAGGCGAGCACCTCGGCTGTCACTTTTCCTCCATCCTGCACAGCACCGGTTTACAGTACAGAGACTTCATCCACGTCAGCTTCCACAACCAGGTAGGACCCCCCCCCCCTGTCGTGTGTACTCCTCTGTGTGTACATTTTAGACGTCAGCACCCGTCCGGACAGTTCTCCGCCACTCTCATGTTGTCCTTGTTCCAGATCTATGAGATCCCGTTCTACGTGGCTCTGGATCACAAGAGGGAGGCTGTTCTGGTGGCTGTCAGAGGAACGCTGTCACTGAGGGTGAGCTGGGACTCCAACTAATCACTTTTTGTTAGTAATGAGCTGATAGTAGAGAGCACTGTGTTTTAAATGATTTGTTTATGTTTATGTATTTGTCAATCTGCGTTCTCATTTGCTCGTTACTTGATGCCACCAACGCCAACACACGACCCACATCATCATGCATTCCCCCACTAATATACATCAACATCGCCTGAACTACTTTCTGTCCATGCTTGAGCGCGATAAAGTATTCAGCATCAGTCTCGTCTACACAAATGCTGTGCATGTACATTCCTCGACTTTATCCTCTCCCAGTTCGTCCTAATGGTCACTCACTTCCAGTGGTGTAGTCTATATTTTTGACAACACTTTTCCCAGAGCGACGCCCCCATACACTAAGTACTGTGACGTCACACAGGCACACAAACACACACGCTATCATATAAGCTACTCTCACCAGGTAACAGTGATGTTGTGGTAGAATTTTCCGGCCGGTTTTCTGTAACAGTGACGTTGACCAACGGGTCATCACATTGTGTTGCAGCCGCAGTGTCACCCGACGCGGCTGTAGCTTCAGGGACGGACTTGAAAACACGGAAGTCGTGTTATTTGGGTCTGTTTACGTTTCATATCTTGTTACTTTTAAACTTTGTACAAACGAGAATGGCTCTGACTACCTCGTTGTGAGAAACGAAAGACTGCGCAAAGAATGACCGCCAGACAACTTGTTGCTTAGTAACGATGCTGCGTCAGATCGAGGGCACGGAAGCCCCAAGAATCCAAATGTCAGTGCTTCACAACACAGACGGGGTGAATTTAAGAATGAAAATCTCAAAGGGAGGGAGTGATGTGTGCGTGTGTAGGAGCGCATCAACTCTAATTTTCTGAGGTGATTTTTGTCGATTCTGATCAGAGCTTTTCATTCAATTACCCCCACCCACCCTCCAAGAAATTGCTCTACGTGTAACCTTTGACCCACAAGGCCAATGCATGCTCCAGTTAATTCTTAACTCCACCCGGCGTCTGTCCTGCAGGACGTCCTGACAGACTTGTCTGCGGAGTGTGAGAACCTGCCCATAGAAGGAGTGTCTGGAGCTTGCTACGCTCACAAGGTGCGTGCACATTTAAACGCAGCGCCCTTCCCCTGTTTTAAGTGGAAAAGTTACAACCTGTTGCTTTATTTATTTCCCCGCTGCAGGGCATGTGTCAAGCGGCGAGTTACATCTACAAGAAGCTGGTCAACGACGGCATCCTGAACCAGGCTTTCGCCATCGCGCCGGTAAGTGTGACTGAGGTCAAAAACTCTGTTCCACGCGGTGCGGGGAGTGTGTCTGCGCCGTCCAACGTGACCCTTATACGAACAAGCTTACAAGCTTTCCACGCAGCACACTTGCATTTCGAGTTCATTGCTGTCTGATAACGTCAGCCTTTGCAGAAGTAGTGGACCAAGTATGCAACGCGTGTCCGTGCTCCTGTGTCTGCAGGAGTACAAGCTGGTCATCACTGGTCACAGTCTGGGTGCTGGAACGGCGTCCTTACTGGCTATTCTCCTGCGCGGTTCCTTTCCCAGCCTGCAGTGCTACTCATTCTCTCCACCAGGGGGACTCCTGAGGTGGGCAAGTTAGTATAACAAACAGTTGACTGGATAGACTTCTTAATTTCTCCTTAGTCATGTGTTATCAATATGTGTAAGGATGAATTTACATTGTGTGTGTTTAAATCATTTAGCAGTGAAGCGAAATATGAAACTCCCCTGTATGCTGTTTGATTATTGGACTAATAGAACTGTTTTCTGTTGTATTTCCCCCTGAATGTAGTAAAGCATTAGCTGATTACTCCAAAGACTTTGTGGTGTCAGTTGTGCTTGGAAAGGATCTGGTTCCCAGGTAATACTTTTACACTTCATTCTTCTGCTCAGTTTTTTAATTCATTTTTTAATCCAATTGACGATGCATAATATCTCTGTTGGGTGTTGATCCTTGGGTGACGATCTTTACTGCAGATTGCTGTTGGTTAAATATATGTTTGTGTGTCAGCAGCACTGCAGACTCTTGTCTGTGAAAGGCCAATACGAATGTGCCGCTGTGCACAGACTATTATAGACTACTGCGTGATGGAGACTATATTTGGCTCGGCCCTGTTATTACAGGCAGAGAAGGAGAGAATAAGAGCAACTCATGCGCTACTTCTTCCTCTCTTTTTTGCCAGTTTTTTTTCCTGCAGAATCTGGTCCTCCTTTTTTAATTTGTGTGTTTTTTCTATTTTTAATTTCAGATTGAGCATTCCCAATATGGAGGATCTGAAGAGAAAGCTTCTTAAAATAGTTTCAAACTGCAATAGGCCCAAGGTGAGGACCACGCCAAGCAATGACCTCGACCTGCTGCTGCGTGAGCCTCTAAAGACGCCCTCCCGTCTGTGTTTCAGTACCGCATTCTGCTGCAGGGGTGTTGGTACGAGCTCTTCGGCGGAGATCCCGACGACTTCCCCACCGAGATGGACAACCGGAGGGAGGAGGAGCTGAGCCAGCCGCTGCTGGGGGAGGAGTCGCTCATGATTCGCCACTCGTCATCCTATCAGAGCTTGACGTCGGACGACTCGCCCGCCCGCTCGGCCGCTCACTTACCCCTCTTCCTGCCCGGACGCATTCTGCATATCACAGAGGACGGACCGTCGCGGAGGTTTGTCTACTGATGTTGTCCACCTGTCCTCTTCATGCACATAGATCCATGACGCCGTGACCACGGGGGTGTTTGGTGACCCGAGTCACCGCCATGGGGCAACCCGATAACCAAATAACCGTGTGCACCAGTATGTAGCACGGCATCCTTTGCTTTAACTTGATATGCAGTAAGCTTCATTCGGTTGGCGTAGCAGAACCAAATGGTGTTTTGGTGTTGGATGCAGGTGTCCTCGTAAAAGCCTTCAAGCTTTTTACCGGAGTGTTTCACCTGGATAAGTCCAGCACATCTTTACCAGCCCATTGTTCGACCAGATGTGTGTCAATAATAAAGTTCCTCTTTATCTCCCCTTTTCGCCCCCAGATCCTGCTTTTCCCAGGTGCGCTACCGGGCCGACTGGTCCAATGAAATGGCGTTCAGGAGTATTTTGATCAGTCCCAGGATGCTCGCCGATCACATGCCCGATGCTGTGCTGCAAGCACTCAAGAGTCTGACCAGCGAAAGGCCCTTCTCCCTGTGCCCGTCGTCTTTAAACAGCAACCAGCACCACGCCGTCTGAGAGGCGTGGCCGAGGCCGACTCCTCGTCTGTGCTCCCAGACCTCCCTGCTACCGTTTCATCGACTCCACACCTGATCCAGGACCCCTTTGGATACTTTATGCTCCTCATGCTGATCCTGCTCGCAGGATCCCGAAGGCCCTTTGTCTCATGCACATTTGGAAAAAAGATTGTAATGGCCGTGGCACACACGACCGAACATGATCAGTTAACGTGTCAGAGCGCTGGGACATTTTCTTAAAAATTGCACTTTTAATTTTGGGATTTAAACCATTTGTTTTACTTCCAACTCCTTGAGTTACTCCATGAGTAACTCAAAGCCATGATCTTTGAATGTGCGTTGTGCATAATGTGTTTGACGGTTTTGCTGTAATGTCAGTGTTGCACATTGTATGTTTGTGTGAGCGCTGTCCGCCTGGTAGATGCTACTCGGTGAAAGGGTCAGATGCCGTCTTCCTCGTCTGTGGGATATGACTGAGGAGCAGTTGGATCCTGGATGTGAGGATGCGGGAGTGTCGTTTATGTTAAAATGTGGACTGAGGCATTGCGTCATTGTATAGTGACTGGTGAGTCAGTCCTGTGTTTATTGTATTGAAACATCAGGGTGAACAGTGCCTATGCATTCTAGAAAAAAAAGTCAACAGAAATGCTTTAAGTAAAAGGCAGAGCCGGGTGCAGTGCGTTTACAGTTAATTCTGCATATCCCACGATGCAGTTTGAATAGTGCATGTTGTTGAAAAGGGTAAGTGATTGTGGATTCTGTTTACTTGCAATGAATATCACCATTTCTTCAGGTAAGGGACGATATTTAAGTCATTATGCTTGCATAACTATTCCACATTCAATAGATTGTATTGGATGCGTCGATCCAAATAAAAGCTCTTGTTTAGCACGTTCTCCATGCTTTTTTTTCCCAACAGGAGGAATGGGAGGAGTTTTAAATCACAGCAACCTGTTGAACTTAAGTACACTGCATTTTACGAGGCTTAAAAATTGGGATTAATGTCTTCCTGAAGCCATACGACTCATTAGCACAGGGCGTTAGAATTATGAATTTTTTTTACTGAACAGATCACTACGCATTAGCTGTAGTTTCTCTGCGCTAACCGGCCCTGTTTAGCATGTGACGTAACAGCGACGACCCGTCACCAGCACGTGACATCTTCAAGTGACGCTCGTCACTCCCGTTACTGGACCACGCGGATCCAAGTGCAGTCTGAACATTAGCAAAGTGGGCTCAACAACAGAATTCTTCTTTTCGCTTTAAATCCAAGAATAACGACATCACTTGTGCTGTAGAATAACAGGGAGGAAATGTGCAATAAACCAGCGAACGAAATCAATCTGCGAGGTAAATACATGTGACAATAGTGGGACATCGAGATATTACACTTTTCACCTAAAAGTTATGTCGAAACAATAAACGGATGTCTTTAACCCCATGGTTGTTCTCCACCCCTTAAACGTCACATAACACCAACTATATAGCAGCATGAGCAAGAGGTCACGTGAAATAAACAACATGACAGGGTTCACACTCATTCGCTAACTTATGCTTTATCCGTTCACCCCTTTGTAGGGTTTTCATGCTTCATTTTTTTGCAAACTTGGTTTTGCATTTTCCCAGGATTACACCTCTTTCCATTGTTTACTTTCTTCGTTTCGTGGGACAACTGCGTTCATCTTCGTTTTTTCCAACAGCACCTGAAGGCAGCAGAGGCTCATCTGTTGGACGCAGGGAAACTAATCAGGAGCCAAGTAAATACTTTTCGGGGCTGTTAGCTTCGAGGCTAGCGAAGCTTACAAAGTCATCCGCCCGGACGACTCCGACGTACAGACGTGACTTTATGGAGTGAGCCGTCTCTTTAGCACAGCACACACCCTCCCGGGACATGTTTTAGGAGCGCCGTTTCGTTACGCTAAAAGTAGCGAGGCGGGACAAGCCCTCGGCCGCTAGCTCGCTGCCGTTAGCCGGGGGGACCGAAGCCCGAAGGGAGGAGGGGGGAAATGGAGCTGGACGGCGGGGTCCTCTACCAGGACGACTCGGGCGACGCCACCGTGATGTCCGAGCGGGTCTCGGGTCTGGCCGGCTCCATCTACCGCGAGTTCGAGCGGCTGATCGAGCGCTACGGCGAGGACGTGGTGAAGGAGCTGATGCCGCTGGTCGTCGCCGTGCTGGAGAACCTGGACTCGGTGTTCGCCGCCAACCAGGAGCACGAAGTGGAGCTGGAGCTGCTGCGGGAGGACAACGAGCAGCTCGTCACCCAGTACGAGCGGGAGAAGGCGCGGAGGAAGCACGCGGAGGAGGTGGGTCCCACCTGCGCGAGAGCCGCCCGGTCAGGGGACGTCCCGCGGTGCGACGGGTGCTTTTATTGGGGAGATATTCCAACGCTCGAAGAAAACCTCTAATTAGTACATTTTTAAAAATAGAAATTTAAATTAGGCAAATTTAAGGATGAGAAGGTTAAATTGTTTTTAAAAAAAAGCACACAGCTTGATGGGTAAAGCTTCACAATGAGGATAAATGAATGTGAACCACATACTGTACATCTCAGCATCTCTTTGATTGCCTTGGAAAGTATCAATATTTGTTTTCAGATACATGCAAAACCTCATCGGTGATTTGTTTTAATTGACTTACACCTGCAATTCAAATGTGGTTCCTATTTACATTCTCATTTGGTTCAACCCAAGTGCGGCACCTGTTCTTCACCCCTCCAGTGCAGTGTTATGGACAGGGACACATTGGTGGACAGGGGATGATGCTGTATTTAAATGACATCCAGCATTAGACTTTGAATCCAGTGCTGAAACCAGACGAAAGCTGTTGGATCCACACGGCTACGCTTTTTGAAGCATCAGGGGCAGGACGTCCACGGAGACGCCACGAAAAGAACACACTTGAGTCATTTAAGTTACTTACTGGCAACTCTCTACCAAACGTTGGCCATAGTAGCCGTAGTCCGGCCCTTTCCCGATCAGATGGTGGGATTATGAACTCCGTAGTTTGCCACGATACGAAGCTAAAAATGAGTCAGATAAATTAAGCCACGTCTTAATTTCTCTATTGTGTGGTTCTTCCCTTTTTAATTTAATGTTGTCCACTTTCGTTTTTAGGGTGCTTGCTGCTGCAGTCACCTTTTTCTGCTGAGTGAGAACATAAAAGAATCGTGTGGTTTTAGATGTTAAAATCAAAACTGCAGTTTGAATGCTCAGTGTATGATGTCGTGCTAATGCAGTAAAGTACTGAACGCCCGGGTTGTTCTCTTTATCTTAAGATCAGTGCTGTGTGCACGGCTCGAAGTTCACCTCACACACATCTAAACTGATCAAACTAAAAATAAGAATAGATCCAAGATCATAAAATACACCGACATGCAAATCAAGAACTTCGCTTTGAGTTAAGTGGGTTTTTGTCACTTTAAAAGGTGGAACTCGCAGTAATCTCGTCGACAGGGTTTCTCATGTTTCAGCAGTAAACGCACAGTCAGCTGCTAGTATGAGCATGTGTAATAACCTCGAGTCACCGCGGAGTTCTTCACTTAATCATCTCCGCTATTTTTTTAAACCTCTTTAGTCTCAGCAATACTAATGGTTGCTAACATGATTTAGACTGGAAAAATTATGCAAAATAAACGTATGTTTTTCCTCTCAGTATTTCCAGACTTGTTGCCGTTCGACTTGACAGTTTAATGTGGAACGACGGGCCCAACGGGTCACGTCGGCGCACGTCGTCAAGGCGCTGGCACAGACCGCAGCTCGCCGGCTTCCATTGGTCCCGTTTCCTCTCGCTTCTGTGTGTCAAATCCCTGATCCCGCAAAGCACTAGTTCCTCCCTCAGCGAGGCGTCACGTCAGCGGTCCCGTTGGTGTGATCAGTAATGTTCACGTCCCGGGTCTCAAGCCTTTTGACCCTGCGTCCTCTAGAGGTCAGCTTCCGTCCCAGTTTGGGAACTTGAATGAACAAGTTCAGGACGTGTTGTTCTCAGCTGCAGAGGTCACGGCCGTGTTCTAATGGAGAGTAGAAAAATATCTGATCAATGCAAATCTTTATTGAAGCAAGACGTCCTTTAGACAGATCTTTTTCTTTAAACGCCGAAGAAACGCTGGAGTGCATAAAACTTGATTTCTTTCTAAATGCCTACGAGGGGAATTCCTCTGATTGTATAGAGCTCTATGAGAAAATGACTTGACTTCTCACTTATGTATTGCCTCAGTAACATATGAAACATGATTTTAGGGTCTAATCTTTACTGTACTGTACAATCTGTCTAAGTCTTTGTCTTAAAGTCCATTCTGAGTCAGATCAGAGTATGCTTAGGGCGGGGCTACATTCTGATTGACAGGCCGCCACCAAGGTGCTGTCGGGTCTGTGAGTTGTCTTCCAGATTTACTCCTTTCAGAGTGTCCAAGCAATAAATGACCTCCTAGTGACTACGTCCACTTCCTGTATGATGATCTATGCAAAGTAGACATTGTGCACTATAAAGTAGAAATTGTGAAAAAGGGTTGAATCGCTGTCTTGCGCAACTGGAGAGGAGAACAAATATCATTCATGGAAGGAACCGTAACATGTTAATGCTATTGTGTGTGTGTGTGTGTGTCTCTGCACACACACACACACGCACAGCCTTTCAACGTCCCTCTTATTCCATTATCCCTCAGTCACTCAGACAGCTGGGTTTAGACTAAATTGATATCCAGCCAAAATGTCACAGATCCAGTGAGTAAAGAGCCTGAAACAGCCGGGTTGACGGTTCAAAGGCCGCTTGCGTGGGCTGCGTTAAATGCAGAGAATCGTTCCCCCATGGGGATTAATAACGCACACTTCCTTCAAATCAGCTGCTTCCTCACACTAACCAGCAGCGCGGCACTGACCCGTTACTGAGCGGAGCTCTGTTGGGTGGCGAGCAAAGGAGCACATTCATTACCAAGCAAACACATTGTGTGAGCCAAATGCAGCTCCGAGCCCAGAGGGACACCTCCTCTTCGTAGTGCCTTTCAGCAGAGGAGAGGAAAAGGCAAGGCAGGAAATACTTGGGGCTGGGAAAAAAACAAAGCACTTCCCCTTTCTGCCCTCTCAGGTTTGTCTGCGGACCTGCGAGCATCTGCAGCCCCGTCACTTATGGTACCTGAGTGGTCGTCATGTGACCTGAGCGGTGCGGCGGAGTGCGAGATGCTCCGTTATCAACCCCTCGGCCAAACACATGCCGAGGGGTTGATTCGACTCAACTGTCAATTGAGTACCAATACAGTGGAGCCCTGTGTGTGTGTGTCTGTGTGTGTGTGTGTGTGTGTTGGCATTCGGGGACAAAGAGCGCATTATACATGGCGACACACACCGTGTAGGGGGAAAGAGTGGATGTAAAAGCGCAGGAACACTCGTTCTCTGGAGCGCTGTCATATGCTCGGGTCACATGGCGAGCGGGACGATGCTCGGCGTCGTTGTCAAACAGTGTGTAGATCCCATCGGGCGTCCTTTCATGTGCTGCTCTGTAATGCTGTTAACTGGCGTAAATGTGATAAGATTCCTATGGTGTTCCATTATTTCGCCCCCCACCCTTATATCTCCCCCCCTCAAAACCCAAACAATCTCCTCAACCCCTAAACGAACTACATTCCACAAAAAGGTAAAAACTATCCGTACCATCTGCCTTGTTTTGGAGCAGTTTGAGGAAACACCTTGTTGCTGCCGCCTCTGGTCTTCATGTGATGTGCGTAGATACAAGAGGCTGTTTGTCACGGAGACCTCCATCCATCGCCCAGGGTCCGACTGATCCACAGCGCCCCGCATCACAAGGCCGCAGTGTTTTACTGGCGCCTCGTCAGACTCCTGACTGGGCAATCAGCTGAGGGATCAAGAGATGGGCTCCCAGTAGGAAAACCAACTTTGTGTTCCAGTTCTGCTTCACTTGCTTTGGATATTTGTCCCTTCCGCTCGTTAAGGTTTCACCTGATCTAATCTCTCCACTCACAAAGTGTGTGACCCCCCCCCCCCCCCCCCCGAGGGAAGGACTGAGGTTTGTAAGAGCGGCTGCTGTAAAGATTGGTAGAACAACTTTGAGACCAACATCAAGTGTTACTAACTGGCCCATTAAACTGTGTCCCCACACACACACACACACACACACACACACACAAGCTGTTGCCCTTTTGTTTCGGTAGGACGGCTGGCGATGTGCAATATGCACCTGTTGTACACACACGTTCAAAATGTCGTCGATGTCATCAAAGCCCTAATTTGACTTTCAAACGGCTCGATGTCGTAGATGTGGTCATTCGGTGCTGAAGCAGGTGTTAAACTGGCAGAGAGGAACTGACAGCTCGGTCCCTCCGAGCCAATCGCCTCCTCAGTCTGGGAGTCTCACGGGTTTGATTAACAGCTTCTCCGTTCCTTCCCTCTGCTTCCGGTCTCCGCCTGCAGAGGTACATCACCTTGGAGGACTCCCAGGACGGCGAGAAGAAGGACCTCCAGAGTCGACTGGTGATGTTGGAGTCGCACACGCGTCAGCTAGAGCTGAAAACTAAAAACTATGCAGATCAGAGTAAGTGGACGGCCGCTGGTTTTTGCTCTGCTTTACTAAAGGCGTTCACACACACACACACACCCACACCCTGTGAGCAGCATGGACCGGGTGCAGGTCTTGTGACTGTTTGTTAGCCTGATGTGCCGCAGGGCAGATGGACTCCCATGTAACGCCGTGATGGAATAAACCCGACATAATCCAAAGTTTAGTGTGGAATTCAGGGAGCTGAGGCAAAGGACCTTTACCTTTTTTTTCTTCTTTTAATATTTATTAGCATTCTGTTTTTTTCTAGATTGATTTTTCTGCGCCAGGAATCATATATTAACTTACCAGGAGAGACGTTATTCTTTGAAGTCTCAAGAGCTTCCTAGTTTTACGCTGCATTCAAAAACACAATGATACCGTTTTGTGTGTGTGACTGCTGGTTTGTTGCTGCGCTGTGTAACACAGCGCTCATGCTCAGGGAACAGTGGCCTCAGAACGCCTTTTATTTCTCTCATAATGACACTTCTCCTTTCCTGTTTCTCACTTTCATATCGATCTGAAATGATGTTTGTTGAACGAGTTGGCAGCAGCATGAGTTCCCTCATCTGTGTTTGTTCATGACATTGGAATACATCTACACACACACACACACACACACAGGGACAGACTTCATCTCTTCTGTTTTTCTTTTCTCATTACATTACTTTGATTGTGTGACACGTGTCACAGCAACCTGTAGGTCTTCACGGTAAATTGTGAAGTGGCCACGACCTCCGGCGTCAAAGAGGAAATCAGGGGGGAATTTTCTGGCCCTTCATGTGTGGCTTTCCTGGAGGGACACTTCCTTTTACCCCACATGCCCGTGTATCTGACCCGGGTTATTTGTGCTCCACTCTTTAACCACGACTTCCTCCATCGGCTCTCCTAAGCGCACTGAATCACAGGTTACATCGTCGTCGGCAGCTGTTATCAGGTGATTTTCCCTGAATGCTGGACTTGGTTCTTGTTAAACACCCGAGGGAGGAAAAAAAAAAGTTATTCCTGACTCAAACCGAGCTGCAAAGCATGAAGCGTGAAAGGTCCTGAGGTTGGAACTCCCACTTTTACGGATTTGCAAGGGCCGTTTAAGTGCCTGGTGAGAATACTTTGTTAGGCTATGCTCTGAAAACAATAGACGATCGTCGAGCTGTTTTGACCACAAATTGCTGTCACCTTAATGTGACAGGTGAACAGCCTTGTTGACTAAACACACACACACGTCTACTACTGTTGTTTCTTCTCCTTTTGAGTCGATTGTAACTCCACATTCATTTCCATTCTTTCTACCATTTACGTTGATGACGTCACATTTTAAAATGGGTTGTTAAGGATTGTCGTGATGGATCAGATTGCACCGCCGACACAGAGCGGTCTCTGCCTGGCGTTTGCTGATGCACGGGAGACCTCCTCTGGCTCCGGCGCGCAATAGCAGCTCCTGCGCCACCAACACATCCAGATCCTATAAAATAAAAGAAACCAAGTCATCAGTTGGAAACGTTTGTCTCATGATTTGTCAAAATAATATTTAATTTCTCTAAAAACATTGCAATTCAACTTTTTGTTTCGTCCAGTTGGCCGGTTGGAGGAGAGAGAAGCGGATATCAAGAAGGAGTACAACAGCCTTCATCAGAGACACACTGAGGTATGAAGACGTTTGTGTGTTTAGTCAACAAGGCTGTTCACCTGTCACACATTTCCATTAAGGTCTTCATTCATCAGATCATATTCTAAAAGAAGAATATCTTAAGGTCAAATTGAATAACAAGAGTTACAACCCTTTTCCTCAGGCCTTTTTACAATTAGTGCTTCCATTAACGTCGATGTGTACCATCCAGATTGCAAAATAATTCTACAGAAATGTAATGGTCATAAATATGATCTAATTCCACGACCCTGTGTGCGCTCTGTACCCTGCAGATGATCCACAGCTACATGGAGCACCTGGAGCGAAGTAAACACCAGCACGCCGTCTCAGCAGCAGAGTCCTCGGAGGCCGGCACGCCGGCCAGAGCGCGGTGAGCCGTTCTCTCGCCCCATGCAGGCATTTGTTCATCCCTAACGTGTGTGTGTGTGTGTGTGTGTGTGTGTGTGTGTGTGTGTGTGTGTGTGTGTGTGTGTGTGTGTGTGTGTGTGTGTGTGTGTGTGTGTGTTCACCAGACACCAAATGTATCCATCCTATAGGTTTGGACTCAACACTTTAGAAATAATTAAAGCAAGCTTATAAGAAGCTCTGCTTTTAAATCGTTTAGTTCTCTTATTGAAGATCTTATCCATTCAGATTTATAACGGCAGTGTAATCAATGGGAAGACTTTGGGTCAAAGCAATTTGAAATATTGTGATCAGTATTTAACACTGAGAATTAAGTTGTTAATGGAAACTAAATGTTTTTCCGACAATTTAATTAAACATACAACATCCTCTGTTATGAAAAAAAGGAAGAAACAGAAGAGGGACAAAAGTGTGATTCGTATGAGAGTAATTAATGGATTAAAAAGGTTAAAGATTTTGTTGTCATTGTTGTACACGTTTGGTTCCCCTCTGTCAGCCAATAGCAGCGAACAACAATAAACAATGTACAAGATAAGGATACACAAGGAATAAAATAAGTTAAACATTACTAAAGATAAAAATACACAAAAGGAATAAAACATATTACTGAAGTATGAAGATAAAATGTTAGTTTCTTTTAGTTTGAGAGCAAACAGTGTCAAGTGTCGCAGTGTGTGAAGTAGTTTTTATTTCTGCATTTTGATGTTGGAGGGGAGATTCAGCTAGAGCTGTGTGTGTGTGTGTGTGTGTGTGTGTGTGGCGGGGGGGTAGAGGCTACATCTCTGGGGAAGAAGCTGTTCCTCAGTCTGTTTGTGTGTGTTTGTATAGTTCTGAACCTGATGGCAGGAGGACAAATGATGGGGAAACAGCAGCAGCAGTGTATATAGTAAAATACTATATTAAAAGCAGTAATGATAATGGGACAAATAACAGTAGTATTCGTATCAGTTTGTGTCAAAATGGCAGCCAGCCCAACTATAAACCTGAGCCAGCCCTATATCTATATATCTATATCGTCACTACGCTGTAAATTGGAGCACTTTGAACCCCTGTGAGCTCTAAACCCACATGCACACAGATCCTAGTGTTTCTCCTTTACAACTGCGGAGCGGCCGTCTACGGGGAAGCAGCAGTCGGTGCTCTCTGTCCACTGCGCAGACACAGACCTGGTGGAACTGCCTGCGTGAATTATTTATATTTATGTTTTGAATCCAGGCTTTTTCAGGGAGCCAGGGGTAATTCCAGAGGTGCGGGGCCACTGGATCGTACCAATCTGCAAGAGACAGAAATGAGCCAGAATGTCTCACAGCAGAGAAGTCGAGCGGAGAAACAAAGTGACAGAAGTAGGAGAACTTGAAAGTAACAGTAAAACTGTGCGGTTATTTTTGAGGATTTTGACTTAAAGTTGTAACGATAACACAAAGCGTGTAAGGGGAGACCTTCTCTATAAACTGTAGGGTGGAATCCAGTGGGGCGGATTGAGGTCGCTGAGCAGATCAGATCTGTTGGATGTCTGCTGTCAGTAATCTCCTTCCATGGGAGGATGAGCTTCGTGGTTGATTGCTCACTTGCAGATGGAGCTGTAGGAGCCGGCAGGTCAGCAGACCCCCCCCCCCCCCCCAGTTTATTTCAACATTTCAATTGTCAATAGATCATCATTAGTGGTTTGATCGTCAATGTGACATTCATGCAGAGACACTGGTTCAGTCCTGTGTGTCCGCCAGTGCGTTTAGTTTGTGTTTGTCGTAGTGTTTTCATGTATGTTCCTCTACTTATTGTATGCACGGGGTCTCCAATGTCCACCATTGACGCCTGTCCTCATACAGCGAGTTTGACAAGGCTCAGCTCAGGGTCTGGTGTTCCTATCGAGTGTATTTTATCTATCCATCTATCCTGAGATTGGATGCATTTTTTCAGGCATATTTGTCCTGATCCGAAGCAGCGCCGCTCAAGGGATTGCAGCGTTGTCATTTGGCAAAATGTCACATTATCTATTACTTATGGCGCTAAGACGCCAATATATCGTATCGTAGGATGCTATAATGCTGAGCAGTCTCAAGTCAGCATTTAGCTAGAGTACAACCTTCCAGAGTAAACATCTTTTTTGTTTTTAACTGTTTGAACAAGTTGGCCGCCTCTTCTTGCCGTCTTGCTGATATGGCGAAGGCCCCATCTCGAGTTTAATTTGTAGGAACAAGTTTTATCGGTGCCATTTATGTTTGGAACAAGTTGAAGTATTTGTATTCTAAAACTTTCAAAACAGCATAACTGTTTCATGGGCATGAACGGAAACACGGTTATATTTTTTAAAGATGTTACACTGCTGTTGACTTTGGAATGTTGATACCACTCCACCGAATTGTATTTGGACTAACGGCACTTCCAGCATTCATAGCCTACTTATTTAAAACTGAGCCAGCTTCAATTCTTCAGCTTCATAAAAAAGCGATTATTTTATCAGTTTCTGTTGGTCCAAAGCAAGTGGGAGTAAGGACACAATATGGCTGTATGATGATGTAGATGACATGGCACAATTTTGTAATTCAAATGTATTTTTGCGACCCTGTGGAACAGACCTGAGAATCCCTGTTCTAACCGTAGCCGCTCTGTGTATTCAGGCACCCCTTCACCGTCCCTCCCTTTAATGCAGACAACGCTGCGAACTTCCCTCCCTCACACACACACACACACGCTTTTTTTTTACCAGACCCCCTGTGCTGCAGCCAATAAGCTGCAGCCTGAGAAGAGGCACGTGAAAAGAGCTGCCTCAGCACCCAAAAGCGAGCCGGAGAGGGTGGGGGCGGTGGGGGCGGTGTTGCCATCGGAGCGAGAGAAGCACGGCGTCAGAGTCCTGTGCATTGACCGGCGGGCAGCTGCGTCGCATCTCGGCGGGCGATAGGAAGCGCGGAGGAGGAAAGGAAACGCTACCCCCCACCTCCCCCCCCCCCCCCCGGATGAGGACACTGGAGGATCGGAGCCGCCGCCAGCCCCTCCCTCCCCTCGCTGGACGATCTGCTGCTCGGATGTTCATCCATCCCACTCGCTGAAGCCACCAGGATTAGTCTTTTGTGACCGCTGCTGTTGACCTGCTGCCCCCCACCCCACTGGTCCCGCGTTGAGGCCACGACCTGGGGGGGGCCATGAGCCCCGGGTGTATGCTGCTGTTTGTTTTCGGCTTTGTAGGGGGAGCGGTGGTCATCAACTCTGCCGTGCTGGTCTCTCTGTCAGTGCTGCTGCTGGTTCACTACTCTGTCGCCACCGGCGGCTTACCTGCCCTGCCTTCCTTACCCTCCTTACCCTCCTCACCCTCCTCACCCGGAGCCCGCAGGTAGATCACGTATACCTCTGTGTGTGTTACCTCCATGTATGATGAGTGGCTTTTCCTTTCCCGCGGGGCTCCGTGTTGTCGCCGTGCAGTCGCAGCGCTGCTGCCATGTGGGTCTGATATCGTCAGTCGCTGTGAGACTGCACTCTAAAAGTAGGTCAGGAGAGAGAGAATAAATCGCAGAGTCACATCTGGAAGACTACAGCACCCTTTTTTGATCACTGCAGTTTATAGCCGTGTGTGATTATCCTCATGCTTTGATGGAGAAGATGAGACGTATTGGCGGGCCGATACCTAAGCATGTGTTTCATTTTTTTTTTTTTCCTCCCACCCTCAGATTAAATCGTGAAAGGCAGCGATTGTGACCAATCAGTGGCCTGCGTGTGACCTTTTCCTCTCAATATGGTGGTGTGTCCATTGTTTCTGGGCTGCTGCCGGCCTGCTGCTCTTTTCCTCCTGGCAGCAGAACAATGGCTGCCACTGAACTGTACGATGTTTTTGCTTTTCATACCACAGCAGTGAGAACTACCAGCGGGTAACCGGTCGGGTGCAGTGGAGGCTTCAGGGTGCTTAGTTCAATGCGTTACTGAATGTTGTTTGGCTTTCAGTGCTTGGTGTCGAATAGAGCATCTCCATAAGAGAGTGAGCCGGAGTTCTATATGAGAGCCTGAGATGGTGACACATATTTGTTCATAGTCTATTCTTAGTTGACCTCCTAATACTACACACAGCAGAATATAGCAGAATACGTCTCCTGTCAGTTTGACCCTGTCTTAAAGGGAGCTAGCGACGACATTACACTACACAGTATGTGTGAACTGTCCTTGTTGGGACGGGGACATTAGCATTTAGTTCAAAGCACAGAGAACAGCCTCTTTGCCCTTTTGATTCATCCCTCTTGTTTCTGTGTTCAGAAAGGAGCGTCCCATCTCCATGGGGATATTCCAGCTTCCTGGGACTGATGGTATGACCTCTGACCTCCAGAAGGAACCTGTGGACACCCCTTCTGAGCCGTGGAGATTCAACAACCTGAGCCACCCGCGCTCCAACACCAGCCTCAAGGTACGGCACCCCCCCCCCCCCCCCCCCCAGAAAGTTTTAAAGGATCCGGCTTGAAGTTCTTCCCACGGATTGGACCAGTGACATCATCCCCAGTTCTCTAAGAGAGAGGTTGTGGAAAACCGAAACGTAAACACTCGATGCCAGGAAAACACCAACGAAAGAGGCCCGTTTCTTTTCAGAGAGAGAGGATTGTTCAGTGTGTCCAGAATGATTAGCAGCAGCTTGGGTGTGTGTGTGTGTGCGTGTGTGTGTGTGTGTGTGTGTGTGCGCGGGGTGTGGAGCCCAGCGAGCAGAGGAAGTGGTACCATCAGAGGGCCTGTCTTTAACCCCAGGGGAGGGTGGCAAGGACAGTGTCTTCACATTGTTGCTGTTGGAAACAGCAAGGCTCCATCGTGCATAAAAAAAAACGGCTAATAAGCATTAATTTGCCATCATTACACTTGCGCTGCGTCGGATGGACATTTTACAACTGGCGTTTGAGTTCTTACAAGAACTGTCGTGGAGTACAACGTAGGTGTCGCGGTGTGTGTGTGTGTGTTTGGAGGGTTGGGGGAGGGTCATCCACAATTAGCGGAGTAGCAGGATTAAGTATCGTGAGAAACGAGGTTGGTATGTTCCCGCTTCCATCACGCTGCTTTCGAAGCCTGTTTGTTTAGATTCCAGAGATAATGTCTGTGGTTACAAACACGCCCAATAGAATTGAATGTTTTCTTCTTCAACATACTTCAATAGCTAAATTTAAAGTCATTGTAAGTGTCATAAACTTCCGTTTGCTCAGAGCTTCATTTCCTCAACAATCAAAACAATAAAAAACACCCCATTGGATTTCTGTAGTTGGAGCCAGTGCGACGCTAGACAACAAAACGATAATCATCTCTGCAAAGTGATGGCAGCATGCAAGCAAAACAAGGAAGTAATCCCATCAGTGTGCAGAGGAGTGAACCAGAAACAAGAAAAGGGAATACATTTAATTACAGTATGGTGAAAGCTTTTATCCCTAATACGATGTCGCTCCGTCTGACAGCTCGTCTGTTTTCAAGGTGACCGAGGGATCCTCCCGTGTGGGCGCGTTGTCGATCTCCTGATTGATCCTTTTCCATCAGGCCCTGTGCTATTTATATGACTACAGCCACCAGCATTAAAGGATGAAGACAATGCAGCGTTAGATGTCCTACATATAAAAAGGGCTGCTTGGAACTAACGAAACCTTTTGAGTGTTTCTTCGTAAGGGCTCACTGAGTACTAGAAGAAGCCATGAATCCACGCACATCCCTCCCTCTCTTGTGGTGTGCAGGTTTTTCCCAACAGTTTTGTTTGGTCTTCTTGGACACATTCACATAATTTGCCCGTTCTTTTTATGTCCTACCAAATCCACACATTGCTGTATATTGAAATGGAAAGAAACGCGTATCAGGATGTCGTAATGAGTGGGGTCTCGTATGCCCTCAGCGTGGGGAAGAGTCCTCCCCGGTCACAGTGGAAGCTGGGTGTTGGAAGGAGGCCGACCAGGACCAGGTAGACCGGAGGAACTCTGACCCAACTAATCTACCTTAGTAGATGTTTTTGCAGATGTTGCTGTGGTGTTATTGAATGCAGTGATGCTAACATAACGATATAACTCACAGCCATTAGAAACTTTCAGCCCGGCCTCATGTTTTTTAAAATTCTAAACAGACATCTCAAGCACAAAGACTGCCTTCCATTTAGGTGAGCTGGTGGCTTCCTGGGACAGGAGCGCATGCTTTTCCTCCCTGTGCTCTCAAGTCACAATGTTAGCTATGAAAAGGGTTTTAACTGAGAGGGATCAGTGGCTCACAACCGGCAGGGAAGAACTAAACGCTCGCATTACCCTTTTTTACATTCGCTGAATTATACAAAGCTCTTTTACACTGCATGTCGTCATTTGCATGTTCAGTAACTAACATCCACACCATTCACACACTGCAGTCAGTTGGGGTTCAGTGTCTCGATAACTCGCCCGCTTCGTTAGAAGAGGAGGAGTTGGCTGAACTCCGCTAGTTGAAATCTGCACCCTCTGAGATGATGTCACTGAATGTCACACGCTGGCCCTTTTAGCGCTGCCGTCACTCCTATGACGTGTGCGGTTTGGTTAGTTTCTGTGTTGGTTTTGGTTGCATGCTGAGGTGCACACAGATGGTTTTAGCGTCTGTTTGGCTTTATTATACTTAAGAGAAGACCTGTATATGTTAATGCCTTTTCCTGAAAGATTTCTCAAGGTTTGAAATCCATTTGAGAGTTTATTTCCTGAGCTTACAATACAGTTTTTTTTATTTCATGAACATAAGTGTGCAACTACAATAATATTTAAAAGTTCTGGAAGAAGCTTGGAAGTGGACCTTCACTTCGGATTATATTTTCAGTTTTATGAAATCCATGTTACCGGCGTTGACTGATTTCTTTAAAGATTTGTTTTGTCTTTGTCTTGATCCCACTTTTGTGTTATTGTGTTTGATCTTCATGTACACGAGGGAAGTCTTTGTATATAGAAAATTGAATTAATAACAAAACAAATGTTTATGGAACCGTGTTGTTGTCTTCATCTCTTATTCTTCACTTCCTCTTCTTCCAACTTCAGGATGAATTGTCCGGTTCCACCCGCGGAGGCTCCAGGTCCAGTACTCCAACCAGCCAGGGAAGTGTCTCCAAAAGTGGAACTCCCGTGTCCTCACAAAGTGGAGGCTCCAAACCCAACACCTGCATGTCCTCTCAGGGTGGTTCCTCTCAATCCAACACCCCCACATCTACCAACAGTGCTGGCTCTCCGTCCACCACGCCGCTATCTCCTCCCGGGGGAGCGTCCACGAGGACGTGTCCGCCGTCCGCCGTGGCCGGAGGGTCCGGCTCGTCCGCTGCCGCCTCTGAGTCCTCCTGTTCTGCTGTCTCCGTGGCAACGTCGGACGGGCTCAACGAGAAGGTGGGCAGGAGCGGGGGAAAGCCGGGCGGCGGCAGAGACCTCGCGTCAGTGCAAGAGGGACAGCAGAGTCATCCGGACTCGGCTTTCACGCTCCTCAAAGGTGACGGCCGGCGCTGCGGTGAAATCACATGTCCGTCGTGTTCACACATTTAAACATGCACGTGTGACTTAGATGGAGCAGACAACCGGGAGACGTCCGAGGTGCAGGCCATCATCGAGTCCACCCCTGAGCTGGATATGGACCTCGATGGCTTCAGAGGAGCAAGGTACAGGACTCGCCATGAGATGTTTCATCATCATCTGACTATAAAGCAAAGACTCTTTCATATCGTTCACAAATCTCGAGAAGCGGAATCAACTCATTGTGGTTTTTGGTCTTTTCATGAGATTTGTTTACAAAAAGAATAACTTAATGCCCAAAATAATGTTACACGTTATAATTCCAGATAGTAGCCATTTGTACTAAACTGTTAAAAAATTGTTTTAAAAGCACTGGTCTATTAAAATAATAAATCATGTTGCAATATCCTTCCCCCTTCTTGTGTCTCCTCTCCTTCCCCGAGCAGCACGCCAACTAAAGGCGGCATTGAAAACCTGGCGTTCGACCGCAACACCGACTCTCTGTTTGCCGAGCTGTCATCTGCAGGCAACGACCTGATCGGAGACATGGACGAGGGAGCCGACATGCTGGGTAAGAAGCCTCCCTGACGGGAGTCTACGATGCCGTCAGCGCCCCCATATTTTCATTCTCAAAATCTCTGAATTCTTGTTTTCCTTTTGGCTGTCGGGGCTTTTTCATCCTCACAGATGAGTTTTCTGGTGTGTCAAAGATCTCGTTATTCTCGTCTTATGTGTCCTTGGTTCTGTGTCTCCGTTCCCCCAGAGTAGTGAATAGCTACTGTTCTGTGGAGAGCAGTGATCTCCTAGACTAGAGATTCAATTCAAATGAGACCTCGTAACTTCACAGTCTGATAAAGCTCTTCCTGATTTGTCGCATGCTCTCAGACTACAACTTTCTAGGTAAGACTGGGATCAACATGTCACCGAGTACGATCGGAAGAAACACTTCTTCAGTTAGTTTTTTTCCCCCTTTCATGTTGCAGCACACGATGCCATGAAACGTTGGTTGTTGTTTTGTTGTTTTCAGGTATGGGTCGGGAAGTCGAACATCTGATCCACGAGAACGCCCAGCTGCTGGAGACCAAGTTAGTTTATTCATTTTCTTTTCACCTCTGACTTACGTCCTTGTTAACGGCCGCATCATGAAAAAATGCTTTTAACAGTGAAGTAACTTCATTAGCTTCGCATGCATTGCTGCATTAGAGGGTCATTATACCCTGTTTATCCAATATGTGGCAGTTTCGTTTCTTGCTCGTCCGCTCTGCGGTTGGCATTTTTTAATATATATCTAACCAGGCTGATTGAGATCAAGGATCTCTTTTACATGGGAGACCTGCCCAAGAATAACAGCACCGGAAATAACAGGCAAATGCAAACCTTTGAGAAATATTAAAAATGAAAGAAAAGTCCAACCTCTAGTCAGCGGCAGGCGGCAGCGGCTCAATTCCTTTAACTAGTCATGTAGATAAATACATAAAGTTCAGACCCGGCATCAGGATGAGGAAGACTTAGTTGACCTTTAAAGTAGCGAGGTTGTTGGTCCCCAACCAGTTGGGTTTAGTCATTCACATGCCGTCAAACCGGCAATCTTTTTATACTCAACAAATGCAGTTCATTGGAATCTAAACTAGAATCACTCCCGTGTGTGCCAGCGTTTCAGTTCTGTGCCTCGCTGCACTTCATGCCGAAGATCGATATTGGTCTCGGCGGCGTGTTGAGAAGCAGGACGGCGCTGCCGCCTTGTGTTTAATCACCACATGTACATGGATTTGTGTTTGTTTCCAGAAACGCTTTGAACGTGGTGAAAAATGACCTCATCGCCCAAATGGACGAGCTGTCCTGTGAGAAGGAGGCGCTGCGAGGTGAGCTGAATGCCGTCACCCAGGCCAAGTCCAGACTGGAGGACAAGAACAAAGACTTGGAGGACGAACTTAAGAAGTGAGTTGCTTTGCCTTCAAAACAAGTACACACAGGTCCAAAAAAATATATTCTTCAGTGTCTCCTCCTGTATAAATGTGGTCGTGTGCTCGCTTGCAGGATTCGAGCAGAGCTTGAAGACGCCAAACACACGGTCAAGAATGACAACGAGGATGACGTGAGTATTTGTTTCGCTCTATGGGTCGTACACCTGTATGGATTAGTAGTTCTAAATATTAATACTTCAGTGCCAAGTCGTGGTCCCTTTTTAAAAACGGAGCCGTGCTCATCTGAATGGAAATAAAAGGCCTGTGTGAGCGCGTGTCATAGGTGTCATAGGTGTCATAGGTGTCGTGAGCATTGGATGGTGGGTTGGGGGTCTCATGCCGGTGTTGTGGCTGCAGAGCGACGTGCCTACAGCACAGAGGAAGCGCTTCACCCGGGTGGAGATGGCCAGGGTCCTGATGGAGAGGAACCAGTACAAGGAGAGGCTGATGGAGCTGCAGGAGGCGGTCAGATGGACGGAGATGATCAGGTAAGCCAGCAGGAATGGACGAGAAGATGAAGGACTCACGGGGGGAAAAAATGGAGGAATGCTTGTAGTTTTTCTGATTTGCGGGCAAAGACACTGAAGAAGATAATAAAGCAGCAGGCGTAATTACTTTGCATCTGTGGTTTGTTCATCTATTCAGCCAGAGAAAAAAAGTCAATGCAGCTGTAAATGTTATGAAATACGCTCACATTAAAGGACTCCATTACAATTAAATGGATGTTTACAAAAGTAAAAGCAAATTGTTCACATCAACGTCCTCAAAGTAAAAAGTACTCCCCATGCAGATCCTCTTTTGTAGAATGGTATATTCTGTTTTTATCAGTAACAATGATTAAACGGATTGTAAAAATCCAATTAAAAATCCAAAGTGCCGTTGCTTTCCACCACTGGTTACATAACGGCTGCATGCTGTCATGGTAGTGCGGACACGGTTTGATATTTAACTGATGACACGGAGTTCAGGCTTCATGGTTTGAAGCTGGTGCGTCTGTGGTGGTCTTGGTCCAAATGGTGTCTGATACCTCTCAGACGATCCCCTGGAGCATCTATGCAGGAGAAGACTTAAATCATTCTCTGTCAATATCAAATTTGTGTGTCATCCTACTCGGCCATGATTTGATCATGAGGTGCTGTTGCTATTTAATACTCTTTCCTGTTTCCCTCGCCTTGATCCTGAACACACCACCCAAAAAGAGGAAACACTACAATAGCTTGAAGTAGAACTGAAGGAACAGACTAGAGCGCCTTCTTGAGGATTCCGTTTGATTCTCCGTGAATTGTCTCTCTCGCTCTCTCAGGGCTTCAAAGGAGAACCCAGGTCTTCCAGAGAAGAAGAAATCCAGCCTTTGGCAGTTGTAAGCTCCTCTTTTTATTTCACTTCAGCTCTCAAATACCAACCAGAGTGCGATAGCTGTGGTATTCATGCATTTTTATTTTGCTTTTCTTTGTATTCCATGTTGTGTGGTTCTTTTCTCCAGGATGTAGGTACATTTTCGACATGGTGTCTCTTGCCTGGTTGTTTTCATCTTAACTCAGGAGAGCCAGTCAGGAACAGGTGGCTCTGATCTCAAATCTGAGCTGCTTTCCTGTCGTGTCTGTAATTACTTTTTAAAAATCTTTTTAAATGTTTTGTCTAAGCGACTAATGGGAACAATAAAACACTTCACATGGCTGCCACTCAAAGGGCTGCAATGTAATCGGGCGACTCTGCATCATCAATGCACTAAAGTGGCTTTGATTGTTAACAAAGTGTCTGACGGCATTACGGGAAGAACCGCACAGAGAAATAAAATCCTTTTCTGTTTTCTCTTTCTGTTTGATTTAGTGTCTTAACAAATTCTCACAAGTCTTGCTTTGAAATATCGCGACTCTTTACATTATCAAAATATACATTTTCACCCACGACGCTGAAAATCTTCAGTCATTTCAGAATAAGCGACACACGAGTGAGAGATGAACGTGGCCAGACACTGTTAACAACAATCGGAACAGTTTCTTCTAGTGGATGTATCGTGAAGTAAAAAGTATTGTTATTAGTCACTCGGATACAAAAACATGAAAAAAAACAAAAGAAAGGTGTAAACATCAGGCATGACGAAAGGTTTTTCTTTTCTTTAGATAACTAATTGGGAGAAATGCCCTTTGGAGCAACAAAATGCAAAAGACTTGATGTGTGTGATCTGCTCTCCTTGGTTGAGTTTGATGAGGAATGCCTCTGGTTTGGTTTAAGGAGACATTATCCGGGGCAGGTGTGTCCATAAGACGAGCAAAATCTGATCAAACCACCGTCTCTCCTGCCCTGTTTCTGTGTGTCCCTCTATGTTCTTCCTGATGTTGTGGCGTCTGTGTGCAGGAGGTGTGTTTGGGGGGAAGTGTGTTGATTTAGAACAAATATACTCACATAGATAAACTTAGCAGAGCCCTTTTCTTCTAACTAAGTTACATGCTAGTAGTGTCTGCTGTATCTGAAACACGCTTAACACCTGTTGCTGTGCATAAACTGTCAACATAATGACGTGCGCGTGCTCTCAGTGGGAAGTTACGGGGAAATGAAAAGTGTCTGTCCAGTTTCCCCCCCTGTGTTGGCGACTAACGTCCTCGTCGGTGCACAATATTAACCCTGCACTCATGCATTGTGGGAGGGACGCTGCTCTGGTGCTTTGCTGTTTAGGAGACGTGCGTATCAATGTCTGCCTCTGGCACGGTGTGTTGGGACTTTTTGCAACCCTTACATGTTCTACCGCTGGAGCTGCTGCTTGTGTCCATCCCTCTATATGTTTGTCTGTGTGCTTCTTCTTACCCCCCCCCCCCCCCCCCTCCCCCATCCCACTTCCCCGCCCTTACACTTCCAGTTTCAGCCGTTTGTTTAGCTCGTCGGGCGGGGCGGCTAAGAAGCCGGCGTTGGAGGCCCCGGTGAACGTCAAGTACAATGCGCCCACCTCTCAGATCCAGCCGTCAGTCAAGAAGAGGAGCACCACCCTGCAGCAGCTGCCCAGCGACAAGAGCAAAGCCTTTGATTTCCTCAACGAGGAGTAAGTCGCTCGGGGGGGGAACGAGTGAAGGGACAGTTCAAAGTGTTTTGAAGTGGAGGTGTGTGACGTACGTATGCAGTCTGTGCATTGCATGCAGTAAAGGGCAGCCTGCATTGCCCCTCGTCCGGACGAACAGCCCGGAGCCCCCACTGTAGAGGGTGGCGGCAGTAAAACGTATTGTAGCCAACCTAAAAGAACTGCTGAACTATCCCTCTAAATCTCGAACATGTGTCCGTCTTTTATGCATCACACTTCTTAAAGTGCAAACTATTTTTGTTTGTGGTTTCTTTTCGACCCTGGACAAAAGTAGTTGAGCACATTTGGATGCATTAAAGTGCAGCAGTTCAGCACCAGGATAAGTTTTTTCACACACAGTTACTATCGAAGGTTGCTTACCAAACTCAAGCCACGGTTTGGTAGTTTGTTGAGCAGCAGTGTTGCATCAAAAGCTTTGACTCGGGTGTGAAGGGACCCTTGTGGGATTTTATTATTTGCGGAAAACGTCCAAAAATAGCCGTGTGTGTGTTTGTTGGTGAGCCGCTGTCGTGTCCCACAGAGTGGCCGCCGATAACGTGGTGTCCAGGCGGGAGCAGAAGAGGGCCCAGTACAAGCAGGTCAAAGCCCACGTCCAGAAGGAGGACGGCCGAGTGCAGGCTTACGGCTGGAGTCTGCCCAAGAAACACAAAGTAAGGAGATGAGCGCGGTCACAGGAGCCGACGTCCCCACTGCAGTTTGTCTGTAGGACTGTAATGTTGAGTAATGCATTTTTCAGGCGAACGGCGGTCAGACGGAGAGTAAGGTGAAGAATCTACCTGTTCCCGTCTTCCTCAGACCCCTGGATGAGAAAGATGCTTCTATGAAGGTACTCCTAGTTCAGTGTCTGAATGTATTTGTCAGCTGCTCCTCGAGTAGCTGCCCGCTCCCCTCTGGCTCGGTTCATCCCGTCAATTCTGGCCCGCGTCTCCTTGTATCTGACTGTGTGACTGTGCTGCAGCTGTGGTGTGCTGCGGGCGTGAACCTCTCCGGGGGTAAAACCAGAGACGGAGGTTCCATCGTCGGGGCCAGCGTGTTCTACAACGACGTGCCCGGACCAGAGAGCCCCACAAAGAAAATGGGATCTCAGAGCAGCCTGGATAAACTGGACCAGGACCTCAAGGTACACGCGCGCCCATGGCCATAAAGATAACCCCCTAGATGAATGCTAGCTCCTTCAAAGGCCACCTCCTTTTGTGCCTGGCTCCAGGAGCAGCAGAAGGAGCTGCGGCAGCACGACGAGTTGTCGTCGCTGGTTTGGATCTGCACGAGCACCGAGTCCACCACCACAGCCGTCGTCATCGACGCCAACCAGGCTGGCAACATCCTGGAGACCTTCTTTGTGTGCAACTCCCACGTGCTCTGCATCGCCAGTGTTCCAGGTCAGCGGACGAGTGCGCGGGCGTCCGACGGGTCGCAGGTTTTTTTTTTTAACTAGCGACACCTGCGTGCAGCCGGCTCGCTCTGTGTTCAGCTGCACCAAACCACAGGGGAACGTCGCGTCTCGCCTCATTCGGAATGTGTACGCGTGCTTTTTTTGTTTAGGTGCAAGAGAGACGGACTACCCGGCGGGGGAGGAAGTGGCCCCGAGCGGCGTGGCGGGACCAGCGGGGGACGCCGGCTCGCCGTCGGCCCACAGCGGCTCGCCGTGTGGGGAGGGCGTGCTGGGAGGCATCACCGTCGTGGGCTGCGAAGCTGAGGGAGCAGCAGCCGTCCCTCAGACCGCAGGAGAGGACGGAGAAAGCGGTCAGACATGTTTGCTGTTTTTTTCTTTCCACCTGACTTTAGCGTGTGTTGTCTCGATCAGGGCAGCATTCCTCAGCATTGACCAAGCTTCTACGGTAGTGAGCCAAAGAACACGTCATCTCAAAATGCTATTTATTCAACAGTCTCATTGAAAACATGGCATTTGTTAACTTTTAACTACACCTTAATTTTAATTTTTGCGTTATCAGAGGAGGGAAAAATAATCTCTGCAATGTCACCCTGTGATGGAAAAATATTCTGCAGGAATATGAACAATACAGCATACAGAATTATTTTACTACATTATAAGTAATGAACCCACAATGTTGAAATTTGTGTCAAAGTGGCGCCCGGGTTACTAAGTGATGGTCCTCTCTACAGAATCCCGGCCGGCAGAGGAAGCCACAGAGGCGACCGAGGCGAGCGCCGGGCCTGCCGACCAAAGAGAGAGCCTGAGGGGAGCCTACACCGAACACGTCTTCACCGATCCACTGGGAGCTCAGCAGACAGCAGAGGCTCTGGCCAACTACTCGCAGAGGTAACGCCAGGAGGCCCCATGCTCTTACGCTTTAGTCTGTCCAATAAAACGACAAAACCCACGAGCAACAGCCTCAAATCACCATCAAAAATGTTTCCTGTTCATCATGAAACGTGTCCATATTTGTGTGATGGTAAATGAAACTTTTGATTCAAACCCCCCTGCTACATGGCTAGGTGAACTTTGCCCCCAGCTTCCACCTATCCTCTGAAAATGGGGTGTGATGTTGAAATGGCGAGAGACATGTGGATTCAACCTTGGATGAATATTCATTTCCTCGGATCGGATGCTTGTGATCTAAATATTTTTTTAGTTTGTGGCTTGACAGGGAACAAAAAAGTTTTACTTTTCCAATCTGATCTCCAAAGATTTTCCTTTTTTTATGTTAGCTAAACAATAACTTAAGATCGGAAATGCATTTTCTCACTCGCCTCTCAAGGCTCACTGAATGTGTTTGGACGCCGGATAAGAAATCTGGCACATACATCTTGCTAGCGGACAGACGCACTGAATCGGAGTCCCTAATAATGCGTTGTGTGTCCGATGACCAGGGAGTGCGATCTGTTGAAAGACGGCGTGAGTTCCAACCCCAACGCAGAGGAGCAGGACCTGATGAGGGAGGAGGCTCAGAAGATGAGCAGTGTGCTGCCCACCATGTGGCTGGGAGCACAGAACGGATGGTGAGTGTTACGCCCCGGGGGGGGTTACGCACTGCACCCCAATTGAAGAAGAGCCGCTGATGGAATGAGACGTTTTGTGATTGCAGTGTGTACGTCCACTCCTCCGTGGCCCAGTGGAAGAGGTGTCTCCACTCGATAAAGCTGAAGGACTCCGTGCTCGGGATAGTGTGAGTGCGCCGGATCCCTCTAATGCTGCTAATGATTTTTTTTTATTTGATTTGAAAGCTTTTATTTTGTCTTCCCCCAGGCATGTGAAGGGCCGTGTACTGGTGGGTCTCGCTGACGGCACTTTAGCCATTTTCCACAGAGGAGCAGGTAAGAAAAAAGTACAGTGTCGATCTGAATTGTCTGCAACCATAACCGTGTATCTCCTCCTCCTTTGTGTGTGGCAGACGGACAGTGGGATCTGACCAACTACCATCTGTTAGACTTGGGCCGGCCGCACCACGCCATCCGCTGCATGACTGTAGTGCACGACAAAGTGTGGTGTGGCTACAAGAACAAGATCTACGTGGTGCAGCCCAAAGCCATGAAGATGGAGGTAGGACCGTCTTACCACTAAAGCGTCTGCAAACGACGGGCGTTCTTTGATCCCCACAGGAAGGTGATGCTTTGTCCCCTCTTTGCAGAAGTCCTTTGACGCACACCCCCGTAAGGAAAGCCAGGTCCGTCAGCTGGCCTGGGACGGGGACGGCATCTGGGTGTCCATCCGACTGGACTCCACCCTCAGGCTTTTCCACGCTCACACCTTCCAGCACCTTCAGGACGTCGACATTGAGCCCTACGTCAGCAAGATGCTGGGTCAGTGCCGCGCTCTCTGCCACCAGATTCTCCCGGCAACAGGATGTCGTCAGGCGCAGACCGACTTTGGTGAACCACATCTGATTTAGTTTTTTTTTGCAGGTACGGGGAAACTGGGTTTCTCATTTGTGAGGATCACAGCGCTCATGGTGTCAAGTAACCGCCTTTGGATCGGCACTGGAAACGGAGTCATCATCTCCATCCCTTTAACAGAAAGTGAGTTTGGGAGCTACTCTGTAATCTTTCTTTTATAACGGAGATAAACTTCTGTTGGAAACACACATTCACACTGCAGTTTCTCTTAACCTGCATCACTCTACATTTTGTCGATTGTAATACAAATGTCTGAAAAGTATGTGAAGGCATTGTTCCCTGTCAGAGAGGTGATACACTGACTATAGAGAAGTACCTCCTTAATCAGACTTGAGAAGTACCTCAAGTCTGATTGAGGACGCTTGGACGCTTGCAATCATTCAAATGAAACATGCAAAAAGATTATTGCACAACGTCCACAAAGAGTGCACATTACACATTGTCCTGAAGGTGGATTTTGCAGACTGGTTTTGTATCAGTCTCTTAGTCTCTCTCTCTCTCGCTCCGTTAGCGGCAAACAAAGTAACCAAGGCAGCGGCGAGCAACCATCCAGGAAGCGTGGTTCGTGTGTATGGCGACGACAGCAGTGACAAAGTGACTGCAGGGACATTTGTTCCATACTGCTCCATGGCTCACGCTCAGCTCTGTTTCCATGGTCACAGAGATGCTGTCAAGTTCTTCACCGCCGTACCAGGTAAACAAACCCAGCCCTTTGTTTATATTCCAGCGGTGTTGTTTTCCTCTTTCAGTCGGTAACACCGTACACTTGCAATATGTGGTGCGATTGGACAATCGGCAGTCCAACTGAGTAGGAAATGAAAGGACCAGTGTGCTCCTCATGCTAACAAAAGATGAATAATCAAAGCGCTGCCATCTGATAAAAAATACAGTGTGCAGATAAGACGAGAAGGTCTGTCCCAGATAAACACAATCTGGATCTCATTTGGTGTTATTCACACTTTGGCTCTCTGCTCTCAGGTCACGCAGTTCCATCCGCGTCCTGCGGAGCGGAGGCAGCCGGCGACAAGACGGCAGACGCCGCAACTCAGGAAGGAACCAAGTCCATGCTGGTGATGAGTGGAGGAGAAGGCTACATCGACTTCAGGATGGGTGAGTTTGCAACAGATGAAACCCTCTTTGCCGTCAGCGCAGCAGATCTAGAGGCACACGTGACGTCCCTCTGTGTGTCTTCAGGTGACGAGGACGCGGAGGAGAGCGAGCAGCCCCCCTTGAAGCTGCAGCCGCTCGCAGGTAAAGCCGAGCGCAGCCACCTCATCGTCTGGCAGGTCATGACCAGCGAGGACTGAACTGACCCCCCAGGACCCACTGAGGCCCTGATGCTCCTTTTCCTCCTGAACCGGCTGTCACGGACGGAGGAGTTCAGGTGGACGACTCTACAAGCAGAGGACAACTAGCACTTTCTTTCTTCCTGAACAATTCGAGTGAAACAAGCAGAAACTGGATTCGACCAGTGCAAACTAAATAAAAAAAAAAATCCATAATTTCTTATTTGTATCTTTAGAATATACATATTTTATGAATTTGAATTATTTTAATCTGTTATGATGCCTCTTTATCTTTTATTATTTAAGCTAAAG
The DNA here is from genome assembly GCF_964276395.1 of Gasterosteus aculeatus. NCBI lineage: Eukaryota > Metazoa > Chordata > Actinopteri > Perciformes > Gasterosteidae > Gasterosteus > Gasterosteus aculeatus. The sequence goes on along the minus strand of NC_135692.1, from coordinate 6,546,341 downwards.
CTGGAAACAGAACTCTTTGTTATGTTTGCTCACCAAATCCAATGCATTTTCCTCCTGGTTCCCTTCACTCATTTTAGGGGTTTTATGCTCATGTCGACTCCACGTCACACTAAATGAGAACAATCACGTGGGAGCTCCCCTGTTGCCCTTCAACAATGTAAGACTGTGGCAATTATTGCGGGAGCAATTGTCATTTTTATTTGGTTTTTCATCCTTTTGAAAACTTGGCTTTTGATTGTATGCAAGACAAAGTTAATCGAAATAGTCAAATGCAATACAGCTTCCCCTGGTTAATATTCAAGATGCAGGTCCTAGTACATCCCTCTCATGCAAGCTCTACCATTAACGTTTCAGTCACAGAGAAAAGCAATATTGAAATATGTCCTGCAATGTTCTTCTAATTTGTGGCTGCAAAAACAATGGCATTCATACTGCTGTGCTTCGTGCCTAATGCTAATTCGCAGAAGTTAGCTCGCTTAAGGCCAACGCTGACGTCGTTGTTAAGCTCAAGCACGGCCTCAGTGCCGCTAACGTGTCTGCCATTCTTTTTAAGTTAAGCCGGCTCTGTGACTCTGAGGTCCCGATGATGCATCGGAGGCACGAACTGCAGCCCAAATAACTCGGGGACAAAATCCAATTCTCATTAATAATCAAATGGAAAGCGGCGGCTTCTGCCAACAGGCGCTGGTCAGCCCGGCCTCCGCTGCAGGTGGTGGTTGTTGTTATTATGCAAGTATTTAATCCAACGTGATGGGAGGATGCTGTCGACCCACTGCTCTCAATCTACAAACCAGCTAGTAGACACTTTAGAAGAAACAAAAACAGCGTTTTTGATTTACTCTGCTTTTCAGGTGTGACAAAGTATTTATTTTTCCTTCAAAGAATGTTGCTGCGCTTGCTACCAAAGTATAAAGACTTAACGATGGCTAGTTTTTCACCGGCTGAGAGGATAAGTGTCTCACTAATGTAGAGCAGCATGTGTGAGTCGGCCTCCATGAGGATGAAATGCACGTTTTCACAAAATCCCGTTTTATAGTTGAGATATATTTTTAGACTTTCATATCTGGGAATTAATGTATTTTCAGCAGAGAGCAGATTGTGCTGTGCCTGTCACGTTAACGGTCACAATTTGAACATAATTCGCGGCGCTGCCCCCCTTTAAGCCAGAACATCTTTATCTGGGGTTAATGTGTTTATCCTGATGGCAGAATGATGTTTTAAGTCCTTTTTCTTTCAGGCTGTACTCTCTGAGAACGGTGCACAAGCGGTTCACTCGGGTGTAAAATGAGACTGTAACTCTGGCCCTTGTGTACCAGCACACTGCACTGTGTGCTCTTTGTTTGGTCCTCCTTTGTATTGAACCGCGTCCGAGTGTGTGTGTGTGTGTGTGTGTGTGTGTGTGTCCTCTCCAAGAGAGGAGTGAGACGTTATTGCAGATTAGCCATTTCAGTATTTATTTACAATGATTGAGCCTTTGCAATTCCGAATGTATCTTTTGTAAATTGAATATATATGATTATATATGCTTGGGTTTACTGTTTCCATATGGTATGAATGTGTTTTCTGGGGGGAAGGGAGGGTCACTCAGCTATGCACTGTCTGTAAGGAGGTGGGGTTGTTTCATTTTCTGGTGTGATCAGTTTTGGGCGAACGCCTTCCTCCACAGGTCTGTCCGCCCTCTCATCTGCATATGGTGTCTTTAACCAGCGTCCTCTCTTCCAAGTGAGCACCATCTTGTTCTTCTTCTCTGGCCTTACATGTTTTTTCTAACGGTCAAATTAAAGCTTTTTTGTGAGCTTCCTTTGCTTGTAGTGTTTGTCTGCGTCAGTGACACACAGCTGGTCTTACGGTTCAAAGCTGAAGCTTTGTCTTTGACCTGAGGTCGGTCAACCAACCGAAAAATCACAAACCGGTTTATTATACATTCCATCAATGGGGTAAACCTTTATTTTTCTAAAGTAATGCAGTAAATTAAATCAAATGTTTGTCCTTGGCTCAGACCCATAATATGCATTTCGGTTTATTCTTCTGTAAAGTGGAAAATAAAAAAAATATAAAGCCAAGTGATCTATTTTAATGCAAAACAATCACACAGCCAAATTTAAACAAAATATATCCTTCCTTCATGGAGCCCTTCCCCCCACCCAGACTCGACTCACTGTTTACCAGCACTAGGTGGCGTGCTTCCACTACACTTATAATAGCTGTTTTTCCCCAGTGACCAGTGGAAGGACATACGCGCCCCGCCCCGGCCTGTGATTGGCCCACAGCCGTTTTATTCTCGGCCTCGGTTTCAGCCCCCTGAATGAGGCTGAACTGGTGCTTAGCAGGCTGAGAGATTGATGGAGGCTTTAATCTCTTCACAAGCTCTCAGGAGAACACCTGGCCGTCATGGATCACAGCCACGATAGTGGAGCCGCAGGTTAAGTAGTGGATGTACACAACGGGCCAACAATAAACATGGCATGATTACCTCCTATTTTAATGTAGTGGTGAAAAAATATTTAAATGTTAAAGGTACTGAATAAAAAAATGAGAAATACATCATTGCAATATCGCTTCCGCGCTGCTATCAGATTGAACAAAGGCTCTGCTGAGAATAACGCTACTGTAAACAGGTTCTTTATTGTGCTATTTTCAAACTCCAGAATCAAAGTACTGATACTTGCGGCACTCGGCCAGAACAGTGTTATGCCTGTGCTCTGAAATGTCTTTTAATATGGACTTAATGATATTACATCCATTTCAACCAATACATAAAAGTGTCTAAATTAATGGTCACAGGATCCAGTCTGCCGGGTTGCAGCACCATGTTACAGTCTGTTCTGACAGCCAGATGGTGGTTTAGAGGTCGGGGTGTTATCCAGGTCTCACCATAACATCTTGTTCCTGTTGTGGAACTACTTCCAATAATGCTCCAGGTTAACAGACCCACTAATGCCGCTGCAACTGTGTTTACAGCAACGCCAAGCTGCTCGGATGTAAAATCCTGCAAACATGCTGTAAAAAATCAGACTGAATGTGTGTTTGTGAACGCAATTCTTTCATATTTCACTAAAAGTCACACGGCTGTAATGAGGGGAAAACGCTGTGTTTGCAGAATGCCCCTCTTCTCTCCTGGAGGAGGCAGAAGTCATTGAAGTGGAAAACCGCTGTCGGAGGAAATTCACCCTCCATGAATCACGTGTAACTCGCAAATGCAGACGCACTCCTGAAGAGGCACGACACGCACCTTCTATGTGAGCGTGTCTACCCGACCTGTCGCCTGCTCTGTCATCTCAGCAGTCGTCCCTGGTGCAGGATAAACACACAGCAGGAGTCCCTTCCAAATCATTCACACACATCTATTTCTGTCCTCTCATCATTTTGCATCACTTTTCACACACACTACGCTCTTTGTCGTCCCTTTAGTCTCAAAACTAGAAATCGGTTGGTTTTGTAGTAACTTGACACTAGCCGCAAAAACTGAACTCGGTTCTTTCTGTAGTGCCGTGGCAGCAAGCCTTAAAAACAGGGGTCCTGGAAAATGATATATATAATATAAAATGGGGTCGCTCATCAGCAAAGAACGGGAGGATGAGAGCTTGGAAGGAGATGAGACATTTATGAAGATGGTAGAGAGGTGGAAAGATCAATATGGGTTTGACGGGAAGTTGACGGTTGCAAAATTTCATCTTCAGACGGGTTAAAATCAGGCAGAGATGCAAGGGAAGAAAAAAGAAATAGTAGTCTGAACTGTTTTCGGTTTTATCGCATGAGGAACACGTTCGAGGGAATCCTGGACTGGACTCCTCTTCGCCACCAGCTGTGATCTCCCTCGGTACCGCCAACCTCCCACCACACCAAGGATGAAGAAGAAGGACCAACAACTACAGCCCCATCAATGAACATTACAAAATCTCACATGATCTGAACGACAGGAGTCTGACGAGCAAAGAAACCAGGACTCATTTGGCGAGTCTGAAGATCCACAGAATTAAAGAGAACTTTTACTCCTTTAGACGTTGTCATGAAAAGAGTAAACGAGCCCCGACGGAAGCAGCAGAGAAGTTGTACCCGAGACGAAGAAAGAAGAGACATTAATGGGCAAGGACCTTTGAAACACACCAGTTGAGAACGTTGTGTGAGATCACTATGGCAACATGGACATTGAAGCCGAGGAGGGAGGGCTCACCTCGGGTCACTGCAAGACAATTTTATTGTCTCAAAAGTGAGCTCTTGTTTGTGATTACATCAAATAAAGTTTGATGTAGCTCAAAAAAGATGAACTCTACTTCATCACAGTGTTCGAGTCGCTCGGCCAACACATACACACAGCGCACACACGGCAGGGCCTGCTCGAAAACAAAGGGCCGTCACACCCCCCTTCATAAAATCTGGGTTCCAACCCCAGAACCCAACATATTCTTTTTTACTGATCCTAACCAACGACCCCCCCTTCAACCGAGCGATAGACAGGGCACGCGACTGGTCGCCAGTAAATTGCAGCGCTGATATAGAGACAAAAAACTCTTCACGCTCACACACCTATGGGCAATTTAAAGTCACCAATTGACCGAACCCCCAGAGCAGGCCTTTGGACTGTGGAAGGAGTCCTGAAGAGAACCCATGCTGACACGGGGAGAACATTCTCCACACAGAAAGGCTGCAAGGCTGCAGAACCAGGACCTTCTTGCTGCAGGGCGACTGTGCTAACCAACATACTGCCCTGATTTAAGTAAAGGTATGTTGCCATACTATAATATATTCTAAAATGTTTAAAAAAGGAGGATGGTAAGTGGTATTATGGTACATTATGTCAAGAAATCGAATTGTATAGCAAAGAAGAAAACAATACATGTGAAACACATTGTTTAGTATAGTATAAAAAGAAAAAATATAACAAGTATGGTATGGGGATAAAGGATTCACGTTAAGCAACAACAATCCATGACTGAGAGATTTTATTGACTGTAGGTTTCCTTCATGCCATTTTATCCGAAAAAACTTGTTATGCAGATGATACTCACATGCGTCAAGCTAAACTAAACTGACTAGCTAAACTTCGAGCAGGTCTGCTACTTCCTGAGGTCTTGTTCAGACAAGAGGTCATTAATTGTCGAGTTGTTTCTCTAGATGGCATGGCTCTGGTATCCAGCGGCATCATAAATAAAATAATAAAATATATAATCAGGTGTCCTTTAACTTCCTGATGAAGCTGAAGACCTTTTTTTACCTATGAAATTGAGGCACTTCTAGTTCTTAAAACGGCCAATCGGAGTCTCTTAAGTCGCTGCATCACAATGTACAGTGTATCCGCAAAGTATTCACAGCGCTTCACTTTTTCCACATTTTGTTATGTTACAGCCTTATTCCAAAATGGATTGAATTCATTATTTTCCTCAACATTCTACACACAACAACCCATAATGACAAAGTGAAAACTGATTTTTGCAAATTTTTGCAAATCTGTTAAAAATAAAGAACGAAAACATAACATGTACATACGTATTCACAGCCTTTTTTCAATACTTTGTTGAAGCACCTTTGGCAGCAATTACAGCCTCAAGTCTTCTTGGGTATGATTCCACAAGCGTGGCTCACCTATTTCTGGGCAGTTTCTCCCATTCTTCTTTACCGAACCTCTCAAGTTCCAAGTTCAAGTTCGGTGCACAGCCATTTTCAGATCTCTCCAGAGATGTTCAATCGGGTTCAAGTCAGGGCTCTGGCTGGGCCCCTCAAGGACATTCACAGAGTCCCGAAGCCACTCCTTTGTTATCTTGGCTGTGTGCTTCGGGTCGTTGTCCTGTTAGAAGATGAACCGTCGCCACAGTCTGAGGTCCAGAGCGCTTTGGAGCTTGTTTTCATTGATGATGTCTCTGTACATTGCTGCATTCATCATGGGTCGTCATGGCGCAGGGGTTAGAGAAGGTGTGCTGGGAAGCACAAGGTAGGTGGTTCAAGTCCAGGCTGCCCCATGTTCCATGTCGAAGTGTCCCTGAGCAAGACACCTAACCCCTAATTGCTCCCCAGGCAAAACTGTGAAAAAGCCATGGGTTTAAAGTGTAATGTAAGTCGCTTTGGATAAAAGCGTCTGCTAAATGACATGTAATGTAATCTTTCCCTCAATCCTGACTAGTCTCCCAGTTCCTCCCACTGAAAAACATCCCCACAGCATGATGCTGCCACCACCATGCTTCACTGTAGGGATGGTATTGGCCAGGTGATGAGCAGTGCCTGGTTTCCTCCAGACATGACGCTTGGCATTCTGGCCAAAGAGTTCAATCTTTGTTTTATCAGACCAGAGAATTTTGTTTCTCACGTGCTTTTTACTGAGGAGTGGGTTCCGTCTGGCCACTCTACCAAACAGGCCTGATTTGTGGAGTGCTGCAGAGATGGTTGTCCTTCTGGAAGGTTCTCTCTTCATAGAAAAATGCTGGAGCTCTGTCAGAGACCATCGGGTTCCTGGTCACCTCCCTGACTAAGGCCCTTCTCCCCCGAACGCTTTGTCTGGCTGGGCGGCCAACTCTAGGAAGAGTCCCGGTGGTTCCAAACTTCCATTTCCGGATGACTGAGGCCACTGTGCTCATTGGGACTTTCAATGCTGCAGAAATCTTTCTGTACCCTTCGCCAGATCTGTGCCTCAATACAATTCGGTCACTGAGGTCTACAGATAATTCCTTGGACTTCATGGCTTGTTTATGCTCTGATGCACTGTCAACTGATACCTTATATAGACAGGTGTGTGCCTTTTAATTTAGCACAAGTGGACTCCAATCAAGTTGTAGAAACATCACAAGGATGATCAGTGGAAACAGGATCAACCAGAGCTAAATTTTGAGTGTCATGGCAAAGGCTGTGAATACTTAGGTTTTCGTTCTTTATTTAACAGATTTGCAAAAAACAGTTTTCACTTTGTCATTATGGGTAGTTGTGTGTAGAATGTTGAGGAAAATGAATTTAATCCATTTTGGAATAAGGCTGTAACATTACAAAACACGGGAAAAGTGAAGCGCTGTGAATACTTTCCGGATGCACTGTAATTAGAACTGAGGAAAGGGATCCAATTACTTCCTGTATTAGTCAGTCCAGGGGGCAGAAAGTCACCTCATTTAACACTAGGCTCAAGACGCCTTGGAGAACTAGTCAGAACCTGGTAAGTTGCTATAAGTCTAGACTGCCTAGGATTCAAAGAGCCCATTCCAGTCAACACAAGTTCATGGCCAATCATTGCAAGTCACAAAGTCTACTTCTTCGGTTTAGCACACCCACAAAAACAGGGACACAGAAATTTCAGTGACCACTTTATTAAACACTAGATTAAAAGCGGGCACAAGCAGACATTTAAGATTAAGGAATGCACTCTTCTCGCTTGTAGTACCCCCTTAGGGAACAATTACTGCGGCCGTAAAAGTGGCGTCGCCCACGGTGCCGCTGTCGCCGCTCCCGTGACCGTAAAAGTGGGGTCACCCTCGGTGCAACCGTTAAAGTGGTGTGACCCATGGTAATGTTGTTTCCCCAATCTGCGTAGGCATAGTCGCCCAGAGTGCCGTTGTCGCCCCATTCGGCGTAGTCGGCCACTGTGCCGTTGGCGCCCCAATCGGCGTAGTCGTCTAGAGTGCCGTTCTGGCCTTTGTCGCTGGGGTAGGCGTAGTCGTCCAGAGTGCCGTTGTTGCCACCTGCGGCGTCGTCGCCCACTGTGCCATTTTGGACATCGTAGTCATCCTCGCCCACTGTGCCGTTGTTACCGCCAGTGTAGTCATCGTCCCGAACAGTGCTGTTTTGGCCCGCCGAGTAGTCGCTCACAGTGCCGTTCTGGCCCGTGCTGCCATCGTCCACTGTGCCGTTCTGGCCCGTGCTGCCATCGTCCACTGTGCCGTTCTGGCCCGTGCTGCCATCGTCCACTGTGCCGTTCTGGCCCGTGCTGCCATCGTCCACTGTGCCGTTCTGGCCCGTGCTGCCATCGTCCACTGTGCCGTTCTGGCCCGTGCTGCCATCGTCCACTGTGCCGTTCTGGCCCGTGCTGCCATCGTCCACTGTGCCGTTCTGGCCCGTGCTGCCATCGTCCACTGTGCCGTTCTGGCCCGTGCTGCCATCGTCCACTGTGCCGTTCTGGCCCGTGCTGCCATCGTCCACAGTGCCGTTCTGGCCCGTGCTGCCATCGTCCACTGTGCCGTTCTGGCCCGTGCTGCCATCGTCCACTGTGCCGTTCTGGCCCGTGCTGCCATCGTCCACTGTGCCGTTCTGGCCCGTGCTGCCATCGTCCACAGTGCCGTTCTGGCCCGTGCTGCCATCGTCCACTGTGCCGTTCTGGCCCGTGCTGCCATCGTCCACTGTGCCGTTCTGGCCCGTGCTGCCATCGTCCACTGTGCCGTTCTGGCCCGTGCTGCCATCGTCCACTGTGCCGTTCTGGCCCGTGCTGCCATCGTCCACTGTGCCGTTCTGGCCCGTGCTGCCATCGTCCACTGTGCCGTTCTGGCCCGTGCTGCCATCGTCCACTGTGCCGTTCTGGCCCGTGCTGCCATCGTCCACTGTGCCGTTCTGGCCCGTGCTGCCATCGTCCACTGTGCCGTTCTGGCCCGTGCTGCCATCGTCCACTGTGCCGTTCTGGCCCGTGCTGCCATCGTCCACTGTGCCGTTCTGGCCCGTGCTGCCATCGTCCACTGTGCCGTTCTGGCCCGTGCTGCCATCGTCCACTGTGCCGTTCTGGCCCGTGCTGCCATCGTCCACAGTGCCGTTCTGGCCTGTGCTGCCATCGTCCACAGTGCCGTTCTGGCCCGTGCTGCCATCGTCCAGAGTGCCGTTCTGGCCTGTGCTGCCATCGTCCAGAGTGCCGTTCTGGCCTGTGCTGCTGCTGCTGCCCTTGTCGCCCTGCGCCTTTTCAACAATATGCAGGTAGACAGCTGATGTCGCCACTTCCACTTGATTGGTTTCCAGTTGGACTGAAGTGAAGACATTAAAATGAATGAAATCAAAAGTACCATGAGCCAGACACAGCCTCGATGAGACGTAAATACCACATAATGTCATCAAGAACCAGAGCCGTACACAAACAGCAAGTAGCGTTAAGCAGAAGTTGCTCACCTTCTTTAGACTTCCTCAGCAACACAGACTCAAGTGAATGCTGAAGTGTAAGGGCCTTCTTCATGGAGGAGTCATTAGGAGATAGATCTATAGTAAAGTTACAAAAATGAGTATCATTAACAAACCTCATGAAATATGTAGTCACCAATATTCTTACCTCTCATTGTCCTCTGCTGCCCATTACCACTCATTTCATTCTTGCCACCAACCGGCAAACCAGAGCCTGCAGATAAAGAAGTTGCTTTTCATCAAACATTACTTCATCACCCCTACATTTACTATACTCCACCGCAAAGTTCTTGAATTGAAGTCTCCAACGGAACATAGAGAAATACCTTTGGTAAACCAGACAGTCAGCACAGAAACAAGCAAGGCCCAAAACACTCCCATTACTTCGGTCACCAACAGAAAATGCAACCTGAGTCACGTCGCAGGTAAATATACCCATCTGCAGGTGTCACAGGAGTAGCTGATCAGTCCTGATTGGCTGGCTCTTCAGAAAGTCAGTGCTCGTTGACATCCAGCCCTTCTTTTGACAAACATTTGACAATATATCTGATCTTAAAACTCTGTTGCATTTATGTAATTTAGATCGTAACCGGCTTCGTTCAAATGCCTTTCATCAAGTCTTTGAATGGGGAATTGTCATAGCAGGTTCTGTTTAGAGAAGTTGAATATCACATAATTAATTAACCACATTTTTTGGAAACCAACCAACTGGCATCAGCTCACCACCTTAATGTTGTAAAAAAGATGCATGAAGGAGGCAATGGCACTGTTGAAGACTACATAGGCCAACTTGGCGCTGGGGGCAACGACGGCAGTTGTGACGATCTCAAAACTGACCACAATGGGGCCTGGGGCAGTTGGCGACGTAAGCGAGCACACTTTCACTGCCGCACAGATGGTCTACTAACAAGTGTGGTATAAGTTTCAAGAATAATCACATGTTCCTCAAAGATGTATCTCTGCTTTAAATCAAATGTCTTACTTCTATATTGATGTCTCCATCTCTCCTCGGTGTGGACCTCGTGCAGGGTTGCCAGGTCTGTGTGACAAAACCAGCCCAATGGCCAATCCAGCCAGTTTTAAGCTCCTCATCCTGTACTTTAATTCAATTACATGTTTTAATAATTTCAAAATTCAAAACTATGGTCTTCACTAATAGCCTCCTGCTTACCCAAGCAAAGCACACATGTGTCTGGCATCATTATAACAGCGTCATATTTAGTTTATGTAACCACAATAACACTAAATCACAGACCTATCTCTAATCTTCCCTTCCTCTCTAAGATCCTTGAGAAATCTGTCGCAAATCAATTATGTGACTTTCTACAAAACAATGCTTTGTTCAAGGATTTCCAGTCAGGATTTCGAGTGCATCATTGTACAGCACTGGTGAAAATTATGAGTGATCTTCTACTTGCTTCGGACCAAGGACTCATCTCTTTTCTTGTCTTGCTGGACCTCGCCGCATTTGGTACCATAGACCATTGTATCCTGTTGCAGAGACTAGAACATTTAATTGGTATCAAAGGAACTGCACTCAGCTGGTTTAAATCCTACTTATCGGATCGATCCCAGTTTGTGCTTGTAAACGATGAATCCTCAAAGACCACCAATGTTGGTCACGAAGTCCCACAAGGTTCTGTACTTGGACCGAATTTATTTACCCTCTATATGTTTCCTTTGGGCGATCTTATCAGGAAACACCGCATAAACTTCCATTGTTATGCAGACGATACTCAACTGTATCTGTCGATCAAACCAGAAGAGACCGACCAGCTAGTTAGACTTCAAGAATGTCTTGGAGACATCAAAACTTGGATGACCGGCAACTTCCTGATGCTAAACTCAAAAAAAAAGAAGTTATCTTGATAGGCCCAGAGCGCCTTCGAAGCCAGCTGTCACGTGATACAGTTTTTATGAATGGAATTGCTCTGGTACCCAGCAGCACCGTCAACATATCAAAAATCAGGAACTCCCTGTCTCAAAGTGATGCAGAATCATTAGTTCATGCGTTTGTCACTTCCTGACTGGACTACTGTAATTCTTTGTTATCGGGCTGCTCTTGTAAATCTCTTAAGCCTCTCCAGTTGATTCAGAATGCTGCAGCACGTGTATTAACAAGAACTAAGAAAAGGGATCATATCACTCCTGTATTAACTTCTCTGCACTGGCTCCCTGTTAAATCAAGAATAGATTTTAAGGTACTTAAAACTTCCTCACCTACAAGGCACTTGCTGGTGAGGCACCGTCGTATTTTAAAGAGCTTGTAACACCTTATTGCCCTACAAGGCAGCTGCGCTCCATAGATGCTGGGTTACTTGTTGTTCCTATGGTTTTAAAAAGTAGGCCGGGGTCTTTCCGGGAGTTTTTTGTGCTTTCTCCCCTAGCAGGTCTCCGTAGATCGTGGTTCCTTCTGGACCCTGGTCCTGACACCTGCCGTGGCCCTGCTGACGCCTGCTGCTGCCATCGTCATCATCATTATTATTTTAGATATTAATTATATTACTGTACTCGTAAACCAACATTACCCTCTCCTAAAGTCTCTGTGCTCTCCCTCCCCACAGGCTTCTGTAGATGGTGGTTCTATCTGATGGTGGTTCTATGTGATGGTGGTTGCCCCTGCAGTGGTCCTGCTGTGCGCCTGGCTTACTACTCACAATTACTTGAATCATTTCTGTCATAGGAATTGCATGTATTATACATTGTTCATTCTGTACACATGGCATCCATTGTAGTTTGTCCATCCCGGGAGTGGGATCCCTCCTCTGACGTTCTCCCTAAGGTTTCTTCCCTTTTTTCCCCTCTTGGAAGGTTTTTTTTTATTTTTTGGGGAGTTTTTCCTGTGCCGATGGTGGGTTCGGGACAGAGGATGTCGTATGTGTACAGACTGTAAAGCCCTCTGAGGCAAATTTGTAATTTGCGATTTTGGGCTATACAAAATAAAATGAATTGAATTGAATTGAATTAAATCATGTGTTCCCCATTTGATAATGAATATGACAAAATTCAGCTTCATAAAAAAAACCTCAATCAGAGGTTAAAATATAAATATAAATAAGTGACATTTGACGTAACGTTTTGGTGAGCAGGCATGGATCGGTCCCTTGTTAAAGTCATATGAGGTGATGAAATGAAAGGACAAAAGGTGAGGATGGGAAAGAGGAGTATTTTGAGAAGCGGAGCCAGTGGGCAGGATGAGTCACCTCGCCCTCCCAAACGCACTGGGCTCAATGGGGTCTTGTGCAGCCTGCAGACATACACACTTTCATCAAGGGACAGGTGCGCACACTTTAACATACAAAGGGTTGCTATTAACCTGACAGCTACACAAAGTGCTGCTGTGGCGCTCCCCCAAGTCCCCATTAGCACTGTGTCCAAATGTAATCTAGTGACGCACAACATGACCATGAAGCACGAATATATTCTGCCCAAGTCCCTTTTGATTTGAAAAAATGAGCCTCTCGCGCTCTTGTAGGTTTCATTATCAGCCCCATTAAACCGTGAATAGCATTCGGATGAGTCTAATCCCCGGGGCGAATTTCTGCCTGACAGTCATACAACACGCACAAAGGGCAGGCAGAACCCCCCCCCCCCCCACCCTCTTTCAATCAGCAGCATCACATCACATGTTGTTCCGGCAAAGTTAAGGCGAACCCGAGCTCAGCCCTGTCACTGATGTATCCACTCATCACAACCTTTGGACGTCGTCACACCATGGAGCTGTTCCCCGACCCGTCCTGCAGCACCGGACGCTGCGTCAGATGCCCTTCGTGACGCCTGGCTTTGAAGCAGTTACGGTTCGTGGTGGAAACTTGCCCTCAAGGCCTCTCTGAGGATGGTGTGGGCTTTTCTATTCTTTGCCCCCACTCCAAGGTGAGGCTGCAGCCTGCAGGGAGCACTACTGTGTTTCAATTGAAGGGAGGAAAACAAGCTCTCTCTTTAACTTCAGCCCTGCAGTGCCTGGAGACACACATCCTGCGTGTGAGTGTGTATGTGTGCACCCGGCCCTCCAGTCTGGCCCTTTGCTCCCCATCCTCCCGCCCACCGCTTCAACTTCCCGTGTCCTTGTTTGGTCTCCTTCTGTGCATGAAGAATTTGTGGTAGATATTTCTATATATTACAGTAAAAGCTCAGGACGAGGTGAATAAGGATCCAATAAATCACTCAAACAGACTTTAGCAGCAAACTTACTGTGATTGACAGGCCAGAGTTGCATTGGGTTTCTCTACGTCCCTCCTCTGCATTCCAAAATTTGGTAACTTTCGCCTGCAAAAATGACAAGATGGCAAAGGTTGTGTTCCATGGTGGCGATGACAAAATTGCCAAACTTAAGGCTTCATAATGGAAGTACACAAACCAACGGACAAACAACCACACTAATGGTTTTGCTTCTTATTATCTTTTAAATAAAAAAGTGGTTGGTCCCTCAACTCATATTCCAGTCAGCACTCAGACAGTAACAATGGCCCCCTCATACACAGAGGAGAATGTTGTGGACACATATCAGTTATCTGGGTATCCTCTGTCCTCACCCGAACCTGAGGAATATTAGGAAAATCCCTTCAGACCGGTAACTGATGGTAACCTATACATTACATTACATGTCATTTAGCTGCCGCTTTTATCCAAAGCGACTTACAATAAGATACAAACTAAGAAACAAGAAAGTGTAATTTCATTAAATAAGACGATTTACAACTTGCTGTATATAGAGCCATTACAAGTACAATTTAAGTGCTACAATTTGTGAGTGTTTTTAGGTATAATCTGAAGATACCTCTTAAAATAAACCTTATAGGCACATTATAAACTACGGGAGATCAGAACGACTGCTGAATAGTTTTTCCCAAAGTTGAAAACAAAAAACATTGTTCAGCATGTCTTTTCAGATATTGAAGGGTTGTATGAATTATGTCTCTATTGTCCATGGAGATAAAGATGTAATTCATTTAGAACTGTAGATACTTGAAAACAAGTAAAGCAAAATCTGATGTCTCCTAGTATGAGCGTCCGCAGGGTGCTGAGCACCAGCATCTGAGCCTGCGGATAGACAAGGCAAGGACAGCGAGGAGGTCATCCGCGTGGAGTTCGGACAATAGATCCAGAATGTCCAGTTGTTTGTTTACTTGCTAAGTCGCAGTGATGGCTTACTTAACTGGTTGGGCAATGGGCCAATCATCTTATACGAAGCAATGCTGGAGCTCCAGTTTGCAGCGAGCCGTCCTCACTGTAAGCCTCTTATGAACGTGCTCATGCGTCTCCTGTGCACTAGACTGCCCTGCATGTTAGGGGAGTGATTGAAAGTTTCCCCACACGGTCGCACAATGTATTACGTTCTGCAACACAAACATCCCCCATTCTTACATATACTTATTGTACATAGTAGTGTGCACCGAGCATACAGTCTGGATACGAACAAAAACCTAACCTGTCCCATTAAGGTATTCGGTGATGGAAAGAACCGTAGCATTCAACCCCAACTCCCAGAGTTGTGTTAAAAGTTTTATTTACGGTGACAGTGCATGAAATGAACACAAATTTGACAGGTGACAAACCTGCACATGTTTCATAGTTCCCCCTGGGGGAGTGGGCCCAAATCTCCTCATTTATGATGAGTGCTCGGAGGAAAGATGGCTAGTTATGGTGCTGATGGTGACCCTTAATGTCTGAGCCAAAGTGTGATGTTTGAATCCCATTCAAGGCCCTGGGGTTCCGACTTTTGAGCTGAAGTAATGGGAGCCGCTGGCCTCAGGTTCACCATGACCCAGTTCTGTCTGACAGTGTGGGTGGAGGGAAAAGAAGGGGAAGTGGACAATGAAGTTTAAGTAGCCTGTCCTGTGCTGTCTGAACTTAACCAAAAAGCAGGCTTGCAGGCAAATTAGTGTGGTTACTATCTACTAACTTAATGTGTGGTCAGTTTATCCAACTAACAATTGTTTATTAAACTCATTCATTGGTTGCCTAGCAAAATAAAAATGTGGCACCAAACTGCAATAATTAGTCTGTTCAGGCAACAAAAGGTCTGTTTAGTTTCCCTCACATTTTCCACCTGCAAAACATTCTCTTTCTAATTGCTAGAAAAGAAACTGGAATACCACAGGGTTCTATTCTTGGTCCACTCCTCATCAGTTCATGTATAAATAACCACATGACTATTTTGTTAATTGTTTCCAGTTGATATATAATCACAACATTACATTTATGGATAAAAATGTGATAACGCCATATCGTTAAGAAACTAAATTAAACTATATATTTTTATTTAAAAGTCAATCATGAATGTGTAAATAACCAGACCATGGAGTGTCTATCGTGTCAATGGTCTGTCTGCAGGACGCCAGTCCAAATCCCTGCTTCATTTGCATGATAGGACAGAGAAGTGCTCGATGCTCCTGTGACAACGGAAAGGAGACATATGGCTCTTGAAAAGAATCCTGAGGGTGTCAGGATAGGTGGAAGCTCATGCAGAGAGTGTGTGTATGTGTATGGGTCTGTGCAAGGTTGGGAAAACTAGAGTGAGAGCAAAGTTGTGATTGATGCTTCCACACAAAAGTTAGAAATGCCCGCGTGCGCCTGTCAACAACATCGCCACCTCTGCTGATCTGCATTGGCGAATAGTTGCCGTGAAATTTATGGTCAAGGATGCAAATTTAAGGAAAAAGTCAAACAATTGAAGAGATTTGCTGTAGAAAATGTAACGTCTGTGCACAAAAACAGTCTGAAACAGTGATTTGTGTAGGAGGGAAAGTTGCCCACACATCATTTGTTCATTTTTAAATGACTGAGACACTGTTGTTTTCTGCACAATGACTATATATGCATCTAAAAATAGCACAGCCGTTGCACACCTCATGCTACTCGTAGGCAAACCCCTTTTTTTTTTTGCTTCTTTTTCTTAACCGTGATACAAACACATGAGTGCTGCTGTTTTGCAGAAGTCCTCCCGGGGCAAAAACAATGCGGGGCCTGTGTTTGTGAGCAGGAACACGTGCCGCCCTCAGACTTAGAGAGCAGCTGGCAGCACCATCAAACATTCATGAGAGAGATGGAAAGTCTGTGAAGGACGCCACGGACCCACGGACACACAGAGAGAGAGAGAGAGAGAGACGCACAGCCAGAGTGTGATCTCACAAAGGTTAATCTGCATTAACTCTGAGCTGCTGTTGTTTTTAGGGGGCATCGTTTGGGCCCGTGAGGTGGGCCGAGGTGGGCTAAAAACGAGTTACAATGATGTGAGTTCTCTGTCAAGCTTTGTCTTTCTTTCCCACCACCAAAGTATAAAAAGGCAGGTTAACCTTTGCTGTGTGTTTGACTCTTTTTGGCTCAAGATGAGCTGGATCATCGTCATCGTCAATATGATGAGCATCAACATTGGTTTCCACCTGTCTGCTTTTTACTTTTTTCTTATCAATATAAAAGGATCTTTGTCACTGTAGATTTGGTCAACTTGGCAGGAATGACTCTGTTGGTATTTAGGGTGCTGGTACTGGCATCGTCATTCAGAGTTAATGCCTAAAATATTGTTTGTCATGTTAGTCTAATTATTAGCTTTAGGCTAAACAGAAAAATTACTCCTT
The DNA here is from genome assembly GCF_964276395.1 of Gasterosteus aculeatus. NCBI lineage: Eukaryota > Metazoa > Chordata > Actinopteri > Perciformes > Gasterosteidae > Gasterosteus > Gasterosteus aculeatus. The sequence continues at coordinate 6,529,692 of NC_135692.1, read as the reverse complement.
TTAACAGCTTCTAACATAATCCCTCCACATCAATCATTAACTAGTTTAGCCTTGTTGGCTAAATTTGTAGATGTTTTATTTCACTCGTAGCCTCTTGGGTCCCTATTTTACAAGCTTTGGGGTTTGACTGTCACCCAGCAAACAGCATCACGTTGTGCGTATCTCATACCGAGATCCTGGGAAACGCATAATGGTCCAATCTTAAAACATCCCAATTAAATATGAAGATGGAATGAATGTTCCTGTATTGGGCACATCTCACATGCTTTGTATTTTCATCAACCAACTTCATTTTTTCCGTTACACATTTTCTGATTGCTTTTCACTTCAGTGAGTCACGTCGCGTTAACATTCAGCATATGAGACTGAGATGAATACAAAGAGGAAACCCTTCAGAGGAGCCTTACAGCACGCTTGCAGTATTTCACACAGCTCGTGCAGCATTTCTTTCTCACTTGCCAACGGCACTAAGGGAAAAGGGTCACTGGTTGAATATAGAATCAACCTGTGCCCTTGGATCCATAGGGGCCCAGATATGGGGGATTGAGGTAAGCTTGTGTATGCGTGTACCTGTGTGTGTGTGTGTGTGTGAGAGTGTCCACAGCAGGGAGAAGAACATCTTAGAAAGTTAGGGCGATTAGCCGCGTTAGTGTCACTGCTAATACTGGCCCATATCTGCCATTGATCCTCGTCAGCCCATATGCTCCCAGAAAGCAGTTACGCACACCGAACAGGTCAAAGCTGCGTGTATTTACAGTGATGCACCGCTATTTACAGCGTGGATGCCACTTTGTCTGGGCAGCCATGGACGGCACAGAGCAGTAATAGGCCTAACACTAATACCGTCCCTTGTTCGGTTGAGCGTGCAGCAGCATGTGTGCCGTACTTTCTCTCACCACCCTGCCGTGCAACAGGAGCGTCTCTTATTGAGGCTTTCAGAGGTGATGATGACAAATGTTCATTCAAATCAGCTGGGAACAAGATGCAGCGCGGCCAATGTTATGATAGAAAAAAGGAATGCCTGTTTGCGCGTAGGTCCGTGTGCGAGTCGTGCTTCGCACATTAGGCCAGATGGTCAAGGAAGGCCCTGTTGAGTCCTATCTGATCTGCCTGGCTGTGGAGCTGAAGGTTCCTCTCTGCGCCTCCATCTGCTCGCGCTCAGCGAAGGATCCAGCTCGCTGCAGTAGCGCGGCAGTTATTAGCCGGCTGGGTCTCAGGGACGACAGTAATTAAGAGATGAGACGGACTCTCGCCGTCCTCCAGGAGTCGGGCCGACAGCTGCAACCAATCCCAAAGCCCCTCCGCCCGTCCCGCCTCCGACAACCGTTCTGTTTTTATAGCAGGTCAGAGAGAACATGGCAAAACAAGACAGAGTGCACAGGACCCCCGTCACACCACGGCGTCCTCACACTCCCTCAGTGTCAAACACAGTTCACGCATTTCTCATGTCAACCATTATTTTTTTAATATCCTGTGCAATTTATGCCGACGGCACCGCAGTGAAACTCAAAACATCACTGTTCTATCATACCACGTAAGAATAGGCCCATCAGTATGCAATTCGTAAAATGGATCTTAGCCATTTAAAGGTCAATGCATTGTGTGAAAGTTAGAAATTATAATATATGTGTCATTGTTAGGGATTCAAGCAAGAAGTGCACCCCTAGTGGTGGAAATTATAATATGTGTAATAATGTTTAGTGTTAGAATTCTAGTTTGTGTGTTATTAGATATTAGTTATTACATTAACATGTTAGATGAAGTGAATGCAATTTGAACCAAACACAAGCTATAGTCATGTAAATCATATAAACACTGTACACAGAGAATTCTCTATTTCACAAAATATTTGACTGTTCGTTTTGTATTTCACTTTGTAATTGTATTCCTTATAACGTTGTTTAGTAATTAAATACTTTTTGATTTTTGAATTTAAGCAAGCTGACACTTTTGATTCTTCGTTTCCGGGCCAGGACGAGAACAAAGGAGTGAGGCCTCCCTCGAGGGCTTTCCGAACCCTAACATCATCTTCAATTTGCTTGTGAATACTCCGTCAACAAAAACAATTATTTTATATATATTTATAAAACTAAGAATAGCACCAACTTATCACATTTAAGAGGGTGAAGCCAGTGAATGTTACAAATGTCTGTGTGTGTGCTGGATTACGTCGCAAACAGGGCCATTGCTGATCTAAATTAAATAGTTGCAATAACGAGTTTTATGATCAGATAGATTGTGTAACGTTTGGCCAAAGAAGGGATGAATCTCAATGAGCACTGACTTTCTGCAGAGCCAGCCAATCAGGGCTGATCAGCTACTCCTGTGACGCCTGCAGACGGGTATATTTACCTGCGACGTGACTGAGGTGGCATTTTATGTCGGTGACTGAAGCAATGAGAGCTTTTTGGGCCTCGCTTGTTTCATACCAAAGGTGTTTCTATATGTTCCGTTGGAGACTTCTATTCAATTGATTTGCAGTGGGAGAAAAGCAACTGCTGTGTCTGTAAAAAGGACTATTTCAATCCAGCTACAGAAGGAGGGTAAAGGTAACTATAAATGAACAAAGAGAAAAAGATGAGGCAGATTGAAGTTTGAGAGAAGCAGTCAAGTGAGTGGAGAAGATTAATTTCGCTGTGAGCAGAGGGCGACGTGAGATATTTCTTGATCAGTTTCTCAGCCGATGACAGAATCACAGTAGCACCAAAAGGCGAATGCAGTAAATCTTGGCGGTGTGGAAAGTTCAGCGTGGAGTTTTTCTTCATCGCCGAGGTTCTGGCTGGAATCGAATCGTCAAATTTGGTTACGAAGGTTCCTAATTGAGTGAAATGACCCTGAAGTAGCGTTAGTGGCCGCCATGATAACATAAAAAACCCCGTCATGTCTCCCCTTCATAAAAGACACAGAGTGAAGAAAGAGGAACTGCTGCTGAATACAAAAGCAGACATTAAGCATTGTAAAGCGCTGCAGGACAAAAGCAATCTGCTTTATTGACACAGAGAGATGTATGAGTGCCTTGATTACAGAACCACAGATAAGATCGAAAAGCACGACCTTGGTCATCACCTTTTTTTAATTTCACCCCTCCAGGGATGAGCTCGCGGGAGATACTTGTTCACGATGTGTGTGTGTAGTGAGGACTTCTCTTTCGGCCGCAGCCCCTCCGGACTTCCCTTCACGTTCCCTTTCCCCTACGAGGAAACCCTGTCCACATGCCAACAGCCGTGACGATGGTATTTCGGTGTGACGACACCTAATCTCCGCGTGCTTGTATGTGTGTGTATGTGCACACGAGTACTGGACTTGTGTAAGAGGGTCAGAACCCCCCCCCCTCCCTCACAAATATAGGCACCTGCAGGGAGAGAAAAGCGAGGTAGCTCAACCAGCGATGTGCAAAGCAAGTAGTAGCAAATCGAGCTCCGCGGCCTCTTTTATGGTCTAATGTTCTCCACTGGTCTGTGGAGACTGGCCTTGACCAAAAGTTACAAATATTAACATTTTCACAAATAATATTTTCAGTTACGTTTTGCAATTGCAGGGCTAAAGATTGGTCGGACTCAAGAACTTGGAGGGTGAAATCTGGTGCCCTTGGGACACATTCATCATCTTAACTTGGTGTGTTTGCATGCTAGTGTTTACTAACTAGTCATGACAAAAGGGAGAAAGTTTGACCTGATAATGGTGATAAAGGAAAGGTCTGCAGGGAGTCAAAACTAACCCCTAACCCCCTCAAAAAGAAATGTTGTTCACGATTACCAAAGTAGAAGAATTGTGGTTCATCGTCTGGGATGAATGTTTATGGCAATCCTGTAGTTCATGGACCATCTCAGTGACAAGGAGAGCAACGTTACCACGTGAGGCCCAAAATAAAGATTTGGAACGTTTCAGAATTGAATGCAGTATAATACTCTACTTTCTTTAATTAATATTCTTTCGCAAAGCACTGATAGGAAGCCCGCCCAACTTGTTTGTTCTTCTCACACGTTAATCAAACCCGCCAGTCCCCATGTTCAGTGACTTCAACCAATTAAAAGATTTACACATAACAAGTCCTAAATCTGTTAAAAGTCTCTGCAGTGTTCTCACGCAGAGGCAGCCATGTGATTGTACGTTTCCACGCTTTACAGCGTCCATTTGGCTGGAATTCCAGGAACATTCACACGCTAGAAGTCTATTTGAGGCTGGTGTGTAGGTTGGGTTGACGATTGGTCATAATATATTAACCTCTCTCAGCGCTTCAGGTCCTGCATGCTCTCTGCCCATGTGGGTGCGTGTGAGATAAAGGGGGAAATATGGCGAGAGTTGGACAGCGTGTGCTTCCATGTATCTCTTGCATAACCTCCGACGTAATGTTTCCACACAGCGGCGATCTTCTATCTCCCTGTCTACGCCAGCTCGGCCATCAGCGTGTATCCGCCCGGGCTTTAAATACAGATTCCCGCAGGATTAGTTTAACACTCAGATCAGCCCCCCACACGCACACAAAACCCCACTTTAATCCCAAATCCGCCCCCCCTCCACCCTGAGGTCAATCAAAAAGTTCCAGGTCACAAAGTTATGGCGGCCTGGTGCTGTGCTCTTCCCACTGGCTGAGCATTACGCTGGCTGACAGGGGGGAGAGTTGTCTCTGCTGGGGACAGTTGCCGAGGGTCAGACGCTGTTTACTGAATTACTCTTCCACACGCACACATCCTGCACACAGACACACACTGCTATCCGTTTCACCGACACATCTTCACCTCTCTGAAGAGGATTGTTAACATTCATTGCCAAGCTTCGGCCTTTTTTTTCTGTAACCTTGGCCTTTACTTTCACAACGATGAGTTTGTATGAACTAAATTGCTGTTATCTTTTATTGAAGCATTGTTGATGTGTTGACATGGACAAAATATACCGTCTTTGGCCCTTGTTCTATTAAAAAAGACAACACCCTTACTTACTGCATAAAATATAAAATGTGTGTAAAAACGTATGAGTGCAGATTAATGGTTGGATTATGTCAGTTTCAAAACAAGCAGTTTAGCCGTTGCCAATTGTCTTATTCCCTAGTATTCCCCATTTGTAGGGAAATAGTCTACAGTGAGTCACCTGTGATTTTGGTAATAATCCCAAATCAAGTTTTTCTTATTAATAAGTTTGGCTGCACAAAGGGTCCTTTCTCAATGTGGAGCTGCTTTTTTTTCTCCATGTCGCTTTGCCCGTTTTCCTTACATGTCATTTAGCTGACACTTTTATCCAAAGCGACTTACAATAAGTGCATTCAACCATAAGGATACAAACCCAGAAGAGCAAGAAACAAGAAAGTGCAATTTCCTCAAATAAGCCAATTTACAATTTGCTATAGACGAGTGGCGTTTTAAGTACAATTTAAGTGCTACAATTTGTTAGTCTTTAGTCGAGGTAGAGTCTGAAGAGGTGTGTCTTTAGTTTGCGGCGGAAGATGTGAAGGCTCTCTGTGGTCCTGGTGTCATCAGAGAGCTCGTTCCACCATTTCGGAGCAAGGACAGCAAAGAGTCGTGATCTAGTCGAGTGTTTTGCTCTCAGTGAGGGAGGAACGAGTAGTTTATCAGATGCAGAGCGGAGAGTGCGGGTCGGGATGTAGGGTTTGACCATGTCCTGGATGTAAGCTGGACCCGATCCATTCACAGCATGGTACGTGAGCACCAATGTTTAGAACTGGATGCGGGCGGCCACCGGTAGCCAGTGAAGAGAGCGGAGGTGTCACGGTGTGGTTCACTTCCTGTTATATATTGTAGTTTTCTGCCACTCGTGTCCCCGGGTAACTTCACTTCCTGCCTTGTCTCGTCATCCCCTGTGATCGTCTAATAGTTTCCACCTGTGTCCAATCACCTGCACCTCCCTTGTGTATTTAAGCCGTGTGTCTGTTGTCACTTGTCGCGTCATTGTCTTTTGCCACGCATGTCCTTGTCTATTGTCGTGGATGTTCATAGTTTCCTGCCTGCTGTTTTTCCCCTGGTTCGTGTGTGTTTTTGCCCCTTGGCCTTTTGATTTTGCCTTTTGACAATTAAAGTCTTTTGCTTTCTGAGAAGTCTGCGCTTGAGTCCTGCCTCCACCACCCTCATCCCTGACAGGAGGAGTGTAGTAGTGTGGGAGAATTCCCAAGAAATTGGGAGCTCTTGGATTCCATCAAAAAATAAAAAACCCAAGATGCATCAAATGGCAATTGTCCTTCAACCTGGAGTGTCAGAATAGTTCTCCCTATCAGGTGTCTTGTGTATCATGTTCTCATTTACCATGCCCCCCTCTCCCTTTTTCCCTTTTTTACTCCACTCTGTAGCTCTCCCTTGCGTTTTTTTCTCCCCTTGCTTTTCTCCCCTGCAGTAATAAAGCGACACATGCCGTCAGCAATGAGAGCAAAATGCATTTCAATCCCGTCCTCGCTCAGCTACAGAGCAGCGCCACCAAATCACAAACACCTGTGACGCACACTCATTATGTTCTGCCCTTTTCTGGTCCGACAGGAATAGAATTTCCGCTTCACCCAGTGCCTTTCATTCTGTCATCTCACAACAACAAAAAAAACAAACTGGAGAGAATCGTGAGCCCGGGGAGGACGCTGAGCTCACGGATAGAAGAGACGGGCATAAAGAGAACATGTGGTTGACAGCCATTGCTTTGCTAATGTGGTCCTCTACGGAGATAATGCCGCACCAATGACACGAAAGGTGTTCACTCAAACGGGATGTGGGGTATTTGTTTGCGTGGGAGTCCATTTTCTGCAGAGTGGGTCGGGAGGGAGTTCGCCTGTTCCCGAGTCCTCCTCGATTTTCTATAATGTGCTTGTTCCTGCTGCTAAAGGGCTCACAAGCAAACGGGACTGGGTCACATGTCGGTGTTCACCAAACAAACCACCACACACACAGAGACGACCGGCACCGAAGGTCAGAGGTCAGGAGAATCTTCTGTGACTGTAAAAATGACAGTAAATCACTTTGACAGATCTTCATCTTCCCTCACATTCCCTCCATTAGATCTTAGTGGGCATTTAAACTGGGCTCCAGTTTGCCCAGTAGTCCATTCCTTTGGACAGCAACAGCTTTGCCACTGGCAAATTTCCACAAACCTTGGTTACCCTTTCATGATAAATGTCTTTTCATCACGACATTTCAAGTGTGAGTTTCCACTGAAGTAATGGTCACATTAGTACGTCCTGTGAAACCTCTAATAGCAAAAAACAAGATGGCGATGGCCAAAATGCTCAAAGCTTCTAAATCAACAGTGACTGTGTGCACTTGCTTTATTCAAGTTGGACGTGGAAGATAAATTAATGTATTGCTTGTTGGACTTTGATGAAGCTGCAACTGTAGTGTGGCTTGCTAGCGGGGCCAAACTAAATAAAAAGCATTAAATGCTGTTGTTAACTAGTGTGTGTAAGCTAAAACAGTTGGTTTTATTTTACCTGTCGCTTTGTCATCAGGTCAGACTGTCTTTGCAACTTGCAGCTGGCCAGTTTGTTGTTGTGCTGAGCTCGTCACTTGGTGTGTTAAATTCTTGTGTTCAAAATCCAAATCGGAATTTCTGACTGCTTTCAAAGATTAGTGGAGTACTACTGAATTACTACTACGTGTGGAATTGAGTTGTTTGTCAGTATGTTGCTTTTACTACAGTAAAGACTTAGTGTGTGAGACCGACTAGTGGTGTGAAAGGCAGCAATGATAATGACACTATTCATTAAGACATGATTCACGGGCCAGTCCGCTTTTAATAAAACTATTTACATCTAACGCAGGAAAACACGCTCAAAGAAGCTGTCTTCATTACTTTTGACAAGGGGAAAGACAACTGCCACAGAATTCCAAGGCTTAAAATAAGAAGACACTGTTTGATGTCCGTTGCAGAAACGTAGTTCAAACTAACCAACATCTCTTTGAAGTCACCCTGCACATTTTTATCATGAAGAGAAATTCTTCAAATGCGTTCTGCTTGTCCAATTACAGCAATGCCTTCACAGACAGGCTGGGGAGGACTGGAAATATTGCCATTTCATTATTAATGCGGCCTTGTCACATTTGGGGTTCACCTTGTTTTGTGCACAGTTTTTCTTCACTTCACTTCCAATCTGAATCCTTTGTGAGCCGCTGGGACAGAGCTTCACTCACACCCTCTGGGGAGCTCTGTGTTGTTTCTCTTATCAAACCGTGAGCCAGCAAGTATTTAATCCTGGTGTTTGGAGGTGGCATGAGGGGACAGGGCTTATTCAATCAGTGACCCTGGAGGCACTTCTGATATCTGTGCTGCTCGTCTTCTTGTGTCGTGTAGTCCTTGTAATTCGAAGAAAATCTCCCGAGGTCTTTTTGGGTGGACAGCATGGTCAGCTGATCAATTATATGATCACAAAGCGGGTGCAACACATGTACAAGTAAGTTCAGAATATTGAACCAAGCTCACCTCAACTTGTATCTTTATCCACTTGTATCTTCACAGTTAGATTGCTGCTTCTTCACTTTCTAACTTCTGTCAAATAATTGATAAAACCCAAGTAACCAGAGGCTACCTTAAACAAGTTTGATGTTTGATGTATTCAGGCAACAGTCGGTCCAAACTTCTCTACGAACAGAACGGCAGAATTATTTAACTGAGTAGATTCAATAGAATATTACATGATGGTTTACGTGCACCACGAATGGTGTGCTAATGAGCAGCAATGCAAGCTAACAAATGCCAGCGGTGTGGCTATGGATGGCCCATCGCTTTGTCCATCGTGAAAGGTCAAACGGTTGCTTTTTATTAGGGAGGTCAATTGTTTGTTTTTTTAAACTAATTAATCGCACATTTCGCAATTGCGATTAATGAATATCGTTGTTACAATGTTGCTTTTAATCAATGTTTGTTTTTCTTCTAAAGCCTAAATCTTAAAAGTAATGAGTAATCACAAAACATTTATTTTAACACTGTTGTTTAATTGTTATTTTAAACACAAAACCACGCACATTTGATGGTCTTGGAGACAGAATTCCACCTCCATCATTTAACAGCTGTGTTTGAAGCACCAACAATCTCCCCACATTTAGCCAAGACGTTTTCAAACCACGGTCTTTAAGGGACACAGTGGTGGTCCTCTGCAGATGTTACATGCTAGGCTAAGCTAGCCTAGCAGCTAACTTAGCATAGCAGTGCTTTAAGTGGTCCGTTTGCTACTCACCCCCCTTCTGTTTGACATGTGGAGTAATTCCTCTGCACAGGTCTCTGCTGTATGTTGAGCCTCTGTTTGTTTTACTTCCAATGCAAAAAGCGCTCTCCATCTCGATGTAACTGACTGCAGCTAGCGCCCGTTTCGTTAAACTTCCGGTTCAAACAAACGTACGTTAACTACGTTAAAATATTTTTTTGCATTAATTCGGCCACATTAATTGCATAGATTAATGCGTTAATGTTGACGGCCCTACTATTTATTCTATCAAAAGTACAAATGGCCATTTTCTAATGTTGATGTGAACTGCCTTTAACTATAAAAACTCATAATGAAAGGGTTGAAGTTGTAAGACAAAAACAGGCCGTGGTAGAGGCCTGTCGATCTCCCTCGCTGATCCTCATTGCTTCTTGCCAGATTGTGCTCCTGCTGCAGGAAAAGGAGAGCATGGCGCTTCTTAACCAGTATGAAAACCGCTGAGCCTGTGGACACATTTAACTTTTTCTTCCAAATTAATAAAGATAAAAACAGTATTTTTTTTCAGCCTCAGCATTTTGTGGAGTGTCTATACATGTGATGAATTTGGCATTTGGTGTAGGAGACTGGAGTGTGGCCCTGAGGTTTGGGAGCTGAAACCCTGCAGAAGAGACAACGTTGGACAGTTTGGTACTGTAAGTGCAAAATCAGGGAAGTAATCCTTTCTGTGAGGAACATGTTGGAGCTGAATGACAGTGTCACAGTGACTTACCAGAAGGGGAAATGATTTCAGAAACTTGAGCACCATTGCGGTTATGCAAAAGTATGTGAGTGGCAGAAAAACAGGAACACGCAGCTCAGCGTTTTGTGATTTGATTCTGTGCTTGAGTATGATGACGGGTTCAGGGCCTGTCTAGATCTTTCACACGGTATAGCTGACCTGTCCAAAGTCCCGCCCCATTTCGATCTGTGCTCCAATAAAAGTTGAGCCAGTCTGGACCTGGCAAATAACCTAGATATGCTACAGCTGTTCAAAGATAACGTAACGATCTCAGTCACGTTAACACGGTGTTGGAATCTTCACAGACCTTTTCTTTCTTTGTGTGAGCCTGTGCAGAGCAACTTTGCTGCATTCAAATTGGAAAAGAATTATCCCCATAAGTCGAGCTTCTCCCGCCCATCTACAACGTGAGCGACAGAAGGAATATAATCCTTTGAGCTCTCACGTGGTTCATTTCAGCTACGGTGCCATCATGTGCCAGGAGACAAGGCCTCAGGAAACACGGCAACTCCAAAACCCAGAAACGCTCCCAAACAATCCGAGGGGAACACCACACGCTACTACAGTGTGCACATGTGGTCATAGTGTGCTGTGACATGGCGTCTCGGAGTCAGAACTTCTGAGCCCAGATCCTCTGACGGAGTCAATGTGCCAAATAAACTCTGATCTTTTTTTTGGGGGGGGGGCTGTCACTGCAACAGCTTCCTGTTGTGGGAGGACTGGGGGCTGCCACGATCTCCATTAGATCTTTGGCCGTGCCGATTACAGATATTCCAACTGCGCTCGTCGTCAATGGGCCAGCCGGCGCTCTTAATCCACTTCCTGCCCCAGTGTGTTGCGTGAGCCCGATGAGCCAGATGTTGTGGTTGTGCGAATATATCCTCCTGCGTACATCGCGTTATGCAACTTTTTAAACCACGTTTTCCGTATCAAACGCGTTCGTCCTGTGGGTGCAATTCGAGGAGGTCGAACAAGTAAGTCGTCCCTCGCCACGATTTAACCCTCCGGCGGAATGGAAACCAGCTGTCGGTGCCTCGGCCTCTCAGGTGCGTCTCCGCTGGTATCGATCAGGGTCTGCTCTGGCTGTCGGCCTGCCTGCAGCACACATGCAGATGCAGAATCATAACCCCATAACTCCTGGAGACTAGAGAGATTAAGTTCCAACTCTCAAACGGTTAATCAATTTCAATTACCCTCCATGTGATCAATCATATTCTCATTAATGTCTGAAGCGTGGCACACAGCTGCGAAGCTGATTACCTCTGAGGCTTCCAATTTGAACAGTTTTATCGCTCATGTCCTTGTGAAATACCTCTTACATTCTTGTAGGAAGCCCGAGCGGCTGGTTGAGAGCACGCTGCTCTGCTGTGTAACGCAAGAGATCGGAGCCGAGAATACTCTTCTGCTGAGCCCCTTCGCCTCAACATCTCCACCCTGCGCCTTTAAAATGCAGAAAACAATCCTGCCTCAAGGTCTGAAGTCGAAATAATCTGTTCATCCGTCTGTGATTTCACCTCAAGTGACGGATTTTTGTCATGTTTGGGGAACGGAGGTTACAATTAGTCACAGCAGAATGAAAGAAACAGCAGCGCTTTCGGTTATCACTCCAGCGTTACGTCTTCACTCTGCTCGGGGTCAGTTTGTCCACTTCCTGTGAGGAAGAGCAACGAGGCAGAAATACTGTCAAGAGGGTTCACCTCCCCTGTAACAGGAGCCGGACATAGAGACCAGACAAGCGTCTCCCCCCCCTCCCCCCTCCTCTCTCTCTCTCTCTCTCTCTGAGGTTTTGACTTCTTTTGCTCCCCTGTATTGCTGGTATTGTAGGATCATGAGTTTCAGAGGTTAAAGGTCAGCGCGGTTTGCACAGGGTATAATACAGTAATAACAAGGAAACTGGAGGACAGTTGGATTTTTTTTAAACTCAGTATACAGCCATGATTCGTCATGTTCAAACGACAATTCCAGATTAATTAGTTTTTTTTGTGTTTATTTCAGTAACAGGACTATGGAGTTGTCGAGTTGTATATTATTTTAATTTTTTTTTTGTCTTCCAAATACATCTGGCTAACCTGTCACTGTTGATCGTTAATGCCACAGCTTGGTTTTGGTTCACTTTGAGTTACAGGCAGGCAGCCCTGACGTCCCACCACTGCTGAAACATAAATAAATCAAGAAAAGTAACACACACACATACACACACTGCGCCGCCAATAAAATGGGCTACGGTACCTTTTTTATAGGCGAGGTAATGCAACACCTTTCTAGCATCATTCACAGTGCAACAGAAGACTAACAGTCTCTCCAATGAATCCATATTGTTTCTGATAGGCGAGTCGTGTGCACCACCCGAGAGGCGAGCGATCTCCGCTGTGACCTGCAAATCAATGGGCAGATGGCCTCTCCAAATCTCATATTGCATTAGTATTCAAAAATGTTGTCTGATTGCAAAGTAGGCCGCGTCACCTCGCCACCGCTCGGTTTGCGTGCGTGCCGTTACTCAGAGCAGCTGCCTGCAGACGAATCCTTTGGCTCTGATTAAACCCTCAAAGCTTTGGCCCTAATGTGCACAACGCCGAGGGGAGGGAGGGGGGGGGGGGGAGGAGGAAGGGGCATGACAGGCTATTGGCAGATGAAGGAGACTTTTGACACAAAGAGTGCAGGTGACCTTGTGGAGCCGCCTGGCAGCTAACTAGATAACAGCCGCTAACCAGAGGGGGATCAATTCTAAATTCGGTCCCAGCAACCTCAAGCAAATGTGTGCGAGCTGAAGACCGCGAACACGTCGTCGGTAGAATAAATATGTCAGTTTGCACATTTTCGAGGAACTGGTCTTCCAACACAGCCAGCGAAAAACAACACTAAAAGTTACTGTCTGTCTGACCTTGAGCGTCTCTCTCACACACACACACACACACACAGCAGTCATTAAGACCTGGTCCCGTATTGTGCTGGGACTGCAGTGAGGGCTATTACAGTCCCTCGTTCTGTCTCTCAATAATGCATGATTCATTAGCCAACTCTGAAATAGAGTGAAACTGAGCACAGGGTGGAAACTAAAGAGGGACTCAGTAGGTAGCCACGGTCTTCCACAGAGACCTGCACACACACAGCATGCGCTAACATACGGCGCTCAGATGTGGTGCTCAGATATCATCGTCTTTTCTAGAGTTTTTGTATTCTGCTCTTATGAATGGAGCAAGGGCTTAGTTGAGCATTTAGATACGTAGTGCACTAATGTGAAAAAGGCCCAACGAGCTGAAACTGACACACCTAAAGCTGACGCCGAAGGGCCACATAGAGCGTCCTACTTTGATGAGCTGGGAGTGGTAAGGTTTTGTTGTGGAGCATTTAGCAGCCAAAGAGCCAGACATTACCCTCAGCAGTAGGTGGAGACCAAAACAGACCACCAGGTGGCCAGAAACCCCCCAATGCTAATGTTTCTCTGTATCAATGTGTTGTATGCATTGGTTAAGCAACACAATAAATACTTTGAGAGGGATTCAAAGAACAACATACAGAGAGAGAAAGAGTATCGTCCATGAAAGGGGAGCATTCAGCCCTGCTTCATTCCCTACAGAGGCTGCAGGCCCGGGCTGGAGTTTCACCTCGTTCTGGCCCAGTGAAATACAAACCCCTCTCATCACAGACCCCATTCCCACCAGAAACACATTATTGATCCCTCTCTGCGACCCCTTCAGGTTTTTTATTATTGCTCAGGTGAAAATGGAAAAAAAACAGGAAAGCAGCAGCACGTAGCCTAACAAGTGCACTGCATTGTGGGAACCTCGGCTCCCCTCTGGTGTGGAGGATGACTCCTCCTGAAATCACTCAGAGCTCCAGTGGCTGCACACAACTACGATGCTGTACTCGATCTGCCCTTGTGCCAATAATGAATACATGGATACACAAACACAAGATGGGATTGTGAATTAGCTTTTGATGGCAGCTGCTGTCGAAGTTGAAGTGGAGCTCCGCTTGCATAAGCGTCCCACTGTCCTGCTGAGAACCGTTGTGCTCATCGGACTGCCCGGTTTGCCATAACTGAACGCTTGAAGATACGCCGACAAAACACGAACCAAGCGGTGACGTCAGCCCGTGGGCAGCGTCCCCTCTCGGTCGGCATGTGGGGGAAACTTGCTGTCGGGTGCGAATCCATCATTTGCATCTTGGGCTCTAACTTTGAAACAGAAGCAAGGAGCTTTTATGTGTGTTACAAATAATATTTAAAATCTCGTGATGCGACTTTGAGGGTCTAGTTAATGGTCGTGTGATAATCCCTCTGGCTTTCCTTTCCTCTTTGCCCTTCCTCCGAAGTTTTCACGCGATGACTCACCATTGTTGTTGTTGGAGGAGTTTTTATTAAGCAGCTTGAGTGACATCAGTTGTTTTTTCGCGCCTTGTATTAACGGCAGCAATCTGTCTTGTTCAAGATCACAGATGCAGGTTTGGATTTGCAGGCGAGCTGCAGATTGCTCAGAGTGATTAGGAGATGCACTCATGTATTTCCATCATTATTTCCACAGTAGATGGTGCACGTTGACGTAGAGGCAGAATTATCTCCGGTGGGAGATGAGAGTGCCAACTTCTACACTCCCCTGAAAAACGATAGTAAACACAATCAAAATGTTGTGTAGCATAGTTATTGTTATTAAAAATATAGAAATCTACCAGAAAAGTGAGCAAGCTTGGCCTTAAAAATAATTACTAAAGCTTTTATAAACATCTAACACATGCACAATGTGAAAGTTGTTGTCCGGAGTGGCGAACCCAGGGAGAATGGGCCGTTATCATTTTAGTACAGCCTGTAATAGCAGCTTAAACACCAGCTCTTTCTCCCGGGAGTCGGTGGAGACCAAAACAGAGCTGGAAGGATGTTTAAATGAATGTGATTACGTTTCTCTGTCATCATTTTGGCATAATAATGTGATAACACATCAATGATGTGTTTACAGCTTGTTTAACATTCCCCAAATGGCCAAAAACAAATGAATTAGTGTTGCATTAAAGCAAGCCACAGTGCCCTACTTTCATATTTTCATATTTTAATAAGATCCATTCGCAGCACATAAGGTTTAAGGAGGATCAGTAGACATGTTATTTGTAATATTTTGGATTAATATAAGAGATGAGATAATTTGAGTTAAAGTTAAATGGTACAACTTGGTGAACACTATTCTGTTTCTCAAAAAACAAGCATTTAAAAAAATTCTAAAAATAAGATTATTGCCCTGATGGTTTATTCCATAGATTTGGCCCATACGCTTATCTTGAGAAATGATCTCCCTTCAGATTAATTAGTGAATGTGTGCTGCTGGTACTGCATGCCTCATCACCACACTAACATATTGATGGGTAATGACCAGAGCAATTATCAATAACCCCTCTGATTAACGCGGCATGTGTGTGCAATGTGTTCCGATGTTAGTATCAGCAGACATGATGGCAACCCGGGGAAAAAGGAAAGCATACATGCTTCTGTGTTTAGTTCATCCTGCCCTATTCGGATCACATGCAGAAGTACACATTGACCCCGTAGACAAATGGCACCGTGTTCTGGACTCAGTCATGTGAGTGCTTTACGCACACACAAATACGTCTTATGCTCTTATGGACCCTGTTCTGAAAGCAGGTTTGCCCAAGCTGTTTGTACTGGCGTCGCTCCAGACGGCAGCAGCTCGCGCTGTGACTGCAGCCCGCTGAGAAGGGGGAAAAATCCACAACATTTTATGGAAAGAAGTAAAGATAAGAAGTGCAATCTGTCTAAAGGGGAAAAAGGGCAAATATTATAAGTGTAAAGAAGGAGGCGTTTACACAACAGAGTGAGGAAATAGGGAAAGAATGGAGAGAGACGTGGTCGGCGGTGGAGGGAGGGAGCCCATGCAGGGGCATGTTTGGGTTCATTTCTTGACCTCTTGTTTCAATCGGGGGCAGATTTGTGATTAATGGATTCTCACACGGGCACGGAATCGCTCAGCGCTTCCCTGCGACATTCTGCTCTATCTGTCCTCTCTTACCGGGCCCCAGTTCAGGGCTGCCGGTGTCTCTCCGCCTACACACCGTAGGTCAAGGCAGACAGTAAACACAGCGCTCAGTAAATGTCTGTAAGGACTTAACTCAGAGGGAGACGGTCGACCGCTCTGGGCTGTGCAGCGAGAAGCTTATTTATTTGCGTCTAGGTAAGCCAAAGCGAAACCTGGACTCGCTTTGCTGGTTGGGCTGTGGACTAATGTAGGCCCAAGCTGATTGTTGGTTAATTTCACACCGGAAACTCCAAGCCAAGACCAAAGTTTATGGTGTCCATGGTGAGATGTTGGCAAGATGTTCATTTTGTAGCTCCCCTGGGATCGAGAGGTTGATTTGTCTGAGAGTTGATGTGTTCGTACATTAAAGCAATCCTTTCACAAGTTGTTTCAAATATGTGAAGGTTAATTGTAGCCTTTTGATGGCCTAAAAATGTCTTGTTGATTCCTTGTTGAGTTTGACCTCTCGTATAACTCCTGATTGCCCAAGAAAAGGGATTGAGTTGCAAACTGTGCCTTTAAAGAAACAAGATTTTGTTTTCGGTCTAAATAATCTGAACCATTCAATGTCCTTATTATGCACCTGTAACAGTCAGCTGCGAGTGTGAGTGGCTTTGTGAGGATGTATGGAATTACATTGCTGCCCAGACCCGCCTTGTTTGGTGTGTTAATAACGTTAGCTAAAAGGCACTAAACACAAATACCGTTGAGGCTGATTGGAATGTTTTTTTTGACTCGATGGTGGTGCTGGATAAAAAGTCATCGCGGCACACTTTATCCATCCATTATTTTTTTCCCCCCAAGAAAAACCCAAGATCAACCTAAAGGTGGCGCTGAAGGAAAGGCCACCTGCTTATCAACATCGCTGGTAGTCATCCTCTGGGGACCATGAAAGTTTGTACACGTTATTGTGCCAATCCATCTGAACAGCGTTGAGATATTTGAGAGGACAAGTGAAACCGGATGAAATTCAAGTCCGACCAGCAAGGCCAGAATTATTCAAACCTGCTGCTAACACAGCTAACAACTACATTTAGCGCTCAGTAGCTGATTGTTCAAAGAATCAAAGCACTCAAATGTTCCTACCACATTATTTACTACAAATTGTATTATATCGATACCCGGGATGTTGGAATTATCCCATCTCACATTGTAAACTAAGCTGTTGGTGTTAAGACTGGGTCTCTGTGTCCCACTAGGCAGTGATATTTCCCAACACCAGCAGCTTGGTGGGATTGACACAGCTCAGCTTCATTGTGGCGAGTACTGTAAGGACCCTGTGTGGCCTTTTGTATTGTACTTATAGGAGGTGGCACGACAAAGGGACACACAACGTTGGTTTTGGACGGTTACAGATGGGAGGGAAGCTGAGCCATTAAGGTCCTTATAGCTACTGTGGATGTCACAGAGAATCCACACGTCTGTGAAAGCTGTAAAAACTATAAGTGTGAAGTCTGCTGCTACAAAAAACCATCAGCTCCTCAGTGGTGAGAAACACCAAAAAAGAAGCTTCACAGCAGTTGAGCAAATACTAACTTTTCAGGTTTAACAATGATTACACTTAAAGAAATGTTGATGCTGTCATGTTGACGTCACTTTTTGTGATTTCGGCGGTGTTAACGGGCCATTCCAGGTAAAAAAACATATTTACTGACCCATGTAGGAGGGGGTTCATTTCAGTGGACATTCTTACCACAAGATCAGACAAAAGCTAAATTTGAGCCTTTTTTCTCAAATAGATTTTTTAATAACACATTTTACTTTTTGTCAATTGTAATCTTACAAATGTCCTGCTTACGACAATACGTTCTCAATTGATTACCCGCTAACCATGAGGGTGTTTGTTAACCGTCAGAACAGTTTATGAACAGAATAGACAAACAAAATAAAAAATGATAATTGGTTAGTTTTTCCGCTGCACATAGATGTTTTTAGAAAATAGCTGCGCTGGCGTTCTTCTTTGTTTTTATCTTCCAAGCAAGGCTTATTGCCTCGTGGCTCTAGTGTCATACTTTATGTACAGACCTGAAGGTGGCGTGGCAATAAAACTAGATCTGACTATTACATTGACCTATACGGATAGCCGATAAAGCCATGCAGTTTCAGTTTAATGCGTGAAGGGATTTCTTGGGAGCGATATACCCGTGTCTGGCACTTTAACCAAATGAGGTGAATACTCACATTCACAAATGATGGCACAGGATATAAAGAGCTTTCAGGAGCAATTTCTTCAGCAGAAAGTAGTTCCAAAAAAACCTCTTACAATCTGAACAATATGTACCCAAAACTATCAACATGACCAAATACCACAACGTCTGTTTTTCTGATCCTTTTAATAAAAGATCATGTTGAATATTTACCTGAATATTGTCTAATTACTGGGCTGAATTGCACTCAGTAGCAATACCAGCCAAACAGCAACGTCACAATTACCCCACCCCTGAAAAAACAACGTTTTTCTGCACTGCGCTTCATTTTTGTGTTCTCACGCTTCTTTTTGCTCAGCTTATCACTTTTCTCCATTTCCATTAAAGAACATACATCAGCGAAATATGGCTCCACCATCTCTTGTTACCCCACACACTGTGTCAGCTCTCCGAAGCAGAGAGCATTGCTCCTGCTGCAGGAGGACATGGAGACGAGGATACAGACAACGCACATTCGTCTCATCGAAAATGTCTCGAGCAATTCACTGAATATTCAGCATTTAAAATGGGGAACCATTATCCTCAACGCACATGAAGGATCAAGACTTCTAGCTCATTCACCCAATTGGTCTGCTGTTTATGACCATTAACCTCATCAGAGCTGCTTCCTCTATTTCTCCTCCCCATCACGTTTGTCTCTGTGGCCGATTTAATACTTTCTTCCTCCTTTGCATTTTAAACTACCAACTGTGGAGAAAAATCCAAATCCTCATTGCCATTTAAGGAATGAGATCTGACATTTGTCAGAGAAATAGCACTTGAGCGCTACTCGGGGCGATGTGTAAGAATAGTTGCCATGACTACATTTACATCGTTTCTGGGAAAGAGCACTGAGGGCTTTTCAATAGAGGCTCTGTGCAAATTCAGGCCGTTCAAGTGGAATGAAAATGCAATGTTTTGAGGATACATTGCAGCTCGTGCATGCTGATCGGCCCGTTAATATATTGTGCTGAGGATGCGTGTTCTTTTTTGATAATCTGACATCATCCTCATGATGCCCAGGGATGGATCTCACACCGACAGGCGGGAGGGAATGACGGAGATCAGTTTAAAAGGAGCGTGCGGCGTGTGCGTGGGAGGAGGTCAGAGTCCAAATGAAAGAGGGGGGGTGTGCGAGGGGATGAAAATACAAATCACAATGACAGGGACAGCCTGCCTACTGTAGCGCACTCCATTCACTATGCATGGAAATGTGACACATTCCCACCGCAATGGATGGCACTCACTTTAAAGCCCATTCCATCCACAAGCGCTGGCTGTTCACCTCAGAGCGTAATTGAATTTTTCAGAAATTCGATCGGATGGTGCAAGGGCACAGCTCTGCCGCTGTGAGGCGGGAAAACAACAACAAACACAGAGCGATCCTGTGCCTGTTATTAGGCTTTGATGCGACTCTGTTCTGCCCCGTTGGCCGATTCGTGACACAGCACCCGGCATGCTAAACACAGGCCCCCACACACCCCTCCAACATGAAACCAAACAGTACAGCAGGATGGTATTTAAATAGGAGGAGCACGGATGATCCCCCCTATTGTGTAACCTTCGTTCTCCTCCAGATGGCTGGATATGAAGCGGTCCAGGGGTCACGACACTGTAACTCGGGCTCATGTGTGAAACCTCTGGCTGCTACATGTCAGGCACACGCTCATTAAACCACACAAACACCATCTCGCCCCCCCCCCATTATGTTCAGACGCATGGCACGAGTCCCAGCTTCTGGATGTTGTCGGTGAAGTCCAAGAAGTCAAACATTTCTGCTGCGTATGTATTAGTGCCGTTCCTGGTCCAGTGAAAACAACACTCTCTGGCCTCCCTCATGCGGCAGCGTTTGTAAACAGACTCGGGGAGGGGGCAGCACGTGACACCGGACCCCCAGACTCCAGCGAATGAGAATAAGAATGAAGCAGGTGCTTGAGCGTGAGTGCGTGAAGCTATAAATTCCAGCGTGCTGTGAGATGTTGGATTGCTTTCTCTACAGATCCGCTCTGAATATTAATTGAGTGGCACCTCTTCTTTCACATTGGCCAAGACTGTATTTCGATAAAAGAGCAGGAAACCCTGTGTTGCAAGAAACAGTATTGGTACAACATTCTGCTCAAACAGTACTGCAATCAGCCATAAACATGATAACATTGTCTTAACAGGGTCAAGTTCTCTTTCAGGATTCAGGGGATAAATCTCTGCAGAGCTGCATAACCTAGAAAATAAAGAAGTATCTGCTTTATCCTCCAACTGACGATCTGTGAAAGATCTGAGCTCAATAGACGTGTCGGGCTATTTCTTTCTGTGCGCCTTTCTTTGTGGGTGTGGATGCACAGATTGGGACTGCGTCAAAACAAGTGGCACAGTGTTGAATATTGACGAAGACAACTGGATGGGCGAGGGAGACGCCCGCGTGTGGTCAGGTGTCGTGACAGTTCTCCCGAATCTCACAAAGGGGTCTTGATGCCTAAACCGAGCTTCTGTTTTGCAGCGTGACGTCGCCCTGAAGCAACTTGAAAGGCGGGGAACTCGTCTCACTCGGAGCAAAAGATTGTGCCTTTTCGACTGTTGAGTGAAGTCACCTCTTCTAACATTGCTGAAGCTTTGAAGTCCACTGGAAAAGACAGGATCTAATAACTCTACCCGAGCTCTCTCGGTGTTAGTCAAATAGCCAAAAGACATGAATGCCGTGTGTGTGACCGCGTTCATTATACAGCAGGCTCACATGAGTAGTGCTTTTTTAGTTCAGTGGTTCAAGAATCCAATTCCTTTCCTCATAAATACTGTTTCTTGTTATGCTTTTCTCGGTAAGCAAGCAAAGAGCCCATATTCATATTCCCTCTGTACTCTTACATTTAATCCCCTACAAGTACTGAGCATGAGATATGAACGCATATCAAACTAATACCCAGTGAGCACCTCCGGGATTTGAACAAAGCTTTGTGTGCAGCTACAAAGCAAAAGCGAAGAGAAAAAAGCTTCACAGCTTTGTGAAGAGAAGGCGTAAAATGTCCACGTGGACTGACTTCACTTAAAAATGTGCATGAGTCACGGTGCAACGTATCACTTTATTAGCCACGTTTACCTCCAGCTCCCAGCCAGAAGGACTCAAAACAACAGCAGGCTCCGCCACCGGATCCATACTCTGGTGGAGAATAACAAATAGGTCATTGTTAAGCACCGCCGATGCCCACAGCCAAAACTAACACTTACTTAGACACAGTGGGTGACGGAGCAAAGGGGTTCTGGACTTGCTCCTGGTGGTTCTTACAGAGCTGGGGGAAATAGCGATGCGGCATGTCGTGCAAATTGAAGCATGTTTGGAACATTTGGTCTTAGTCATACATTTCCTGTGGCGTGAGGCAAAAAGGAAAGCACTCCTGCTCCGGTGGCCTCGGCGCATCTCCAAGGCCCCCCCACAGAGTGTTAGGTTTGTGCCCGGGTCATCCATCACACCAGATCCCTGTTGGTGAACGGACTCATCTCTAACACCTGCTGAGACTCAATCTGGAGGCTGGAAGAACTCTCGGTTGTGCCCTGCAGCGTCCCCCAGCCCTCCGGCTGCATTTCCTAGCACTTCCTTCATGGCGCTAGGCTGTGGTACTGAGCTAAACATCGACCATAGCGATTAACCGCGATTAATCGCTCCGTCTGAGTTCAATTGTAACCTCACCTCATGTTTGAGCGAAAGGTCAAAATCTGTTCGGCAAGACGTCAGTAAAGCCCGAACGCAGCACCATTTAAAGCAGGCGGTAATGTCGAGTGAAGTCAACGGTGTCTTTATGAGTGCATTCTCTCTACTGACCAGCAGGGCGCGACTCCTGCAGTTGCAAAAAGGCTCTCTGGTTGTTCAGAAGTGCACCATTCTTATCATTGTCTCCTTAACCACTGTAAACATGAGTTTATGGCCTCGATATCTAGTTTCAGGTCGTCTTTAAAACAGCAAATAGACCATAAAGCAGCATAAGTTTTAGAACGACACGACCAGAGACGTATACGACGCATTCTAATATGGTGATCAAGACCATGATGATTTTAGAGTTTATCAGTCTACAAATGAGACTATAATTACAACCTGCAGTTAGCTAGCTAACTAGCCAACTGCTAACTAGGAAAAATATGATTATCAAAATTTAGGGGTTCATCTAAACACCCACTGACATCGATCACGTCGTTGCTGATAGTTCAGTTTGCAGTCAACAGTGCTGTGCCCTGATTGTAATGCTACACAATGGTTACTAGTGGTTATAAGATGAGACTGTGTTAACGTTCTTTTGGCCGCAGATGGCTATTTTCAAGCATGAAATGGCGATTATCTTTTTCATAAATTTGCAAAGAAATAACAACATCAACATGATGTATTTCATCACAATACAGTCACATCATTTAGTTTAAAGCCATGTCTGTTAACTGTGTGGATTCACTCTTTTTTCCCGGGGATCTGCAGACAGGGGGAAATGAGTAGTGCTGTGAATACAAAAAACACATTTAAAGAGACATGAATCGCTATGAAAAACTCCCTCTCCGCTCCTCTTCTCTTTGTACTCAATACGTTCTCTTAAAAACCAATGGTCTCATGGGGGGATAAAGCCGGCTGTCCAAGGCCACTCTGATGTTTTCCGTAATGCATTATGCACTTTGAAGCATGTTTACTTTAGATCGGGGGAAGAAAGAGCGGAGGGTCCATATTTTGGTCTTATGATGTAGTGAAGAACACGACGAGGACAACAGACAATCTAATTTAATTACTATTCATGGCGACCAATCATAATAAGCATTTGAAATGATAAAGACTCATCTGCTGCAAATGCTGTTTTTGTTTCAGCCCCCCGACCCCTCTTCTTTAGAGGACAGCCTTTCTTCTCTCCTCCTCATTGTCCTCGCCTGTTCTGCCACTCGCCCTCCCAGCTGTACAATTAATGTGGTATTGTATATATTGTGCAAACACACAGTGTGCGAGCCCATGTTAGGTAAGGGCAGGCTGTGGTGTCAAACACCTTAGGCCTGTCAGGGGAGAGCTGGAGCCTTGCACTGTTCGGCTGCAGAAAATAAAAAGACACTGGAGAGCTGCCGGAGTCCATTTTGTGTATCGATGCATCTCAAAAGTCCACAGACCTCATAATTAAGAGATGTGTATGACAGCTACACACTGGGGAAGTGGTGCCCATATTTACATTAATGGCAATAGTGAGATTTTTTCCATTTTGTTTAAAAATGGTGCAAATTGTGCCGCGTCAATGAACACCACACTCAATAAGTGAATGCTGTTCTAGATACACATCTGCAGCCGGCTCAGGGAACATTATAATGTTATTGGTGAGAAGCAGGAACATGTCCAGTGACAGCTGTGTCCCTCCGCCACAGATACTCAGTTTAACCCTGTAGTGGGAAGCGCAGAGCGGATGTGGTGCCATTTCACTGTTTACTCTGGCTAACAACGGTAAGGATATTTAAAACAGACACATGAAGACCTGTCAGTCTGTTACCCTTCAACAACGATGGTGCGAGATTTATCTTGTATTTTTCAACAAATAAGCCTATTGGAATATATATTTGCTAGAAACCTGCTCGAATAAAATAGTCCCGAGCACAGGAAAGGCGAACTACTACCGTAAATAGAACCCTGCGGTGCATCGAGCACACAACCCTCCAATCACAGCTGCAGTCGCAGCGGTTTTCGATGACGAGCCGGCGCTCGTCCAATAGCAGCGCGTTACTGGCTGTTGACCTCTGCGAGCCGCATCACCACCTCCTCCGCGTCCGTGGCGGAGCGCTACTATAAAACCAAATCAGCGAGCGTTTTAAAGGGCAGAGTTGTAAAAACTCCCAGGCTGCGGGGAGCTTTCTTACCAGCCTGCTAACCCGAATTCTACTTCACCCCACGGAACCACCGCCTGGAGCATTTTAAAGGCACAACGACATTTTTTATCTCCTTCAAAAACTGTACGAGGAAACCGCCTGCTGGATCAGACCCTTTTGAAAGAAAAAGCTGTTGTGAATTTTCATGTAAGTGCATTTTATTAACTCGACGTCGGCGTACCATTCGTTTATTCGTAAACCGGTTTACATTTATCGGACGTTGATTGCCTAACACTCCTTCGGTCTTGGCTAAATCGGATGCTAAGTAGCTTACGCCCGATCAACACGGTCCGTGGATCCACGTCGTAGCGAGTTGTGTGACTACGTCGCCGGTACCGTGACGCACGCTGCCGTCGTTCTCTCTGTGACCCCGCGAGGTGACACCGGTAACCGGGCCGTCGAGCCTGGAACCCTAACGGCGTCGGATCGAGCCGCACATCTGTTCACACCCTCCATTCATTCGCTAATGCTAGCAGGAGAAGGGGAGTCGGTGCTTTTGTAACGTTACGTGTCTCCGTCTCATTCAGCGAGACGCTTTTTTTTCTTCTCCCTCCTCCGTCGTCCTAGAAAAGACGTTTACAACAGTGTGTGTGGACTTTGAATGCTGATTATGTAACTGCGATTCCCCCCCCCCCCCCCCCCCCCCTTCGTCAAAAGCTCGTACGTGCTGCTCCACCCGCCGCATTAGCTCCGTCGTGCACGGTGGAAAACGCTGGAAGGGCCCGACACCATCAAACATGGGACGCGATGTTTTGAACGAAGGGTTGTTGGTTTATTTATTTTTGCCCGAACGTGTCCGTGCGCCCAATGAGGCGATCGAAAAAAAGCGAGATCGTTGTGACACCAGGCGTCAGATCCTCCGCCCTCGGTAGAGGTCAAGCATGCTCTTGTATTTGTGTCACAGCAGACCGCTGGGGACACACACACACACACACACACTGCTGACGGCCTGAGTCAGTGGCTGCCATTTATTTATAGCTGTTGATATTTTACAGGGGGACGTGTGGGTGTTTATGATCCGCATTAAACGTCATTGATCACAATGTTTAGTTTTATATGGAATGCTAGCTGTCTTATTTGTGTTGGCGATGGCCAATAGTTTTTTTTTTTATACTTACTGCTTTCCTCTTTACTTCCTTTCAGGCTCTTTAACCCTGTTGCTGGACGGATATTAATCTTGGCAACAAGCACTGAGTTTTTTCCTTCATCAATTTGATCACTGCTGCCGTTGCGTTCTTTTTTTTTTTTTTCTTTTTTTTTGTCTTTTGTGACTCTCTGGAAAAGCTACTCTGACAGGAAAAAGCATCTCCTCTCCTCGACGCAGCTATGCAGCTTGAAATTCAAGTAGCCCTCAACTTTATTATTTCCTATTTATACAACAAACTCCCTCGACGACGTGTGAACATCTTCGGCGAAGAACTAGAGCGGCAGCTGAAGAGAAAATATGAAGGCCACTGGTATCCGGATAAGCCATACAAAGGGTCGGGGTTCAGGTGCATCCACGTAGGGGAGAAGGTGGATCCTGTGGTGGAGCAGGCTGCCAAAGAGAGCGGGCTGGACATCGAGGACGTCCGGCATAATCTCCCTCAGGACCTTAGCGTGTGGATCGACCCGTTCGAGGTGTCCTACCAGATCGGGGAGAAGGGACCGGTCAAGGTGCTCTATGTGGACGATAACAATGAGAACGGGTCGGAGCTCGACAGGGAGATCAAAAACAGCTTTAACCCCGAGGCCCAGGTCTTCATGCCAATCAGTGAGCCCGTCGGGGCGTCCTCAGAGTCCAGCTCCCCCTCGCCTCCTTTCGGGCAGTCTGCCGCCGTGAGCCCCTCCTTCATGCCGCGCTCCACCCAGCCCTTAACCTTCACCACTGCCACCTTCGCTGCCACCAAATTTGGCTCCACGAAGATGAAGAGCAGTGGCCGCGGCGGCAGCAACAACACAGCCACCACCCCCAACGGTGGCGGTAGCAACAAGGTGGTCCGCACCTCCCCAACCAGTAATTTGGGTCTGAATGTCAACACCCTACTGAAGCAGAAAGCCATCTCCACCTCCATGCACTCGCTGTACGGGCTGGGCCTGGGGCAGCAGAAGGCCTCCGCTCTCTCCCCGAACGCCAAGGAGTTTGTGTTCCCCAGCCTCCCGGGTCAAGCCAGCCCCGGCGGCGCGTTCCCCGGGGAGGGCTCCCTGGGCCTCGGCCCCGCGCCGTACAACAATGCCTTCGACGTGTTCGCCGCCTACGGAAGCCTCAACGACAAGTCCCTCATGGATGGCCTCAACTTCAGCCTGAGCAACATGCAGTATTCTAACCAGCAATTCCAGCCGGTCATGGCTAACTAAGCTCATCGCAACCACGTTATTTATGAACGATGGTGGCTCAAAGAAGGAAAAACAAAACGCACAGATAGGAAAACTGGACTTTCAAGAATATATAGCGTCTAATCAGTCAAGCGCATGTGCCCGAGGGTGTTCTACTGTTCCCCCTCGAGTTTGTTTCGACTAAAGGCTTGTACAAACCCATCCAAGCGTGGTTACTTCAGTCCAACATGCATTGTTGTTGTTTTTCTTTTTCTGCCAACCAAGCACAACGTTTTTTTACCATGTTGGGGAAAATACTCAACATAAAATATATAAAAATACAAGCTTCAAGTTTTGGCCTCTTACAGTATTTTACAGGTGGTAAGACGAGGCTGGTTTTATGAATTGGCACTACTAAGTGGGGTATCTATCTTTTTCTAATTGTATAATTTAATTTAGTACAGAGTTTGTAAGATATCAGAGTATATATTGTTTCTATGACATGGTGTTGCATTTATATCTTTTTACTACTCCAGTGATCTGTGATGGCTGCAGCAGCTTTTTCTTTTTTAAAAAGGTAATTGTTAAAGAAAAAAAATAAAAACACATCAAAAAAAATTCTCAAGATTGTGTACAGAGTATTCCTTAGAGGTGGAATTCAAGTGTAGGAATATTTGCTTTTTCTGGAAAGATGAATTGTATTTTCTGTTAAGAGGTTGAACAGATTTTTGCTATACAACGGACAAAATGTAATCGTATGAATATTAATTTTGTACCTACATTGTGCAATACTTGATAAAAAAAAAAATACGGTATAACAAAGTATTTTGAGTCAGTGTCTTACATGTCAAGAGGGACTGAAATAGTTTATATTGTTAAGTTTGTATTAAATGCTTAAAATGATATGCTTGTCTTTATTTTTTTTAATTTCATATTTGCACCCTGGTCTTTTTAAATAAAATAAACTCCAGTTAAACATGATCTGTGTTGTTGCTTGTTAAATACGTATCTGTTGCTTATAATCTCCAGCAGCGTTGGTCTTCTGTCCGATCAGAGGCTGGTATTGATGGTCACATGCCAGCAGTTACCGCTCCAGTGTCATGAGGGCAACCGGAGGTTAAAATGACGCGACTCAGCATTCTGTCATTGTGGAAACATGAAGCTCACAGCGTATCGACGGTAAACTTTGGACCCGTTCAAGGGCCGAGGGGCGGTTTAGTAGCCACATGACGTCACCAGCAGTGTGCGCCGTCTTATTACTGTGTTGTACGAGGAAAAGAACCTTCAACGCATTGAGTTGCAAAAGCATAACTCCCCCAAAACAATTACATTTGCATGTACGACTCAAAGGTTCAAGGAGGGTGTGGTTTTGTTTTTATGTTGAAACCATTCCTCCTCCCTTCTTTGTCAAAGACTGGCTGTGTACACGAAAGTGACGGCAGAGCAAACCCACCCGGCTAAATACACCTAAAGCCGGTTATAGGTGCTCATAAAGGACAGTGTTTAGTTTCCACAAGACTCAAGTGCCTTTTATAGCACCTGGCGTTTGGTTCAAATGTAAAAGTACCGTCACAATTCTGTAGTAGTGGAATTGTTGCTTATTCCGTGCTTATTAAATCTGAAGTAAATGTCCAGTTGTGAAATGTAAATACAATTTGATTTGCTTTCTTACATAGGAATGCATGAGAAGAACGAGGGTACAGTTAGCATGAAGTTGGAGCCTGTTAGCCTAGCTTAGTACGAAGACCGCAAACTGCCGCTCTGTCTGGAGCTAAAAATAAATGACCAGTGCCGCTAATCATTAGCATCATCTAGTTTGTTTTGTTCAGTAAATTGGGTTTTCACCAGGGGTTATGCGTTTTCACACGGTTTGGGAAAAAGAAAAAGGTACTAGATATTAAAAATAAAAACTAAATGTTCAAATTTGTATTTATTTTGTGCTCCTTTATTTGTTTTATTTGAGAAGTTCGGAAGGGACTCAGACATCTAAAAGGGAACTGCTGGTTTTCTAACACTATCTAATCTAATCCATTTGAAGGCTGAAGAAGGCTCTTCTTACAAAAATGAGAGCAGAAAATCAGCGCGCTGGCGCCCGGGGCTCCGGCAGCAGGAGAAAAGCGCGGCAGCGCCACAAAACGGACCTTTTATGCAGCGGCCGTTGCGAATGGAAATGGCAGAAGGAGAAGATGTGCCGATCCCGGGCCGGATGCTGTCCCGTCGACTGGACCCATCGCAGTCAGAGGCCACCAGCCACAGTGACCATTTTCCTCCCAGTGCAACCATGGATGGACAATAGCTGTTCATACTGGGAATTTGGTTTACCACAAAAACACTAAGAAATAAGAACTGCTAATTTGCCAGTCAGGAAACCGAGTGATATCTCGTGAGAGAGCGATCGAAAAAACAAACCGAATAATTTCACCAATCAACTTAAGTATGTATTATGTATTATCATAATTTATCACTTCTTATCATTTGATCATTAGTTGTATTATTAGTTATGGCTATTCAGTGGTGTAGTATTAAACTGGGTCAGTGGACCAGATAACATATTTCAGTCCTTACCCCAAATCTTTACATTTCAATAAGTCTTGCTCAGTCCTCCAGCCTGAGTGCTAAACTATATTTAAACGTTCACGCACACACACACACACACACACACACACACACACACACACACACACACACACACACACACACACACACACACACACACACACACACACACACACATATTTACACACAGAAAGACAGAGTTCCACATGACCACCTCGGTTCTCTGGGATCAACAGGCCCACAGATGGTCCGGTGTCACACCAGCTGAGAGACTCCTGCGTGGGGTGTCGCCTTGCTGGGACTCCATCTTGTCTGTTGCAGAGCGTGTCCTCCCCCTTTGCTCCACAGAGATACATTCCTGACACGAGTCTTGCACGTTGCACACAGGTCTTTATCATTTTGTATCTCTAAAGCAAGCAGCAGCGTCGTGCATTCAGCATGTTGTACCTGTGTTTGGTTCTGAAAGGTGCGTTTAAAGTTAATAAAACTACTTAGCTGAAAACAAGAGCTATGGACGCGAAGACAGAGCATAACACATTGGACGTAGGAATCAAACAATGAAACAAAAATTTGCTCTTTTTTTTTCAAGAGTCACATTATGAAGCTATAGTATGCCGCCTGTTAGCTTAGCTTAGCATAAAGACCTACCATATTTGTAAACAACTAGATATCTGAAAGGAAGCAAAATTCTACCGTTTGCTTTTTTACTTTTTAGACGAGATGAGCGAAATTCATTGATCTTTATCAATCTTCGTAGCAGAGGGGGAATCCAAATTTAAAATGTTCTTTTATCAAATTCTAGGCAGTGTTTGGTAATTTCTTTCTAAATCTATACATATGCAAAAAAAATTGAGTTGCAAGTTTTGCATTAAATCATACTGGTATGTTCGCTGAAATCGGATTGCCCTCCCTAACCAACCTAATTTTCCACCAGCCGCCACTGGAAGCTGCTTACAATTACTGAAGCAAGCGGCGATAGAACAAATTTGGCTAAATAATTACTAAATTGGCAGATCTTTGTCCACTTGCACAAAAAAGCACTCATATTAATTATAAATTCCAGCATCCAAATGACAGTGTTTACAGGGAAAAGGGCAAGTCGGAGGGAACCATCCTAAAGGGCCGATGATACTTCTCCGTTGCATTTCACCAGCGCTAGCGATCCATTCCAGTAAAGACAAATGCATGCAAGTATTTCAGCACAGCGCCAGGAAACCAAAAGAGGATCTGGGGAGTAATCCAGCAGGCTTTGGATGCTAGTTGATAGCAGATGAGGATGCGAGATCAGCAGTCCAGAGGTGAACCTTGCTATCTGGTTTAAAATCATTTAAGTAAATGACCCATTTTCCCATTTTATCGCTGAGTGTTAATGGGTGGCGCGAGGTACGAATCCTGTGATCAGAGCTGTTGCCTTGGCGAATGTTAAGAAGTGGCGTGCTCCGATTATTAAGTTTAGCCTCTGCAGTGAGGCCGGTAAATTTGAGCCAGATGAAACTCAATTCAAGGAAGAAGACCAGAGCGAGGGGAAGATAAATAGAATATATATAAAGAAAAAAAAGAAGCCCCATCCGGTCTGTTATTCACTGATAAACCCACAGCCGAGACCTTAATGAATACAAGCTGCTGTGCGTGGCCGGGACAGAACCTTCAGTCAGCCGCTGCTTACAACCGCTGCCAAGTCACTTTATTGGGGATCATCCATTCGACCCTATTCTTATTCCAAGCTAGACGATCATTCAACCTAAAAGCACCATGTCTCAGCAGGATGGAGCCGTAATCCATATTTCATTGTGGCTCTGTGAGCTCAAGGGAAGAGAAAAAAAGAACGAGCCGTGATGCATTGTTGCCATTGCTCTCTCGCGCCTCCTGGTCGGGCTCCCCGCCTCTGTTTGTTTTGGTTTCGAAGGCGCAGTTGAAGTTGCAGTGCCGAAGGGTGTTGCACACTTCATTAGGTTTAAAAATAGCCCCTGCAAAGCGTCTGCGTCATCGCAGGAGAATCCTCGCCTCTCCTGCTCCCCCTCCCAGCAGCCAACCTGTGCCTGACACTTCACAGCAGGGACGACATGTGTGCTATTACGCCATCGGAACAATTCCTTCCCCGGCACCTGCATCACACTGACGTAAGGCCTGAGAAGGAATGAATGCCCTTGTGAGGAGGAAGGTTCCTGCTCTGGAGCTATTTGGGGTACCTTACCCCCATCAAGCCTGGTCTACAAAAAGTATGCAAAAAGAATAATATTTTCTCAGGGAGAAAATAGAAGGGAGATACAGGGTTTTTCACTGACTTCACGGAAAATACATGTAGCCATGACAACACATTTCCTTCACCTTTTCTATACAGTTAATGGCTTGCTGAAGCAGACAGGAAGCTCATGATTTAGGGCCCAGCAATCCACCAAAGGCAAATAAATGAAATGTGCGAACAGGGTTTCCAAGGATCTCCGTGCTGCAGCCGGACGTTTGGATCATTCTCTAGTTGCTCTTATCTCGTTTTTATTCATTGTCCTTATCAGGTGGTTCCATCTGATGTCAAATACTGCCGGCTGTTCTTATATACTGTTCATAGCTGGAAGAGTAAGCGCTATCATTTTTATTTTCCTCGTAATGCTAACAAGTTTGTCAATAATCAAGTTCCTGTTTCATCCCTGATTCTTTTACTTATAATAATAAAAATTTTCCTTTTTTTTTTTACATGGCTGAAGCAACCCGTGAGCCTTCAGGTCAGTGACTTTGTCGGGGACACTGGATGGTATCGACGCCTTAAAGCATTCACGGACGTCCTGTTGCGATCGGGCCCATTTGTCTGGTTTCTATGGCTGCACTTGTCCAGGGAAGCTTCTCCTGGTGGCGTGTTTGAGGACAGCCGAGCGAGGAGGCCCTGATGGAGATGAGTTTGGTGTGATACATCCCCCCTCTCTATTCCCGACTTTGCCTGAGCCCCCATCACTCTCTCCAAAGCCTGGGTAGTTTCTCCTGTATTTAATGTTCCCCCGTCTGTGTAATTTAATCTCAGTGATTCCCTGCAGCTCTCTCTGGCCATAAACCTCTGCTCCAATAATAGGAAGCCCAGGCCCTGTCTCCTCTCTAATCTCTGCCTGCGTGTGGATGTTTTGTGTGCGACTGCTCTTGCTTCTGCACCAGAGAGATAAGCCTGCACTTGTTTTGGCCGCCGCCGGCTCTCCCTCGCAAATTGCTATAGTGATGCCAACTCAGGGCAGGTGGTTGGAGAGGCAGCCTGTTAAAATGTTTTGTGCAACTTTGCTGTTTCTGTGCAGACTTGCTATTGTGTGAGCCTGATGGATGATATGGTACCCGTGTTAGCGCGGTATATAGCGCAGCATTATAACACAAGAGAGGAATCCTAGCCGATTAAACAGATTGAACGTTTCTCTGTTGGCTTTCAAAGCTCTTGTCATACGTGTGGGGAAGCGTGTACTTTCCACGCTCAGCGGTGGTCCGTTCAGGATGAATTAAAAACGTGTCCTCCAAACAAAGTTCTCTGTACTTTTAGTAGTTGCAACGATCTGAAGCGAAAGGCGCATATCCTGCAGGGTTTGGTAAAGAATGAAAGGGGAGGATGGAGGTCGGTATTGTGTGCTGTTGCCGTGTGTTTCTGGACATGACGTGAGCATGTAGAGTGGGAGATCCCAACCACCACAAGATGACTCACCACTGGCGAATTGGCCAGCTAAAGTGTGGTCACACAGTTGCTCCGCCTGCACTTTGCCGATCTTTCACATGATTTTACCGGCCGATGGGATGAGAAGTGATCAGAAGGACAGAAACCCCCGAGAACAGATGTGAATCTTTCTTACAAACAGTTACAAAAGGACTCCTTGTTTATCCATGTCGAGGCGCCATCGCCCCAACGCCATGTTTGATTTATGGCTTTCGTGAAAACATGTATGCGGCTCCTCCGTCATATTCCTCTCAGAAAAGTGAGGCGCAATGGAGTCGGTGCTGCACTTCCCACGGTTTAAATATTTCACCAGCCTAGAGAGTAAATGGCATTCTGACGTGCTACACCATATTCAGCCAAAGGTCAAGTTTGAATGGAAAGATTCACATCGGTGACGTTTTTAGGACTCCTCAGGAGCAAGCGCTGCTGGGAAATCTGTCGAGTGGAGTAACATCAGCCTCAGATCATTGCTCTGCGGGTCGATACAGCTTTAATTCCACCGCTCTAACTCCAAACCTTTCAGCGGTATTGACCCATCTGATGTACTCTTAGACTTGTGGCCCCCCGAGGATGTACAACACTCCCCCACCCTGCTACTTACCTTTTAACTTTGTAATATAGTTTCACACATTTAACTGCGTTGTCACAGCTGTTGACAGTTGAATGTGCACAAGCATTGAAAGGAGTGCCAGTTCATCAAACCTCAGTATCTATCTTGAGAAACACACAAGATGAAAATTTAAAGAATGTGCTCTCCACCTCTTCCTTTGTTGGTCCGACAATCACATGCACTCCTTGACGGATCGCTCGGGTTAGAGCTACCGGCTCACCCCTGTTGCGCTCCTGCATTCTTCTGATTCCTTTCGAGGAGAATGTTCGAGGCGCTCAGGGGATGACACACATTCAAGGCCAACGCTCACCCGTCCTCCCCACGTGGTTTAGACTTTTCAACGCCTTTCAACGCACAATTGTTTAACTGCTGCTGGGAACCACAAGAAATGCTACTGTACCGGAGTGAGATATGATGGCGAAAGTGCTACTACGTAGAAATGCTAAGATGAAGTTTAGCTTGGTGCTAATTAGAAGGCTATAACCTGTTGACACAGTTACCCTAATTGTAATTACTAACTCATAATCACTCTTTGTATTGTACGTGGTGTTCTTTCTTTTTAATTCATTTGTTTCTGTAAATTGGTTTGCAGGTCACCAGCATGTGTGGAAGAAAGGAAGGAAGATAGAAATCCATTGTAAACGGAAAACCTTTTTTTAAAATGTCAGTGGCTGAAGTTTCAAAAAAAGCGTGTTGCCAACAACGGCACCTAGGTAAGAGCTAAGGGCCCTGGGAACTCGAAATAAATAATTAAAACAAGGATTGTTTGTTTGGGGGAGAGCAGTGGAACAATGACCCAAGAGGAGACAGGGGCGGAAATACTAATAAAACATGTATTTTAGTACAATGATTAAAATATATAGGAAAAGCTAAAGTAGTCTGTCCAAGTTTATCGCCGCAGCAGAGCGAAGTCCTGCGCGTAATTAGTCCACCGGTTCTGACGTCTCTGACTGCCAGCTGCACTCTGCTCTTTCTGCTTCCGCTTCCGCTCAAAACTGCGGTCTGCTCCTTTTGCCCCCATCTTTTTTCAGTGTCCCGTCTTCCTGTTTAAAAGGAAAAAGTCCCGCCCCTGGCTTTTCCCCATTGGTCAATTTGTCTATTGGTCATTTGCCACTAATTGGTAGTTTGTCACTGGGGAAGATTGTTAATTGATTAATTGTTAATTGTTAATTGAAGGATGCAACGCAAACCAAACTCGAAACACACAATAAATCGTTAATCATCAAACATGCAAACAATCATAAATCATAATTAACCATGCAAACATAAATCAATAAATATGCAATCAATAAAAACATGCAATTGTCCCCAATCGTCCACCCCGTGACACATTTGCAACCCCAAAAATCATTTGATATTGAATGTTTCTGCAGACCAAGCCAACATTGAATGAATGTTGACACTTCTGGACAAAAAGAAGGTTTGGTGAATGGGTTTTACATCACCCCTGAATCACGGTTGCAAAAACAAATTAGGCAACAAAATGTATTGGCTGAGGTGACGCAACTATCACAACTATCAACAGCTAATGTCCTTAGAGGACTTTCTAACGTAGTGTTACACAACAAGCGTCAACGGCCTCCTGGGTGAATACAATATGTTTGTTTGACCCGTTCACCACAACGCCCGCGGGTCCTTTTTGTAGACTTCATTGCTTGTTAGCAAAACCGGACATGACATTCAAGAACCATCGCTCACTGCGATTTCATTTTTGCTGATGTTTGACAACAAATCTTTGACTAACAAAGATGTATGAATCCATGCAAACCGCTTACATTGTAAGCTCTTCATTCAAAACAACCACATCGTCAACACCAACAACCTTGCGTTCGAAATGACGTTCATAAACTACTAACTTGTATCTGATACCTCATTCTTTACAAACTATTTTTTTTAAACATCCAAATGTCTGACCATTTATTTTTTCTTGCTCCAGACTTTTTTATAGCGATGTCGCCATGTTACCAGCAGTGACCTTTGTGTGGTCATTTCCAACAGGTAGGATGGCCAGACCTGCAGAGAAGAGATCAAGGTTTTAATTAGACTGAATTGCCCTTTAAGGCTGCATGACCAGAAAGGTTAGAATAACCACACTAAATCCTGAATCCTCTGGCCTCCTGTCCTGTGGTATTGATGCGCCTGAGGCCAAATTCATAGGAATCTGTGATGAGAGTGGATTTCATCATCCTTAATGAGTGTAAAGTAACTGTGTTTTAGCCCAGCCCAACACCCTCTTGAGTTATTTAAAAAATAAAATAAAGACCAGCCCTGGGCTCTGAACATATACGAATGAGATCCATCCGCAAGCGAGGAATGAAACTCTGAAATTGCATAACCACTTT
Source organism: Gasterosteus aculeatus (assembly GCF_964276395.1). Lineage (NCBI taxonomy): Eukaryota > Metazoa > Chordata > Actinopteri > Perciformes > Gasterosteidae > Gasterosteus > Gasterosteus aculeatus. The sequence continues at coordinate 6,494,234 of NC_135692.1, read as the reverse complement.
AACTCAACTTTCATGCAGCAGCAGAATTTTTAAAATAGCTCGCATTAGACATGCAGTCGAACTGTGAGCCGAGTAGCACTGTAAAATTCACTTTTTCAAAAGCCTGCGAGTGTATGTCTGTGCCTGTGTGTGTGTGTGTGTGTGTGTGTGTGTGTGTGTGTGTGTGTGTGTGTGTGTGTGTGTGTGTGTGCGTTAGAGCCAAACTGTTTCTCGGGCATTAAGATTCTCATTACAGGATCCACTCTTTCATCCTCGGGTTCAAAGCGCCGCCCCGGCCAACGGCAGTGGGAGAGCGGATGCATACCACCATTTGATGGGGTGGTGATGAGCGGGAGCAGGAGATAAGAGAAGGGAGGGACGGGGAGGTATGGAAGGAGAGATGTGGGAGGAATATGAGGTGAGGAGACAGAGGGGAAGCCCTATGGAGGGCACAAGGGGAGGTGGAAGAGGAAGTTGAACATCGGACAGAACCTTGGGTGAGGACTTTTCTTTTTCTATCGAGTCCCCTAAGATTATATGTTGGTTAACAGCATACCTCTCCACATTTAACAGCTCATCACATTCTTTTTCTCATCTGATTCTGTTCACATGTCTCATGTCTCTCTCAAATATGTCAATCTCGCACATTGCAACCTTATTTTTCGCTTATCTTTTTCTCCTCCTGTCTCTCTCTCTGTGGAACATGAGCCGCAGTGGGGGCGAGGCTGGGAATTTAATTTCTTAGTTGCAACCATAAGTACAATTCTATTTGTTATAATTATAGTATAGTACAGTTTACCGATGTGTGTGTGTCTTTGTGCCTGTGTGTGCCTGTTGGCGAGGAAGTTGCGCCCCCCCTCCCCCTTTAGTTCCACTGCGCCCCCCAGTTTGGGAACCACTGCTGTAACCAAAGTGATCAACATGTGCTCCCTCACATATTGACAAGCGGCGCGCGCAACGTCAACTGGGAGGCGTTTGTAAAATACAGCGTCTCTATTCATCTATGTGACATGTGGCTTACGACGTCACGGAGTGGATTGGATTTCTGCTCGACATTAACCTGAGACATGAGAGCATGTTCGGATGCTACTGATTGTGTGTGTGTGTGTGTGTGTGTGTGTAACTCATCATTGCCAGGCTTCTTTGTGAGGAGGGGAGGAGGATCGGCGACGGGGGGGAGGGGGGTCTGTGTCAAGAGGTTTCACCTTCCATCTTTCCATACACTGACCTTCTGAGGTGACACGCTCAGTTTGGCTCGGCCTCACATTTGTGTGTGTGTGTGTGTGTGTGTTCACACACACTTGCTGAGCCAATGAATCATCCGCACCAATGGCTCCTAAGATGCCTTCGATGTACAGAGAGCACCGAGAGAAGGTCAATTCTCTAATGATCCTCTCAACTGTAGGTTTTATATCAAGACCTCAAGGTCCAACTATCTCGCTCTCAAACTCCCGTTCTTACAGAGCGGCGAAACCAAAGGTGTCAAGGTCAGCGTTTAATGGATAGTTTGGATGTTTTGACGGTGGGTGGTGAGAGGCGCTCATTCATAATGTATTACCTACACTGGAAGGCGTACGATGGGTTTTAGCCACACAAAAGAAGGAAAGAAGCTTAAAATAATCAATGTGTGTGTGAGGGCACGCTATATATAATGTTTTCTTCACTCATCACATGCCCTGTTCCAATGAGGGACCAACTGAATGGGTCATTTATTTTGACTCATTTAAAATCCACATGATTCATTTCAAAAAGGGTAGATAGGTTTCACCTTTGTTTCAGTTCTACTGACTCAAGAGCCCCATATAACCCCAGTTCTAAACTATCTATCTCTCTATCTACTTTTTTATGACTCTCAGTACTCCAGAGAGCAGAGAGGTCACTTAATGGCTTGATGACTACAAACATTATTGTAATCATAAACTCTGCAGTTACGCGGCCTCAACACCTGATTTTTTGTTCAGGTGTTCCGATCTGTTATCTACACGTCGCCATTTCACAGGTGGGGAATAATGTGGCCTGGTTTGCATTCCATGACGGACGAAGCTCACGAGTTAGCCACCTCGCTTCTTCCTCATCTCTCTTGAGAAGCGAACCTGTGCAATACCTATACCGATAACTTACACGTGCTTGTAATCACTCCATGTTGACTTGGTTCTTTACCAACGGCATGACATTTAACCCCTTCCTTCACCCTGACCTCATGTCTTTATACACTTCATCATCCGACCTCTGACCTCCTTTACTCCCTACATAACTAAGGCCACCTCGAGAGTCATGGTTTAAAACGTGGGGCCGCTGACCAAGCTGCTGCATTTGATCCATTGAGCGCGAGAACTGGCTGCCATCACATGAGGGAATCTTTCAGAAGATTTCTGTTTATCCCTCGTGCAGAGTTCATAGGGCTGGAGAATGTCTGCCCTGAGGGGCCCTCAAATAGACGTATAGCTGTTTGTTTTTCATTTTATCCGTGCTGAAACCAAACAAGCAGTGTTTGAAACACCAAATATCCTCTTATTAAACATTTATATATATATATAACATTCTCTGCAGTTTTGTCGAAGGGTGTGGATGCCTCTTCATTTCCTCATAGTCAGGACCTGATCAACCAGCTGATCAACCAGCTCCAAATGCTCGGGTAATCACCTCACCTGCACCACGTTGACCGAGAAGAAAGTGTTCTAGTTCATCAAGGCTTGAGTCAATAACCAGACTGCAGGCGCACACTCTGTACGTATTTAAAAACGTGAGAATTTGTGACACGCTGCAGACGCCATTCGTGATGATTAACTATTGCATGTTGGAGAGCCTGTGTGAGTGTGTGAGTGCGTGTGTGTGTGTTTTTATCTTCCAGTCTCAGCAAAGTGAATCGTGTTATATATTGATGCCTCGCTCTTTACGCCTTCATGGAGTGTAAAATTAACGAGCTGTCGGGCTATGCGGATGAGATTAAACGTCGTGCGTGTTTGCATGTGTGTGTGTGTGTATGTTTGTGTGGAAGCATGATTCATTGATGGTGGGCATTTGGAGGGCTGCTGCACTGCATGCTAAACCGACGCCACAGGCTGTGTGGGGCTCAAGAATAGCTGGACGACTGTTGCTTAGTCTGACCAGAACACTCCAAGCTGTGCGACCCCAACCCTAAACCGCCCTCGCGTTCATGTGCAGGCAACATATAAACACTACAAAAATGGCTCATGGCAGACTGAGACGTTTTTGTGAACATACACTATATAGTGTCAAGTGTTTATTTGAAAATAGAGCACCTTCCCCTTTGAGTCATCTGAAAGCTGTGTATGACTAAGTGGTGAATGCTGTAATCAAATTTAGACCCCCAGGTTAACACTGTTATATCTGTCAGCAATGTAGCTGTTGTTTGCACCGTTCACACTGTTGGGACTGTTTTTGTTGTATTTGTTGACAAATATAATCCTTGAGATTTGAATTAAAGGAACCTTCTTCATCCTCCTTTGCAGAACGGTCCGAGGTGAGATTGCCTTGGCTGTTTGTAATTTCATCAGCCTCACTTTCCTACGACGGCTCTTTCACATTTAAAGGATTGGAGTGGTGGAGCACAGGGGGACGCTTATTGGAGCACATTGTTTACTACAGATTGTGACCTTAATAAAAACTCAACCAATCGCCTTGCAACTAAAAAGGTGGTATGAGAATCTTACACACCATTCGTCATTCGTTTAAAAATAGGTGGGGTCAAAATATATTGTAACGCGCAGCAACTAACATGAGTCCCATTCTCCGTGTCTACCTCGTCCGACCGGGTCCTTCGGAGAGAATCCGTTTAGTCAAAGCTGCCGCTGTCTTATTGTTATTGTAGGTTAATCTTTCTAAGGCGCATGTTCCCTTATCGGAGCGCTGCAGTCACTACGCACCTCGATTAGCTTCTTGCAGTGAAATAATTAAAATCACACTAATCTTTGCAAATATGAAATGTTGCTACCCGTCTAATTAGAGGCCTCAGAGGCAAACAGCACAGAGGAAAACTAAAGGCGCCAGACTCTGAAGCTGAAGTTGGCTGCTGCTGTTGTTTAATGCAGGAGGCATTTTGGGGTGTGGGATGAATAAAACATCAGAGCACCTAGTTTATTTCCATCCTCCACCGTAACTCGTTCTTTACATAATTGAATTCTGGCCCGTTCGCGGCGCTGCTTCTAATTGAACCTCTGCCCGTTAGCCTGGGAATGATTTGTTTCTGCGTGGAGGGCTGAGGAGACCTCCTCCAGATCACTGAAAGGGTTGAGGTCCATGTATCAATCCTGTTTGTGGTAAGAAAAGAGGACTGTTTGCATCACCTTCCCTCACATGCCTGCAGACTTCAAGCTTCTCCTTCTGTCCGTGGGTGAGAAGCTACACCCTCCTGCCCAGCAACCATTCAACCTGGATGATTTACACTCTGAACTGACCCCCCCTTCTCGCCCCTGCAGGTCAAAGTCTCCCCCTTCCTCCACTTCTTTGTTCACACAGGGTTATTTTGTTAATGTGTGACTTGTTGCCTAATCTGTCATGTTGCGCGTTACAGTAGAGTGCCCCTCCCCTCCCTTCCCTCGACTTTGCAGGCCTCAATTGTGAGAGATGCTTAGCCCATTGTGCAGCAAGGTTTTTTATGCACAGCCATGCCCTCCCCATATGGACGCCATTGTGGCTTGCAATAAATGGTCACATTCAGCCCCACTTCCGCCTTCTCATTGAACAGCGTCACATTAGCATTCTGCTGCGACACATAGTGAGGGATTACAGGTAGTGAGCTCGGTCAAATGTAGGAGAAGGAAGTGATCCTCGGTATGTGAGCAAACCATCACGTTGTTAGGCTGCAAGCATTTAGGTGCCGTTTTATGGCTCTCGGTCGCTGTGGTTATTCTCAGCTCAATTAACAGATGGGGTTTTATGGAGTGAGCTAACAAGGTCTGCAGAGGTCCTGTTAGGCCAGTTCAGCAGTCTGATCTTAAGTTGAAATATGACTCAGTTAATGGCCTCTAAATGCTGCATGGGAAAAGGACGAATACCAAGCTCTGCTTCATGCTGGCGCGCAGGGAAAAGGCTTTTTGAGGTTTTATCGATAGCCTTTGCACATGAATCAATGTCATGCTGATCATCCTTACAGATGGACTGTCTTTTCTCATGTTTTTAAAGTAAGGGAACAAATAAATAACCAGAAATGACATAAGATTTGTGTGATAGTATTGAATTGCGGTTGTATTGGAGGGGCTGTCGTTGTGATTGTGATTGCAAGAAAACTATGAAAGGTTGAAGAAAGCTGGATCAAATACAACACGTGGCAAGGGGCAGTGACAGATAACAAGTTACAATCTCTTGGTGAACTATGACTTCAGTGTGAAGACGTCAAAGAGACGTTCCACGCCCGTGAACCCCCACCGCATGATTTCAACGTGGACAATATGTGGCACGGTGGTGTGGTGGTTAGCACTGTCGCCTCACAGCAAGAAGGTCCTGGGTTCGATTCTGCATGTTCTCCGTGTCTGTGTGGGTTCTCTCCGGGTTCTCTGGCTTCCTCCCACAGTCCAAAGACATGCTCTGGGCATCAGGTTGATTGGTGACTCTAAATTGCCCGCAGGTGTATGTATGAGAACGGTTGTGTGTCTCTGTGTAGCTCTGCGATTGGCTGGTGACCAGTCTAGGTTGGACCCTGTCTATCGCCTGAAGTTGGCTGGGATGGACTCCAGCCCCCCCGCGACCCTGTGTGCAGAATAAGCGGTTTGACAATGGATGGATGGATGGATGAATTTACATATAATAGTTAACAATTATATTATTTAACAACTTACGACTTACGACCAACCCAACATTACCGTAACATTGTTTCTTAATGTCTTTGTCTCAATTCACTGTTTCGATCACCAGGGGGGACTTGGCGCTTCACTTTTCAAGAATGTTTATTGAGGTGATGCAGTTGGTGATAGTGTGGGCTCCACGGTGGAAAGGAGTCCGTTGAATTCTCAAAACGTTTTTGTCATTGCTGTGAGTTCACAAATGGGTTTTGAACCATTTCTGAAGAAAAGATTCATATTACCTTCTAAGTAACGATTGTAGGTTGAAACCCTTCCATCTCCAAAATGCATCCATCGAAAGGCAGTAAACTTAGTCAAACTGTCGATAAGCAAGTTTGCCCATTAACTGTCAGCCTTTCAGAAAAGGAGACACTCACGTATCTGGTCAAAAGTGATCTTGAACAAAAGCACCGGCTCACTTGTATAAACTGCTCTCGGGAACATTGCCAGTTTAAAGTCTGAGATGTAAATAATGCACAGTTCCATTTTTCTTTTTTACCTTTACAATGAGATCATGTGTCACTGCTCATTCAACCCGTGGAGTTCCTCCGCTTCTGCAGTAATGACTAATGTTGGCAAGAAAAACTAAACGTAAGCTGATATCTTGTTTTGGAGGAATGAGGATGTGACGGAGGTGCAGGTTACAGCCCGAGTGGAAGGAACGAGAGCGGCCTCCTCACCCCCGGGACGTACGTGGTAGATCATGGGCTTGTGTGAGAGTTTTTGTCGTGCGGTGACAGCCGGTTTCAAATGAACTGGAGGGAAACCAGAGACGAGGTCAACAAATGGGCTCAATGGATCAGGTTGATTTGGTCAGTGTTTCCACTCACACCTCACCGTTCCTCGACAGACTGAGCTGAACAACCAAGAATCCCTCACCAGCCACCTCGAGTCCCTTCATCTACAGGTTTGTAGACAGGAGAAGAAAGCTGGCAACAATTCGATATGTTGATGATGATAATAAAGATAATTAAAGCTGCAAGCAGAGATGAACGGGCCTTCGCCTCCCCTTGCATGTCGGGGGCGGCAGCGCTCAGCCAGACATGACGTCAGAACAAGGAAAAGAAAATAGAGGCAATATTCACTCACAAAACCTTCCTCTTCATTTTAGAATACGGTTGACTTTTTTAGTAGAGCATGTCCAAGAACATCTGTGTGCAAAATTTCACGTCAATCGGTGAAACTGGGCAAAAACTTTGCACTTCTGAATTTTTTAATATGATAAAGACCTCAAAAGTGCGATTGAAGTGGTGAAAGAAATAGAATAATTCTTCGAAAACACAATAGGGCTTTGCCGGACCTTCAGTCGGCTCAGACCCTAATGAAGATATCCTTCATTTCATATAAGTGTAAAACACCTGAATGACATAATTCGGAGGTTTAGCTCAGTGCAGCGGCGGCCTGCGGGCTCCATAGCGTAGGCTTATGTAACCTTTGTGCCATTATGCCGTGATGCCCGGCTTACGGAAAGCACGTGTGCAGAAGTCGATACCCATAAGGCTGTGATGATTGCGAGGGATCTTTGCAGGTATGTGTTCACAAGGATTATGCAAATGAGGTCCCGTTTAGCAGATGAGGATGCGGGATCCTAGGGAGGAACGTGCTCTATATGGGACAAGAAGCTCAGGGCGGAAGCTGTAAACAAAGAGACATCAAAGTAGGACACAATGAGAAACACCCACAGGTCATATTTGCCTCCACTTACAGTTTCCTGTTTCTACCTATTCCTCTTGCATAACCCTCGTGTTTTGTTTTGAGATACCGGGCCTGGATGTACATGGTGCAGGACAGTGTCCCACTAGATTTGGGATTGGTCTTTAGAGGGCTTTCCTCCCCTCCTGTGTACATGCAGATATAAGCAGTATATGTGTGTACACAGGTGCACGTCAGGTTCATGGGAGACTCCAGTCGCATTAGCTTTGTTGGATTAAGCTGCAAAGATGTTTATTTTCTAAAGCAATGAAAGAGTGAATTAATGAATTATAGTACACAATGAAAAGAAAAGAACAGATCAGTGAACAGATGAGAAAATCTCATGTTTATATACTGAAGAAAGAATATCACATTTTAAATGTGGTATCTCTTTCTCACCCTATCACACTCTTCTTGGCTTTTGGCAAAGAAAAACACACTTAATATTGATTATGCAAAGCATGTCAAACACACAGAATGCTTTTGATGGTAGAATTGATGCTACTAACCTCACTGCGAAGCATGTTCGTGGTCGTTCTAAAAGTAGGGAACTGGCCAATTGCGATCAAGCAAATTTGAGTGTGCGTTTTTTTTAAACGGTGCTTGAAGATGCGCTCACACTCACACATCCACAAAAAGGAACAGGGTCTCATTATATCTTAGTTGTGCCCTGCGGCAGGGTGAGTATTTACACAGTTGTTCATAGGAGTGACTGTGTTCGACCGCGAGCAAATTAGTTTGCACCCTGAGGGCTCAGTCGATGGCAGCCTCAGGAGCTCTGGGTGTGCCTGTGAGTGTCTCTGTGCAGATCATTACATTGTAACCGAATCTGTGTCCGTGTTGACTGGAGGCGGAGGACATCCCACATGCCCCTATGCAAAATAAATGGAGAACTTATTAAAGGGCAAAGGTCGCCAATGTGTCAGCAGCGTGTATCAAGTTTACCTGCTTGTGTTCCTCCGCCTCCTCTGCGCTCTCTCTTCAGTCCAACATCAACTTATATACACTTGCCTCTTTACATTCCCCCTCTCCTCTCGCTCTCGCTGTGTACGTACTGTTGCAGCTGTTGCTCTTTTTAACTTCAGTAGGCCCGTTGGCTGCTGGTGATAAATTGGACACTGGGTGTAAATAGATGTTCTGTTTTCATGGGAGGGTTTTCCCTGACTTGGAGACACCGCAGCTGATTACAATACTCACTTTCTACGAAACACAGCAGGTGTTAGCAAGGCCAGAGTTAAGACAAACAGTACACAGATACAGCTGTCTGTGCTTACGGACTGGAAGACTTTGACAACATGCTGAATTGTGAGAAATGCACATGAATGATTGTTGCCTTTTCCACATATGCAGTAACCAATAGGGTTAAGCAGAACCTGTTCCTTCTTTATGCTCTCGCTGTGACACAGACTCATGTGAAAGGTGTAGGGGCCGTCATTGGGAAACAAATCTAAAGTGCAAATGAAGTTCAGTGTCAAGAAGAAATATTATTAAATATTGTAACCGATATTCTCACCTCTCATTTTCCTCAGCAGCACCTTACCGACTCTTTCGTTGGTGCCACCAACCGGCAGACAAAGGCCTATGGACAGAGCAGTAGCTGTTCAAATATTTCTGTGGTTTAATGGTCAGAAGCATTATACTAACATTGGATTGACGCTTCAAACAGAACATATAGAAATACCTTTGTTAAGCCAGACAGTCAGCACACACCTTTTATTGGTCCTTTAGATGGAACAGGAAAGGCTGCATCACGGTGAAAAGCATGTTATTAACAGCGTTTGTCGCGGTTTTAATGCGATGTTGGGCCAACGAAAAAAACTATGTTTAAAAACATGAATTGATCTTCAGAAACAGAATGAAATAGCATGATATCCAGGGTTTATTAATCCATTCGGAACACATAAGCAGACTAATCCACAACGTGTTTCTGTTTACATACTTCCTGGATCCTGATTGGTGGAACGCTGCAGCACCAAGGCACTGATTGGAGGGTCACAGACCGTAATACAGCGCAGATGAACATGATTCAGCTTATAGAGTGCATATGTTTAATGATATGAATCTAAGTCTTAACCTCTATGGATGAGTAGTAAAGAAAATGACTGGATTAAGAAACTAGACAATGACCGCATGAGTTTTGTGCACTTTAATTACCAAATATTCGTTATTCGGTAACGGTCCACAGAAGAGGTCTGTGGAAAGGTTATAACATTTCTTAATACGATATACCAGAACAAGGTAGAGGGTGTGACTAAAACAATGAGTAGGTGTCTGTACATCGAAAGAAGCCAATCAAATTTAAGAGTGAGGTAAATGCAGTGCCATGGCTATTATTTTTGATAATCCACATGCATATTCAAATCACCCACAATCATTTCTTTATCTGCTTTCAGGACTAAACATGACAAAAACTTCAGTTAGAAATTCAAAACACAGATATGAATGAAAATAATATAAATAAATAACCGGGACAGCAGATTTCTATTTTCCAGTCTTCGTTCATAGTAGATGGCGTAGAATGGCAGCTTTGTTTTTTGTTAGGTTTTGACATATCTTCCAGTAAAAAATTATATACAAAGGATTATTAAAAGGGGTAAATCAAGGCCTATCATGGGACGGTATCTGTCAAACATTACTGTGTTTTCCCCATTTCTCTAGCTTTATGTCACAAAATTTATAATTGCAACATTTCTTGAGTTTTATGATCAGATACATTTTCAAACAATTGTCATAAGAAGAGTTCCATCTCAACAAGCACTGACTTTGTGAAGAGCCAGCCAATCAGGGCTGATCAGCTACTCCTGTGACACCTGCAGATGGGTATATTTACCTGCGACGTGACTCAGGTTGCATTTTCTGTTGGTGACCGAAGTAATGGGAGTGTTTTGGGCCTTGCTTGTTTCTGTGCTGACTGTCTGGTTTACCAAAGGTATTTCTCTATGTTCCGCTGGAGACTTCAATTCAAGAACTTTGCGGTGGAGTATAGTAAATGTAGGGTTGATGAAGTAATGTTTGATGAAAAGCAACTTCTTTATCTGCAGGCTCTGGTTTGCCGGTTGGTGGCAAGAATGAAATGAGTGGTAATGGGCAGCAGAGGACAATGAGCGGTAAGAATATTGGTGACTACATATTTCATGAGGTTTGTTAATGATACTCATTTTTGTAACTTTACTATAGATCTATCTCCTAATGACTCCTCCATGAAGAAGGCCCTTACACTTCAGCATTCACTTGAGTCTGTGTTGCTGAGGAAGTCTAAAGAAGGTGAGCAACTTCTGCTTAACGCTACTTGCTGTTTGTGTACGGCTCTGGTTCTTGATGACATTATGTGGTATTTACGTCTCATAGAGGCTGTGTCTGGCTCATGGTACTTTGATTTCATTCTTTTTAATGTCTTCACTTCAGTCCAACTGGAAACCAATCAAGTGGAAGTGGCGACATCAGCTGTCTACCTGCATATTGTTGAAAAGGCGCAGGGCGACAAGGGCAGCAGCAGCACAGGCCAGAACGGCACCGTGAGCGACGACTCTGTAGGCCAGAACGGCACCGTGAGCGACGAGGCCGCCGCAGGTGGCAACAACGGCACCGTGAGCGACGAGGCCGCCGCAGGTGGCAACAACGGCACCGTGAGCGACGAGGCCGCCGCAGGTGGCAACAACGGCACCGTGAGCGACGCCGCCGCAGGTGGCAACAACGGCACAGTGGGTGACTATGACTACAAAGTCCAAAAGGGCGCCGACGCCGCAGGCGGCAACAACTGGACTCTGGCCGACGACGACTCTGCAGGCCAAAACGGCACCGTGAGCGACGACTTTAAAGGCCGCAACAGCACTCTGGGCAATAGTTCCTCTTAAGACATTTTGGCTTGTACCTACTTTTAATCTCTGGTGTTAAATAAAACTGTCCCTGAAATTGCCGTTTCCCTGTTTGTCGTGTTGTGCAAAACCAAAGAAGTAGACTTTGTGACTTTCAATGATTGGCCATGAACTTGTGTTGAATGGAATGGGCTCTTTGAATCCTAGGCAGTCTAGACTTATAGCAAGTTACCTGGGGCTGACAAGAGTTCTCCAAAAGGCGTCTTGAGCCTAGTGTTAAATGAGGTGACTTTATGCCCACTGACGCTAATACAGGAAGTAATGGGATCCCTTTTCTCTGTTCTACTTCCAATGCAGTGACTTTGCCTTCAATAGCGTGCCTGATTTTGATAAATCTAGATTATTTCTGCATCACCTTGGGAAAGGAAGTGCCTCAATTTTAATTAGGTAGGTGAAGAAAGACCATCTCAAGGGTGTGTCCTTTTAACTTGTTAAAGCTTAACTGATTTCTTTTTGTTTGACAAATTACTGGGTCCAAATGAAGCAACCTTTTTTGGAGTTTAAAATCAGGTGAAGGCTTTGATGTCCTCAAGACCTTGAAGTACATCGAGCTGGTTGGTTTCCTCCAGTTTGATCAATAGATACATTTAAGTATCTGCATAGGAATGAAAGTTGATGGAGGTTGTTCTGATGAGACCCAACGCAAGCATAAGTTCAATAAAATCTGTGGTCCAACACAGAACCATGTGGCTATTAGTCATTGAATAAAGTTTTAAGTGTTCACGTTGGTGAACATTGGCCCCTCGTTCATAGTTCACCAACGTGAACACTTTATAACTTTTTTTCGCCTTGCTACACTATGGATCCTTTTTCTTCATACTTAGTTGTGATTCTTAATTACCATAAATCATATGTATTAATTGGCTTTTCGCGCTTGTCTAAAAATTGGTCGACGCATGCAAGGAGTAAAAAAGTCCCAGCGTTTCTCTGAAAACGTATAACCACAAACTAGGCTTCACCAATTTCGGTCTCTAGTCACGCACCGTCACACACCTGATTTCTCACGCTAAAAAAACGTAACGTATTGAAAAGTTGACAGCCCTGCTCAAAGTTAGAAAAAAACATTTACGACGAAACCCATCGTCATGACGATACTCATTTAACGTTAGATAGAATCTGCTTGAGGAGGCGGGTCCATGTCACTAAATAGCAACTGGGATCGGCTTGTGCCGTTCTGAAAAAGGATCTGACCAGCGGAGGAACCTTCCACCGACCACCCAACCTGCCGTTCTGACAAAGGACCCCACCAACCACTTTTTGCACCTGGCGTCACTCTGATCTGATTTTGAAGAAAACCAATAGAGTGTCTGGATTGTATATGCTTTTACTTCTCATCCAACCACAATCAAACTCTATGCAGATGGTGCGATATATCTGGACGGGTTTTTAAACAAGCCAAAATGAAATAGGAGTAACGAGGATATTTTTAAAACTTAAGGAGTAGAAATTACAGGAATTTGCGTGAAAATGTAAGGAGTAGAAGTAAAAAGTCGTCTGAAAAATAAATACTTGAGTAAAGTATAGAAACCCAAAATTTCTACTTAAGTAAGGTAAGGTTACTTGACACCTCTGCATATTTTTATAATGTGTATACATTAAGAGAAGTAGCGTAATTTTCTTATAGACTCTGACAGTCTGCAACCAGAGGCCCTATGCTAGCAAAGTTCTTTAACACTACATAGTATTATTCACCCATCTGCTGATGACTGGTGCTGCCATACAAAGTGTGACCATCAGCAACTAACATTGGTACCATTCAAACAACATAGTCACACCTACTGGAACATTGTTGGGGTTAAGTGTCTCGCCCAAGGACATATTGACATGCAACTTAGCAGAGCCGGGGCGTTCAGGGACCTAGTTACTCTTCAAGTAAACTGTAGCAGATATAAAATGTCAGCATAATACAGTGTTTTGTCGTAGAAATATGAGTCATATGAGCTATATTAGTGTATTGATCTTAGCATAGCAGTGTCCCACAGACACAGAAGCAAAGAAACACACTGTGCTGATATATACATGCCACAAATATGCATGCCTATGGTGCATGTGTGCATGACGCTACTGATGCATGTGACAGACTCAGGAGCTATTTATGTCTTCCTGGTTTGAGCGTTGACGACACCAACATAACTCCATCTAGTCTGCACAACAACAACACGGGGACATGTTAATGCGTGAAACATTATCTAAATGAATGTGTCTTCTCAAGGTTATATGGAGCCCTACTTTGCTCATTGGTGCCTAAAGGACAGAGTCCTTCTATTGAAGTGTGGATGGTTGTACAGAATCAGCAAATTTAGACCCATTCAGCAGTTATTTGAGATGGGTCCTCATGCTCGAATGTCCTATAAAAACCCCAAATCTACTCCCATTGTAATATATCTTTGTACATAGAGAAGACCCTGTAATCTCAAACGTGTTCTTATTAAAATAAAAGGGAATTTCCCAGCACAGCAATTTAGCTTTTCACAATAACAATGAGAAGTTGTATATCTCCGTGGGTGTGTTGAACTTTTCTCCACTGGATAAGAAAATACTGTAAATCAGTGCTATTCTTGTTTAAGAGAAGCTGCTTAGTGTTGTTTAGCTTTTTTTATGTTCCTTTTATGTCTTTTGACTGTTACCATTAATCGGTCAAACTAGGTTTTGTCGGTTTACTGTTAACGGTTAGTTACTTAACATCCCCAATTACAAGCACTGCCACCTAATTGCTCTTCCTTAATTTAATCTTCAGTTAAACAGCTGTTACAATGTTTTTTTATATATTCACTCAAAAAAAAAAAAAAAGCGCCAGAATACACCGCGGCTGAACAGTGAAGATATTCCGTGTGCTTGCCAGCCCAATAGATTCATTTGAATTTGATTGCTGGCTCGTTTAGCAGAATGGGATTCTTGCTTAGCTGGGAGACAATTAGAACCAATCAGCTATGAACATAGCCGCTCCATGAATCTTATTTTCGGGCTGTGCTGCACAGAGTCCCACGACTCATTCCAGTGTTACCTCAAACAAGACGCCCCTCCACCACTTTCCCTAAGAGGAACCGAGAGTATTGATTTTGCCGTGTGATAATTATAGCTTTAATTATAGCTGGAAGTCATTCCACACCAAGGACGTGAGCGTGTGTGTCCGCGTGTGCGTTTGTGTGTGTGAAGGTATCGTTCCCCAAAGAGTAGATCTATTTGATGGCCAATCATTTTATTTGGCCTGTTGGGTCGCGTCTCAGCCTTTCTCAAACTTCAGAACACCGAATTACTGGGGATGTCGGGCCTCAAACGCTCTCTACTGAAGCTACCGGAACGTGCAGAGAAGTTTGACTCTGGGTGTGATCCAGTATCCAGTGTGAAAAAGTCAAGATCAGCGTTGATGCAGCATGGAAGACGCTGATTGATGGGCTTATTCTTAGCTAACAGAAACAATTGAAAACATAGTTGATGAAGAGAATATATTAGTCTGTTGCCACCAATAAATCCTCCTTAATCCTCCACACTTACACCTTTAAAGCAGAATGGCGTTTACCATCTTCACTTTTAGCACACTGGCAAATGCTAATTAGCATTAAAGACAGTACAGCTAATGCTGATGGAAGGGTCATTAGTCTCGTAATGAATCACATTATTGGACAATTTGAAAAATGCACCCCATGATGGAGCAAGAGGAGTCAAGAGATCATCAAACCATTGAACCGAATCCCGGCTGAGGGAGAATAAATGGCTGCCCCAAATGTCATGGCAAACCCTCCATATAAAAATAATAAAGAACTGGGAAATGAAAAATATTCTTTGTTTGGTTTGGAGCACTGAGGACTTGTGCCTCAGCACAGGAAGGAGCTGGCTCAGGAGAAACATTGGGATTCTGGGAAAGTCCTCTGCCTCCGTTTTCTATTCTGTCTGTATGGAGCAGGGAGAGCAGGCGAGCGACTGTCCCCCGTATCAGCACTGCAGGGGCTGAAACAAGTTGCCCAACAGTTTCTCCGTCGCATGGGGAGCTTTTCCTCTGTGTCTGCACGTTCAGAACAGCCTGATATATGAGAATTTTAAATGAGCTTTGGTATGCTTTTAGTGAAAGTGCGTGCTGGTGCAATATTTCAAAGTGACACGGCATCTGAGCGCCTGTAGCATCGTAGCCCAGGGAGAGTCAAAGTCCCTCATGAGAAGCACATGTTCCAATGTGCCACAGTCAACCTTGGCTAGTCAGTGGAGGGGTTTGTTGTGTGTGTATGTGTGTTTGCGTGTGTGTGCCTTTGGGTTACTGCAGTATTTCCTTCTCTCTTACTCGCTGTGGCCCTTTCTCTCTCTCTCTCTCTCTCTCTCTTTCTATCTTTTCTTCTCCCACCATATTCCCAGATAATGTATCAGACATAAACATGAAGACGTACTTACTAGCATATGCACGTGCCACTGCAGTCACACACACACACACACCTTCTCAGGGCAGATGTGCAAGCTCGAATGACCCGCTGCTCCCGGGCGGAGGCTAAAAAAAGCAGCTCGCCCTGCTCTGAGTAGATGGAATAGCATAATGAGCATGATGTCGGCATTGTTCTTACCACGGTAACAAGTGACGCTGATGGACAACGGGGGTGTGGAGCGGGGGGCGCGATGGAGAGAGAGGGGGAAACCAGAGACTGGCAAAAACCTAAAGGAGAGAGAGGAAAACAACTCAAAACATGCAGTGAGTGAGATTCCTTATGTCACAACACACTCAGCTCAACTCACAAAGTGTGACACTGCCACAAATTGCATTTTTCTATTAGATGTGGACCCCTCGAATCAAGACCAAAATGCGTGTCGTACAAGCGCGCAATTTGCAAAAAGCATCGTTAAACATTTGACCTCTCTCATCCCCCCTGGAGTCGGCTATAACGTGTCACTGGCTAAGCACAAAGTATCAGTACCGTGCGCAGCTCACTGCAGTGACTCAGGAACTATTCATCACAATGTGCAAATACTCTTGGCAAGTGACATTCAAATTTGTGATTCAATGCTGAAGAGGGAAAGCTGCAGATGGCTGTTTTATTGTTTTATTGGTTAATTGTAGTCGAACTTCCCCAACACTTTTCCCACAGCAGCCCGCTGTTGGTGTCCCGTGTGAACGCAAAAGTAAACACTGACTTATTGAGGAGCTGCCGCTGCTGGCTGGAGACTTTCGTTTTGTGTTGATGTTGGCGGACTACGTGGAAAAAGCTGCAGTGTTTCCAAAACTTGTCATTTAGCTGCATCCAGGTCTGATGGTCGGCCCCCCTGCAGTCCGGTTTCTGGTCCTCCCGTGCGGCCTGCAGGCCCGGCAGGAGGCCCGGCGGGGGGAGTTCTTGCACTTGCATGATGACGTCGTCTGATTACACACGGAATTCGACACTTTGGCACCAAAGACCGGGTTTAAGACTAACTGCTACTTAGAGGCATCAATATCAATCTGAGGCTGTTTCATGACCTGCTAAATGTTCCTCACGTTACCTTTAACTTGCACTTACGTTCTTACGAGTTTACACAACAAACATTCTTATTTTAACACAAACAAAGTTTTGTTGCATAAACAGCTTTTATTGTGGATGGATTTCAGCAGGCACACTAATCCTTCTTGTTGCTGGAGGTTTGTAGGAAATAACACGATGTCATAACAAAGTGTTGCACGAAGATATAAATAAAATTGAACTTGAACTTGATGTTTAAATGTCTACTGTGGCCTCACCGAATTTTCTGCATAAAACGTGAATGCAGCATGATGTTGACCGGTGCCGTTTTCCTTTTAGTTGTTTGAGGCCTAAATGCCACTCATCCTCATACACAGCGTAAATAGCCCACTGCTGCGTAACATGAGGATCTGACTCAGTTGGGGAGAGCATGAGGAAGAAGCATGAGATGAAGGTCACAAGACAGTTCTGGATATCCTGGCAAAAGGGACCTTGTTATTGGCTGTTACGCAATGCAAGCGCATTGAGTTTGAGTTTCTAGAGAGCTGCTTTAAATTCTATAAACATGTCTGAGTCTACATGTACTTTTTAAAGCTCCTTAATACGTTTTAAAGGGCAGCATAATGAAAACTGTAAAAACGTCGGCCACAAGAGTTTCCTAATTACACACATAGCATCATCTCTAGAAATGTCCAGTAGCAAATGTCTTTTTAGCTTTGTTATCTCCAGCAACACCAAGAAGAAAAACATGTGAAAAAGCTTTGACTGCTGTGTACTGCAAAAAGCAACGAGCTAAAAGAGGCTAACAAAAGCTCCACACAGCTAATCTAATTCTTTGTAGATCAGTTGCTGTAATTGACACACTCAGCATTAACTCCAGCAAATTAAAGGCAAAGTCCCAAAAGCTATTTGATTTGAGTTTATGTAAAAAAGATATATTGATTGGTACAGCTTTAATTATGAGGTTGGCGCTTGAGAAAACCTCACCAGAATATATTAAAATTGCAAAAACAAAGAAGTCAAGGAAAGATTGTTTACACGTAACAATCCATGCACATTTACATAAAAAGAATGAAAAATGTATGTCAGAGAGAAAAACATACAAGTGAATATGAAATCAAACATCGTTTTAGGGGGAACTTTGGGAGGCAAAGGGCCTGTATATTGTACAATCTGTCCAATGGTTATTGATCATTACCGTACAGCGGCATAAAACATGGCTTTGATCCACCAACACACAGTCCATCATAACCTTGACAGCTAGAATAATAACATCTGGGCGGATGATAATCAAACCCTGAAGGACTTGTTCTATTTTACTAATGGATGTGCCTTCAGCGCAGCTAATTTGAATTGTTTTGCATCATTTCAAGGAAATTCACTTGACAGTTGCGTAGAAACCCAGCCGGTGTGCGACTCTCTCGTGAGCGCTTTAGATTTATTTTCCCTGTTGCCTTTTGGAGCCAAACATGTCGTCACATGTCAGTTGAGTTGTGGGAGAAGCAGAAGGGGCGAGTTTGTTGTCCTGCTCAGACTGGTTGGTCAGAGCGACCAGCTGACCAACAGCTCCTCTGGAATGAACAAAGCAAAACGTTTCACATGTTACAAAAGGGACTTTAAATCAAGATGATGCTAAAGGCCTGTGTTCCATCTTCAGTTCGCTAATGGCTGCTGTCTAACTGCAATGTAACTTGGCCACATTCGTAAGGAGCCAGCATGCCGCTGATTTGGAGAAATGACTGTGTAGGTTGTGAAAAGTCTCTGGAAAGCAGCAGGAGGGGGAAGCAGCTGCAGAGGCCTCTATTGTTCAGAGCTACGAAGAGTCCGAGTGAACTGGAGAAAAGTGTTTAACAGGAACCTTCCTCAATCCCTCACCTTCAGTGTCACACAGTGACGGACAGCTTTAGAGAAAGCCTCTGGTTTATTTTGGTGTTGGACATAAGGTGGTTGACTTAGAACCTCCCTACTGGTGCCATCGGTGTAATCCCGTTTTATTGCTCTCTATCATGCCGGGCAGCTGGCCCATATGTGGACCCGGCACCGTCGGCGCGCTGCAGTCGCAGCCCGAACCCAAACGTCACGGTGGATTGTGTAAAAGCTCCGTCGCTTAGAGGATTGGAAACAGCAGGGGAGAGCACCACTGCGCTAATACACAGTGTCTCCCCAGCGCTGACGTGCACGCATTGACGTCAAACAGTTTGCACACTGTGCACAGCAGGAATTGTTCCCAGTTGTGAATGTGATCACATCTCACACACACACACACGCACACACACACACACACACACACACACACACACGCACACACACCTCTTAATGTTAAGCTGAGGCCTGGAGATAAGTCCAAATATAGCAGGGGAGGGAGAGTGAGTCATCAGGATCAACTGAACAGATGCGAGGGTGTGTGTGTGAGCATGTGTGCATGCGCGTGCGTGCGTGCGCAAGTTAATTTTGGAAACAGGTGACGAAAGGGAAACAATTAGGCAATCGGTAACCGAACCATCGCAACCACTTAAAAAGAATATCGGGGATTGCAAAATGTTTACAGCTGAAGTGTAAATGCATCATGTCTCAATGAATCAAATTATCAGGTACCTAATAATGGCAAATATATTTTCACTTTCAGCGTCCAAAAGTGTATTCCTGGTTAACAGCCTGGGAGCCTTTTACTCATTCAAATTGTTGGAGATTTGGATTGCAGAATAACAACTACGATGTTAAAGGGTCCTCTAGTTTGTTAGAGCACTGTCTTAACTCATAGACGCTGCTTCTTTGTAACGAGTCAAAGAGGTTTGGAACGGGTTTGAACTTGGAAGAAAAGTGACGCATTTCTTTTCAAACGCTGTCGATTTGTCAAAGCTTTCACAGCATCACTAAATCTTCAACCAATGTTTTACCACAACATCCAAACCAAGTCCGCAAACATTATAATTCCTTTCGATCTTATCAAGGCAGTGCAGAATATGTTTACTTATTTACTTTCAGCATAAAAGCATTAGACAAATAAACTGAATAACTATTGACCAGAAGGAACTCTTGTTCACTCACAGCATTTTACTGAAAGGAAACTCCATAAAACCACATATAATGGCAATAGGCTTTACAACAATCTGCACCGGACAAAATGCCAGATGCTGCTGTGGGTCAACGGGGTCGTGGTAGTTGCTCCTCTGTCTGCAAACACCTGTTTGAAACCTATACTGCAAAATGTGCAACTGTTGTGCATCGCTTCCAGTACAAATGTTCCTGAACCAAAACATTCAGCAGCAAATATAAGGCATTGCTAAGTGCCACAATGTCGATGCCGTTTCAACAGCATGCAACAAAGTCCATTCATCATTGTTTAGGCCTTTGAGAACCTTGTTGAAAATATATCAAAACCATCTGCATGGCTTCTTGCTTTTAAAGGTAAGTGAGAAAATAAGTCTCAGATTATCAGGAATGACATTGTTCGACCTCCAAACATGAAAATACAAGAAGATAAAGTGCCAAAGCTTGTATGGGCCCACAGCTGTGGCCTGAGGAAAGCATGGTAGAAAAAGAGAAGACTCCTATTGGCATCTTCCCTGGAGATGAACCTTAAGCCTTGAGAAGACGAGACGAGAAGCACCGCCGATGACTCGTCTCATCTCGCTTTAACGGCGTCCATTCGTATTCAGGGAGAGCGGCCGTCCGGGAGTGAGCGGATTCACACCGCCACTCGTCGGGGAGTTTACACTCCTTATTGGAGTCTCATCAAGCTGCCGCAGAGGGGGGAGCCGACTCAAGCCGGCGGGGCGAAGAGGCCATGTGGCTGAAGACCAAACCTAACGGAGTGCCTTTATTCATCGACAGTCCTCCCGCGCCTCCCTTCATCACACGCCGTGCAGAGGGTATTTTAAGTGGTGTGTTTTCCTTACACTCTCTACACATCAGCGCTGGGTCAACTTCCAAGGTGGGAACCCATTGGGGTTCGTCTTAGTCTCACAGTACTCTCGGTTTATTTGGTGAATTGCAATAAATCAGTCATGGAGGCTGTGATGCTCCGGGATTTCTACCTCTTCACATCATGCCGTCAAACTATGTGGCATTAGATTCAGAGGCGTTTTTTATTATCCACACCTGTTGGCGGGCCGACTAAAAGAAGTGACCTCCTGTTTCCCACATGGACTTCAGGGGGCTTCTTCAACCGGTGGGATTCAATGAACACTTCATTCATTCACGGGCGACTGTGGGTGAGTGGGGAGCACGGTCGTCCTCCAATCAGAGGGTTGTGGGTTCGATCCCAGGCCCGGCTAACCCGCATGTCGTTGTGTCCTTGGGCAAGACACTTAACCCAACATTGCTCCTGTAGCTGCGACTACAATGTGTGAATGTTAGTTACTGATGGCAGGTATCACTGTGTATGGTTCTCCTGTCATCAGTGTATGAATGGGTGAATGATGTCATGTGGTGTTAAAGCTCTTTGAGTGGTCAGAAGACTAGAAAAGCTTCATACAAGTACAGTCCATTTACTATTTACTTCCCACAGTATCCCATCATGTTTATGACCAAAACATTTGGTGCATCAGAGGAACTTTCTCAGTATAAAATGTGATGTGGATTTTGTCCCTAATTACAATTTACAGGGGATAAACAAAGTGTGTGTGTGTGTGTGTGTGTGTGTGTGTGTGTGTGTGTGTGCCTGTGACAGATTGTTTTCTGTGTTTAGGTTGTTATTTGTGTCAATATGCCTCAGCAGTTCTGAACAAATTTAAGCGTGGGAGTGTTGTCGTGCTGGTCCATGTGTGCTGTGTGTGTGTGTGTGTGTGTGTGTGTGTGTGTGTGTGTGTGTGTGAGATAGAGAGAGCCAGAGAGAGAAATGGGAGAGTGAACACGATGTACCCAGGCACGGTAAACTGGGCCGTGTCCATGTGTCTGCTTGCAGCTATGCACTTGGCAGTCCCCTCCCCCCCCCCCAACCCCCCGCCTCTTCTCAGGCCTAACCAGATCTGGTCATGTGACCTGACCCCCCCCCCCCCCCAGCACATTCTGCCACCAACACGGCTCCTTCCGCCCCTCGACTCCTTTCTACTCACTTCTTCTCTTTCCTGCAGCCATTGTATTGTAAAGCTGACATGAGAGGCTCTCATGGTTTAAACACCCCCCTCCTCCCCTCTCTGCCCGGGCCCCTCACCCTCTCTTCCTTCCCCCCAAATCTTTTACTTGTCCTCAGGAAGCTCTGTAAAGTCGAGGGTTTTTGTCAGGTGAGGTGAACACGGTGTCCTGTGCCGAGCCCGCAGGCCGGCGCCAGAGGCATCGAGACAAAATAGAACCCCTAAAATACACACTAAAACACACACACACACACACACACACACACACACACACACACAAACATGCACACACCTCTTGAGCACTAAATCAACACACAATCTACAAATTGCTGAAGCCGTAGTTTATTGCGTTAGGCCCGACGCGGCAACCCTCGAACTGTTACATTATTGAAGATAAACTACTGCCTCAAGTACCTTATTGTTTTTATAATACGGTTACCAGGGAAATTATAATTAGTAAGTAAATAGCTGCCTTTCAGCACAAAATAGTATTAGCCACCAAACGTTGTTTATCGCATTTCAGTAATCTAGAGAAAAAATGGTCCCTGTATTCATTCATTCACATCGCTCATGACGTCCACCTTGATTGTCCAGTTGCAAAAGCTCGCATTGCGCAAAAACGATCATTTGTGGGATTTCTGGGGGTCAAGCAAAATCTAACCTGCTACTCGGGTCAACGTGAACAGCAACTGTACATTATCCTCAATAATGTGTGACTCACTGTCAACCAATCAGAACGCTGGATTCCATCTGCCTGTATTATAATAATTGCTAATAAAGTGCTAAACTTGTTAAAATGGAATTAGTTTTTAGCAGTAGGGGCTCTTGGGGATAACACTCAGGGAGGTTGGATCCAGATAGAAGAGCGCTGATACAGGAAGAGGGTAAAACGAGAGAGTGGGATGAAGCAGGGAATGAGGGAGCCGACAGCGTGAGCAGGGGAAATCCGGGTTTAAGAGCTTTGCTGCGCTTTAACACAAGCAATTTATTCAGAGCCTAAAAAAAACAATGGAGCCGAGAGAGTAAGAGGACTCAGCTGAGATCAACACCATGTAGGAATTAATGAAGTTCCCCGCCAACACACGGCAGAGAGATATTACAGCCCGCAGGCTGGAGACACTCTACTAATTGTGTTTTCATGAAACACAAATGTCTCATACTTCATTTCCCAATTATGAATGCTGCAATTGGTCACACAAAAAAAAGTTTAGTAAAAACTTCTGTGCAGAAAGACCCCCACTTATGGCAAATTTTACTCAGGCAGAAACATTGTAAATAAATAAACAAGCTAATTGACTGTACAACTTTTTTTCTAGTATTCCAACGCAACGCAATTTAACACTACATGGCATAATTCATTCACAGTCCCATTTTTAAGCCGCGGCAACAGACAGACAGTGTCGACTGAGAATAAACAATTAACTGAACCAACTGAAACTTCTCCTGCGTGCCAACGAGAAATTCAGCGGCTGATTATATTGAATAACAATAAATATTGTATATTCTCTAGTGACACACCCACAGAGGATTTAGTTCTACGGATCTTCAGCAACTAATATAGTGGAGCCATATATTTCCCTGAAGAGGTGGTGGAGAACCAAACCGAGCTAAAAGGGGAGCAAGACTTGACCTCAAATGAATGCTAGTTGATGCTTATCTGCAGAGCAGCTGTTTCACCAATCACATGTTTAACCAATCACATGTTCAACCAATCACACGTTTAACCAATCACATGTTCAACCAATCACATCTTCAACCAATCACATGTTTAACCAATCACATCTTCAACCAATCACACGTTCAACCAATCACATGTTTAACCAATCACATCTTCAACCAATCACACGTTCAACCAATCACATGTTTAACCAATCACATCTTCAACCAATCACACGTTTAACCAATCACATGTTCAACCAATCACACGTTCAACCAATCACATGTTTAACCAATCACATCTTCAACCAATCACACGTTCAACCAATCACATGTTTAACCAATCACATCTTCAACCAATCACATGTATACGGTAATACATTTTACAGCTCTGTAAAATTATTATTCAGCTTTAATCAGAGACACCAAAGTACAACTGGTTTATTATTGATAACCTTGTTAAATACTGTATAGTTTGATATATAAAAAAAAATCACATTTTACAAGCTAATTAAAAGCGTTGACTTTATTAGGTGCAATCCTAATCTGAAGTGCACAGTGGTAAAATAACGCACAAAAGTGTTCATTTTAAACAAATCTTCCTGTCCTGGTTCAACCTTTTCTTCTACACCAGAAAACATGTGGCGCAGAATTGGATCAAGATGGATAAACTCCGCAGTGCCGAGAATAGATGGATTGTTGTTGGGCTTTCTCGGAGTGTACCCTCCACATTACTCTAATCTGCAGCTGAATCGGGCCCCTGGTTTATGACGCTGATGTTTTCTCTGCTGTCAGTCTGCTGGTGACGAGAGGCGTGAAACGCAGCAGAGCGCGTGACGTCCCCGATGGATCATGTATCGATCTCTCTCTTACACAGACGCACAAAGGCACACGCTGTGCCTTTTCCCACCCTGAGTAAACTTCTAAAGCAGATTGCATAATGCATGCAACGGAAGCGTGGCAGCGGAGACACTCGTTCTCCGTCCCTCTCTGTGATGAAGGGATTGCATCAGGAAGGAGAAGGGGAGGATTTGGGTCACGCTGGCTCTGTGTGAGTGATTAGACGAGACGCTCTCAGGCAGCTCAGGCTCGCTCCCAGTCTGGAGAGGGTTCTGGGACGTAGGGGAGCGAGGGAGAGTCAGACAAGAGAGCGGCCCTGCAGGCCGTCAACCCCTTCCACTTGACTGCTGTTCTATTCCTGAGCAGCCCGTGTGTGCTGTTCCAAAAATAAAACACTATGAAGGGTGGGTGAACACGTGCACATGCAGCTCCCCTTCTTCCCACAATCACAAATAAACACGCACTCACTGCTCACGTTTAGAGGGAGCAAACCGGTGGGCTTCTGGGTCTGATTGAGAAGATGGAGTCTCGGATTTGTGTTTTATCGTCCGGGTAGAATGTAAAACGCTGTCACATTCCGCTATCTTTTCAAATCATAAATAAATAATGCAATATTTAGGAGGGTATGCATAGAGATGTCCAGACCGACAAAAAGACCCTTTCTTAAAGAAAGTAAATAAGCGTATTACCCCAAATATTTTACCAGTTCTAAAAATGTTTCTTGAGTGGAAATCAAGGAGAATAATTTGACAGAACACCTGTTCTAAGGCGTCAAACTTGTAAAAGCTGTAAATATCTGCACACATATGTCTTTTCAACCCCAAAATGCTCGCTGGGATTGCTACTGTTTACTGTTGTAATCATTTCCATAACACACAGCCAGCATGGCGTCTCATTATGCAAAAAAAACGATGGCGCTGATGAAATATTCAGGTGCAGTCAATCAAGACCAGTAAACTTCTTCTGAAAAGTGTGACTCGGTTGTCTCCTCGCCTCCTGACGTAGATGTATATATAGAAATAGATAAATGGGTGAAGGAAGGATGCACATTCTCTCCTCATTCACCACCTGTAAGTCCCTGTTTCGCTCTGAGCAGTGAACCTGGCCGGGTGTGCATTGTGTGTCCGCGTGTGCGGTTGCGTGTGTGAGGTCACACGTTGTCCGTGTCCTTTTATTACGTAAGCAGCGGTGGAACTGACGTGGCCTCGGGCTCAGTAACTGATTTACAGTGTGAGGTTGTAAAACGTTTAATCCGGCTGCTGGATGGGAGACAGAAGCGTGCACTATCATCACTATTAGAATAGTTTTCAAATAAAGAGATTACTTGTTCAATTATTTGGGTCCTTACATAAGAGCACTTTCACAGCAGAGGTCAGTAAAACTCCAGCAGACCAGAACTACTAAAACTACTTTTCCTGAACGTGCTTTTGCGTTGAAGGGTTCTGACAACGCACCGTTGGGCTCTGAAGCGATCTAAATGCTTCATGAGAAAATACACCAACAGATGAGAAGTGGAGTGGAAGGAGGTTGCACGCACACAGCAGCGTGTCCCCGGACCTCAGGGTGGAGGTGAGACACATCAGGTGAGGTCTGAGGGCTCTCTAGTGGCGCTGAGGGCTCACTGCATCAAACGGTCAGATGATCGCCTGAAACGGAGGCAAAGGCCGATGGGAATTGCATCCATTTGTTTTCTTTTTACCTGCTGATTTTTGCTATTACTGCGTATTTCATATTTGGGCTTTTTTTAGGTTCCCATCAGAATGAAAGTTCAGTTATATTTATATATTTATTTATATTTTTTGTACTTTATTTTAACATAAATGTTTTTCAAGCGCTTTCCGTGATGTCGTTTTTTTAATCGTTTTTCTACATAGCTCTTATTGTAATTTAACTGAGGGAAGGACATTTCTACTTCATCCTTTTGCAATCGAATTGTAACGTTAATACCAACTCAATTTTTATGGGACTAAATCACAGCGCAAGTTGACCCTAACAGTCACCTGGACCGTGTTAAATATTAATTGAATACCCACAATCTAGAGGCCAGAAGGACCGCAAATCCCCCACAAACCATGAAAAGAACCAGAGTCCCCACCTGGGCTGTAAGAGGAGGCCGACCTATATATGAAAATACGATGGAGACAAGTGTGGAACATCCCCGATCAAGTGCTGGATATAGGAACACACGGATATCATTGCTTCCTTATGTAAATATGTATAGAATTGTTTATGCCCTTCTGCCGTTAACAATTAGGAGCCAGTGTGTTGGAGCCATTTTTTCTATATTAGCAAGGAAAATGATTCATGCATGAGAAGTAATAGCATCTAAGCATCATTGAAACTATATTTCAATTGCCATTTTTTATCTTTTATCTCTTGGACCCGCACTGAGATGAAAGGTGTAGCCTGCTCGTGTGTTGGAGGAGAGGGCGAAGCGGTGCTTTGCTGACACCTGCTGTGCATTCTGGGAAGGTTGAACAGACTAAACCGTTTAAAGGAGAACGTTTAAGCACTTGTGGTTATTCAATATATGTATTTGATACAGAAATACTATTTATCATCTAACAAGAACTCTTAAAAAGACATTTGAATTAAACATTTAACCTCTTTGTGATAGTTGATAGTTTTAATAAAGAATATCGATCAAAAACAGACCAACCGTGGTCTGTTGTTCACCCAACCATGGGTGAACATCAGCACATACCGGTGGAAGAAAACCAGGGCACGATGCAACCTTTTATAGTTCAAACATCTTCTCCATCTTACTTCATATTAAATGAACGATTCCTCCACCGTGCGACACTGAAATGCACGTTGCTCGTTGTGGTGTTTTGATTTCGGTAAAGAAGACAGATCTGTTCAGTAACTGTCCAATAGGGCGACATGTGTGCATCCAGCATGACATCATGCCCCCACACTGGAGATACACAACACATAAACAGGAGGAATAGTGAGTGATGAACTTTAGAGATTAAATTGTTCATATTGGATGAAAGAAGCCATGTTTCACTGCAGTTCAATGCATATTAAATGAACTCACTGCAAACCATTGATCAAACATTGATTGATTGATTGCTTACCCTTTGTGGTGCAGGACACATTTCTTTGACCACAGCTCAAAAGAGGTTAATTGACCCCCCAAAAAGCTGTGCATAAAATGGCATCTTAAAACATTTGACGTCATGTTTTACCTTTCAATTACCTTATTACTTAGTTTGAATTTATTACTTTTCCAACAAATTATTTTACCCAAGGTTTGAATTCTGCTTTTGACATACTATAAATAGTCAACGTTTTTCAACATGCTATATTAGCACTTTGTTTCAGATTACTTTGACAAGCTATACCACGATTGTTATATTTTACCATTATACCATGATTTTTATATATTATAACTTTTAACACGTTATTTATTCTTTGACAGCTATAGTATATTTCCTACTTCATGCATTTTTTTCACATATTATTTGACATGAAAGTACAGTTAACTTTTAACATTAGACCAACAGATTCTAATCGGCTCGTCTTTATTATCAGTGACATTTGAGCTCAACGTGTTTAAGATATAATAAGTGTAAATTTACTTTTGTTGTCAGCAGCAATGTAGTTATTCTCCTCACAAATTTTCCATTTCTTCGTCTGTTGTGAAAACGCAGAAAAAAAAAAAAACATTTGTTGTGATTTTACAATATATTTATTTTTTCAAACTTTCCTTTCTTTAAAAAAAAAAAAATGACGAGGTCCAAGCTTCACCCTACGTTCCCCAGCTGATGAACTCGGCTCTAAAGCAACCAGCGAAGAAAAATAATCATGTGGACAATAATATACAGCAATACATAGTGGTCTACCATAAAGTTACCAATAATACACAACCTCCTCTGAGGCTTCAGTTCCAACGGCTGCCACTGATATGGTTCATTTGAAAGGGGACAGGTGGGAAGGGGGGGGGGTTCAGGTTGCCACAGTGAGAGGACGAGGTCACTCAGCATTGCGATTTGGCTGTTGGCCTGAACCTCCCCCTCCCCCCACCCTCTCCATCCTCTAACCCCCTCCGAACCAATCAGATTCAGCATAAGTGCAAAGTTTAGGAGGCACTGACACACCATGCCGTGTGGAGGAGCAGAGTGTAGTCACACCCCCCCCAGCTGTACTCTGTCAAACCGTTTGTAATGTTGCATTACAGTGCAGTCTCCAGCCACGTCTCTAATCTGGAAATAATGCATGTCGGGACACAGGAAATAGGATTATATCAGCGGGATGTGAACAGTCAGCTGCATGGACCCCCGTAGAAAGCCAATTACCAAAAGTCCACTCCAGTTCCACCAAGTTCAAGTCCTTTATCTAAGAATTCTTATGTTCGTTCCTCATTGGACCTCATCCTGCATACAGAAACAGCCAGTGTGTAAAAGCGTGTGTTTGCGTGTGCCAGTGAGCCCCGCAGTGGTTGAGACAGCATAGAAAAGACACGTCTACATGTGCATGACGTAAAGACGGCGCCTGTACACAGTGTGGGCGGGCGGGGGCGGAGCTACAGACACGACTCCCAGTGCAGCTGCAGGTCTGAGCTGTCTAGGAAATCGGTGGAGAAGACGCTCGGCGGGGTGTGAGGCACCAGCGGGGCCAGGCTCGTTCCCCCGTCTGCGTCTCCCCCCACCCCTCCTCCTCCTCCTCCGCCTCGACCCCCACTGCCGCCGGCAATCCCCACCATGGAAATATCCAGCCAGTCCATGCTGTCCAGGGTGGGGTCGCCAAAGTCCAGCCCCGCCGGGTGGGGGGAGAAGCCCAGGTCGGACGTGTCCATCGGGGAGGACGGGTGCTCCAGGATACTGGGCGTGCTCAGCATCTGGCTGTGGAGGTCGTCGATCAGCGACAGGCCGCCGCCGGGCTCCACGCCGAGGAGCGGCGCCCCAGTGGTGCTCTCCAGGAAGTCCTCCAGGCGCCCGCTGCCCGTGCAGTGCTCCCCCACAGAGGCCTGCGGGGAGATGAGGGACTCCGTAGGGGTGGGGGGGGAGAGGTGGTGGAGGGGAGACGGGGGAGAGGACGGGGAGGGCGGGTCAGAGTGGAGGGGGGCGAGGGAAGGGTCCGGGTTGGACTTAAAGCCGGGGAGTTCTAAAGGAGGACAGAGAAAGACGTTAGGAGACGGAGACTCGTGTAGCTCTCGTTAATGTTTGGATCAGAGCTTCTTACCTCCGCTCTTCAGCAGGATGTCAAACAGGTCGTCCATTTGCTGACTGTTGACGCCGTTCTCCTGCAAACAGAGGGGGGGGGGGTCAGAAAACATTTACACCTGCAACCACAGAACCACTGGCTTCCCACAGCAGACATGCACTACAACCCATTCCTTGCTTTTTGGTTAGTTTCTTGGTGGTTGAAAATGATCGCACGTTCCTCACGTGCAGCAAATCAAGTATATGATAAATGTATCATGTGAAATTATGGTAATATGAGATAAACTAATGGTGTTCTTGTTTTAACGTAAACTTTGCACATTTCCAGATGAATGTTTTTTTTTTTTCTGTCCCGCGGACCGTAAGCCACATTCCTCAGTCCTTTGCTGGACTTCTGACCGAAATGAAAAGCTTCTATTTGGATTTGGTCCACACGGACGTATCAGCATCACTTTAGAAATGATTTCCATCCGTACCAGCATCAAGTAGCACGTTGTTATTCCCTACACTGCGCATGCCGGTTTAAACAGGAAGTAGATCGTTGGGTATTATGGTATTATTATAGTATTC
Organism: Gasterosteus aculeatus; assembly: GCF_964276395.1. Classification (NCBI taxonomy): domain Eukaryota; kingdom Metazoa; phylum Chordata; class Actinopteri; order Perciformes; family Gasterosteidae; genus Gasterosteus; species Gasterosteus aculeatus. Next base: position 6,464,164 of record NC_135692.1, on the reverse strand, counting down.
GTTGGCAATGAAGGGCCGGACTTGATACTTCCTTTTTTCTTTATCCAAAGATAAACAAACACATTTTGTAATAAAAAAGTTTTAGAATTCAACTTTAGTTGTAAGACTGCAGCTGTCTAACACACAAAATAACAACTTACAGATGTTATTTAGAAGTTTTACTAAATTAAGGGTTAGTAACTTTGGTCAACACATGTCTCACTCTTCGTAACAAGAACGAACCAATTCCTGCAGCAGCCTCTTCGCTCTCAGAGACACACATCACACACAAACACACTCCACAGTGAATCCAAGCCAACACCACCAGCTCTCTGCCCAAAAGCCATTGGACTACCTTCGGTTGGGTGAGCACAGCGCTCCGTGTGAGAGGCTGAGAGATGGGAAACGGAGGCACAGACAAAAGACGGACAACCACTACAGGACAGACGAAAAGAAAGACATACTTTGGAGCGTTGAGTAGGAAGGGAGGTGTTGGGTTTGGGAGAGGGAGGGGTGAACAGTGTGTGCCGGTCGTAGGGCAGACACACCTCTCTCTGCAGGGAGGAAGTGATGAAATGAAAAGAAAGGGGAAAGAAACAAGGAGAAAAAGTTAATGGAGTTTCCAGATCAGAAGGGAGGACATGGCGACGGGGAAGCATGGGAGCGAAGGGCCGGGGGGGGGGGTCGCGTTACCTTAAGCGATGACATTAAGTTACTCTGGCTTTCACTGTCCGACATGTCTTCAAAGAAAGGATGCAGATTGGGCGGAGCGGTGACCGACGGGCAGGGTGGAGGTACGCCATTGGTGTCCAGGTGCAGCCCTGCCTTCTGTCCCTGAGTGAGGAGAGAGGGACAAACTGAGCTGTGATTGGCTGCTCTGGTCTCAACGACGGGCTGCTGGATCACATGTCAGTCTACGTTCTGTTGGCTGGAGATGATTCTGCACTGGGCCAGTAGAGACGCCTTGTGGCAGGCGGAGGGAACTGCTTGGAGGACACAGACGGTCCTGATTCACTACGGTGCCAGATGAGGACAAAAGAATCCGGGGAGAACCGTAACGGTTTCCAAACTGTCGGTGACATTTGTTTTGAGGATTTCCTCAGTGGAAGCCGGTGGTGATAACCTCTCTTCTTTTGAGTCAATTCATTGATGTATATTGTAAGTGTAAAAGGAGATTACACAGTTTCATATAAATGACATGAATAAGTGCACAATAAGAAAAAAATAGGTGTTTAAAGTACCTTTTTGATTGGCTCAGCCACTGCTGGCTCCTTTGATTGGCTCCCACTGCTGAGGACTTTACTCGGACTCGATTGCAGCCTCTAACAGACGAGAAGAGAAAGTCGGAGATGAACATCACAGCAGAGCTTGTTAACCATCTGCAGTCACCCAACAAACAACACAGCTCCCGTACCTGCAGTGTGATGCGTCCGTTGGCTTTGGCCAATGAGGAAACTCCGTTCTGTCCATCTGCGGGGGGACTGGTCAGAGCAATCAGGTAGTGGTTTCCGTTGCTATCGGTGACCAGTGTTGGGGTCCCGTTAGCCTTGAGGAGGTCTAATGAAAGGGCCTGAGTTTGGGCCTGAGTACCGTTCTGTTGGTTAATAAAGACTGGGGTCACCTGAAAATGGAAACAGTGCACTTTAAAACTTTAACTCACTTTATATAAAGTCTGTGTTGAAATCTCTACCGCAGCACTTCCCTAATGCGCCGTTATGCCGAGCTGCCGGGCCGTTACCTGCTGTGTGGTGACAGCTGCCGCTTGCTGCCTCTCCTGCTGCCGCTGCTGAGCCCTCAGCTGCTTCCTCTGCTGGCTTTGGTTCGCTGCAGGCCTCTGGATCTGCAGAACTTGCTTGACCTGGACCGGGTTCTTCTGTTGGCTTTGTTGAACTTGAGTTTGTTTCAGCTGGTGCTGCTGCACCAGCTTCTGCTGACTGAGCCTCTGCTGCACTAGCCTCTGCTGTTTCTGTTGGGTTTGCTGTATGATAAGTTGCTGCAGCTGCTTCTGCTGATGGAGCAGGATCTGGGCTTCTTTCTTCTGCTGCAGCTGCAGCTTCTGAGCGTTCGATGAGGCCTCTGCCGCCTTGTGTGGTTGCTCCTGGCTCTGCTGCTGTGACTCTTTCTCCTGCTCGGCTTGTTGCAGCTGCAGCCGATGACTCTGCTGCAGCCTGAGGAGAGTGTCCTGGGAGCACTGCATCGACGGGGCGGCTCTCCTCACCTGGAGCGCCTCAGTCACTCCCTCCATCCCCTCCTCAGGCTCCATCTCCTTCTTCACCGTCACCGCGATGCCGTTGGTCAGAGAGGGGGGCTGAACGGCAGACGCTTTGATTAGAGTTGGAAGTTTAACCTCGGGGGTTCTGCTCTTCTCACTTTCTTCCCTCTTCAGCACGACTCCACTGGTCATCTTGCCATGTTCCAGCTGGGACCGGAGGGTCTCCACCAGCCTCTGCTTCTGCCTCAGCATCCTGGTCAACTCCTCGATCTGTTTGTCCTTCTCCTGGAGCATCTGGTCCTTTTCCAAAGAGGATGTGTCCATGGCCACTGCAGACAGCGGCTCTGGAGGCTGACACGCGGCGGGTGAGCTCCTGGAGAGACTGCATGAGCTCTGCATCTCCTCTTTGACCATGGAGAGCTGAGAGATGTTGGATGGGTGCTGGGGAGAAGGGTGCAGGGTGAGCTGGGTCAGGGGGGAGCTCACCTGAAGGACAAAGCATGACGACAATGTTAGGGAGACGTGTCCTTAACAAAAGAGTTATTTAACATAGTGACAACCAACCAACAGCTTTCCATCTGGTGTCTCACCATCTCTCCAAACATGTCTCCATTACAGCTGGTCTCATCCGGACTCATCCCGGCCAACGACCTCTCGGAGGGAGTAGGTGACATGGGGGGGCTGGAGCTGGTGCTGCCGAATCGCATGACGCGCCCGGGAATCACCTGAGCCAATGACGACAAATCCAACTTAAAGCCGCCCTCTCCTGATTGGTGGTCAGAGGTGGTGGTCGTGGTTGGGGAGGATGTGGAGGTGCCAGCAGCTGAGATGGCGCCCTGCGGGTTGCCGTTTTTTTTAGAAACCGCTGCAGTGCCGCCATTTTGCTCCTGGTAGTTGCGAAGCCTCTCAATAAGATCGTTCTTGGTGCCCGAGACGGTCAAACCACGCAATTTCAATTCCTGTTTCAACTCGGCAACCTTGGAGGAAGAGAAAGCAGATCAGTACTCACTCACAGGGGAAGGAAACAGAATATGACATATACTACATCTAATCAGGGGGAGACAAACGGCTGGAAGCTGAGTGGAGCATCTTTTCTAACAGGTAAATCTTATGTGTAACTTACTTTGAACTCATCCAAGTTGGCGGGCAGAGTGCCTGGTTTGGCTCCTCCCACAGCGCTTTGGATCTGACGGGCCGTCCCGCTCGGATTGGATGGGGCGGGGGTGGTCGTCGTGGGAACACTTCGGGAGGGGGAAGGGCCAGAGTTGGTTATGGGATGCTGCTCGGTCGGTTGCCTGAGAGGAGACAGAAAACGGTTACGTGTGGATTCAGCTTTACTTTGACGGAGCAGGGAACGTTGGGACTGAGGAGCGCAAAATATAATGGTGAATATGGTAGACAATATATATTGATTTAACAGTACTAAAAAAAACTGAATTTTAGAAACATTTTAATTGCAGAATCCATCAAAACCAAAGTAAATGACATCCACGAAGGTTTCATTGCTTGAATGATATTGATTCGATCAAGCTGTCAAACCTCATAGAAATTTTAAATCACTTCTGCTTTAACCTCCAGCCTCGATGGTGTCACCCAGAAGCCACCAATAGGGGAGGAACAAAACAAATCCACTTTAACTACTGGTTTAAACCTGAGAAAGAAACAGGAGGTTGGCAAACCCGTCGACTCTGAACAAATCCCCTGCGGTCAGTCATCCTCACTTCCACACTCACTTGGGGGGGGCGGGCAGAATGGTGTGGTAGTTATAGTGCTGCTGTTGCTGGTTGAGGATCTGCAGCTGTAGGAAGAGTTGCTGCTGGTGGAGGAGCTTGGCGTAGGACGAGTCCATCTGGGGCGGACGCTCCTTGTCTGCCTTCTGGTCCGGAGGGATGTACTGGTGGTACTTCAGCTTCTTCACCTACAGCCAGGACACAGGAGGCTTGAGAGGCAACTCCTCATAAAACATGGTGAGACCTCCAATCAACGTGTGGGCGGAACACAGTACATGTGGGCGGAACAATCAACGGTTGTAACATAACCACCATAAAGAGCAATTCTTTCCCGGTTCTGCCCAAAGTCTGAATTCTGCTGTTCTTTTGTTCCTATTGTGATTGTTATTTAAATGTCAAAACGTTAAGAGGACCTACAACAAACCCAGTGAGAGCAGCTTGATGGACTCAGCGATAAACACCTTGGTTTAATCTGCCCGACACAATCTTAGAAACACTATTTTCTGCACTCGATCAAAGCGCAGCTCCTTTGCACTTGAATAGGGGAAAAAAGAGCCTGCTGACCTTGGGTTTGCTGTCCTTCGCTTTCTTCAGTCTCTGAGGAGGACGGTCTGAACTTGTCTTAGCCTGAGACTGAAGACACAAACCGTGAGAAATGGGGTCGGGGGGGGGGGGGGGGGGGGGTTGGCCAGTTATAACTGCTCCACAAATAGAGATTAAGGTCAGATTTATTCACAAGTCATCAAATTGGCAGGAGGTTCCACAGGGAAATATTTCATGGCAGGAGACAAAAATAACCAGCATTACCCGCACCTTGGCGTGTCCAGTAGAGGGGCGGGAGTTTGTTAAGGTCACCATTGTCCCAGCTGTCACTTTTGGGAATGGGGAGTCCAACCCATTCACCTGGGGAGGAGGAGGAGGTGGTGGTGGTGGTGGAGGAGGGGACTGTGTGATGAACTGTGAAGACATCACTCTGGTTAACGGTGCATCACATATCACATTTATTAGGACCTGCTTTGGTTTATAGGAAGTTGATCAAAACGCAACTTCTCTTAAATGATTGCACTTTAGACGTAAAGATTTAAAATACACCCTGCAATGGTACCTGAGTGGGAGACATGTCCCCGCTCTGGGAGAACACGTCAGAAGGGGACAGCTGGGGGACGGCACTCAGGGGGGAGTCGTGATTGATTAGCTGGTCCGGTGACAGAGCGTCGCTGCTGTCCTCGTCTAAAGACGAGCTGTCTCCCTTCTGGGAATCTGGGACGGAGGACACATATTTTCAGATTGAGAAGAAGCAAGATAATCATGGGAAGTGTCCGGTAAAAAATGTCTTCTGACCAGAGGGCACAACTATTCACCTCTCTGGCTCCCTCACAACGCGTTCACAGCGGAACACCGTCATCGCTGGTTAACAGATTGCTCAACAGCGGTGACTTATTTCAGAGAAGTTCTACAACACTCTGTAATGCCTGTTCAAACACGGCCATTGTGTCATTTACGTAACACAAGTTGTTTGTCAGCCTTAATGCTGTGTCACATTCGTCAGAATGTGTGGCTACCTGGATGTTGAAATCAAACGCCTAAAGGTGTGTTCAGAAAAAACGCCATTTAGTTTTAAGAAGTGGTGCAATCGAGGACAAAGATTACCACTTTAAATTCTCAGTGCATGTGTTGACGTAGTGCTTGTGTGTGTGTGTGTGTGTGTGTGTGTGTGTGTGTGAACACATACTTGTGCCTGCGTGATTGTGGGATTGCAGAATACCTCATTTTTGTTGGCTATTGGCTAATTAGTTTTGCTTCATCCGTACCAGGTGAACAGTGTGTTTCTGTTACCTAGATGCATGACTGTTATGTCTAAATGTGTGTATTAGTTTGTAGCTCCTCAGCATCCACGAGTTGATCTGCGTGACTGTGATTGTGCCCTTAAAGATGTGTAATGGGCGCGCTGAGAGACTCCGCCTTCTCGTTTGGACGGGTGCACCCGTTGCACATCTTGCGTGCGCTTACCTTCTGGCGAGTTCACGGGGCAGTCGACCGACAGGATGTTCTTGTGAACCAGTTCGATGGGGCCCGGCCGGTGGGAGATCTTGTCGTTGAGGTCGTCGGCCAGCCGCGCTCGCTTCAGTTGCAGCTGCTTGGCCTGCAGGGACGGCTCTGCCGACGTCTCTGCGCAGGACACAGCGGGACGACGTGGAAGCAAATTTATTCATCAAGGAAGACAGGGGCATGCTATGCAAACAGACTTTCTAAACTTTGACAACGTTTACAAAGAAGGGAAGTTGAATCACATTTCTTTTAATTCAGAAAATACCTTGAAATTGAATTGAAATGGGAACTGCAGGTGACCCTTTGCTCTCAGAAATGGTTCCGTTTTGTTTACCGCATGGTTCCTTTTTCATAACACCTCATGCTTCTACCCGGACTTAAGCCAGTCCTTCTACACATGAAATGACTAAGAGATGTTCTATGTAAAACTCACCCTCCAGGATGTGCATCCTGACCAGCTCAGAGCGCTCAGGCCGACTGCGGATCTTTCTCTTCAGATAGTCCTCGGTCTGGGGAACACACACATTGCAGACGTAAGATGGAGGACCACGGCCAGAAGGACGAGAGACAGTCAAGAGAGTGGGAAAGGAGAGGCGCAACAAACACGCTAAAAGAGCTTCACGAGCACTGCCATGAACTGCTGCTGCTCATTTAGTTGACATGTTGTTATAATGTGAGATCGCTCCTAGTGATTTCTGTGTGAGGGACAATTTTGCAGGTTCTCGTCGCTGATGCTATTTATGCTACAAAAGAATCTGCAAAAGTTAAATGTGCATATCTCAGCAGATAAGTTCGATCTGACCTTGGTTAATAAAAAAAAAGTAGCATGCTATTAATGCTGAGCAATCCGGTTGACTTGTGCAGCTCTTTACCGAAACATTTCGTTCCTCGTCAACAATGGTATCAAGTGTCAACAGTGGCAGTAGAACTCAATAGTACATTTGGTCATAGATGCCGTAAACTCACCCTGGCTCGCTCCAGACTCCTCCGCTGCTCGTGAAAGGCCGCCGGGCTCTTCAGTGCTGCGTGGAGAGGGATGACGGGGAGATGAAGGCAGCGCACAAAAGACTTTCGGCGAGTGACAATATGAGAACGGAGTCGGACGACAGGAAGACGAGACTCAAAGCAGAAGTGGCCCACGGGAGGAGACGGTCAGGGGTGCTATTCTAACCTGAGGCTCTGAAGGCGGCTCGGGGGGCCGCGTGTGCATCACCAAATACAACTTTCTACACTGTAAGACGTTTTTATGTGTATTCTTTTTTTTTTCAGTTTGAGCGCAGAAAAGAGTTGATTTGGAAAAATGTTTTAATTTATTTTTTTTACATGACAAGAAGCAAAGGAGGTTTGACTGAATCTCCAACATGCATAACCGTATCAAGCCAGCAAAACCTCTCCTTTAACTGCTACTCGTGCATATATTCGGTTTAATCGCTCACATACTTTCATAGATCAGCACGACAAACCTGCATCATGACAGCTGCTTTATGGCCACCTCAAAATGAAAACGCTACAGAAGTGCGCCGACCTTCCTGCCGCATTTTGGGATTTGAAAATAGCAGGCTTCCCAAACTATCACCGGTCCAGCGTCTGTGTAAAGTGTGAGACGGACAGGAGCTGGGAGGCCGAGGGACATCAATTCTTGCTGACTAGCAGTCTGGTGTAAATCGTTAAGAAGGAGCAAGGCGGCAGCGGAGAGAGTAATGGAGAGACTGCGGCACATAAAGAAAATCCACATTCATCACGGCACCTCAGCCGTGACTGTCTGCAAGGTACCTCGTGAAGAGATGGGCGTGTGGATGTCTGTAGGGTGTGTGTGTGTGTGTGTGTGCGTGCGTAAGAACCAAGAGGCAACATGTGCACTGTAGATGGGGAAGGATGTTGGGAAGTCAATGGCAGTTACCGTGATGCAAGACAACATTCATCGGATTGGTCAACACCTGGTGAAATAAATCGCTGTTCAGGCCACAGTGGGGCGTGAATCATGTGTGCGCCTAATATGACAGGGGGGACGGGGGACGGGGGGGTGGGGGGGGGGGTCATTCCTCATGTCACAACCCCTGACGTTTGAAGAAGACCTACAGTGTACGCCAGATGTGACGCCACCAACGGGTTCGCATCACAACAAAAACAGCTGATCCCCATGACTACAGTCTGCTAAAAAGTCAACAAACGGGCCGAGTTAGTCCCTCTCACAACATGGCTCTTAATGACACTTTATTTGGTTTCAGCAGTAAAAATAAAAAGGTAACATTATGTATTTGGGGAAACTAAAACACTGAAGAAGCAACATAGCGGAGATTCATCCCATAACCGGACCATAAGAGGACCCATAACCGGACCCGTTTCTCAAAATGAACTCTGTGATCAACAAGGCGCCTGACAGGACGGAACCTCAATGCACAAGAAGATTTACCGACATGCAAAGTGGAACTGAAATCCTTCCGCACAGACGGGGCTTTATTTTTAATTAGGTTTTGTTAACGGGAACACGACCACTTCCTAAAGACAGACCCTAAACATTCGGGGCGTATTAACACTGCTGAACCCAGGAGCAGCGATGCAGCAAGCAGAAGTTCAAGTGCCTTGCTCAAGAACACCCAGCAGCAGTAACTAAGGGAGAGATGGTGGAAAGTTACTTGTTCACACCGCCTACGTTTGCACAACCAGCGCGAGGACTTGATAGCACAACAGCACTGGCTCCGGCTGGCTGCTTTTGGTCTTCTGGCTTCAGCAGCTTCATCAGTTACGTTTCTTCACCGGTCACGGCAACGAGTGAGACGGGATGCAGAACCAAAGAAGGAGGAGGAAAAAACCTACTTTTTTTCATTTTGGACATTTGCAAATAACATCTCAGTCAATCCCTTGTTCAGAACATCTTTAGTTTATCTGTCTGAACTGAGCCACCGGACACCTTCTCAGGATTCCCTTAGAACCCTTTTGTATTTAAAGGAGATGAACAATGAGTGTTTGTTTTTTTTCTAGGAAGAGGGGAAAGATACCTACTGCCCACACAACACAAAAACTCATGAAAATATAAAAAGAAATAACTCTGCCTTTGGAAATGTGCGGAACTCTGGAACAGGAAGTGATAGAGAAGAGGAAGCTGCCCCATTTGATAACACAAAGAGTTGCAAAGACATCAACAAATGTGACGGATGCAGACTTTTAACATCTCTAAGAAGGGGCAGACATTTTTAGCAAAAAACCTGAATGCGACGTCTCTTAACATGCTTCTAACATCAGGCCGAGCAGATGAGGTCGATCAGGTAGCACCGATGGCCATACAGCTCAGCTTTAGTATTATTACATAGCAACACGGCCGTACTCGCCAGCCTAAGTTGCTATTGAGCATCGTTATATTAAAAGGCTCCTCTTCATGCTAAAGGCTAAAAAAGACTTCCTGCACCACAACACTAAATCTTCAGAGCGTTTCCGTTGGCGGGTCTACCGCTGTGCGTGTAGCGCATGTGCAATCCTGTATCGGTGAGGACATTCATACATGCATTTATATGTTAACATGAAACGGGCAAGTCTGACAATACGATTTGGGAAATCTGCAGAGCCGCGTCAGAGGCTTAAAGAGCAGACTTACGTGGCATGATCCCTTGGCTGACCAGCTCCTCTCTGGTTCGTCTCTGCTGGAGTTTGAGCTGGAGGACTGCATGGAGACAGGGGAGGTGAGGGGGCGGAGAGGGGAGAAGAGAGAGTCAGTGACGGCCGGATGGAGCCCCGAGGTCTTGAGGCTTCCCGATGGTCTCCTGCTGGCCCCTGATCAGTGGTCCACCTGCTACGCTCACACACATAACCGTGCACAGGGACTCGGGCGCGCTGCAAGTTACACTACGAGGACATGCAATCTCTGACAGCACATTCATCCTCTCATTTCCTCCTCCCCAGCCAGAGGAGGGTACAAGTGGGGCGTGAGCACTCTACACACTTCCTGTTTCTCAAATAGGTTTTTAGCACTTTGTCATCGCGCGCTAACCCACAGTTGCTTTATGAAAAATCTTTACAGAGAGGGTTGAGCAAGAAGCGGAGGAAAAACAGAGAAAGAAAAGTTGAAAGAAGGAAAACTGAATTGAGATCAGCGTCCGTTAGAGAGAAAGAAATGGTGCAAACAATCGCAGCGTCACTTTAAAACAGGAAGCTCTTGTTACATAACAAGAAGGTTTTAAGGAACACGGCGGTATAAAAAAGGAGCAGGACCAGAAACAAGGTTTCACTTGTGCAGCCGAGCCGTTCTCATCTTGTAAAAAGTTGAAGTGAAAATTAACTATTTACTAATCAACCCTTGGATTGACAGTAACCATAATTTAATGTTAAATCGACACCGGGGCTCAATAAGATATGTGATCTATACAATAATGATAAAACACATTGTAGTACCACTGTATAACTCTTATTTATCCACGTATCCATCCTCTTTCCATGTGGGAGAAGTTGGTCGTGCCTCTTTGAGCTATGAGTCGTCAGGGAGCAGATCACTTGTTCGCTGTTTTTTGTAGTTAACAAAAGAAGAATGTGAACGTAACCTGGAAGGTTAAAGGGTGTCAACTCCAGATGGAGAAGACGCACAAATTGGACTTTGCACTGGTTACACCATTTGGGTGCCAAAAATCCAGAACTACATGTGAAATTCAATGCTGATGAGAGCCTGTACTTTTAACAACAACCATTTACAGGCAAACTGCAATAAAGTACTCGGAGACTCGGAGGCTCAGTAGCACCAAGAGAAATACTCTATGATCATCTTATTATTGCTCTTATTGGGTTTATTTTTGGATAGCTTTGAGCGAAGGGGTGGTGTGAGGCTGACGGAGGATGCAATGTATTTCTAACAACAAAATGCCCATAATTAAAAACAACAACACAACATTAATTATACATAGACAGCTGCAATGGACCTATTTGCTTCTGGGTCTTACAGGTTTACAGTGTTTCATACAATCACAGGATCAAAACAACTTATTATTATTCCAAATTCTTGCCCCCTGACATTCAGCTGTCCCAGCTGTCCCCGTGGAAGTGCTGCAGCTTTGCGAGCCTTTTTTCTGTGTGCGGTTGTGTCTGCCACGCAGGCAGCACCTGTTCCGTCCCAACCAAGTGACACCATCAGCGCTCCCGGGGCTCGCTGAGCAGATAGCCGGCCGACTCCACGGATGACCGTCGGCTAAATGTCATCCTTTGGCGTCTCTACAACAGCGACCGGGGACCATAAACATGTAATAACATGGCAGAGGAGTCCGCACACGCACCTAAACACAGCCGCGTGTGTTGTTGTACACGTTGCACCGGCAGCTACGGCCTTTTTCTTTTCTTGTTCCCCTCAGAGCACTTAGGAGACTCAAGAGTGGACGCCAACATGGCAGAGTGCAGGATAAGATGCCAAGCCACTTGGGTTTATTCTGGGAAAGAGAATCTTACACGCTCCCTGTATTCCAGAGGCCCCCCCCTCCTTGTATTCCTTCACACGGACAGGACACTCCAGTCAACTGGCGTATTCTCTCCTGCACTCCCTCCTTTTATACCTCCTCATTGACAGGAAGGGCACTGGCACGTTGCTGGTGAGGCCGGTTATCACCAGTGTATCAACTGGGAGGCACTTTGTGTCAGACATAGTATAAAAATGAGCATCAGCCCTCATTTTCACACTGAACTCAAAAAAGAAAAAGAAGAAGGAACTATGCAGAAGTCTCAGTGCCACCTCATACATTCTTGTGTGAAACGCTGAAGTGGTGTTGAAACCAAACGATGGTACAGTAATGACTGCATCTACAAATAACACACAGGCCGAACAAACAATCGTAAAGAAAAATATGGAGGCCAGTATTTTGTGATAAAATAATCCTTAAACATAAACGAAGCTTGGGTAACTTGGATTACTTTATACTGATGTGTGTGAGAAACGCGCTGATAAGTGTGTAAATAAGTGAAACGAACCGGACTTCCTTAATTGATTTAGAGAAACCTGGTTGACCGAGTTAAAACGCCTGCTTCCACATCACAACGTCTCAGCGGACATGTTCTCTTCTCTTAACATTGCTCTCAGTAACCCGGTGGCGTCCTGGGTTTACGTTCTGTTGTTGTTGTTAAAGGATTGGTGACTTTCATCTAAAAAGGCAGGTGGGGGGTCAACTTTATGTTGATCTTTCGGTTTCAAGTTATCATCACAGACCAGTTAACCAAAAGCATTCAACCACGTCCGTCTGTCGGCTGCAGAGCAAAAAGACGCACGCTCGCAGTTCGCAGACTTCCAGCATCGCGCCGTGGAAGACATGTGGCCACGAACACGACTCTTGGTATCGGCGCCGGTCGATGGCCTTCTGCGCGAGCTCGTCCTTCGGCGGCACGTGCAGCGTGACGCCGAGCAGGGCGACCGCAGCGGGCGGCTGCTGTTTGAACGTTTCACACGTCGGGGAGGACGGAACGGGGCCAGTTTATCGCCACTCACACCTGCACACTGCGCGTGGAAGCCAGCTGCAGTGACGGTTAGCGGTTAGTCACCTTAAACAATAATGGCCAACGGCTGAAGGGTCGCACTGCGACGCGCCGGCTGTTTCTATGCTGCTGCGCGGGTGGAGCCTTTGCAGGATTCCCCCTCACTTTTTCTCCATCTCTAATCACTTGAAGCTCACAGGAATGTTTGCTTTCAGCCGCAGTCAGTCATCTGTGACTCCGGCCTGTAAAGGTCGTTATGTCGGCTATAAACAAACCGAAGCTTGTTTTACTGTTGCACCGACTGTAAACAATTCCAAATTAGGATGTATTAGGCTACAGGGGGAGAATATCAAATGCAAGCCGGTCTCGGGTTTTGCCTTTCAATGGTAAAACATGTGAACTAGTCGGACGGTGTTTGCTTGCCTCCCTTGTTTTGTCCAAATCACATCCGAATACAAAAATGGATGCGAGTGCGGCGCCATCCCATATGACACAGCCGAACATACACAACAGACAGACTGAAAAGACAGGCAAACACCTCCAGCTTGGCTTAAGTATTAAATATCAACAGCTGGTTGGGTTAGAACCTAAAAAGAAACATTTGTGAGGAGAGGGTCCTCGTTTCGTTTGGTGGGGAAAAAAAAAAAAGGCTTTGCAAATGTTTTAGGGAGGAAAGAGATGCATTTGTGGAAATATAGCTTCCAATCCACAGAGAATGAAATAATGAGCAATGTGGTTTCAACATAACATTTCCTAAATTTAACATAGTGGTCACGTCAGGCTGTTAAACATGTTTATCAGAGACGGCGCAGAACCGCGTTTACTTCCTTCCTCCCACCGCACAGGCCAGACAACTTTATAAAAAGCCCTGTGAACTATTCACACGAGCCATAAAGTCCTCAAAAGATCACTGAATGGCATCAACACAAATCATTTCAGATAACGTATGTCTCTACTGACTATGTGCAGGTCCGGATCGCCCACCTTCTTTCAGGCTGAGATAGACAAGTCTGTCATGGTCCATCAAGAGTCCTGCCTTCTCCATGTCTTCTCCCATTGGAGGAGAGCCCGGAGGGGAGGGCTCGAAGGACAGACAATGGTTGGTGTCCAGCATTATTCTTCAGAATGGAGACAAATTATTTTGTAAACATTGAACATTCAAAAGCGTCCCGAGTCCCAAATGTTGGCTGATTTGAGCGGACGAACGAAGAGTCCTCGATGAGTCAAATCTGCAACAGCTGTCCCTTCGACCGGCTGTCCTCCCCTTCCGATGGAAGGACGCAAATCAAATGCTTCCAATGACCCCCATGGCGAGCCAAAGTAAAATCTCCTCTGGAACCAAAGAGGAAAGGAGAAATCCTGCCACCGCCTCCCGTCTCCTCTCCGAACGCTCTTCAGTATCACAGGAATCGAGCGGTTTCTCTCAGCTCCTCCTCATCCTCCTGCTCTCCTTCCCTTGCAGCGGGAGCGGACGAGTCACGACGGCACTTTCCCTGGGCGAGACGGGGAGGGAAATCCATGGGGCGGGCGAGGACGACCGGAACAAGGGAGCAGAGGCGAGGGAAAGCTGAAAAGAGGCCAGCGGCGGCGGAGGAGGAAGAGAGGGCGACGGGGAGCTGGGCAGAGCGAGTGCACACGCACAGAGAGAGAGAGAGAGACACACCGCTCTGGTTGCAGCTCCTCCTGATTCTCTCTCTCTCTCTCACACACACACACACACACACACACACACACACACACACACACACACACACACACACACACACACACACACACACACACACACACACACACACACACACACACACACACACACACACACACACACACACACACACACACACACACACACACACACACACGGGGTGCTGCCTATAAAGTTCTCCTGCTCAGCTGTTGCCATTCATTCACTGTTACAGAAAGGGGGGGAGGGTGGGGGGGCAGGGGGCTAACCTGCCACATGCTAACACCCCCCCTATCAAACACATGCACACAAGGTTGGGAACAATCACAACACAACGGAGCAGAGAATCGGTTCCTGCAGGCGGCTCGCTCTCACACATGCTGAATCTGTGTTCTGCTTGTGACCTCATCCAACATAATCAACCTTTGTCATTGATACTTGGGTAAATGTGAAACTGATACTGGGATGAATCGAGCCCACTCACACACACAAACACACACACGCTGACTTTTAAAGTCAGTGATTGATTTATAACCATCCACTGTTATGCCCAATCAAAGGTTGATTGAAAAGTGTCTCATTGGGACAGGGACTAACGCCTTAGAGAAAGACAAAGAGTCCCATTAGACTTGTGCGACCGAAGAATCAAAGCTAAGGCTTCCTGACGCTGGTCGGTGGTCTCACCCCTCTGCGGTGTTTTAAATAGCAGGGCCAGCTGGCCATGAAGGGGGCTATATTCAGCTTGGGATCACCTGTGCAGTCGCGGGGTAAAGTTACTAAGAGGCGCGCGTGCGCACACACACACACACACACACATCACTGCCTGCAAATAAACACACAAGCGTAGACTTTTGAGCCCACATTTCCCCGGACGGAATCCATGTTTTATGAGGCGTGACGCAAACTACACATGCAGCACGGAGGGGAGTCAAATCCTATTAATAATAAAACAAAAGGGCCGGGTGGAAATATCAGACATGACCTCTGCTATCTGCCACACCTGTGAAGTCCAACTGCTGTTATGCCCCCCACCCCCCCACCCTCGACGGCACTCTTCCCATCAACGCACCTTTTTAACTCAGATCTAGCAATTCTATGCGTTTTCCACGTGACCAAACCCAATGGGCCCTGATCCCCAATTTAGGGCCCAAAGAGCGTTTGCGCTCTGTGTTTTGGGATAATTGCAGCAGTTTGATTGTTTCAGGGCTCCGTGGTCAAAGCGTGTGGGAAGTGCAGCTACGTTCTTTCCCATGACCTGAACCCACAGTACCTCGGAACGACCAGAGGACCAAGTAGCAACTATCGGCCGTGCTATCGGCTCTGTGAGACTGCACTGAGGCCCAGCTGGGCTTTGGGATGGAACACTTTTCACTTTGAACCAGAGCGCGGGAAACAACCGGACAAGATTGGCGTCTTTAGAGCTGCCAGAGTCCCTGGAGGATCTGCACATTTAAACATGCATCGGGTCGCTTTTCTGCCGTTTGTCAGGACCATTACACGGATGTTAACGTTTAGCAAGAGAAATTAGCTGCCGTAGTCGAGGCGTTGGGAACATTCCTCTGACCTTGACATCTTTATCTGGCTCTCCTCCTTTATCCATCCCTGAAAAACATTTCTGGTAGGCGAAAAGAAAACACTGCTGTTTTGGGGTCAGCAGGCATGGTATAATTACTGTGTGAATGCCTTGCAGAAACACTCAAAGACTTCCTGTGGATGTGTGAGTGGATGGAAAAGTCCCCCGCAGCTTCCAGCCGGTCGCTGTAACCTGGACCTCGAATCATTGGTGGTTCTTGGTAGATTCAATCTAATCATGCTGTTTTTTTTGGACCATTGTTGAATGGTCACATAATGGTCGTACGAGCGACCGCCGCGGAGCAGAGGTGCAAATGTTTCAGCTCTGGCTGCGTGTTTCATCATTTCTCATATGAGAACACGGCGGCGCTGTATGAAAGAACGGATAAAAGGATCGTGATGGGAAGACACGGGTTCACTAGGAATGTCAGACTGGGCCCGGACGCATTGAAGCATCACCTCTTTGTCCACAACCTGCTGTGGTAACCCAAACATCAGCTGCAAATGTAAACAATCAACAAGCCTCAAAATTCAACCTTCCAGTCTTGTTTTTGTATTTATTTATCTTCAAACTTTTGCGGAAGTCAGGGGGGGGGGGGGGAGGGGACTTCAGCCTAAATGTTTTTCACGTTCTGCCCTTGGTGTGGAACATCATGAATCTCTGGCGTGTCCTTCAGCAGAACCCGCACAAAACAATTACCCCACCACATTCCATTAACCTCCCCACGACAATTACTAGTTTCCTCAAACGACCGTAACAAGACCAGGCAGGCCCGTTTCAGATGAACCGCACGTGAGGAAATTTGGCAGGGTCTGTAAACAGCATCCAGATCGACGTAGAACTCAGACCTTCTTGTCTAGTCCTGCCTGGGATTGAATATCTCTTTCCATCTCCTGGCATATTTAATGGTTGCAATAACTTAAAACTAGATATAGATTATGAAACAAAATGCCCTTTAATGTCTCCATCCAGTTCAAAGTAAATCTCAAATTTTTCACATGGTGGCGACCGGGTCACAACACTATGCTTTTCCTTTATTACATCATCGGCCAAGAGGCTCGAATCTAAAGATCTAAACCGAGTTAATAACCTCACCAAGCCGATATTGTGATTGGTAAGGGAAGGTTCACCGCTGATTAGTCCTGTGCACATTTTGTATTTGTATGTCTATAAGATTTACGGGATCAATAAATGAAAGCATCTCGTTCACAGCATGCAGGGTACAATTGGGTACAACCCAAAGGAATAAAGAGTGTGGTTGCCATGACATCAGCTTCAAAAGAAAGGGAGCACATTACATCTTTATTTTCCTCATCTAAATGAGGACACACAACATGTTAGGTTTAACTGGTGCGTACAGCAATTTGCCATATTGTCTTTAGGACTCAAAGTACTTACATCACCAAAACTCTCAGGAAAGCGTTTCGGTATCTTAACAGAAACTTGACTCGGGTAACATACTGGCAATACGCCCGGCAATCCTCCTCACTTATTTTCCCAGGAAGTCGTAGACGGATAAGGGCCTGGTAGGATGGATGAAGCGTGTGTTAAAGAAACTTAACCAAACAACAACTGGAGCTCAGAGGAACCAAGCGGGCCCCATGCCAGGCTACAACAGGTCAGATCAGCCATTAACAACTTAGGTTGTTTTTTCCTCTGCTTCCTGGAACCCCCCCCGCACAAAGGCTTCTGTGGAATTCAACAATGTTTGCATTTGTCAGTGACTCAACACAGACATCGAGGCTGTGATATGTTACCAGTGATGCAGTGAACTGCACAGATAAATGTAGTCGTGTCTGAAGCAAGGGGCTTGGTATCTGCCGAGAAGGAAATATCATGTGATTGAACATGAAGCACCGCAAGAAGAAGCTTGAATCCGGCACGTGTTTGCACATGAAGAAGTTACACAAGTACTTGTGGGACATCAGCTGTACAATCCCCAGCTGACCCAAAGCCACACTTAAATTGAGTCGTCATGAGGAATCTCGTTCTCCTTTCTGCTGTTACAGTTAAACAAAGACTCAAAAGGTTCCACCACGTACGTCTGTTCTGTTCCCCAGGGGACATTTTTATTAAAAACTACAGAAAGCTATAAAGACTATACACATGTACAAACCTGTACATCTGTCTGCCATGCGGTGAATTGACCCGCCCCGTGGTTTGCTACACAGAAACATCGTTGGAAACTAGATGTTGGGGGAAATACTTGAAAAGTTGATTGGATGAACCATCCGTCGGTCAAACGCTGAGGGAAGCCGATCGGCAAACGAACGAAAGCAACGACACTTTGCTCTCCGGCTCCGATACAGCTGATGCTACTGCAGCATCCACGGCAGCCGCTTCAGGAGGCGCCATCGTTGTTGGCCAGGTAGACGGCATCGCCGGGTTCATCGGCCTTACTGGAGGGAGAACTCACGGGGGGTTACGTGGTTTCAAGAGGCTTAAAGCACACCAACAACCAGATGCAACACCCAGAGCACTATGGGAAATTAAAGCCACCTGAGTAACGCTAAAGGGTGTGAATAAAGAATGGAGGTACAGAGCAAAGTCACAGAGTGCTCTCCGCGTGGTCAAAGCTTCCTTGTCGAGCAAACGGCAGTAGCACCTCTCAAGGTGTCACACCTCTCTACTTAAAAGGGGTCCAACTACGCCCTAATTGTACACTGTGGAAGGAGAGAGAAGAATCTATAAGAGCGCGACTGTTAAATGAAAGGAGAAGCACAGACCAGCTTTCAGCTGTTAGCATCTGGCAACATAAACCTTCCTTGTAAACCAGAAGGTAAAGAACGGAGGTGGGGGTGAGGGTGAGGTGTGTGGGGGGTAAATGGTGAGGGGGAAGAAAAACGGAGCCGGTGGAGATGGAGACTGTTTTGCACAGACTCCCACATAACTGGAACATCTGAAAATCCTTTTATTATTGAAACTAAACTCCTAACTTCCTGCACTTAGAAACACGGAACAACGACAGACTCCTGTGACGTGGAAAGCAAGTGGACAGAGATGCAATTCTATGGCCTGGCTGTGTGTGTGTGTTCTTGCTGGTGTTTTACTTCAGGTTGCTCGTTGGGGTGTTGCAGGCCTCTTCTTCCTGCCTACCCGTCGCGTCCTCTCCGCTCTCTCAGCATACAGCGTCTAACGGACGCCCGGCAGTTCATGGCTGCTGCCACCAAAACGGCCAAGCGTTTATTAGACGCCGATCTTTTTTTAGTGGGAACTTTGAGTGGTTAAACGGCGTGTGTATGAGACCAGGTAATCTATTATCTTAAATACCTCATTGCTCTTCCACATCTACGGGAAACGGCTCAGAATCAACCTGCCACGGTACTGTACACACCTTTGTTCCCTATCGCTGCCTCCAAGTACACTCACAGATTGTCATGTAAATCTGGTTTATTGCTGAGAATTTCTGTCCTCACGGTGACCCGCGTAAACAAACAAAACATGGAAATATGCTTGTTTCTACAACGCCACATTCCTGACGCTAAAAAACACAATAAAGGAAAACAGGCCGATGATGATGATGATGATGAGCTCCATGTTGTCAGAGACAAAGAGCGAGGGACTGTCTGGAGGCCGGGGACACCGCTGATGCCATCGACAAACTTTCCCCGTTGCGGAGACATTTCCAATCCTTAAAATAGGGCTCAGCTCAGCTCCATTCCTCAGCCAACGCTCAGCGTGACTCACAGGCTAGTGGCTGCTCCATTATTCACCAACACCAGTGTTGGGTCGGAGGACAAAGCACAGGGTAAACCAACCGGAGGATGCGTGTCGTCCGGGTCGGGTTTGTGTACGTTGCACCTGTGACAGAAGGAGCTTTAAACCGTGTGAAAACTCCCATTCACGTGTTTCAGAAGTGTGTGTGAGCTGCTGCCGTGTCCGAAACATTGCTGGATAAAAGAAAATACCGAAGCAGAAATGTAGCGGAGGCACGTTTGCACGCTCAGCGTGCATGTTAAACAATAGATGTGTGTGCGTCTCTAAAAAGATCCCCAAACATACATGAGTGGGCTGGCACCACCTGTGGGTGAGTGGGTTCCTGTTGCTACTAGCAGACCTACGGAGCTTTTCTTTAGCTCCGGGCTACAGATTTCTCGCTCGCTCAGCTTCTGATTATCCCCCCCAAAAAAAAGAAAAGCACGCCGACTCTGTCCGAGCTTGTTGAGAAGAGCGCTGTCGGGGGGAACACTGTGGAACGTAGAAGGCTACCAGAGCCTGTGAGCGCAGGTCCAGGTCCCAGCGGGGACATGCGTTTGTGAAGTGTGTGTG
Source organism: Gasterosteus aculeatus (assembly GCF_964276395.1). Classification (NCBI taxonomy): domain Eukaryota; kingdom Metazoa; phylum Chordata; class Actinopteri; order Perciformes; family Gasterosteidae; genus Gasterosteus; species Gasterosteus aculeatus. Next base: position 6,444,230 of record NC_135692.1, on the reverse strand, counting down.
TGTGTGTGTGTGTGTGTGTGTGTGTGTGTGTGTGTGTGTGTGTGTGTGTGTGTGTGTGTGCTGGTGACTCATGCGTGTTGTCTCTGTCTGTGTGTGGAGAGTTCTGGACACGTTTGGGATTCAAGCCATGCCTCGGTTGCATAAATACGTGTGCACGTGTGTTTACTTGACTGAGAGCGGTTTACATTCTCCGAAACCTACGACATGTTAGGCTGCCGTCCGGGATCGCCGCGTTCCGTCACGACACTGGGGGGCCGAGAGACCTGCAGCTTAATGTTCCGCGGCATGTGTGTCCTCAAACTAAATCAGGTCATTACAACACGCTTCATGTTTTGGATTGTCTTGGGAATATGGAGATTATCTAATGCCATGGCGGGGGCCCGGGCAGAGAGGCGTGGATTACGTTTGCTGCGGCGGCTCCTGCGCTCGGAGTCCCTCCCGCAGTACCTCGCTTTCTAATGCCCTGATCGCTTTATTCTTCGGTTGTCTCCCTTCTCTGCACGCCTTGTCCTCCACTTTCTTGCCATCCATCAGTCTCTCCATCTCCTCTCCCCTCCTACTCGGAGCCCGAGCTTTTGGCCTCGGCTGCTGGCAGCCTCCCAACCCGTTACATAACAGTACAATCAGCCTCCCTGAATCACCGGCGGGCTAAGCTAGCCTCGGCCAGGCTACACTTCTCGCTGTTGCATTTTAAGTGGTGGCCGGCAGAAAATCGATTGTCCATCTCTTGGATTCCTCACAGCAAACTGATCATCTTGGCTTTGCGGGGCAGCGTCACTGACGACACAAACACGGAAAGCTGGGGCCCATCTACTGTCATTGTGCCATGGGCGGGGACGGAGAGGGCCGTGATCTTTATCTATGTTTTCAAGTCTGGCCGACGTAATCGCCGTTTAGCCTTACGAAGAAATCACAGCCAGGATCTGGCGTTCAGAGAGCCGCAGTGGCCGCGTGATTAAAAACCAGGGCTCAGGGCTGCCTGGCACACAGCAGCATTCATCATTGACACTCACACGCAGCAGTAGTAGATCCATCTGAAATGAGCAGGTCCTCTTAACTTCCATCTGGAGCGGAGTCTGTGTTCCATCGGCTAAACCCCCGACTCTCCGTTCCCCTGCGGTTGGTCCACAGGGAGTTTTGTTTACTGAGGAAATCCACACGTATGAACCACACCTATTGACCCCTCAGCCACCCACTCTGTGACCGGAGTGGTCCCCCGGGAATCTGATCACAACGCCGCCGTCTGAAGTAAAACCACCAGGTTCTCGCCATGAGATCAGACGTTGAAGGAACTACATTTACAGTTTCACAGGCTCGACAACATTGATGACATTCCCAGTTTATCTCTCCTTTTAATGGAAATCTTTGTTGTTGTTGTAGTTGTTGGAATCCACACCTCATTAGGTACGCTTCCAATAAACCGTGATCGCGATTAGCGGCTTCCGTTACGCTCTGGTTGATAGAAAGGTTGTTATGAAGTTAAATAAAAGTTGGTGAAGCCATCAACGCAGTGCAGACTGTCTCATACAAACGAGGCTGCAGAGTCAATTCACCAAACAGTTACTGTCACATGCACCCACACGCCTGTAGTAAGCAAAGCTCAGCTTGAGGCACACTTTTCAATTCAATGTATTTTGTCCTCTTGGGACACAAACAAAATACACACAGTACGTCATAAGAAACTTTTCACACAGGCGAATACTGGAAAGAACTTTACCTGATGTCACAGTCATATCCCTCTGCACCATGCTGAGAGGAAGCTTCACCCTCCCGGCAAGATCAAAGATTCATATTCCCAAAACAACCTCAACGAATAGTGTGAAAAAAAAAACCCGTACACCAACACTATAGGTAGAAGGCTAGAGAGAAGTCCAGAAGGAGAAAAGTGCCACATTAAACAGGTTTTCCTCTCACCGGTGGCTGGTACTCCCCAGGTAGCAGTGCACCTCACATTCCCTTTCCCCGGACTGGATACAAGTGTGTGCACGCCCCGCCAGGGAGGGCGTGTGTGGCTCTGCCCCTTTGTGCTTCTAACAACAAGGTCCACCCAAAAGGTTTACGATCTCGCCGTTGCGACACTTTGCGCTCTCTCTCTCTCTCTCTCTCTCCCCCCCGTGCGCTTACAATTTTTTAATTAAAAACTTTTGGTCACTTCGCTTTCTCGCTCAGCCGCTCATGGAGTCAAAATAGTATAAAACAAACAAGCTGGTGCGTTACATCCACGAGCACCAGCTACACATACAAACCCTCCTGCCTTCTGTTCCCCTCTCTGACAACTTATGCAATCCTGCCATCGCAGACGCGACCTCCCCCCTCCTCCTCTTCCCGCCCGCACTCCCACTCTCGCTCCTCCGCCTCAAACTTCAGAGTGATCTCAGTGGCATTAACATAGCAGCGCCGCCTCGGTTCGCTCTGGAACAATTCACAGGCGAGTCGGACGGGAAATGTAAATTGCTTTTAAGGCCATTTTCGGGTTTGTCAGCCTTTAATGGCTGGAATCACATCTGACCCTCTCTTTCTCTCTCACACTCACACACACACACACACACACACACAAACTAATGCGGACACGCTTTAACATCTGCCTGAAAACATGGAACTTCTGTGTGTATATGTATGTATATATATATATATATATATATATATATATATATATATATATATATATATATATATAAATAAATAAATAAATAAATAAATAATTGTACATAGACACACACAAACACGTGTTTATTGCTAAATCTCCCCGCACTGGTCCGTGACCAAGGAAGGAACCGTGTGCAGTAAACACATTGCATAACCTGGTGTTAGAGATGAAGGTCTGATGAGCTCAGAGGCTCATTTCATTCTCCTTCGCTGGCCCAGATGTGCGCGGGTGGAAATGAACATGCAGCGGCATGCAACGCCCCTCGCCGCTGCTCTGGAAGCATCTTCCCGATGAGATTTAGCTGCAGGAGGGCCTGCAGCGGCATGTCGGCTTCTTTTTTTTGGGCGAGCGTAATGGAGTGCGCAGGCCAACGAGGCCAGGGGTTGTTTAGATTCGGGAGTGGCGCCTTAGGCCTGCTCCTCGCCTTTCAGATGCAGACGTGGTCCGGCGTGGTGACGGGAAACACGGCAACGTTTCTTAACTGATGAAGCCGTCGCTTGAAATGTGGTTGGGTGTGAAACGCCTGCCGTAAATCCCGCCGTGGCCTGAGGTTCAGAAGGCGACCGCGCTGGGCCTCCACCTCTTCCCCCCCCGGCGTTGACTTGCGTTCCTTGAGTTGCACATTACTCGAGGTCGCCTGAAAGGCAGTGAATCATTCACCGGTCCAACGTGGTGCGACGTTCCCTTCTTGACAAGTCAACGGCGGGTCAGACTGCAGAGCGCCGCGGGGCCGACGCCCAACCGGGCACAATGGACAATGTGGCAGACAAAGATAAAGTTGCAATAAAACCAGGAAGTTTGCCTTTATTGACCCAGTTCATGCCAACGTGTGTAACTACTTTTTATATGCGTGCAATAATACACCTCAATGTTGGCTATAAAAAAGAAAACCAGTGTGTGTGTGTGTGTGTGTGTGTGTGGCACTGCTCCAGGGCCAGACTGAGGCCACTGGAAGTGCTCGTCTGGGTCGTAACCAGACGAAGCCTGGTTTGGTTTTCAGAAACGACCTTCAAACACGTTGTACGAGGATGAATGAGAAAGAGTTTCAGTTCAGACAACTGAGAAAAGCAGCACATCCACCTAACGGACAAGATAAAACCAGCAAATGTTTTGACGTTTGAGAGACCCAAACACTTAATTGCTGATTGACTAAAGCGATTGATGGATTCAGCTATCAGCCCACGTCTATTCAGCTTAGTCCACGATGGCAGGAAAAGGAGATTAAGCTTGATTTACAAATACTTAGTCATTTATAAACTCTGATTTACTCGTTGATATAAAATCAGCAACAAATCAGCTCTTCCAACTCAAATCCAAATGAAATTGCGTCTTAAATCCACACAGCTAACATGCAGCTCAGTCTCCTGTAAGGAGAGGTCAGCGCAGAGGAGCAAGTCAATTAGGTACAACAGCTTCTCCACTCCCTTCCTGCCGGAGACGTCACTGCACGCAGCCTCACACACAGGAACAAACACACACACACACACTCGAATCTGCACGTCCCTGATTCTTAACACACCCTCTGCGGTGAGGCCCTCGGCTGACAAATGAACAAGACGTCCAGACACATCTGATATTTAACTTCTGCCTCCTTGGCTTGGAGGAATATATGTTGTAATATATGAAAGAGAGAGAGAGAGAGAGAGAGAGAGAGAGAGAGAGAGAGAGAGGGGGAGACCCACCGTTCTTCCTCTCCTGCAGGGGGCGCGGGACGGCTCCGGGGTGAAGGGTCAGCTCCTGGAGCTCGCAGGTCACCGCCTCGCTCTGGGGGCTGGGGACCAAGCCTGGCGCCCCGGCGACCTCCATGCTAGCAGGACCTAGCGTAGCCAGTGTGACGGAGAGAGACCTGCAGCAACAAACAGGGCCTTCGTTAAAGTGGAAGGAATAAACTAAAGTGTGATTTTAAGTGATCGACTGCAAACAAGAAGGCATTTTTAAAAAGTAATACTTCACAGGTATTCAATAAGAAACAACTACATATGTATACATTCCACATACGTGCAAACCTTTGGTTTAGTGTTTTATCCAACATCTACTTTGGGTGCATCCCAGACGCTGGACTTGACGATGATACCAAGGTTGGCATTTAATTATCAGACAGGTAAGCAGCTTAAGATCTACCTGTGGAGCACAAACTCTGGCGGTACGGCGTTTGTCCCTGATGCAAAGTAGCAAAACATCATCACATTCGATAACATCTTACCGACCCCCGGAGGTATTTTCATTGGGTTTTTAAATTGAGCAATAGATTTGGGTGTGTGGCCCCAGCACGCCCAAAGCAGTGTGGAGTTGGGGGAGAATTACTTATCCTTTTCCTAGCAAGGCCCCTCCCCCCTCCTTGAATTTGCTCCATTCTCCAATAAAGGAGATACTTTATCACTTCATTAGTAAAAAGTGTTACGTCTTCAGAGAGAGATACAAAATGAAACCTTTACATAAATGATACTGTTTTTTTTTTTACAGGCTGCCACAATTATGGATTGTTTTTCCTTATTTGCCTCAAAGCCATTTCCATACGTTTAAACCGTGCAACAACCCCCCCCCTCCCCCTCGGAGCTGGAGAATTTTTAATAAAAAGAAAGCAATAAAGGACGTGAATCTACAAATCAACAGACGTCGTCATTAGGGACCAGTAAGGTTGAGTTTAAAGTTGAAACGGGGCTCATTGTGCAGACTAACTCTGAAGACGGCAAGGAAAAGAGCGTTTCCATGGCGATGGTCACACAGCAGCGGATTTCACAGTATGCAAAGACCAGACTGTAGACGGGAATGGACCAAACCGCCCGTCATGAACACAGAACCTGTGGCGAGACATTACCGACCACTAGTGAGTAAAGACCCTTAGCTTGAAATCATGACATCATTGCCATACCAATAAGTTATTGGTACCAATAACTTATTGGTATGGCAATGATGTCATGATTGGCAATAACGTCATCTTCCGATCAGACCAATCTGCAGAAGCATACGTAAACTGATGTTCAATTCAACTGTGCACTACTGCTGCACAAATGCCAGCCATCAAGTTGTGTGCATATGTTACAAACACAGATTTAAATAACTAAATATCTGTTTTACATAGTAGCTTTTGCAAAATAGGCCCGATAACGTCCAGACATGTCGCCTCCTCCTATCAGGAATGAAAGTGTTGGTAACAACATTAACAGCGTCCCTTTTCTAAATAACAGCGATCCAGCAATTACTGAACCAGCAACCGGAAACTGGAGGACCTAAAAAATTCAGCTCATTCTTTTACTTAACATTAATGACACCAAAGGAGTGGAAGCCTTTGACATCTGAGTCGATGCAGCTTGAGCCAGAATGTGTTAACAGTCCAGCAGTAATGACTAACAATATAAACTGGTTAAGCATAGAGGGGAACCAATTTCTCAGCTTAGACTAGTGGAGGAAAATGATCATAAATATGCTGCCAAGTAACGCTCATTTATTTGTACCGGCTTTGGACATTTACTGCAGTAAGCCTGGTGTTACTCTTAGAAAAACACTCCTATGTACGGAACAGGCCCAGTAACAAGGGCGGCACGTTGCTAATTGTTATTTTCCAAAGGCAGGCCTGCTGCCGGGGTGTGTGCCGAGCTTCCTCTGCAAATATGTGTTTTAGAGCCACGCGGCCCTGTTGATTTGGATTTTTATTATTAAGTTTTCAAATATCTGAATAATGTGCAAATTACGTGTCACTCAAATCCTTCATCCGCCTCCCCTGAAATCTGAGTGACATGCACCCGGAAATGACATGTTACAAATGTTAAGAAAACAAAACAAGTCCAGATGAGGGAGGCACAAACCTTCCCACTCAGACTGAGGAAGAGGAAACTGGTTTGGACCGGGAGGAAATAACATGACGGGGAAATTCAGTGGTACTAAAACTCCTGTATTACATTAAGAAGTAAAGTCAGACAGCTGCATAAAAACACTTCTGCAGAGAAATACGGCAAGCCAGTACCTTGTCTACCATGCTGATAACTACATGCATTACTCGCAACTCCATCGGGACTGAAGGCCGCCTACCGTGCGAGAAATTGTTTGCAGAGTCACATGTGATCTCTGTCTCAGCACAACACATCACTTAAGAGACGCAGACATTCATATAAACACGATACCCTGACACGCTATATTGACACATACTTTTAAATACACCTGTGATCCCACTGCGGCCGAGACACAGCAAACAATGGAGACAACAGTAAATCAATTTTTCCCAGAAGAAGGCTGCTGTTCAAACATGCATTGGTACGCTCCAGCATTCCTCTGCAGCGGCCCACGCTGGTCCTTCAGATATGCATCTTGGTCCCACAGATAACCAGCGTCCTGACACCCCCTCATAGGAGGGAAGCTACACCAAGAAGTACCACCAGCAAAGGTCATGGAGCACCACCTCGGCCTGCTGCTTACCTGCTTCACTGAATACTGAAGGGGGGTCGCGTCTCAGCAGGACGGAGCCATGAACGGTTCTGTTGAAGAATAAAAAAAAAACAATAAAGAAAATTGCAAATAGAGAATAACTGGCTTCTGGCCGTTTGTTCAACGGAATGTGACGTTGAGTTGAAGTTTCAGTATCAGAGTAAAACGAGGCCCCCGTGGAGTAAATGAGATTAACAACAAAATGTATGTCGGAGGCGAGACGAATCCACGTTGCAGGAGGCCCATTCCACGGATGTCACGGGGCCGCAGCCGGCTGCTGTCAGTGTCCAAAACACAGACGAGCTAGCTAAGCTAGCGTTAGCTTGTCGAAGTGGGAGTTAACCTGAACAGTCCAGAGCCAAATTAAAGTGTGGCTACTATTTCAAATTGCACACAAGCGACCTAACGAGCACGAGGGGCTACGAACGACATAAAGACGACCTTATTATTGATGCCGGGTTACGTCTGCAATCTCTTCGGCATCCCCGTTAACCGCAGACTGGCCAGACACACCGAGTTAGCTAACTAGCGTTAGCATGCTATGTCTGACAAGCGCTACAACTCGTGCTAACGTTAGCTAATCCCGGGGCGCCATCTCTCTAATGTAACGTTGTGTATCCGCGCTTACTTTTCATGGTCGCGACTTTTGTGTTGCGTCTGTGGGGATAAACGGCGCTGGCGTAGCACCAACACTTCGGAATCACAAAGGAAAGTTTAACCGGAAAACCCTCCTCTCCGTGGGAAGCGGAGACCCACTTCCTTCACCTCACAACAACAAACAGCCACTTTACTGTGACTCCTGTGACACGATGGGTGATGCACTCGCGTCATGACCGCAGATATAAGACCCGGGGCCGTCCCTGCGTCTGTAACGGAATATGTTCATCGTTTGACGTGAAGAAAGAGAAAAGTGTAGATATATGTAACGATGTGTGTATATTTATAAACTAACGTTACACGCAATCACGGTTTAGTCGAGAGGTCTCTGTCTCCATCTAGCGCCGATCCGCGTGGACGTCTCTACAAAATTAAAGTAGTGCACTTGACTTCTATTTTGGACCAAACTGCCAATAAAATGCAAATGCATTAATGTCAGAAACATTGTTGACGGGCTTTAGGGTCCATTACAACTTTTAGATTTAGTGAGGGTCAAGGAAGGAGGGAAAATGCACGGGCTCACAATTTGTTTTTGTACCACTGGTCGCTTAAACGTGGTCAAAACAGGTGTTTTCCCAGGTGAGTTTACATAAAACCTTTACTAACAAGTTTTATCAAGACCATGATTAAAAAACCTTTTGCATGTTTTTTTGCATTGAAATTAAGGGAGAGCTGGGGGTTGAGGTTAGGGCTGGGGGCAGGAATGAGGTTGTGTTTAGGAAAAGTCGGGTGCACACTTGGTAGCGGTGATTTATGTGTGTAATGTACAGAAGTGTGTTTAGTGTGTTGCAACAAGGTAGTTTTTTTGCTATTTGATTCTGTTGACAACAAACGTTTTCACGGTATAAATCATCATCATCATCATCATCATCATAAACATTTCCATTATCGGTTCCCACAACTACATATTCTGTTCTGTTGCTGGGGCAATTTTAAGGTTCCATGGTGTAATGGTTAGCACTCTGGACTCTGAATCCAGCGATCCGAGTTCAAATCTCGGTGGAACCTGTCTTTAGCATTTTGTACCTTCTCCTGCAGGTGGAGGCTGTCTGTGTGATGTTTTTCTACGTAGCATCAAAGTAAAGAATCCGGAAGCGTTGCATAGTTTTAAAGCAGTTACTGCAAAGTTACATGAGTTACATGAGTTAGCGAATCGCTAACCATACTGACGTCAGTCCAACATGGCGGCGCACATCGCACGTCGTTGTTATTTACTATGTCGCCGGGCTGGAGGAAACGTGGTTCCACAGCAAAAGAATGTTGTAATAAGACACATTAACACAAATTGGCAGCAGAACGTGGGTTACAGGACGCGAGGGACAGACTCAACCGAGGTTAGTCAAACGTCCAGACTTATTGTGGAGGAGCGAACGACAGTGAAGGTGTTACGTCGAATATTGTATCCCGGTCAATATGTGTCTCTCTCTACCTAAACACGAACAAGCCCATGTCTTCCGCATAGACCGCGTGAAAAATTATAGCATGTTTTGTTGAATGTAGGCATGAGCATTACTCAGCCAAAGAAACACAAAACAGTGTAAAAGTAGTATGACGTGGTCTAAACGATGTCAGTACAATGGACGTAATGTCAAGGATGCCTAGCAACAAATGTGTTTTATTTACACTTTCCAGGACTTCCGGGTGCACATTCCAGTGGGTAAATATACAAATGCATAATCAAGCATTACAAAATGATTTTTTCCATTCTGTTATTTAACAATAATGTATTTGTTTTGTTTTGGTTCTAAGACCGCCTGACGGTAACTTACAGCAGAAGCAGTGGGCCGGGTGGTCAACATGTCAATAAAGGTTCTCAAAGTTTAACGCCATTGTTACACATATGTGTCGCAGTTGAATCTTGTTGTGTTGTCATTGTCATTGTGTAATGACATCTCAATCTGCAGTCAGCACAAAAGCAGAGGTCCGATTCCACGTGCTTACAGCCGACTGGATCCCTGAAGATGTTCGACGGAACATCTTTGAAAAGGTCTGCTTATTTTATTATTGTAATTCATGTATATTTCATTCTCTATCAATGGATCTTTGCATTTGCAGCAGAAAATGTGCTCAGCCCAAATTGCTGAGTTGTAAATGTTAAAACCCACCCTGCACATTTCTCTGATTTTCCCGGCTCAGAACAAGAACCGCATCAACAAAGCCGGGGAGCTTCTGGTGACCTCGGAGCTGAGCAGGAGTCAGCAGAGAAACCTTTCTGATTGTATCCACAAGATTTCTGCCATTCTGGCCGAGGCCAGCGAGAAGCCGTGTGAGCCAACGGCAGAGGACGTGGCTCTAAGGGCAGCCAGGTATTCATTCACCCGCTGTTATGCTTCCACTTTGATTGTGAACGTATCCTCTGCGGCGGCTCTTTAATGTGAAATGTGTTTTTCGTGCAGGTTAGAAAAGGGGAACATGGAGCGACTCAAACAGAAGAAGATCAATTCAGCTCTCAAGAAGAGCAGACGAGTGGACTTTGACTGATTGACTGTTACGTTTCCACCTCCGACGACTTTACTGTCAATAATTACACATCATTTTTATGTCCAGTGTAAATTATTTTGTCTTTCTGTTCCTATACAATAAAAGCAAGTAGAAGCATTTTCCTTTAAATACCAGAAATAGACAAAACAGTAATAATTGTTCTCTTACTGTTAACAGTTACTGTTGGCTGGTGTTAACTGCATTCTTTGACACATCGGATTGTTAGACAATGTGTAACAATGTAATAATGTTAGTTGTATTGCACTTGTTAACATGTTTAGTATGCTCGAGTGCCTGCTTTATCTCAACAACGAGGTCATTTTCCTACAAGAATAGATAAACAAGAGCTTATTAAATGTAGACATCGAAATAAATGTATGAATACAACAACAAATAACATGGAAATAAACAAACGCATTTACATGTAAAATCTGTTATTAAATAGGGCTTCAAGGAACAGGTTCACAAAGAGGTATTCCACAGAACTGGATTGAGACGGCCGAAGAAAAAAAAGCTAGCAGAGGATGGTTTCGATCCATCGACCTCTGGGTTATGGGCCCAGCACGCTTCCGCTGCGCCACTCTGCTCCGTTGTGCACCTACTGCCAAATATACTATTTATATTCTCCTACTATTCAACACCACTGATCAGTATGTGATAAGTTAGCTATCGTGGTAACTAAATAACTTTTTTTTGCATGTTAAATTACAATGTCTGTTAAGTGATTGGTGTTGACTTAACGTCATGGATGATAATAGCGAAGAAAGCAACAAAAGTGTCAACCATTAACTCAATGGAGACTTGGTGATCGTTGACTCGTGAAGATACCACGGGCGGAGAATAAAATCTAAGCGCCTAGTAGTTTACCATAGCTTTCCCCTATAAAATGGCCACCAAATGCAATGATTTGGTGAACAGCTAAAAGACGACCACGAAGGGACTCGAACCCTCAATCTTCTGATCCGAAGTCAGACGCCTTATCCATTAGGCCACGCGGTCTTGGTGACTTCATTCGGTCAGTATTTTGTAGATGTTGTTGTGAGACAATGATTTTAGTCAGGAGGGAAGGGACTTCCGTTGTACTAACTTACACCTAAAATAGATGTATACACACAAACAAGAAAATAACAATTAAAAATAGAAAAAGACTGAAATAGATACAAAATCAATTAAAGCCATGAATATCTACAACTTGAGCATTGTTGAACACTTATTTATATTTGTTTCGCCGACATTCAACTTCAATTCAACACTATATATACTAATGCTGTGTACATATGGTAATGAGGTAGGATATAACTACTAACCCCACCCTGGCATGTTATTTCAACCGAGGATTCTTTATCTTTAGATGCCACAATAATGTTTCCTTACGTCTAGATTGTAGACACAACAATTTGTTTGACGTTTGACATAAAGATGATCCGTATTATAACTACATTTACGTCTGCTAGCTGCATTGTTGTATTTTATGTCATTCTCTACACATTTTTCTTTATTTTTTAACTCAAAGTATTTATTTTCTTGCTTTTTTATTGCTTTTAGAGATGAAGGATGCAGTTTGAAAATATACAGCAAGTTAAGTTGGCTCAACTGATTAGACATGTTGGTCCTAATGTAGGGTGTTTTCTGTCTGGAGTTACATGGTCATTTAAAAGCAAATTCAATTTAAAACACCAGAACAACTGCTCAAGCACCATTTTTATGGTTTAGTAGGAACTTTAGGTAAAGAAGTTTATTTAGAGTCACAGCGCCTTTCTAACCCAATTCAGTAAAATTAAATAGAAATTATAAGAAAGCCTAAAAAACAATTTGTATGTAACAGTCAATTCAAATATATTTAGTTTTTTCAGTTTTTTCCCTTAACTCATTTCTACCTTATTTTACTTTCATTTAAATTTATGTAAATATTGTATTTTTATTTTTATTTTAAAATTGGTGGCTTTCCAGAAAAGGCAAGTGTTACGGGTAACAGCAAGCATAAGAATTTCAATAGACAGGGGGTGTGTATTTGACAATAAAATCTTTGAATCTTGAATGTGTTTAAGTATGTTGGTCACTACTGTTAAGATCAATTCAATTAACGATATATAAAGCTGGAAGAGCCAAACTTTTTTGATGTTTTTGACCCCCCTCGTCACTTAGTATCTTTACATACAACAACACAGAATACTCTTCATGCTTTATTAGCAGGGTTAAGAAGGTCTAAGATTAGTAACGTTCATGAGTAATACCTGGGGAGGCTAAAATTCAATGCCAATATCTTAAATAATAACACAGTATTTGAAATGCATGACAGTAGTAAAGCCAGTCAAATAACTTTATTCGGAGAATTAAAATAAAAAGCAAAATAAAATGAAAAAATGAAAAATTCAGACACAAATAAATACAAGGGTACAATCTCATGTTAGCTATACTGAATTTACAAAAGATGAGGCGTCTAACATGTTCAAGTGCAATAGGTGAGACATTGCAGTAAATACACATTACAAGCCTTTTACCGGCTGTGGTTTGGCCTGGTTTTGTTATGCTAACGCACGCTGCTCACGCTATCTAAATAACAAGCGTAGACCCCGAATGCACTCCTGTATGCCACAGCTGTTCAGCACCAGGTAGCGAGCTCCCATCCATCCGCTGCTCTTCCTCCACACATTTGTCAGTGTTCAAGCTCAGCTATGGCTTCAAATGTAATAACACTAAATGTTTACACACGAAGGGGAGCTTCCCCAGAAAAACAGGCTGATGTAGTGTCTATTGTGAGAAATTCGTTTGCATGTCAGTCCTTAATCTGGTTGCTGTTTTGCTAAATTAAGAATTAAAGGGAACATATTCTTGACACTGTTAGAAATAGTTTAAATAGCGCCTAAGAATTTTTGTTTCCACTACTGGACCATTTTCCTCAAGGAAGAAAGAAGGGTCCTTATCTTTTCCAATCCAAATGTCAATGGATCCTTTCTTTTGTAGTAGTGGTCTGTTGCAGAAACAGAAACCCCCTCCCCCTAATTAATAAGAATGCTCACTCATATGACACAAAAAAAACACCATTGAACATCTCGATTAAGGGATTTTTATATTCTGTATGACGAGTGTCCATAATGGCCCAAAACTAAAAAAAAAATAACAATCCAAGTCTTTTGCCAGACAGCAGCGTTTTAGCATTTAGTGGGATCATCAGTGTGACACGTTCAAAGAAACCACCGGTACAATAAGATTATCAATAAACAATGCTCCATGTATCTAGACAAGCTATGGTATTGTTGCCCCGATGTAGTCCAGTTGGAGAGCTTAAGTGACATTAACACTTAAAAGGTGAAGGTATTTTGAATGCAAGCACAAGTAGGCCTGTCAAGAGAATTACATAATTGACCTATCGTACAATATACGGACGTGATGTTGAGCATTGTTACGCCATCGACTCATGTACAACATATGGACCAGGTTTCGAATATATTTTGCGACATCCTAAACCCTTGTGTGTTTGTTGATATTAGGATTTTCACATACTATTATAAGACTTAGGCAGAGCACAAACATTTTTTGTTAACAGAGCCCATTTTCTGTCATTGTTCTGGTCGTGTGGTCTTTAGAATATCTAGATATGCTAAATACTTAAAGATTCATCGCCGTTTGAAAGGCTATACTTACAATATTATGCCATTATATTATACCATGAGGATAGAAATGGTCTTAAAAGGACGTTAATATCGTTTATTGTAACAAATATATTGTCTAACTACAGTAATTAGCGTGACAGGGGTTCTAGTCCACCATCGCGTTGCTCAATAAGATGCTAAAGGAGCACACAGCTTGCTTATCTAAAGGCAGAACACACAGCATAGCGATGTTCAAAAGAGGACTAAACCAATGTTATATCTCGCTTAACAAAGTAAAAACAGTTTGGTAGGAAACAGTCGGCCGCATACACAACCGAAGCCCAAATGTGTCGTCTTCTAGCCGTCTCATCCCACACGCCGGAGAGTGGCATCAATGTTCAGAACAAACTGCCAGGAAGAAAGCCGTTCCTCCACCGCGTCCAGATTACATTACACGTCAGTCTAGATTGAAGCGGTCGAGGCACACAGACAACGGTGCAAAGGCAGCGGCGTCGTCCACACGAAAGGGCTCCGTAAACCTAAAAGCAGCGTGCGCGTACTGTGACTCGCCGCCGCCGCCTCAAGCTCCTGGTAGAGGCCGACTGCGCTGTAGCCTGAGAGGATCCATCTTGGTTTTTCTAACTGTAATTATGCGTTAAGTGTTAGCGGAGGCCATTATAATACAACGGAAGAGATACAGATTCATGTTAGTATAATATTTTGAATTCCACTCGTTTATCACGGAGTGTTATTTTGTGACGCTTTGACATTTCGTGCACTTGTGAGGCAAACTGCTGTTATTTTATTATTGTGGTAGACGCCTGCGGTCAGGCAGGGAAGCCGGTATATTTAGTTGTTAACACTGAGTGAGAGTAATACGAGGGCTGCACTCAATCTAGCGCTTAACGAAATTCATTTATTTCTTAGAAATAAGACTGAATTCTGCAAAGCTTTTCCAATCGATCACATGCTAATCAAACTCTCTTATACAGTCGGACGGCTGAACTAAGCTGTTCCAAGCTACCGCCCCCTATAAGACACTTAACACTGAGATGGCGCGTTGCGGTCCCCTCCGAGCTAACCGGTGCACCTTTTACTGTTTACTAGACTTGCCGGATTTGCCAGATTTGCCGGCCTTCGCCGCTTTGGTAGCTTTGATGTCCATCTTGGTCTTCTGGATCCGAGAAAAGATCTCTTTGAAAAGCGCTTTGTACTCCGGAGTGTTCTGTCCCAGCCTCTTGTCCACCGCCTCCACCTGCTTGCTGATGCTCTCGATGGCCTCCGGGGTGGAGGGCGACTGGGTGGGGGTGGGCGGCGGCGCCGGCGCCGGCGTGGGGCCAACAGCGCAGTCCTTCATGGAGGGGTCCCGGGACACGGGTCTGGACGTCTGGACCCCAGCGTGACACAGGCTCTCCTCGTGGCGCCGACACTTCCCCAGCAGCTCCTCGTACTTCTCCAGCAGGGCGTGGTACTGCTCGTCCACCTCCCTGAGGATGGACATCCCCCTCTTCCTCACGCTGTTGGCGTGCAGGGCGTAGCTGCCCCTCCGGCGGCCGGAGGCGTCGCGGGCCACGATGGCGTTCAGCGCCGTGTCGCTGCAGCTCTTCCTCACCGGGCTGGAATCGGGGAGAGCCTCCCCGCCGACGCCGACGCCGACGCCGCCCGCCCCGCCCTCGGTCTCCTCCCTCACGCCCCCTCCCGCCTCCCCGACCTCGCCTTCCAGGAAAGTGTCGGTCTCCGGCGTGCTGTTGAGGACCGTCTGGGTGAGAGTGGCGCCGTCGTCCTCGCTGCTCAGCAGGAAAGTACGAGCGCGGCGCAGCTGCTGGAGCTCCCGAAGCTCCACCTCCAGCTCGCGCACCCTCGCCTGGCAGCTCTCAGCATCCTGCAGGCAGAGACGCGAAACAGCGCTCACGTGAAATGAACGCGTAAAACACCTGTTTTATAATACATACCCGGCGTGCACCCACCTGCACCCGCGTCTGCAGGCGGGAGAACTCTCCGAGGAGGAGGCTGCACTCCCTCTCCACCCCCTCCCGCCGCCCCCTCTCGGTGCGGGCGGCCGCGCGGAGCGCCGACACCGCCTCCCTCAGGTGCTGGTTCTCCTCCTCGAACGGCGGCCGCTTGGCGTCCACAGTGAAGCTCTCAGCCCGGCCCACCACAAACTCGTCCTCATACCTGACGGGAAAAAAAAAAAGACTTTGTTCTCAACGTTGTGAAGAGGAGCCTCCACCTCCTCCTCTCTCTGGAGGGTGGGAGGAGACGAGTACCTGGGGGCCGTGCAGAGCTCCCTCAGACAGGGGAAGGAGTGGATGGTCTTGCGGCGTTCCCTCTTCTCCCTCCTGACTCGGAGCTGCTCCATGGCGCCAAGCTGCTCCACCTGCCCCGAGAGAGACTCCACCTGGTTCTGCAAAGCATCTATGGTCCCCGTTAGCCTGGACCAGGGGGAAGAGAAGGTGTTAGAAGGGTATGAGAAGGAGTTTTCTTTTTTTTTAAACTCCCATTTCCACTCACGTCTCTATCTTTAGCTGGGAGCCCCGGCTTTCCATCACCAGCGTGCGGTTGGTGCGCTCCAGCTCTCTGGCGGTCCCGTCCAGCTGCTCGTACACTTTGGCATGCTGCTCGTTCATGTCCCGTAGGACCTCCAGCTGCTTGGACAGGTACTGTGGGGCGGACAAGTGGACAACACGCACCGAGACTGAAATCCTCTTAAAAAGGAGCGACCATCTTGGACGCTGAGGGGCAAGGCGACCGCTCATTGGCCGCCACGCGAAACGAGGTGGTTCTGGTGAGATGATGATACACGATGAGATTAATTTATTCATTATTTAATAGGATTCATTGCTCATTTATTACGGCTACAGAGAACTTCATTCCAATTCTAAAAATAAGATGATTGGTATGAAATACTGCCTCACTGTATTCAGTGGAACATTCCCAAATTACCATTTACATACTTTTGGGGGTTTATAAAGTTAACCACCCTTCTACTATTGGAAAACAGCAGTAAACCAAAGTATTCAATAAATAAGGTTATGAATAATGTCAACGATGGCGCAACCTGATTATTTACTTTATTTAAGAATTCACAAGTGAGGAATAATAAAACTTTCACACCTCGATCTCTTGCACTTGCTCTTCATTAGTGATGTACATCTGCTGCAGGGAATCCTCCAGCTCCTTGTTTCTCTCCAGAAGAGTCTTTCCCAGCTCTGCCGCCAGGTGGAGGTCTAGAAATCACAAAGAGATGGAGAAAGGGACGAACGAATGAGCAACAGGCGTCGACAGCAAGACGTCCATTTAGCAAAGGATGCAAAGAGCAAATGTTGAGGATTGGGATAAAAGAAGGCAGCAGAGGGGCTGGAAGAAGACCAGATGATCATCTAGGAGTGTGTGAAAGGAAATGGTGACAGAGAAAGAAGAATAGTCGGGGAAGGACACAGAGGACAGAACCGAGAATACTATATGATCTCACATCCGTAGAATTTAGATAGATGGATTTGACAAAGCACGTTTTATCTTTTCCAGGCAAGGTGATAACGGGGCCTGGGGAAGAATGGTCAGAGGGTCCATCACGTCGTCCCAGTCTGCACTGAACCAGATCACATATACGGAGAGCAGAGGCTCGCTGTCTCGCTGCGGGTCCTCGGCTCTCCGCTCAATGAAGACGAAGGTCAGAGATTGGTGCCGAGAATTATTTAGCGAGACGCCTTCCCCGCTGAAATAGCCTGAAAGGAGACCATCAGATTTTTCATTCAAGCCTTGAAAACTAGTGCTCCAGGGATCTTGGTCTAAAAAGAAAGAACATCTTAGCAGCTTATTTCGCTCCGCTCTAGCATTTGTATTTTGGCTTGCGGGCTGTTTGAGCGCCTCCTAAGAAACACAAGTCACTGGCGTCGTACTTCATTCCAACGCTGCTCTGACTCAGCGGTATTGAAGGCCTACGTCATTCAGTCGGAGTCAGCAGGAAGCGGTTTTGCGAGAGAGAGAAAGCTGAGGACTAAAAGCAGCCAATGAATATTGGATATTGATGACTGGGAGGAAAATCACATTCGGACCCCGACTGTTTGTCACAATGGACCAATTGTAACAAATCTAAAAACCACAACTCCACCGAGGAAAACCAGACCACCCAAACGCCGTGTTACTCCCCACATCCCGCTGGCAGAGATGGAGCTCGGCTACGAGGTCACCGCAGGAGGAGGGGCACAACGCGAAGGTGGATGAGGGGAAGAGAGCCGATCGATACCACTCACTGCACTCGCACACCACAGCATCCGTTTGCTCCACGCCGGACTGACCAGCGCGCCGGTGTAATCTCATCACGTGTGACGAACGCCTTTCTGATGTGCTACAGAGAACCGGTTGCAACCACTTGGCAGTGCGGTTGTGTGTATTCTGAGAAATTGGTTGCACTGTTGACGCAAGGCAGATTTTGAGTTGAATGAGAGAACGTGTCTAAACTTTTGACTGGTCCTGTATCCGTTAACATGCTGTGTGTGTGTGTGTGTGTGTGTGTGTGTGTGTGTGTGTGTGTGTGTGTGTGTGTGTGTGTGTGTGTGTGTGTGTGTGTGTGATCTCTTCCACAGGCGGTGTTGTTTCTTTAGGTGCGTATCTCCCATGAGATTCGTTGGAATGAGGAAAACAGGACTTCTTCTCTTCCTCTGGTCCTGTGTTGCAGAGACAAAGATTCCAGAAGCATCCAGCGGCCAGAAATGAATTATTTAGAAAAATGGCGGATGGCTTTTTTGTCTAAAAACCCACACTAATGTTTTATTAGCCAAAGCAGCGGATTCCTGCAGGATTTCGTTGCCCTTTCGTACTCTATGGTGTAAACAGCACACATCAAGATCATTTAAAGGATCAGCATCAGATGTTGGTCCAGCAAACAAACCTGCGGTCTCTCCTGGACTCGGGCCAGTAGAGGATCTGGCGAACACACAACGGGCCCAACCAAAACGGCATGTCTGGACTTGGCTTTCCAAGATTGAAATCTGCTAAATGTGCACACAAACAAAGCCCTTCATTCACTGGCCTTAAAGGAAGAGAGGAGGAAAGGCAGTGAGATGCGTGCGTATGAAGATGCAACGCTTTGACGGGTGAGCTCTGGAGGTTCTGCTGGGCAGATCGTGTTACCAGGCTGGTTGTTTACTTTATGCTAAGCTAAGCTAGCTGGTGGCGTCGTATTAGCAGCACTGATAAGACACGCGTCATCAGCTTTGACTGGATAGCCTCACTAGGAGTTAGTTTTCTTGTTCCCGGTGAACTCGTTTGCAACCAGGGTCCACCTCCTGAAGACCTTCTATTTTAACCAAGCATTCTGATTTAAGATGGAAGTTATTAAGTGGTGCTTCTGTGTGAGTCTTTGTGGGTTAAATCAATTAATGATTAGTGGAGTTGAAACAATGAAACAAAACATTTGCTGATTCCTTTTCGGTTGATTTAACCGATCAATTCATCGGCTCATTTGTTTAAGCTCAACGGCCTTTTCCTTCTACCACGTTTCCACCATAAACGTTCTCCATCACAGCACTGAGGTCAGCCTGCCGGAGGCTCTGGTGTGACGACAACTACAGCACCGTAGCACAATGGCGGTTTCTGTCTCGGCTTTGTGGCATCCTGAAACGTCGCACAATACATGACCTCTGCTCCGGAGGCATTGTGACCTTTTCTCCTGTATCTCTTTTACTCTTTCCTCCGCTGTAAAATAAGGACTAATGTCATGATTGCGGTTTCTTGTATGTGCCAGTGTGCGCAGACGGGATTAGGTCAACACCACTGCGTCAGCACCCTCTCAGCTACGGGAATGAACCGGTGGGATTACGTACAAGCGAGGGGAGACAGGAAATGGCCGGAGTGGTGCGGCGGACAGAGAGGCGTCTTTGTGTGTTGGGAGCCCGGCGCTGTGATCAAAGGAAAACATCTTTCAAGGGAGCCATATCAGCATGAGAGAGATCCCGATCTTTCTTTCTTCTATTCGTATCGAATAAAATGTGTTCGCCGACAAATGTCTTAACCGATGTTCGTGCATAGCAAAATACAAAGTGGGACCTCGTCCAAAACGCACTTTGCAGTGTGTGACTGGTTATTGTTCCCCTCTAGAGTCCAACAGTCTTGGGCTATATGGAAATTGGCTAATACCAAGTTGATCTGGAAAAGAATGTGACTTAATGTTGTGGTTTTCAGTCTGATATACAGTATGACACCTTTAACGATTAGTTAGTTGGCCTGTTGATTGGACCCAAGACTATTATAATATATTCAAATATTAGTAGGATGAGTAAGAAGTGTAGACGATAGATTCAGTTGTTCAGCTGCTGCCGCGTGCAGCAGGTGGCCTTTTAATGGAAAGGTCGAGCGAGTGCATTAGCTGGAATTAGGTTGTTTAGACAACGACTGAACAGCGAATCCCGAGTGGGTTCCTTTCTTTGTCTTAACATTATAGTAAATTTAACACCAAAACAAGAGATTTTAGGACATCACTAGACAACTAGACAACTGTGATGTGCATTTGACGCGTTTTCTTTTTAATGAACCTAAATAGTCATCAACAGGTCGATCAACAATGAAAACTATCATTTGTTTCAATTATAAATAGCACCAAGTTATATGGACGATGCAGATTGAAAATGTCTCTTTACTTATTGGTTTGTGACATTTTTAAGAAGCCAATAAGTAAGTGGGGCGTATTTTTATAAATACAGTTTGGAATAATAGGGTTGTATTGTATTTAATTGCAGACACACAATACCATAGAGTTTTCTTTTTTCAGCAAAACATCCAAACCTTTCTTTGAAAAAAACAAATCCTGCACTGCTTTAATTTCATTGATTCTAATCCAATGTGCAGCCACAAAAAATCTCCCATTTGAGAATCCGGAAGCAGAAAAAAAAAGAATGTGCAATTGCCTGGTAACCAAAAAATAAATGCACAAAATCCATCCTTTAGAAATAACCTGGTTTAGTCATGTTTAAGCTAAGTGGGGGTCTAGGAGGGGAGCAGGCAGCAGCAGGCCCTGTTTGGCATGCTGTCAATGCATTGTTGTCACAGAAGCACCGCTCCATCCTCAAAATCTACTTCGCCGTTGTTCGAATTGAGGAAAGGCCTCGTGAAGGACGTCCGTGCCGGTTCCCGAGCCCGACACAGAGCCTTTGTTAAGCGGGGGCTGGCTAGTAAAACGGCCCCGGGTGAAGGTGATGCTGCGCGGAAGGGAGGATGGTGTCTTACCCTGCTCCAGGTCCTGCTGGTCGTACCACGGCTCCTCCTCTTCGGTCACGAATTCCTCCATTCCCCCGGCGGGGTTTAGCATGGGGGACCACCCGCTCTCTCCTCCCGGACCCGGGGCAAGCGCAGAGACGAGCCGCTCCGTGCGAAACAAAAGGGCTCCGGCGTCTCCGGGTCGCTCGTCCCCGGCTCGGAGCTGCTCGCTTCAACCGGGAGGGTCGCGGCTCTGTGTGCGTCTCCTCGCTTCCTCCTCCCGTTGTGGTTCCTCGGTCACTCGCACCGCGCTCCCTCTCATCCCCACAGCGCCCGGCGCCGGCCCATCATTCCAGGTCCTCGCTCCCGTAGTCCCCGTCGCTGCTGCTGCAGAGGATCCGTCAGACGTGGCAGCGGCGGTGATGCGACGGCGCTTCCTTTCTCCCCGCTATCAGCTGCACGCCCGCGATGCCTTCAGGTGCCGCTCGTAAAGCGCGAGTGTTTTAGTCTGTTTCCGTTCACGTAGCCTTCTACGCGGCTCGTCCCTGTTGATTCGTCCACGTAAACATGCTATGACAACATGCACTAGACACACTCTTTTTGAACACACACACACGATTTAACCAAATTCTACGTCAGTGAGTTTTAAATATTAAATTACCTCATACTTCTGACTTGGAATCACTCGTTGTGCTTGTTTACGAGTAAAAGTACTAATGCATTTGATTGGATTATATTGATTAATGCACGCATGTGTTCATTATTTCAGGTTTTCAGCTGGTAAACGTTGACCTAATTTTAATGACTTTATATTAGTCATTACTCATTATTAATTAGTTGATTATAATCATGTACATCTTTGAACTACCTGAAGCTGTCAAATAACTTCAGTGGGGTAGAAAGTACAATATTTGCCTCGGAAATGTAGATCAAGAGAAGTAGCATGAAATGGTAGCATGTATTTCTAAATGTTTACTTACTCTAGAGCTAATGTATTCGTTAAGTTGCATCACTGCTTGAAGCCGAAAGGTTGTTTTGTAAATACATTTTGTGTAGTTGTGAAAAAAGGTTAAAAACTGGGGACTCTTTCAAATGCGTTCCCTGCGTAATCACACAGATGTGACCCAGTTTGATGTTTTGTTTTCCAACATATCAATGTTTCTGTAACTGTAATGCATCTTATTATTGTCCAAAGTGTATGTATGGCTGCTGTTGTGTTCAAAAATGAAGAAACGCCAGGCGGACAGAGGGCATCGCAGATCTAACGGTTAAAATGTTGTGGTAAAAAGAACATCTCAGCTGAGGAGCCGCTGGTCTCAGCAACCAACAGGCCCCAGGCAGTCCTTTGACCATCACTAGTGCCCGTCTGTTGCCTCCACCAGCGAACTCCAGAACAATGGTTCCTACAGGTATTTATACCGATCATCGTAAAGGTGTGAAAGTGTCCACACCTCTGGGAGTGGTCTTCTGGTGAGTTCAATGTAACTCGGATTTCGAATGACCCTTAGTCAATGTCAGTTGTGGTGTGGTCAAGTATTACATGCATTCCAGTTGATTAGATTACATTAAATACAACCATAACTGTACATTGATATAGTATTTTTACAATATTGTCATTACTTTATTGATTACACAGTTTCAGATGGCTGTATTCTGGTGTACACTATATGCATTTTATTAATTTATGAACCGGGTCGTCAGTTTGATGTTGAGGTTTGATGTTCAACCGGATGTAAATAGAGGCCATATGAAACAAAGCGTGAGTTAGTCCACTAGAGGGCATGCAACACAGGCCACAAAACACCAGAGGCCCCTCTGAATAAAGAGTAACATTTCCACGCATGGCTCCGTCCAAACGTGTGTTTAGTTTGATAAAAGCAGTGTGCGTTATGTAACCTCCATGTAATCTATTGTCAGCCTCAATAATAAATGACAAAAATAAAACTAAAAAAGGAGTGCAAAAACCCACAGTAACTAACTAGGAACTAAACAAATAAATGCATATGTACACACAGTACAGTGGTTATTGCACATTGTGATTCCAATGTCCTGTGGTTCACTGGGTGCACAGTTGGTTGTGCAGCCTGAGCGCGGCAGGAAGGAAGGACCTGCGGTATCTCTCCTTCACACACCGGGGGTGAAGGAGCCGCTGTTGAAGGAGCTGTGAAGAGCTTCCAGGGCGTCCACCATGGGGTGGGAGGTGTTGCTCACCAGAGACGATAGCTTAGTCATCCTCCTGTCTCCCTCCGCCTCCACCGTGTCCAGCGGACACCCACTGCTGGCCTTCCTGATAAGCTTGTTGGGTGTCTTCCCCTCGGGCCGTCGATATGCTGCTGCCTCAGAAGACCACTCCATACAAAATGTCAGATCCCACAACGAGGTCAAAAAAGCTCCTTATTAGGGCTCCCTTCACTCCAAAGGACCTCCGTCTCCTCAGCAGATGAAGTCTGCTCTGATCCTTCTTATAGAGCAATCAAGCATTGCGTTATTTTCCCTCCATCCCACTGAATATACTGCACATAAAATGAAACCCCAAAAGGAGAGCAGGAGGCAGATTTGGGGCTGGTATGAAGCAGTAACTTAATTCAATTCAATTACTTTTACAGATCAGAATTCACTTCATTTCTTAGAAAAATAGGATACAATGCTGCCATTCGTTTTCTCTAATAGCAAAAAGCAGTTGAGACTGTATGATCATTGTCAGTGTTTGTGATTTTCTGGCATTTTACTGTTTCATTAATTTCGGTCTTTTTACAGTTGTTTTGGTTTTTGCCTCCTTTGTATTTTTCTTTTCCTTGTGATTCCTTCATGTATCTTTGCGGTTGTATTGGTCTTGTCGTACTCCCTTTGTGTCTCTTCATAGCCTTTGCTCCTTGTGTGTTCATTTTGGGTTTCTTGGCATTTTGTGTTGATGAAGGTAAGTGGGCCTTTAATCCCTAAATAAACATGTTGTTACATGTACAAGGCCCAACGAGGACAGATAGCGTTTTAAAAGGGTATGGAGGCCACTCTGAGCGTGACGAGGGTCAAGAGGTTAAAGGTCTATCACGTTACTCACTCATTCTGCCTAAAACAAAGACTTAGTCATCTGGTCTCCTCCATTCACAAGGCCTCCCTACATCCCATCACACATGATGCAAATTAGCCTGTTGTTGTGCTTATTCAGAAACCCTTGACTCTCTCTTGATGACGAGCTAATGAGTAATGGCTCATTGCTCTGGGCTCCAGCTCGTACACTACAAAGCACAGTCAGCGATGGCAAACATTGGTGTAGTTTGAAACTCATGTTTTAAGCTTCAAGAAACTCCTTGAGAACTACAATCGACTTTCATCAAAGCGCTCACCAGAAATTACGCTGCGCCAGAAAAACAAACAAGTAAGAGAAAGGAACAGCCTCATTGTTTTGGAGACCCTTTCCGTAGCAAAGGAGACCCCTCCTCTGATCGAGATGAAGGACCGGGGAGGGTGTAGTCAGCCGGCTACGGATTTCACAATAGTCTCTGCGGTCTGCTGCGCAACTACAAATGCAAACCGCTCTCTCTCTCTGTGGAAACAGTCAGCTGGAGGGGCAGCGTGTGGATGCTCGCCGACCCCCTACTCCCTTTTAAAAGGAGCCCCCGTCTCCACGGTGACTCAAGACAAAAAAGGGGGGCACAGCTGGTCTTTAGCAAACCAAGGGAGAGAGAGAAGGAGGGAGGGAGGGAGGGAGGGAGCGAAGGGAACAGTGAATGAGTGTGTTCAGATGTACAGACTGGACGGAGGGCAAGGGGGGCGTGGGGGGGGGCAACGTAAGCAGCCGCGAACGGGTGTGTTCGGGACGTTGTTTGGGGTTGAGGCTGGGGGGGAGGAGGTACACAAACTCCCTGAGAACAGGAGCTGGTGAGTGGAAGAAAGTGAACACACAGCGCAGGGGGAGCAGTTGCAATCAGACGGCTGCTCATCTGCTCAGAGAGTCAAATTACCTCCAAACACCGAGTGCTGGTGGACCAGAGCTGATCAGATGAGGAGGAGGCTGAGACTGTCAGGGAAAGTAACAACAAGGAGTGAGAAGAGGGGGAGGGGGAGAAGAAGAAGAAGAAGAACGGATCTGTGTACTGAGCTGGGTACTCCAGAGTTGACATGAAGGAACAGTGATCAAAGTGAAGCTTGTTCACCTCAGAGGTAAGAGGATTGTTTTTGAACTTCCATGTCGGCTGTCAATCAAGTGTCTCTCTGTTTTCTTTGGGGTGGGGGAAAAAAAAGCAGTTGTGATTGTCGGCAAGTGAAAAATTCTATTGTTTTCCAGTCTAGAGAATTTCTTTGGTGCTTATTTACACCACCTTAAAGTTCATCCTTCAACATTGTTGTGGTGTTCTTCATTACAGTGAGACTTGGGCAGCGCGTTTTGGTCTCTACGTTCTCTGCTGTCTGTGTGGGAGAAAAAAGGACAAAGAGGAGAACGCAGAGCAGAGAGGGTCACCAGCATAAGTCAGACATTCTTTCAGGATTATTCTGAACGGGGTTTCAGATTTTCAGAAACACAAACACAAATTTACTTTGGAACAAGTGCATTTACATATAGATATTTAATGCACATTTTAGAGACAGTGGAATGTGTTTTCTGAAAATGAAAACAACAAATGCAGTGAACACTGCTTCTGTATAGTATGTCAGGAAATTTGGTTCCTCCTGCACAAGCTGCACTCTTTCAGCAACAAACCACAAAAAACGACTATCAATAGGAAGCTGTCTTGTGTCTTGTAACACACAAATCCGCTTCCTGAGCAAGTTGATAACGTCAACATTTAACGTTATATAACTGAATTAAGATACGGTATTTTTGCTTAATGACAGCCTATTTAACTAGTTTAACTCAGTTGTCTCCATGTCCATGTGTCCATTGACACATAACAGCAGCTGCTCGCATAGTGATAGTGGTATTGTAGCAGCCTATATAATGTTGTGTAGTATAGAACAGGCTACATTATTCTATGCTAATCTAGCTAGCTGAGCATTGTGAAAGTACTTGAACGGTTGCCTAGCGACGGCATGAATCCCCCCGGTAACGTCGCAGGGACTAACGTTAGATCGATCAATAAACCGCCATTAAATTAGCCGCGGATATTTTGTGTTATTCAATTAAACACGTGCGGTGGGATTTTTGCTTCGGGCTTTAACGTTACTTCACGTTACTTTAACGCTACCACGTATTTCCCCAACGCCGTCATTTGTAATTCACAATGCGCTACGTTGACGGACCCACATCTCAAGTGTAAGTCAGTTTGTTATTCCTCCACATGACGTTGGTTAAAACTTCACACAACTTTACGATGCCTTTGAATCCCATATTGAATGGAAAGTATACAAATATTTGATCATAGTTTGTACTATTAATAGTAGCTGCACATTCTCTTAATAAATCAGATATCCATATGAACTG
Organism: Gasterosteus aculeatus; assembly: GCF_964276395.1. Classification (NCBI taxonomy): domain Eukaryota; kingdom Metazoa; phylum Chordata; class Actinopteri; order Perciformes; family Gasterosteidae; genus Gasterosteus; species Gasterosteus aculeatus. Next base: position 6,417,817 of record NC_135692.1, on the reverse strand, counting down.
TGGATTAATAATAACCCAGATATACTGTATAACTTTGGTATGACTGATACTGATCTTTGGTCCGTTTTTGTTGAATATGAAAAAAGGTAAACATTCGACTTATTTAGCAAATTAGTGTTGTCCATTCGGAGTTGATCATCTGATGACCGGATGTCTTCAATGTCCCGTCCCTCTGCCATTGCACAGCCTCGACTATAGCATCCGCCTGCGCAGGCTCACACACACACAGCTGCTCCAGTGGTGATGAGGGGCCCGAGCTTTGAAATGCCAGGCCTGAAATATCCTCCCTTGTTTATAATTATATTTAATATGCAGGATGATGGCTGCAGCAGGGCATTAGACACCACGTAGGGCCCTTGGTGTATCCACAAAACGCACCTCTGTCCCACCTAAAGTCATCAGGAGGCTAATTAGGGGTGCTGATACATAATGAGTGAGTGCTCAAAAGAAGCACACACAGTCTGTGGGATGAAGGACATATATGCTTACCAGGCCTGAGGGGTAATTGCTGGGTAGAAGGATAAAATTGCAGGAGCAAAGGGTGGAGCTGAAGATGAAAATAAACCTCTTTATTCCTACATTCGAAGCATATTTTCTCAAGCAAGAGAGCCTGCTGTGTCTTTCAGGTGTGGCTGAGCAAGTTCTTTAAAAGGCAACTCGTCGCATCGCCCCGGGGAACCTGCATTTGGGAGTCAGCATGTCAGAGTTTAAAGAGGAGGCGCTGCGTATTGTTCAGAAGGTGTGGAACAGGCTGCAGGAGCTCCCACAGGCCAGTCGTCTGGAGCTGGGGGGCTTCAGCGTGATCATCTTGTTTGTTGGTGAGTTTTTGCCTAATTAGCTGAAGTACAAGACCAAGATGCATTCACCAAAGACGCTAAAAGATCTGAGGGGGACAGCGGGGACGTTTGATATGTCTCTGTGGGTTTGTCATTAAAGGGGATCCCCTTTTACGTTGAACATTTTCAGTCAACCCCCCTTCTGTCTCTCCTCTCAGCCATGATCCTGTTCTTAATGGTGTTGACCTGCATCCACTGCTGCTGCTGTGGGAAGCAGAAACACCAGACGTCCAGAGTACAGCCGGCCTGAGCATGAGGCAGAGAGCAGACTCCCCCAAGTAAATTCCACCTACGTCCTTTTTCCCATTCTTTCTGTAGCCATTCTGCACACAGTTATAAAATGGAAAATGCCCTTTACCGTTGTTGCACTTCTTGGAGGAGAAGGATGGGAACAAGATGTTTGAATAGTTTCCCCATGTAAATCAGCAGAGGGTCATGACTCATGAAGATTCATCTCAGACCACGACAATGACCTACTGTGTGATGGCCTTTTCCCAACAACCAGTGGATTGAGAAGATACAGTGAGAGAGCTGTCGGACTGACTCTTAATGCCATGTAAATTCACTTGTTTGCTATCCTGTTAATATTCCAGGGATTGTGAAAGAAAGCATAAAAAATGTTTAGATATTCCAACTAGTGTACAAAGCTACTCGCCAGTGTAATAAGACGAAGCGCCCTCTGCTGGCCAGGACCAGAGCTTTTCTTCTGTTGCTAAACGTGCCGATATAAAATATGAGCTGTTCATAGTTCCACATACAATTGTTACAGATGTATTCCTGTTATGTAACATAGTTGTGGCTTTTTTGTCTTTTTTTTACTGCGGCATTGCGATACTGCATTTGTGGATGTAACTGAACTGTTAAAAATGTTTTGATATGTATAAATATAAATATATATGTTTATATATAATACGGAGTTGTGTCTTATTACACGATGGAAAGTCAAAATTTAACTATTTGCTGAAGAATAGCATGATCCCCTCTCTGAGTATTGCACATAATTCCAATTGTTCTGTCTACCATATTAGTGTTGCTCTTAAAGCCACAACTGAAGCATTCCACTAGTGTATGCATACCTTATCACCAGTCAATATTTTGAGTAAACATTAACCAGGAGCCGCTACCTTTACTTTGTACCTCCCACACAAAGGCACTGAAGGTGTCAGCAGAGTTGGATCCATTGGAGTTTCACAGAATGCCTCCAAAGTGCTTAAACTGGTGGTAAACTGTAAGGTTTGGGACAGTTCTGGGGCGGCGAGTGGTTCAGAAGCGGAGCTGAAGACACGTTTTGTCACACACAGTATACCGCGAGAGGATCACTTAGCGGGACATGGCCGCGGAGGGGTGAGTTCCTGAACAGGAATGTGTTTGTGTCGACCTTCTAAAGACTTCTATGGCGCAGACTCATAGATCACCTCAGCTTTAAAAAGGCTTCAGAGCTTAGATATATTATCGACAGCATACAATCTGGGTTCTGTAACAGCCTTTTTAGTGTAAACTGATGGCTTACTTATCTCATCAATCTAAGATCCGGACAGCCCATCTGAGCTATTATTTTGGTTTTGCTTTGGTGCAGTGTTTCAGAGCAACAGAAACCCACGGGTTCCCCTGACGACTGGGTAGAATGGTTCCTCCACCGGCTGCATCAGGAGCCGTGGGCGCTGGGCGGTGTTGTGGTCATAGGAGTGTTTGTGCTGGGAATTCTGTGTCTGGCTGCCTTCGCCCTGCTATACGGATGCTGCTGCATCCCACAGCAAGAGGACCCCAAGAAGAAGAAGACATCGAGGGACGGGGTGATCTAGATGGTTGTGAAGAGACCTGATTGGTACTTTACTGATCGATGACGTGATGGAGGATTTGCCCAAATGTAGCTGTCCACATTTGTCTTTTTTAGAGATGTGTAGGAAATTGGACCGTCTTTACATAATACTGAATGATGTGTCAGGCGATGTATCAAAATGGTCCCAATTTAACAAAATACAATACTTTTTTATCAAATGTCTTTTTTAATATAATTCACTGTTCGACTTATAGCACTTGATATGAATCTACCCATAATCATTCTCAGTCAAACACTTGTTCAGAATCTGCGATTGTTTTTCTTTGTTTTGTATTTGCCTTTACACTTTAAGAATTTAAAATAACCTTCAGGAACGTTAGAAAATGCATACAATCACAGATTACACAGTCAGGTCCACGATGTTCCCATAGTTAACGCCTGCTTCACCAAAATGCTGCTGTAACAACAAAGGTTGTAAAACAGCACACTCAACCATCAAATCGGTGTCTGCATTGTTTTTTGACGAGATATCAGGAGTCATTCAAACATTCTGAAAGACCAAAGTGAAGCAGGATGTATGCATGTTGGTGTTTTTTAATATGTAACAAAACTGCACCTCAAATTACAAAGGAGTTTTATCCTTAGCGGTAGCACGGTCGCTACTGGCAACACATATTGAGAAAATAAATGATTATTGTTTTGCAACAACTTTTAACAGAGGCAGCAGGGAGCAATGGAAATTTAATAAAAAAAATAAAATAACCAAACAAAGATGCATGTGATTTCACTTTTATTTGAAGTATTTTCAAATAACTTTGGTTATAATAATTTTGGTAATAAATGTTTCCTGATTCCTGATTTTAAGTCACAAACTGGTGTTCTGTGTCGCAACACAAACACGAGGACTACATTTCCCAGTGCCGCGACGTCTCCTACGCGGTGCAATGTGACTGACGTATTTACTATGCGACCAGGGGTTTATGCGACGCATAAGGCGACACGGCAATGGCGAGCGGTAAAAAGAGCGCTCTGCTTTCCTCTTTGGCAGACTATGGGGACGATTCAGAGCCCGACTCCGACCCCGAATCCGAAGGAACAGGTATACTATAATGAATGTATTAGTTTTGTTGGGCTTATGTCGGTGTATGTTAGCCAGTGCTAGTCTTCCGCCGGATTCCATGTGGAAGCTAACGTTAGCTTGTAGCTAATTAGCTAACAGTTACCGTAAGTGAGTTTACATTAAAAAGTGTCAAATATATTCAAGATGTGTTCGTGAACCAAAAAAACACCAACAACGAGCATTAGCATAATACAAAGTAATTTCCATAAGCTCTCGTTGTTTTCAAATGTTACCTGTTACCCATCATATAAAAATAACTGAAAAAAGTGAAGCTCGCAACAATAGAAGTATTTTGATTTTCTCTAAACTTACTAACGTTGGTTTCACTTCTCCGCCCCAACGTTTAACAGAGGGTGTAATGTTGTGATTAATTTATTATAATATCAGATATATTTTGAAATTGGGCATGGTTGTGTCTCCTCGTAGCCCTGACGCTCTGCATTGTGTGTGATGAGCCTTTGCCTCTGTGACTCTGTCCATCAGGGGGACATGTCTCTGGCCTGGTGTACAGCTACGGCGATGATGACCTGAACCGAACCGAGGGTGCGGAGATTATTGTGTCTGGAGATGAAGAAAGCAGAGAGAGCCACTCGGTCAGTACTTGTTGGATTCCACTGAAATTTTGGTTGAACATTTTGAAGTTAGAAAACGAGCAGAGCACATGTTAACTTTAGTCTTCACTGTACACAGAGAAATGAAAAACCCCAGAGGATCGCACCATGTATGTTTCCTTCTGGTGCTACGTCCTTTTCAGTATCAGACTTGTTTCAGTAAAGAATATATAATATAATAATATATAACGTCAGCTCACCCCTTTACCTTAAATATAGTTGGTACTAGTACTGCAAAACACCTTAAAATAAGTCGTTTTTTGTATGGTAGTCTTTACTTTAATAACAAGGGCTATACATGTGATTCAAATACATTTTTTTGTTTAATATTGAGATTTTGATAAATTTATTAAACTCTCTTTAAATGTTTTGGTCTAACCAAAAGCAGCAGTGGCGATGCACGGGGCAATAAAGTCTATGATAAATAAGTAAACAAACCAACGACTTCCACACACAAAGACGTAACTCTCTAGGTCGTCTTCGACAAAAACACGTTACTCCACCTGTTGTTCTGGTGCTGAATTTCTCTGCAACACACGCAAGACTTTTAGAACCATGAATTGAAACGAGTGCGTCGACGCAACGACGCAGAAGCATGCGCCAGCCTTAAAATTTAATCAATAATCCAAATTCAAACAAAATCGTCACCTAACTAGAGGTCACCTAACATCTTTAAATACCTATAGAGTCCATTGATATATATTCTTTTTTTTAAATCTGCAATTATTTCTAGTCGAGTAATGTAAATGTAGCTCAAATACCTCGTTTACATTGGTTACAGCTTCTTAAATGTAAGCTTTACTGTGTTTATCATTTTAATTTGTATGTTTTAAGGTTTCACACTCAACAAATCCGTACACTCCTTTAAGGACATTGGACCCATATTTAATTTTAGATTTACTTAAATTGTAACTCATATGCTACTTGTATATGTGTTTGTACTGTACATGTACAATACGTGTAGGTTAATTATAACATGGTTGATATGCGCAAAGAACCATGTGCTTTCTCTGCATGCCTGAAAGCAGCAGAGACCAAGATATCCTGAACTTTGGTCACAATGATGGGGTCAAGCTCCAAAAACACAGGCTGCTCCCTCACACTTCTCATCACTAGCATCTTATGTTGTTGGATCGGAGGGACTCCTAGTTACCCACTACAGTCGAACCTCTTCAAGTTGGTTACGCAGACCTGCTGCCTAAAATGCGAGGTCTCAAGTCAAAGCCAAGATGGCCGCCTTGACGTCATCACTGTTATTTTTCACTACCACTACCAAGTGTAATTGGCACATTTTGTTATTATTGAGCAATCCAAATGAACATTTTTGCCTTTTGGGAAATGCCAGAAAGGCATCAAATACCCAAATGTTTGTAATGTTCCTTTACCAAAGTCTGTGGTTGTAGAATTAGTATTAGCAGCATGCACCACCCTCTCTACCACTTACTGCAGGGACAGCAGGCTCATCCAGCTGTGCTGTACTATACACCTGGTCTTTTTACTGTGTGTTTTTGCTTGCGTGTTTGAGAAAAATGCTGCTGTGGTGAAAAAATGTCCGTGCAGTGTTAACCTTCTGCATCTTTTATTTTTTATAGGAGATGGAGGACTCCGACGAGGGGAGGGACGTAGAAGACGTTGAGGTATTTGAGGAAGAACCTAATTTGTTCTGTAACCAATCAAAATGGAGGTTGCTATTAAGCAGCACGCTCACCAGGTGGTGCTGTGGGTTTATGTATCTCAGGACTGATATCAGATGTGGGTAATGCCGCGGTGTGTGTGGATGGGGATGGGTGTGTGTTTCCTCCTTGCAACGGTTGGTGTTGGTCAGTGAGGTGAGTCACAAAACCAACAAGCAGAAACGATACAAGTCAACGTCTGCTGCGTGGTCGGCTCTTAAATGTGTCTCTTGTTGTTTTATTCCAGATTTTCTTGGGGGTGGGGGTGGCGTGCAACCCTTGTTCAATGGTAGGGGACACACTGACCTGTTTGGGTAAAAGTGAAAAATCCAGAGGACTCTAGGAGGGCTGAGAAATATGCTCCTGAAATCCAAGCTTTCTCGAATCCATGGCGCCATCATGCCGTAAATGAGTTTACGCTTTAATGCTGCTGATAAGCTCAGCTGCTAAAACTTGATGTCATCGCGGGCCTGTTAACTTAGTCGACGTTGAACTCAAAGCTGTAGGTTCAGCTTATAATTAGGAAATAAATGCATGTTTAAAGGAAGAGCTGTTGGTCAGACCCCACGTTTCCCATGAAGCAGCTGGGCAGCATCGTTTAAAATTAGCCTCTCCTTCCAAATCCCACTCAATGGGAGGGCGGTTGTACCTTTCCGTAGGCACTTGCTTAGAGTGGTTCCAGTAGAATATATTCTTACTGTGATTAGTGTCAGTTATTGTTACGGTTTGTCTCGACTCCAGTGGAACCACATTTTTTGTTGCAGTGAAATTGGGACCAAAAGCTTCTTTTGTAAGTCCCAATTAAGGAATCAGACTTAGTTACAGTTTTGTCATTTTTAGGCTGAAATATTTTTGTCACGTATGTTATGATGAGAAACTTTAGTTTACAGGGGAAGCGAGTTATCGCTGACATGGGTTTGTGTTGGTTAAGGCAGTGCTGCAGTCCAACAGCAGACTGTGACCTCCTGACCTTGTGAAGGACGGCAAACTGGAAAAAAACTTCACATGTCAATCAGTGAACCGCAGAATATCTTATTGGCTCGTTCTCAAACAGCAGGTGCCATTTATTAAAAAAAAGTTTGGTTGGTTTGGATTTCTGCTAATGGGGTCTGCTGTCCTCCTCTTCCTCCTCCTCCTTGTGATCAGGTCAATTTCACGACAATTCTGTGTCCCTTTCCAGTGCCGATGAGATACCCGTGAATTCCTGCACTGTTCTTGTGCTGAACCTGTGTTTTGCTCACAGAGCTGGCACAACAGGCGGCATATTTCAGTGGCTGTTCCTCCTCCTCCACCTCCTCCTGGCCAGCTCAGGCATTCATTGGAAACAGTCTAGATTTACTCTCCTGGTTTCTGTAGAAGCGATTCTTCATGTCTGCTTCCATTCAGCGCAGTCTGTTGCATTCAGCATCTGTGATTTGTAGGTTTCATGTACTTCTGGAATGAGCGTTTGTCTCCAAATGTCTCACAAAAACGGCCAGTTCTCACCAGCCCACATGTAATCCACAGAATCCATGCTGGGAACGTTTAATTATACATTTTAGTGTTGTTGATTTGATCCCATTCGTTCTGTTTTAATATTCCACTTATCTCTGTCTATCTCACTCTTTTTCCTTCTCTCTGTCTTTTCTTTAACAGATCCCAGAAGTAGAAAGAAAGGACCCCAATGAGCTAGTTGGTGAGCTCTCACACACACACACACACACACACACACACACACACACACACACACACACACACACACACACACACACACACACACACACACACAGTTTGAGTCTCGATAAAGCCTGATTGGTCATGTTGGTCTTGTAGGCTGAACACCATTAAAACGACACCAATGGGCCCCACTGTTGCTCAGGCACATGGGGCCCTTCACTGAAATGAAACGAGGCAGGTCTTGAACAGTCTTTTGTACCAAAATACCTCAGAAAACTTAGGGCCCAGAGGCTGGTTGCGCGGGTCTGTTGCTTAGCAACTACAACCAGCCAAGTGTAGTTGAGGAGTGCATTCGTGCGAGTCCAGCCCCTGGGGCATGAAATCTTTTGTCTGATTGTGGACTGTCAGCAGGTTTTACACACCAAATACCAAAATGAGTCATCAACAGGCTGTTTTTATCTGGAAATCTGTTCCTCTTTCAAACACTGTTACTACGACTTGCTGCTTGTCCTGGAGTCACCTTCATGTCAGCAATGATGTGATTAAGAATTATCTGATTTATTAACTGTAGGCCATGTGATCATATATTATTTTGGCTAGTATGATTTGTCATTGACAACAAAACAACCCATAAATAATCAACCATTTGGATCAGTATGCAGGCTTATAAAACAAAAGTAGCGTCTGTGTCGGTGGGTGTTGGTGCGCTGAGCGCATGAATCACTCACAGGGCGAGTCCTGAAAGCCTCTTTGTCCGCTGGCTGACAGGCGGGTGACGGCCCAGCGCGCTGGCAGCGGTGAGTAACGGCTGACCCGTACAGGTGGTGCAGGTGGGCATCAGATCCGGACCGGGTATGAGTGATGCAGGGAGCAGCTTTCCGCATACTGAGAAACGCCACCAACGGCTCACGCTGCAAAATAACACCCTAAAACTACACCTGTGGAGACGTGTAGCCATGCAGGGGCTGAGCTGATAAGAACAATCCACATTATAGGAGTGCTTAATGACCCTCGTAAAGAAAGGGTTTTATTCTGAGAGGAAATGCCTCGTGGCTTTTTATTGCGCCATTGGCTGCTTGGATGTTCTGAAAGTATATTTTAGCTGTTTTCAGCTCGTCATGCTGCAGCTCCTCCCTGTCGCCTGTCAGTAAATGTCACGGCCCGGGGGGGGGGCTGAAGATGCGTCTTTGTCCGCTCACTGGAGACATTGTCCGTCTGTCCGAAAGCGCCCTCTGGGGCACAGACTGTGACTTTCCGGTCTTTTTTTTTTTTTGGAACAGATGGTAATCATCTTTTCTGTCTGCTCATCGCTGCTCTCAGCTGCTTTGATTTATAAACGCGCGCACACACTGTGATTTATTCACTATTCCTATGCTCACGTGGAGTTTATTTGGTGTTTTGCATTAGTTTGTCCAACGAGGGCCTTCAATTTTTGACTTAAGTCTCCCAACTGTAGACCCCCCCGCCCCCACTCGTTGCAGCCACAGTGTGCAATTGTCTGTGAGAGTTTGATGGGATACCAAGCTAACACCTTTCATCGTTGAAGGCTTTAGAATATTAGTTTTTTCAAAGAGGTTGCTTAAACTGCTTAAACACCGTGCGTCTCCATGTAACTGTGTAGCTGATCATTGTCTTCTGCAGTCAGAAAGAAAGTGAAAAACCTGCCTGCGAAGAAACATTTCTGCTCAATGGGTCTCGCTGAAAAAAAGGCAACGCCCTGCTTCCCGCAAAGCGTAGACCGTGTCAGCCGTGAAGCAAATGGAAGGTGTGGGCGGCGTGCAGGAGAGTCACTGAACCCGTCCTCGGGGAAAGCGTCGGACTGAAAACTGAGAGAGAAACAGTCAGCTAACTAAGTGTAAATGCACTTTTTAATTTTCTGTTAAAATCCTTTTTGTTACTTTATAAATCAGCCACATTCCTCAACTGGAACAAAGTAAACGCACATACTAATTGCTCTAGAGATTCGGGCATGTCGGAGCGAGCAGTTTAATAGAGCCCTCCTATTTATTCACTCCCAAGACCGAAGGGGCATTGTGGGTACGACTCACTCGCTACAGTATGAGCTGTTACACTGCATAGGGGTGATTTTGAATTAGTTCTTACAGAAAGGTACATTGGACTTTTTATTTTACATAAGGTCCGTATCGGTCATCAAGTATTGGTCAAACGGCTCTCGTCCATTCCACAGATTCCTGACACTCTAAATGTGAGAGTCCTGGACTGGAATGTTGGGGGGGGGGGGGGGGGATAAATTGTCTAACATGGCCAAGTTAAAAGACAAAAAAATGATCTCGTACCCCGTCAAGTTTCAACTCGCTGTTGATCTTGAGCTGAACATCAGCAGGCACACACGCACATTTTGGGAGCGTGATTGACGGCCTCTGAGCGACTGTATGTGTCTGATTGGGATGTGCGGTGACACTGAAGAATGCGATCGCCTGCAGTCAGAGAAAGCAGAGCGAGGCAAGTCGAGCAGAGGGAGCAAAACAAGGCACGGGTACAAAGGGAGGAGAGGGGAGCCTCCCTTCTCCTCACAAGCCCGAACAGCTGCCACTCCCTGAACGCGCACTCCTCACAACACATAAAACCACTGGTACATGCACAGGGTTGAAAGGATGCTCAGCGAAGCCCCTGTTTGTTTGTTCTAACTTCAATTTATTCCCCTCAAACGCACAAAAAACGGTTTCACATGTGCAACAACCCCACACTGCGTACTGATGTTTTGTCTTGGTATCTTCTCGCCAGCTCTCTTCTCAGAGAAGGTGAGGAACATGTCCCCCGACAAGATCCGGATCCCCCCCGAGCCCCCCGGACGCTGCTCCAGCCAGCTACAGGTAGCCGCGCCTCCACGTCGCCCCTTTCACTCCTCTTTCCTGTGCTACACCACCCTCGCTGCCTGTCGCCTACCAAAGGCCGGCCGGGGTTTGTGGGTATTTTGAGCGAGCTTGCTGGACGAGTGCCGTTCTTTAACGTGTCTGCAGGCTTATTTGTGCTGGAGAAAGACTTTCCAGGTAGTGAATTTATGGCCCCAGAGGCTGGACGTCCCTGGTTGGTTTCCAGAGTTTAGTTTTAAGTTCACAGCGCCTGAGCCTTCCCGGTGTCGACGCCCCCCAAAATGAGCTGTTCTCCACGCCGAGTCAGCAATTGAAGTTTTACCTTCACTTCCCCACAAATACATTCTGGTGGCAACATGAATTCCAAAACACTCCCCAGTAACTGGAGCACGCGGCGTCATTGGTCACGGAAAAGGCTCCTGTTCCTCCACAAGGAGCGGAGGCAGGTCGGGACACACGGCTGACTAAATCCCCGCCGAGGCAGAACACTCCCCCACCCATGTGATGAGCACCTAATGACTCGCCTTCAGCCGGGCTGGGTATGCCGCCCCGGGCGCACACGTGTGCTTCCAGTGTGTGCTGCGGGTTTTATTAAACCTTTTTTTGAGCAAACCAGCGCGCAGGCTACTAAAGGCTTTGCGCGACCTTGAAAAGTAGACGTGACGTGACAGCCAAACAGCGCGGGGCGGTACAGGGGGAGAGGTGGGTCGACAAAGCCAGTTCCCTTCCCAGCGAGAACTCCAGGAATCTTGAATTTAGACATTGATTGAGAGCTGCTTCCTTTATTGAAGAGCAAGAAGCAGAATATTTCTCACTGAAGTTCAAAGCCCGGAAAATGATGCTTGTGTTTAAACTCCATATCACAATCGCAGTGGTGGAAGATTACAAAGATTATGAACAAAATCACTTTGTTTTATGACGTCAGTTTTCAGATCGGATGATTGCGGAGCAGTGATAGCGTCTCCTTCCCGTCCTCCCATTTGGTCCCGTGTTGGCTACACCGGCCAGCTCCTTGTGGCTCAGTTGAACCTGGCCGTCAAATATTTCCCCAAAGCGATCAGAAACTTCCCACACAATGGCTCCATTCACACTGCCTGTCGCTCCACCTGTGTAGTTTAGTTTATTCGGTGACACTGAGCCAGGGGGAGTTCGGGGGAAGCTGTGTTGATGACATCTGCTGCTTGTGCCCGTCTTTTGTTGATGTTTTGTTATTTTTGCAACAGGACAAGATCCACAAGCTGTACGAGAGGAAGCTGCAGGGAGATTTTGACACAAACAACCACATCCAGAAAAAGAAAGAGTTTAGAAACCCAAGGTATGCATCAAAACACACACACACACACTGCCAGTAACGCTTTCTTGTGTCAACATGGTCTTTGTCTTTTTGTGTGTCTTGTAGCATTTACGAGAAGCTCATTCAGTTCTGCAGCATAGATGAACTTGGGACGAACTACCCGAAGGACATGTTTGATCCTCACGGCTGGTCAGAGGACTCTTACTATGAAGCTCTCGGTAAGCTGCTTTTAGCTTTGCCTCACACCTCGGCGTGCCGAGAACTCGACAAACAAGCGTGCGTGTGTTGTCCTTCCAGCCAAAGCCCAGAAAGTGGAGATGGACAAACTGGAGAAAGCCAAGAAGGAGCGGACCAAGGTGAGTCTGAAAATCAAAACAAAGAAACGCAAAAGAGAAGAAGAAAGAAAAAAAAAAAAAAAGCTGTCGGATCTCTTCTGTTGCGTCGGAGGGCAAGTCCCCACCCGCTGCACCTAATTTCTACTTAACGTCCTCCATCAGACGCACGCAGAAAACTGCATTGCCAAGTTCAGCTCCCGTCACTGCAGCTCGGGCCCAAACCCGGTACGTCTTAACAGCTGAGCCGTGCCCATGCCTGTTTTTCACTGTTTTTCTGACGCGATGCACTTTCCAAAAACACACACACACACAAGTGCGTGTGAAAGAGTGTGTCTTTCTTTGCCAGCTATTTCTGCTGTTGGTTGTACCGCTGAATAATCCCTCTGAGGGGAAACGCGCTGCTACGATCAGCAGCATCATTCCAGCAGCTGCGCCTTAGTTTAGAAACTCAACTCAATGAGCACGCAGTCTACTGAGGCTGCTTCCGTATTCTCTACTGTGAAGTGTCAGCGCTACAAAGGAGGGAGATTGTTGGTGTTACAATGACCCGGAGGGATTGATCCCCCCCCCTCCTTCCTTTTGTTTTGACCAACAGCAACAGGTTGTGGTTGTAGGTTAGAAACCGGTTCACATCCAGCAGAGCCAGGAAAAGGAAATCAGCCGTCTAACGTCCTGTGCGTTTTCACAGATTGAGTTTGTCACAGGGACCAAGAAGGGCACCGTGGCCTCCAGCTCAGCAGCCTCCACCACCAGCAGCGCCGCCACCACCACGGCCTCAGGTACACGTCCGCCTCACGGATTCTGCTCGCCCCAGAAATGCACCGCGCTCCATCCAATGACCTGGCAACTGTGTCACTACCAAGTGGTTTTTCAAATCCGGCGAGCGCGACTATTCAGGACCGGGCGAGCTCTGTGTGCCATTTCCGTCTGCGTCCCCTTGGTGACGCGCTTCCGATCTGGCACCTGGCCGCCGGTTTTGATAACGGTTTGACGCCCGGAGGCACGGCAAAGTGAGGAGATACAGGCGCAGGGCAGGCGCGTCTCGTGAACATTGAGTTTCTTTTTCAGGAAAACGTGATTTTGTTGTTTTTCATTATTTATATAAATGTCACTTCATAATTGTAACTCTGTCCATAACAAGCATGTTTGCTGGCTAGCGGTCTTATCCAGGCTTCCTTGATTTTTGCGTTGCTTTGTTTCCCGCCCCCCATTGACCCGATGCTAAGCCCCGCTTCTGCTCCTTCAATCCCGCAGAGCTCACAAACTGCACTCCCTGCAGAAATATTATCTTAATGTTAGAAGTAAGCAATTTCAAGCAAAGAGTAGCTGACAGAAAAGTCCACAATATGCGTTTAAAGGACATTTCCAGGATGTCAAATGCATTGAGCTGCAAAATGAAAGGTGAACCCCTGCATCGCCTCGCTATCGAGACGCTTTTCCTGTAAAGCAGACTAAATCTTGATTCATTGTTCCAGTCATTAAAACGCTAAAGCAGCATGTGTCCAAATTTAGTACACTTTCAGTAGCTGGCATAGCATAGAGGTGCTAATGCTAATTATGCATGTGCAGGCTTACTCTCCTGAGCTGGCAGATTAAGCTATGTGATAATTAACCAATCTGCATTTAAGGGGCGGGACTTGGCAACTGTCAATTCAAGACTCTCCCAAAGTGACATCCGGTCTTTCCCCATCGTGGCGCTCTCACAGCTTTAATCACTGTGTTTGTTATCTGCAGAGGCCCAGAAGAGGAAGAGCAAGTGGGACTCTGCCATCCCCGTGACCCTGGCGCAGCCCACCCTCGTCACAACCACTTCCACCCTGCCTGCCGTCGTCTCCGTGACGACCACCGCCAGCGGCACCAAGACCACTGTCATCTCGGCGGTGGGCACCATCCTAAAGAAGGCGAAGCAGTGATGCATCCGTATCTGTCAGTGTGTATGAGTGAGCGTCCTTCAGGGAAGCTGCAAGACCTGCGTGCGTGTAAATATATATATATATATATATATGTGTGTGTGTGAAAGGAAGCAGAGAGAGCGTGAACAAACGAGTGGACTCTTAAAACCAACTTACAAATTCCCTCTGCTACACTTAGATTGATCTAGAGACTTCACTGCCATCTATCTGGGATCTGATGGAGGCAAATCAACATTTGGCTGAAGAATCTCGTAGATCCTCTGAAAGCCAGTGTGTTGCGTGCAGATCTCATGCTAATAAAACATTCATTACTTTTTTTTGTAAATGTTTATGTTGCCAACAGCTGTCAGTTTTTTGAAGAAAGCACTGTTGCAATGATCTATTTTTCCATCCATAGTTTTGGTGTAGCATTTACACACACCTTGCAGTAGTTGTGTGTTGTAGGGTCGACAAGTGCATCATTTGTTCCATCATTGTCAAATTGACTACACGGTAACATTTTTTTTATGATTGTACATATGTATTGGTGATAAGTTGAATAAATGAATCGCATGTCTTTTTAATTGAATTACTGTTTTTGTTGTGTCTTTTTCTCTCGTTACAACTTGCAGACTGAACTCACTTTACCTGAAAGGGAAGCGAATGGACTGTTTGCAGGCAGAACGGAGAATCTCTCCAGCTCTCAAACAGACACACACAGTTTCTCTTTTTCTCTCGGGGAATGCATGTGTGTGTGCCAGGGGGAGCTTTGTTCTTCCTCCCCTCAGTCTCCACATGGGACTTCTATCTGGAGGAGGGGTGCAGTAAGGGGTTGGCGTACTTCTAAAGTCCCACTAGGGTTAAAGTCTACAGTGTGAGAAGGCCACCCTCCCCCACCCTCTTCGATCTTGACCTTTCTGTTTACTGTTCCGAGCCACAAATATTTATTCACAACCTTTTCACACTGAAATAGGGAATGTGTGCACAGTGTTTTGACTTGATACAAAGAAGTATGCAAAAATGATTTGCCTGTGCTCACATTGTTTTGTATTTAAAACCTTCTGTATTCATGTTGATGTCATAGAAAAATATACAACAGCTGCCATGAAGCGTGTTCTTCTCAAAGTTAAAAAAAAAAAAAACGTTGAAGGTGAACGTTACAAAAATATTCTCTAGTGAGATCTGGGTGTGGTGCTCGACCCTAAAGTGTTAATGCAGGTTAAAGAATTGTGAAAAGATTGTGGCGCCGCCCTGGACAACCGATGACTTCCAGTTGAATCATCACATCTGGCCTCTGAGCCATCGCAGAACTAATACATTCGGTACAGAAGATGAACGAAATGCCCGTGGTGTTGCTTCTTGACATGTTTCTGCAGAGCCCGGCATTCAAACCCAGAACTAGAAAAATGCAGCTCCACTTAGTCTGTTCCATGTGTTATGCTTATATATCCCATTAATGTTTTAATTCAGGATTATATTATTATATATTAATATATTATATATATTACAATATTTTACAATTTCTCTGCAAATGTCCCCTTTTCTCCACAAATCGAAGTGGCCTCGTTTCCGTGTAGTATTCCAACCTCATAAGGTGAGTTGTGTAAAGTCAAGGCTGTGAGCAACAAATGCAGGATGTTCTTTGAAGGAATGCTATCGGGGTGATTCACCGTTACGAAACCCGCAACACTGCAAGCGCGCGCGTGTGTGCCTGTGTTCCGGTGCGCGCGCGCACACCTTGCAGGTGAGCGCGGGAGACGCAGCCAATGAACAAATTGTACTAAACAGGTCACGACTTTTCCCTCAGCCGTCACACTGACTCCTTTTTCTCACGTAGTACTTAATTAAAGCAGAATACGGTGTCCGTGATATCGTTAAGCCCCAGATACAAAATATCAAACATGAGCGTGTTATTTGTCAATAACATGTTATGTTGCTTTAGGCCTGATTAGCTTCAGCTATTAGCATTGACAGAATGGCATTTCTGTTAGCTATTCCATGTAATGCTACTACAGTATTTTAACCGGGTCATATAAAGCGTACTTGGTATATTATTCTTTCCCGCGTAAAACAACGTGAACCGTCGCGCTTTCATCTTTGTTCTGATTCGCAAACAGATGTTTCACTTATTGTTACTGTTACTGTTGTCCGTGTTGCTCTTTTCTGTCTCTCTGCGATGTGACAGATTTATTGGAGCATAAAAGGAGTCTCCGTCAGACGCACTGAATGACGTCACTGATCCAAAAACTGCGGGTTTTCTCCTGTAAACTGGTGACAAGTTGGGCTCCGACCGGACTCGGTTTGGGGAGACTTGCTCTACAGGATTTAACTTCGATTCAAGAAAACATACGATTCTTCCGATTCTTCTTCCTCTTGAATTCCAGACGCCTTCTTTTGAGCTGATGACGTCATTTCACCTCTTTATCACCTTGTTTACGGTAGGTGACGTCATGGTAGGCAGGTATTTTGCTAAATATGCCATAGCCGTGATACCCCGTGGTCATAGTTTTAGGCTACTGTATGTGCACGAATGAATAATTTCATTTCACATTTTACATTTAATAAGCTTTCCACTTTTTACCTTTAAATTGAGTTTTTAGTACAGTAATGGTATAAATGTGAGCGACCACTGTCTCATGTTGGCTCTCCATGATGTCCCAGGTCGTCCCAAGTTAATTCATTCACTATATCATCTGGGTTGAAGATAAAAGCCATACATTTAAAGCAGTCCCATATTTTATATTGAAACTAAAAGCCATTTAATTAAAATTGTTTAAGGGCCGTGTGCAAACATCTCCTCAATATTGTCTCAGTGTCCCTATTTGCCACAAAAATATTTTATATTAAATGAGCATAACCAAATAGACATTGTAGGGGTTTGGTGGATTCCCACTTTGGGTGGAAACATAATGAGTACTTTTAATTTGGTTCGATGTCAATGTTCCACGCACCCTCATCCTCATACAATGGTTTGAATCATATCTTACCAAAACATTTTTTCCATGTTTCGTCTAGCCTCCTAAGAAAGTAGAGCCACTCAATCCATCAGAATTCTGCGCACAGCCTTGCAGCTGATTAGACAAAAAATCTACGAGGTTATGTTCAGGAAAAGTTGTGGTTTGGTTTCAGATGAAGTGTGTTTACTTGTTTACATTTAAAGTATTTTAAATTTTAGTATTTTAAAATGTGAACAGTCTTCTGGGTCCTGTGTGTGTTTGACCCTCTTTCCCATCTTCCCCAGGCAAACCTCCCTTTATACTACGTTGTCTAACGAAAGTTAGGCAAATTGCAGTGTTTTACTCTTTGTAGGTTTAAGTGTAGATGATGAATTGGAACAGCCTGTAATATTCCCTTGCTATTATTTTACTATTGATTCTGTTATGTTTTTCCTTCTGGAGTAGGATCTTCTGTGTTATGATGCGTTCGCTCACTCTAACTTCTGTTTACTGAAAGCTCAAATCAAGCCTGAAGAGCTTCTTCCTTGAACCAGAACAAAGATAAAGTGGGCGGGCCGCTCCTTTTGGCTCCGCCTTCGGCAAGTGCCCAACTGTCCAAGTGTCGGCCAAAAAAGCGAGATAGGATTGTCTCTGCAGAGGTTTTGTTCACCCCCCCTCCCCCCTCAAGAGAAGTTAGCCATTGTATAAAAGCAGATCTGGTTGCTGGGAGCCTGACTTTGTCCCCAGTGGGAATAGCCCAGTGTGGTATGCACAGAGGAGAGGGGAGGGTTGTTTTCTCCTCTGAGTCATGTTCTCTAATTCCAAGATAAGTGTCCGAGGTTCACCATGGCTACTGGTCAGGGTCTGTGTGAGTCCAGTTGGGGGGCGAGTGTGATGCGGCGGTCTGCAAGAGGAAAGGCATTTGTAGAGAAGTAATCCAAACTGGAACTCCTGCTGCTTCCCTCCATCCTCTGTCGGATTGCTGCCTAAACTAAGAAAGGAGCAATGTATAATGCAATGTGTTCAGTGTGTACATGAGTTGGTGCTTAGTTGATTAGATGTTATTTAATTCAGTATCATGTGCCATGTGAGCAGCACAACCTAAACCTAAATACGAAGGATTCTCACAACCTGTGTTGTATCATCCGCATGTTTTATATAATCAATACACTGAGAATATTTAGTAGCTGGTCTGATTCCTCGTGTGGGCGCTGGGTCATCCGCATGGAAATGAAATACAGCCGAGTGGATCAAACCGTCTCTGTCAGAAAGGCCAGAAAATGTCTTTGCGAATACTCGTCCTGTGGATCCTTGGGGAGGTTTCACAATAGCAGCAATGCCAGAGGATTGATTCGCCATCTGAGCTCTATTCAGACATATGTAATTAAGAACAAATATTCAGAATAAAGGTTTGATTGGAGATGTATATCTGTTCATGGTTGGTGTCGTGTGTATAAAGTATGTAACTTTGTGATTGGGGTTCACATCCCATCATTACATTACATTACATTACATGTCATTTAGCTGACGCTTTTATCCAAAGCGACGTACAATAAGTGCATTCAACCATAGGGTACAAACTCAGGAGAACAAGAAACAAGAAAGTGCAATTTCCTCAAATAAGCGAATTTACAATTTGCTATAGATGAGTGACGTCACAAGTACAATTTAAGTGCTCCAATTTGTTAGTCTTTAGTCGAGATAGAGTCTGAAGAGGTGTGTCTTTAGTTTGCGGCGGAAGATGTGAAGGCTCTCTGCGGTCCTGATGTCTTCAGAGAGCGCGTTCCACCATTTCGGCGCAAGGACAGCGAAGAGTCGAGACCTAGTCGAGTGTTTTGCTCTCAGTGAGGGAGGGACGAGTAGTTTTGCAGATGCAGAGCGGAGAGTGCGGGTTGGGATGTAGGGTTTGACCATGTCCTGGATGTAAGCTGGACCCGATCCATTCACAGCATGGTACGTGAGCACCAGTGTTTTGAACTGGATGCGGGCGGCCACCGGTAGCCAGTGAAGAGAGCGGAGGAGTGGAGTAGTGTGGGAGAATTTCGGAAGGTTGAAGACCAGTCGAGCTGCTGCATTCTGAATGAGCTGCAGAGGTCGAATGGCGGTGGCAGGGAGACCTGCCAGGAGGGAGTTGCAGTAGTCCAGGCGGGAGATGACAAGAGCCTGAATCAGTACCTGCGCTGCCTTCTGAGTGAGAAGGGGACGTATTCTCCTGATGTTGTAGAGCGTGTATCTACAGGATCGCGTTGTCGCAGTGATGTTGGGAGTCAGGGAGAGTTGGTTGTCGAGTGTGACGCCGAGGTTCTTAGCAGTCGAAGTGGGCGTTAGCACAGAGTTTCCAAAGTTGACTGTCAGGTCCTGGGTAAGCGAGTCTTTTCCGGGAAAGAGAAGTAGTTCAGTCTTGTCGGGGTTGATTTTCAGATGGTGGGCGGACATCCACTGAGAGATGTCAGTTAGACAGGCAGAGATCCGAGCCGCCACCTGGGTGTCCGAGTGAGGGAAGGAGAGAATTAGTTGGGTGTCATCGGCATAGCTGTGGTAAGAGAAGCCATGCGAGCGAATGACAGCGCCAAGAGAGTTGGTGTAAAGCGAAAACAGGAGGGGACCCAGCACTGAACCCTGAGGAACTCCAGTAGTAAGAGGACACGGTTCCGACACAGATCCTCGCCAGGTTACCCGGTAGGTGCGGCCATCGAGGTAGGACGAGAGAAGGGAGAGAGCAGAGCCTGTGACACCAAGTTCCTGAAGGGAGGAAATAAGGAACTGGTGGTTCCTTACATAAGGACGGGGACATTCTAACCATGACCACGGTTCCACCTCAACATTATCCAGTGGTGGAAAGTAACTAAGCACATACAGTTCTGTACTTCAGTACTTGTACTTTGTGGGAGAATTTCCATTTTCTACTCAACATCATAGAGGGAAATATTGTAGCTTTTTTCTTTACTTTTATTCTGTAACTTTAGTTACTAGTTACTCTCAATATACAAAACATGATATAAAATGTGGTCAAACCATAATTAACAAATAAAGGATTATATAATTATCTCAATAATACTCTGTTGTTCCCCAGTTGGATATATGATTTAAATTTGCCAGCTTTGAATATTAAAGCATTTAGCACATCAGACAATGATATTTATAATCAAACGAAGTATTTGGACTATTGTTCAAAATTAGTTTTTATTTTATTTGACATGCAGGACTTTTACTTGTTACACCTGAACCCAACCAAGAACCAAGTGGTCGCTAGGACCCCGGTTTCAGTGCACGGGGTCAAAAGGGTCACTTTGGAAGGCGCTTCGGTAGATTAGCTGTTTGGCTGGTAAGCGTGGAGAACTTGTTGGAGCATATTTAAACCTGTGATCCTTTAGTTGTGAGACTGTCTTCACAAACATGTCCACTCCAGCCCCATCAGCTTGAAAGTGGTTTCACTTCCAAGAAAAAGGGGCGAAAAGGTACCTGGCCAACAAGATGTTCCCTCAAGTGTCTGACAAGCAGAAAATGTTGCCGTCAGCACGAGCGTGCTGTTGTGTGTTGCAAGAGTCTCCAAGTCGTTTCCCATGGCCTGCAGGCAGTGTTCTGCTGCCTGTGCCACTCCCAACGGCCTGGGAGGAGGAGGAGGAGGAGGAGGAGGAGTAGCCTCAAGCCCACACAGGTGAACTGCTGGTGTGGAATGCAGAGAGAAGGGGGGCTCTAACACACCGAGGTGTGGAGCTTCTTTAACTTAATCAGGGAGGGGAAGATAGATGTGTGTGCGTGTGTGAGAGAGAGAAAGTGTGTGTGTGTGTGCGCGTGTGTGCGCGTGTGCAGAGGCTAAAGTAGGGATACAGTCACAGCCCTCTCCCGGCCGCTCTGGGTCTCCCTATCTCTCCCCCGTACACACTTAAAAACACACGCAGCGAGACGCACACACAAACACACACGCTCGACTGAGCTGAGCTTAAGGACAACAGAGTCAATATTTGACCAGACCCAGCGGACTGTACGGGGAACAGAAGACAGAAGGGGAAAAAAGTTTGTCCTTTGAACTTGGACACGAGGACTTGGAGGAGAAGTTTTCTTTCCTTTTCCACAGGTGGATTCAAACTTTCCCTCCGACTCTTTGAGTGAAGCGAAGCAACAAGGATTTTTTTTTTCTCTTATTTATTGTCGGACTTTTGGACTCGGACTGGGCGAGAGCGCAATAAGAGGTTTGTTTAATCAGTAATCTCTTTTCATCCGATCCAACTTTCCCAAATGGCTTATTTTGTTTTCAAAGCTCCTTCACCTTCAACATTCTCCTAAAATGTTCAGATTTGATCCGCTTGCTCACATCCGCCCAACTTTTCAGAATTGCACGCCTGAAGGCTCAGGCCGGTTTTATTTTCTTATTCTGTTTCAAACAGCTGCCCACATCAGTCTACGATGCAGCTCAGGTGAGAGAAACTGGAAAGCGGGAGGGAGTGTTTACGCGAGCGGGTTTGAGGACATTTTTTATCCTGGTGTTGAAGTTCCTCAGCGGTGAACTCGGTAGCTTGGGAGGCCGTTTTCTTGCCCAGGTGTGTGTAGCCGGTGGTTCGTCTGTAGCCACAACAACAAAGGGCTTTGAACTCTGGAGGAACGTCTTGTCTGCCGTCCCACTGACTCAGTTCTATTCCTCGTCTCTCCCTCACTGTAATTTGTGTCCCCCAGTTTTATTGTCCGAGCCGTGAAGGCCTCCGCGCATATGATTTGGTTTGAAACGGAGGGGAAAAAGCACAAAGTGCCTTTTCTCCTCGCGGCTCATTTATTCTGTGACTGCTGGTCAAGTTTTAGAGGACAGGAGCGTGTCTGTTTCCCCCCCCCTTAGTTGTCTCAGTCAGTGATTTATGGGACAGCGCATTGCATGAACTCATGCACACACCTGTAGTCAAGCTCACGGCGATGTGCTACGGGGCCTTTCCCATGTGTTTTTTCAACTTGTTTTGAACGGCGACTGGCCGTTCTCTCGCCTCAAGTCGAAATTCCTTCTCCACAAATCACCAGTATTCAGTTCTCTACCCATTGAGACCATTAAGCAGACATTTCATGACACATAGGGCCGTTTGTTGGCTCTCCACCTCCTGTCATTAGTGGAGATCCTTTTTCTTGTTGTTTTTTCTGCTTACTTGCAGCTCGCTGTTCATCTGCCTTCTCTTTTTTTAGAGATTCCATCATACATTGTGCATCTTGTGGTTTTGTTGTGGAGAGTCGACACAGCACGCAGCCGAGAATATTTCCAGGGCCCACCCTGCACTCGTCTCTTCCTGTCATTATTTTTCTACCACATTTAATCATGTCACAACAGGCTCTTTATAGTTTGTCTCGATCTGTAACGAGCTAGCAGGCGGTGCGGCAATTAAAAACGTTAAATGCAAGGGATGGCAATTAAATCCAGATATAGACAGCATGGTTAGATTTTACGCAATAAAAAAACATATTTGGCCATTTAATACATCCACGTTTTGAGATATCGGTCTTTATGCGTCCAGCCCAAATGTATATTGGAGGTGAGTAGATTCTCTTACTGTGTAATTAGCAGACGTTGACGCTGACAGTTTTCCAAAGTTCAATTTCTTCTGTACAAAGTTGTTTAAAATAAATATATCGACACATTTCTATTTGCTTCCATCTTATTAGTATGTAGGCAGAAATCTCAAAAGATACATACGTCCACATTTGAAAATGCAAACCGTGCTAGATAGACCCTTTAAACGGGCACGCAGGTCGCCATTCATGCCTGTACACAGGTATCAAAGGAATACCTGTGTCTGTGGGTGAAGGGGAGAGTTCGGGCGTGTTCACTTTCACCGTGGGCTGAACTGAGAGAAAATACGGGTGGTTCAAGTTACGCCTTTAGTCTGCACAGATATGGCCAGCGGAGGAAGGCCTTTCCCTCTCTCTTTGCACCGGAGCGTTTGAGCTGCACATGTGCAAACAGGAATGCACGTGTTTGTGTCGGCAGGAAGGAGATGGGGAGATGGACGCCGCGCCTGTCAGCAGAGCTCGGGCTGCTCGCCGTCTTGTTGACCTGCTGTTGTGCCCAAGGTGAGGAAGCCAATCATTTCATGTCACTAAAAGTTACCCATCCGTATGTTATTTTGTATCCAAGCAGTTGCCTAAACATCAATCCCCAACCATCTCTCTTTTAGTCTTAGCGAGTTTTCAGGAAGGTGACTTATTTGTTGAAGTCATTTATCAGAGAAAGACACTCTCTGTTCCACGCCTCTGGGATGCAGGGATTTTGTGGTTTCTTTTGTTTACACAATTAAAAAAAACAATGGGACACTTCACCGTGACCTCTGGGAGATTGTTAATCGATTTTGGCACTGACCCTAACTCTAACCCTATAAACAAAATAGTTGATATACCATTATAGTTTAATCATTTAATAATGAGTTAGTTTAATAAGGCTGATATGAAATGGAGACCGTTTTTTTTACTGCTGTACCATTGTTGCGTTGGCGTAGCCTGGAACACTATCGGGGGAATTCCAAGGCTGTTTAGTGTTACTGAAGGTATTCTAGCCACGCTTAATGCGTCTAACTCTCACTTTGTTGCCTCCCCAGAGAACCCCTGCTTCGCCGTCAGGGCCGGGACCTGTTCAGAATGCCTGCAGGCCTGGAAAGACTGTGCTTATTGCCCTGAGGAGGTGAGAGCATAAAACAGCAGCTACGCGCTCTTCTCTTCAACGTGATAACAAATTACAATTTATAATTTGACAAGTTAAACTCAACCTACTGGTTTGTTTTGGTGAGCTTCCAGTTTTTGTCTTCATCTGAGGAAGGGTTTTACAATACAGTGAAATGCAGTAATACAGTACAGTTGTGAAACACCTTTTTTTGGACCTCAAACAGGTCAGCTCTGATACATGAGATGGCTATAGAAAGACTTGGAGCAGTAATGTCCAGAAAGCGGCACTCACTAATACTTTCTACTAAAACTTTCTTTTGGCTCAGAGCTTTAAGGGCCCTCGCTGTGACCTGTACGAGAACATAATCGCCCACGGCTGCAGTGCTGCGGCTGCACTCACAGCTAAAAGCAGTATGATGATAGAAAGAGTAAGTCTTCACCACTCCCAAGCATTCCTCCAGTCTCAAATGTATGCTGTTGTCTGAAACACAAAAGTTGAAAGTTGTGACTTTTCATCCACCTGTGCTTCCTCTCGCTGCTCAGAAGCAACCTATCAACATGAGGCTCAAGCAGTCCCAAGTGTCTCCGCAGCAGGTCAGCATGAGCCTCCTGCCAGGAGAGGAGAAGGAGGTGGATGTGGAAGTGTTCGCCCCAACCAAAGGCCCCCTGGACCTTTATATCCTTATGGACTTCTCCAACTCCATGGTTGACGATTTGAACAACCTGAAGAGGATGGGCACACAGCTGGGTGAGCGTCTTTGCATCGGCAACTTGTCGTGCCGACTGTCGAGTGAGTTGTTGTTGTTCAACGCTGACGCTGAATGCATTTCCTGTAGCTTCTTTGGTGAAGGATCTGTCGGACGACTACACCATCGGGTTTGGAAAGTTCGTGGACAAAGTGGTCGAGCCCCAGACAGACATGAGACCCTCCAAGTAAGCGGGAAAATGTCACACTTGGGGAAAAAAATATCGCCCCTTCACACGATGGATTAAGCTCTGTTTCTCGTCTTTTTTTTGTCCTTCCTCCGTTCAACTTGGCAGACTGAAGGAGCCGTGGCCCAACAGCGACCCGCCGTTCTCTTTCCAGAACGTCATCAAGTTGACCAGCGACGCGGCGTTCTTCGACAGTGAGCTCCAGAAGGAGAAGATATCTGGCAACCTGGACGCTCCTGAAGGAGGCTTTGATGCCATATTGCAAGCTGCCGTTTGTGGGGTTAGTAGCGTCCAACCCTTTCAGAGAAGTTCATACAATGCTGCGGTGATCACAGTCGTCTCTCTGTACTTCCGCTCACCTTTGATCTTCTTGTAGGATAAGATCGGCTGGCGTGACAACAGCACGCATCTCCTGGTCTTCTCCACCGAGTCGTCCTTCCACTACGAGGGAGACGGTGTGAACGTGCTGTCGGGCATCTTGGCGCGCAACGACGAGGGCTGCCACCTGGACGCAGCGGGCAAATACACAAAGGATACACAGCAGGATTACCCTTCAATACCCACGCTGGTCCGTCTGCTGGGCAAACACAACATCATTCCCATCTTTGCCGTCACCGACCACTCCTACACGTATTACGAGGTGGGTTGGGCTTCCATTCAAACTTGGAGTCAGGCTTTCTAGGTCGGAGTTTTAGGTCGTAGATTAATTTTCTTACTTCTCGGTTTAGAAACTCCGAGAGTACTTCCCAATCGCGGAAATCGGTCGCCTGCAAGAAGACTCGTCCAACATCCTGACACTCATGCGGGTCGCCTTTGAGGTGAAAACGTCACCTCCTCAGGAGGAAGAGAACGCGGCTTTTTACAGTCGACGGTAACTCGGTTGACCAATCGAGTCGAATGGCTGTGTAATCGTCTGCTTGTCGGCGTTTTGGTTTGTCCTTGCAGAGTATCCGCAGGAAGATGAGCATCCGTGCAGAGGACAAACCAAAGGCTTTCGTGACAAACTTCTTGGACACCAGTGGAAGAGTTGTA
The DNA here is from genome assembly GCF_964276395.1 of Gasterosteus aculeatus. Classification (NCBI taxonomy): domain Eukaryota; kingdom Metazoa; phylum Chordata; class Actinopteri; order Perciformes; family Gasterosteidae; genus Gasterosteus; species Gasterosteus aculeatus. The sequence goes on along the minus strand of NC_135692.1, from coordinate 6,392,252 downwards.
GAGCACGGGGCCTTTGATTTCAAGCCTGGCGCAATAGTAAGAAAAAACATCATGTACATCCGTGACTAGTGGAAAGAAAACATGCAAAAATACTTATAGTTTTTTATTCTACTTTTTCCATTTGTGGCTGTAGATCCTAAATTCACCAAAACATAGCAACAGAATACGCCTTATTTGCATACTTAAATATAACATTCCCGAAAACGTTTTATAATGATATGTAGATATGTAGTTATAATTAGAATCACTATTTCATTCCATTAACTCGGATAATAAGGATAATAAGTTTCTGGAATTGTAAGCAAAAATGTAGATTACCCTTCTTACTAATCTAAATGTGTAAACATTATTAGGTAGTGTACTCAAAAAGTGTAGAAATGTAAATGTATGTTCCTTTGAATCTAGTCATAGAAATGTCTGGGATTTCTTGTTGCCAATATTTGAATTATTGTCCATGTCAATGCAGCCATCAGATGAACCATTGGTTCATATAGAATTTTGCTCAATTAAACTAATGATTGACTTCAATTATTTTTTATGTCACCTTTTACAGGGTCTTCATTTCATTTCATCCCCAATATCAACGTTGATAGTGCTGAGATGCTATGCTGTTGAAGTGGACACAGACGCTCTAACATTGTGTGTTGTGTTTGTGCGCCAGGGCAACTTCAAGATGCGGCTCTCGGCCCAACAGATGGTCGGCGGCAAACCTGTCTGTCAGCTGGAACCGCTTGGAAAAAAGGGGTCAATCAGGGTCAAACCGACAACGTTCAACGCTGCCGCCAATGTTGACGCTACAATTCTGTGTCCGAGCTGCGAGTGTGAGAAGGTACACAAACAGATTGACACCAAAATGCGCAAAACAAAGCCAAGGAGAAGCCATGTACACACTTGTTTGTACAGCACATTCATCCCGGTGTTTACTACCTTTCCTCCAGTCCGCCATCCCTGCAGCAGCCAAGTGCCACGGACACGGAGACCTTGTGTGCGGGAGATGTCAGTGCTATGACGGCTGGTGAGACTTTAACTGTTCGTTCTTACAAAGAATATTTCCCCCGAGGGACTGTTCCGGGTTCAACGACGTCTTTTACTCCTTCAGGCTGAGCACCTTCTGTAACTGCTCAGAAAGTTCTGCGGCTCAGGACACCAGCCGGTGTTTGGGTCCGGATATGAAAGACCCGTGTTCCGGCCGTGGGGACTGCCTGGAGTGCGGGACCTGTGTGTGCTACAATCCGGATCAGTTTGAAGGGGAATACTGTCAGTACGACAAGACAGATTGTCAAAGATATGGCGGCTTCCTCTGCAACGGTACGGCAATTTGCGGTTGTTAAATTGATGATGAGGGGTGAATGTGTGACTTTTTTCTGCTGCCCACAAGTGGCAAAAAGAAAAGTCTTTTATATGAATCAATTTTCACAGATCTTTATCTTCCTTTTAATGAAAATGTTGCAATTTGTTTGCAATGCTAAGTTCCACATTTATTTTCCAATACTTTTTTATTTGAATGATAACAAAGCATTGTATTTATTGCTTTGATTTTCTCCATTTTGACAACCAAGAGGTCAAAAGGACCTAAGAAATTGACTTAAAATAATAAATAAAATTGAAAAATAAAAATGAATTAAAACAATAACAATTACAATTATTTAAAAAACATGCACAACAAGTCTTGTGCTGCATTTGTATTATTTTTACTTCACTCTGAGTACTATTTATGGTTTGTCCTCAAACCATTTTCCCCACACACCACTTCATGATACAGTTGAATTTCACTCTTTATTCTCTCCTCAGACCGCGGCTCTTGTATCCGGGGTCGGTGTGCGTGCAATGAGGGCTGGGCAGGCAACGCCTGCGAGTGTCCCAACAGCAACGCGACCTGTCTGGACAGCAAGGGCGTGAGTAGAGCCGACCGCTGGTGTTAGTGGGTGATGTTATGAGGTCACATTACACGTATTCACGAGGCTGACTGTGCGTTTATCTGCACCAGGGCGTCTGTAATGGGCGAGGAGAATGTGTCTGCGGACGCTGTAAGTGTCCCGAGTCCGACATGAGTATGACTTCCACGTGTGCCCCAAATTTCGAGGTGAGTGGATGTAAGGTATAGACACGTGTATTTATGACTTATTTTACGGAATATTTATACGTAACTGTGTGTGTGTGTGCCGCCTCTAGGCCCAGTTGGGTGTTTGCGAGGGCACGAGGTCTTGCGTCCAGTGTCAGGCCTGGAAAACAGGAGAGAAGAAAGACAAAACGCAATGCGACAAATGCCCCTTCAAAATTGTCTTGGTGGATGAACTCAAAGAAGGTATGCACATTACAGAGAGGCAAACGGTTAAATGACCCGCTACGCTGTGCACCTCATCGCTTTAAGGTGGTTATGATGATGCTACTTAGCAGCAGTGCCTGAAGACACTCACGTGTGTACATGCTTTCAGAAAAGGACGTGGCGCATTCATGCAGTTTCCGTGACGAGGAGGATGACTGTACGTACCGCTACAACGTTGAGGACTGGAAACCTGATTCCAAAGTTAAAGAGCTGCAGTTCCAGGTGCTCAAAAAAAAAGGTGGGCTGCAGGTTTGATACGTATCACAGTAACAAGTGCTCGGTCTTCTCATTTCAGCAGCTGATGTATCGTTTTTTAAAACAATCATTTGTAATTTTGTGTCTTAGAGGGTATTTTTTATAAATTAAGCTACGATGATCAATGTTAAAAAGGTGATGGACATGTAATCCATTAATTTCTCACTTCGGTCGTTATGAACGATAAGTTCGGAGGCTTTAAGAAAAACCTGACCTATCCCCGCAGTACAAAGGCAGGAGCCTTGTGTACCTCCATCGTATTGTGTGTAGAACAGGTATCTTAAAACCTGGACAAATGACATCCAAAATATATGTATTACTTAACACAACAGGAAGTGAATATCAACAGCAAATCCTCGCTGTGTGAAACGACTGAAAATGCCTGAAAGCCCCAAACTGGAAGACAGCACAATGAGTCTAGAACAGTAACATGAGCCGGCAGCGCTCTGAATGATCGTACCCTTTGCGTCGTACCTTCAGATTGTCCCCCTGCCAGCCTCCTGTGGTTGCTCCCACTCCTCTTGTTCCTCTTGTTGCTGCTGGCACTTCTGCTGCTGTGCTGCTGGAAATACTGCGCTTGCTGCAAAACGTGCTTCCAGGTATGAAACCCTCACATTTACACCCGTAGATAATGTATATTTACCACGTCCCAGTGGAAGTAATGCCCCTTCTGTCTTCTCTTGACACAGAGCTGTCTTGCCCTGCTGCCTTGCTGTAAAGGAGGTAGGAATCACACATGACAGTCTCGCTGTAGATGCTTTACCCTCCCATCAAGGACTCTGCTGGATTTGCGTCACCCTTGTATTGTGTTCCCTCCAGGTCGTATGGTTGGCTTCAAGGAAGATGAGTATATGTTCCGCCAGTCTCTGCTCACCTCAGACCATCTGGACACGCCGATGGTGAGGACCGGCCCACCCAAAGGAACCGATGTGGTTCGCTGGAAGGTCACAGATAACGTGCACCGATCCCCCACTCACCCGCAGGTTCTGATGAAGCCCAACCCGAAAGAGATCAGTGAGTGATGCGCAACTATAAACTTACCGACTGCATGTGAGACAAATGAATTTAGAGGCAGGGGTGACGCCGGGTTTGGAGATGAAATGATGTAACTCCGTTGTTGGTTTTCATGGCTCCCTTTTTGCCTTGTAGTCCCGTTCCCCATCTCTCTGCGGCTAAACAGGCTGTTCTCTGAGAACCTTTCTCGACCCGACTCCAGAGATGCCGAACAGCTCCGCAAGGAAGTTGCCGATAACGTGAGTGTGTTTTTTTGTTTAGCTGTGGCCACATTGACAACTGCGTCTCTGAGTACTAATCCTAACCCTTCTGTTCTTCAATCCAGCTAAATGAGGTTTACAAGCAGATCCCCGGCGCCCAGAAGGTGCAGAAAACCTTATTCAGGTAAGATGTGTGTCTGACTAGTTACTGTACATACAGTATGTTACTTTAGAAAACAAACCATTCAGAGGTAATTGCACGCTGGTTCAATTCTATCCTTCATACTACAAATAAAACAAAAATGGAAATAAGATGTCTGTGCTTGCACTCATCAACACCTGTTTTCTTTTTGGCAGAAAGCAGAAAAATGCCGGAAAAAGGTAACATTTCTATTGATACAATGAAACATCAGCAGAGTTCGTTGTTTTTTGTTGGACACTCTGGTCGTTCATGTATAACTTCTCTGAGTCTTCTGTGCTCTTTAGGCAGGACTTTGCCATCATGGACACCGTCCTGTCTGCTCCTCGCAGCAGCTACCCTGACATCGTCAAACTCACCCAGAAAAATGTCCAGTCTGGAAACCTGCATGATCTCAAAGTGGTGCCCGGCTACTACACAGTGGCCACAGATCGAGGTGATTGTCAACTATTTCCTTGTGGGGGTGAAATCAAAAAAGAAAATTCCTGAACTCAACAGCGTGCATTATCAATCCTGCTATAAATCCTGCCGCCCACTGTGTTCTCCCTCTGCAGAGGCTGCAGGAGCCATTGAGTTCCAAGAAGGCGTGGGGTCGGTAGACGTCCACGTGCCACTCTTTGTCAAAGATGAAGACGATGACAAGAAGCAGTTGCAAGTGGAGGCCACGGATGTGCCTCTGGGCATCGCTGAGATTGGAAAACGTTTTGTCAACATCACTATCATAAAAGAACATGGTGGGAGACCTCAGACTGTAGATTTGTACTTTTGCGTCAAAGATGAGATGTATAACTGTCACTGAGGATTGCTCTAATGAAGTCTTCTCTTCCATTTTCCCAGCCACCGGCGTCTTCTCGTTCCTCCAGCCGGCTTACACCTACAGCAGGGGGGACGGAGTGGCCCACATCCCCATCAGCAAAGAGATCATTGAAGAGGGAAGCTCACAGGTCACATACCGCACACGGGACATCACAGCTAAGGATAAGAAGGTGAGCTGATGTGCTGCCTCCTTCTACCTTCAGCAACATTTAGACTTGCTATCCACAGTTGGCGTTTGTTGGGTGAAAGGACATGCATTTGTTTGTGACCACTAGGACTGCATTCCTATTATGTTTTGTATTGAAGGACTACGTGGCTATGGAAGGTGACCTGACCTTTGGTCCGGAAGAGACCCAGAAAATAGTGCCTGTTCGTCTGCTGGAACTGAGCGAGAAAGATGGCCTCCTGGCAGACAAACAGGTCAGGCAGTTTGCCATTGATCTTAGCAACCCGCGGCAAGGCGCCAAGCTGGGACGCTACCCAAGAACTACGGTCACCATCGCAGACGAGCCAGGTGAAAAAACGAAGCCTTACATCAGCGCCCCTCACCCTTCTCGTAACCCGGGGTGCCAACTGCCATGGTTCTTTCCTTCCCTCACGTGATTTTGTTTTACCCAGATCCCAGTGTGATGATGTTCAAAAAGGGCTCCCAGAACTTCAGCACAACAGATCCAACCTACACCATCCCTGTGGTCCGCACACGCAACCAGGACATCCCGGCCACAGTGAAATGGCGCACCAAGAAGGCCCAGCGCTTTGAATTATCGGACCTTCTGAAGTTTAGTCCTGGAGAGACGGAGAAGAACATAGTGATCGACCCGAGGGCTCACCCTGGCCCAATCCAACCTGAGACCATCCAACTGGAGCTGTTTGACCCGAGTGTCAACGCTACTGTTGGAGAGAGGAAGACCACCCTTGTCAATGTCGCTGACGGACGTAAGGCGCAGAGTCATTTGTTGCAAAGAATTTGTGGAGTTTCTGGCGTTGGAGTGTTTTCAATTTGATATGATGACTGAAGCGAATATTCTTAAGTAACGTATCTGGTAGATGTTTGACTCATCCTGTCCCTTCTTCCCCTTCAAGCACATTACAAACCTTTAGAGATGGAGCAGGTGCAGAATAAGAGCGCCGTAAAAGGCGGTCGCCTTTTCTCCCCAACTAACCTTAAGGCCAAAGCAACTGGACCCAGAAACATCCGCCTCAACTGGGACGCAGGGTCTGGGAACCCCGCGGGGTACAAGGTACACATCGATCCTGAGAGTTGAGAAGCCTCAACTTGGTCTCACAATCGTCATCAACATTGCCACTGTTTTCCTCAAACGCTGAATCTTGTCTTTTCATGTTTATTTCAGGTAAAGTATTGGATCTACGGCGACCCAGAGAAAGACGCCCAGGTCTTAGATGTGAAGTCTCCCCAAGCTGAGTTGACTGACCTGTACCCCTATTGTGACTACGAGATGAGAGTGTGCAGCTACAATGCATTGGGTGATGGAAGCGATACAGACATTGTTACCTGCCAGACACTTGAGGATGGTAATTACTGACATTTCAATGAACTGATGTCAATCCAAGATTGATTTTGATTTGTATTATTCACTTCACGTTACAATCGCTCCCTGTTGGTTTTGCCTCCAGCGCCTGGTGAACCCGGACGTCTGGCCTTTAATGTCATCAGTCCGACTGTGACTCAGGTCAGCTGGGGAGAGCCTGCAGAGACCAACGGCAACATCACGGCTTACGAGGTCATCTACACACCCATCGATGACGACCTGAGTGAGACATCGGCCTAAACATAAGGAAATGCTGTACAGATATTTGCCAGATGTTATTTTTACCATCTTGCAATGATCTCCTCACAGAGGCAGTGGGCGCTGCTAAGAAAGTAAAGATCGACAACCCCAAGAAGCGAATGCTGTTGATCGAGAACCTCCAGAGAGCCCAGACCTACCAGTACAAGGTCCGTGCCATGAACAGCATAGGCTGGGGCCCCTTCAAAGATGCCAGCATCAACCTGGCATCACAGCCTACTAGACCTATGTCCAGTAAGTCGGGGGGTGTGCAAACATACCCCAGGAACACATCCAGTCGGTATGTGGTTCCCTGAAAATAGAAACATCTCCCTGTCTTTCTGTCCCTACAGTTCCCATCATTCCCGATGTCCCTATTGTGGATGCAGAGGCAGGAGACGAGTACGACGGCTACCTGATGTACAGCAATGAAGTGCTGAGGACCCCCACAGGCTCTAAGACACCGAGCGTCTCTGGTGATGGTGGGTACCCGGAGCCAAAACCACCAGCTACTTGTAACAGCTGATGGTGTAAACTGATTGTTCTTGTCACATTGTGCATGTCACACTGCCAGTGTGAGCTATCACTGTAATATGGATCCAATCCACATTCAAAGTGCCCTCAGGCCTTGTTCTTGCAGCCAAGTGTTTAGCCCATGTGCTCATGCCGTATGCCCTGTGGTGTCATTTGCCTGGTCAGAAGGTGAGGGAATGAACTGTCAGTCGTAGCTGTGTTGTCGGGAATGTCGGTGGCTTGTGAGACTCCTCTCTGTTACCTGTCTCATTTTTACAAGAGTGTCACTCAGGCAGAGCTGGAGGAGGTGTGAAGCTCAAAGCGGGCATCGTTTTTGCGTCATCTGGCGGGCATTTGTGCCTCCATGCAACACCACTGCCAGGCGGCAACAAAATGGCCGTCAAATATAGATAGTAGTGCTTTACAATGAGAGACTGCAAGGCCTTCTCTCCTCAAATCTGCTACTGCCCAACTTTCTGCAGACGTTTTTTTGTACTCCTTTCTCTGGAACTGAATGCAGAGATAATTTGGGCTGCTGTGACAAGAATTAACATATGAATATATACACTTCCAAGGTATATTGTAAAATCCCATTCATGTGCTTGATAGTTTTTTTGTGTGTAAAGAACAGCATAGTGAAGCCGACCCTTAGCACTTCTACGCTCCAAATCTATCCTTCGCCTGCTTGCCTCTCCCATATGACCTCGCACACAAGGCTGGAAATTTGTCAAGATGGTGGGGTCCAACCTGGATCTCCGCAAGGTGTCCTGGAAAAAGCGAGTGGACGTCATCCCCAGTCGGCTCAGCACAGACACAGAGACGAGCTCAGATGAGGTCCCCCACCCCAGCTACGCCCAAACGCCCCTGCCAGGTGAAGACCATTTCATCAGAGCCACAGATAGAAGGACAGGCATGCCAGCTATGATACACGGCCAGTCAGGTGCCCGGCAAGCCAACGGGCGTTATTTTCTCTCTTCCTTTTTGTGATTTGGTATCAACATTTTGTCTAATCATTTCAATTGGGGTTCCGTCCTTGTCCCCTTCACCCATGTATATTCCCGCCACCTGCCCAGACAGGGGCTCTGGCATCAACTGCCCCAACTCCAGCTGAATGGGGGCATGGGGCAGGGCAGGGTTTTCCCAGGTCTCTCTGGCTGTCCTCTTACCATTCCTCTGGGGAGGTAGTGATCTCAAGGCATCTTGTCAGGTGTGTGTGAAGGCTTAAGGCTGGCGCATGCTTCTGCGTCTGCGTCTTTACGCACTGTTGTGTCGACACACTTGTTTCAATTCATGGTTCTAAAAGTCTTGCGTGCGTTGCAGAGCAATTCACCGCCAGAACAACAGGTGGAGTAACGTGTTTTTGTCGAAGACGACCTAGAGAGTCACGTCTTTGTGTGTGGAAGTCGTTGGTTTGTTTATTTATTTATCATAGACTTTATTGCCCCGTGCATCGCCACTGCTGCTTTTCATCACGGACACATTTGTCCCGTATTTTCCTCCACAACTTTGTGCGCCCCTCAACCGGCAAACCGACATTGGAGATCTCCCTCCAGGAATCAGAGGCCATCCACGCGTCCTTATAGTCCGCCAATGACGGCTTGTATGAGTGGTCATATTTACGCATTTCTTCCGACAAAAGTTCTTGAATCTGATCCGTTCTCTCTTAAACATTCTTCGTTTTAATAATGGCGGTATTGTGCTATGAAACCGTAAATGTGGGACTCCGTAAAGGATGTAGTTAGCAGACCAATCGCAGCCTTGTGCGCTGCGGGAGGCTTGCAAGGCTTTCGACGCAAGCCTAGAAAAATGGGTCGACACACGCAAGGAGGTGTGAAAAGGCACACAAGGGACACGCAGGGGGCTCTTGCGTCTGCGTGTCCTTGCGTCTCTCTGAAAATGCAGAAGCATAAACTAGGCTTTAGTTACTCTACGGCTGTATGGAAATAACGGCTGTTTAGATCAGTGGACGTTGATCTCGCCACCCACAGGCTTACAAGGTCAAAACATCTCCAATTTTACCCCTGGAGGCGAGGCTTAAGGGATGGCAAACTCTTTATGGACCGAAAGTCACGGTCCCAAGTGGATGAATCAGAAGGACTGGTAATTTTTTCTTTTAGTGCCACCATGAAGTTTACTTGTATGAGTAAATGAGTAAATGACTTGTATGTACTATGTATGATAATCTATTAAATGGGTTAGCCGTCCATTCCATACAGATATCCGTTACTAAAAGGGATCTTCTAACTTTTCATCAAGTCAAACACCTACTGATTGGGACACACAAGTTCCCAGACGGATCTTGGTTGATTACACGTGGTACAGCTTCAGTGAGACTGAAGACATTCCCATCAGCTCTCACTTTGTGTTAAATTGGTAACTTTAGCTAACTGAATGGGTATGCTGATAGAAATTAGTTAAGAGTCACTAACGTAGCTGTAGACCCTTATTTGCGAAGTTAAATGACTTTCAACCATCTAATACCAACACGAGCAGTGAGTGTAACGTTTAAATCATGTGGTGAAATAGTGACAAATGTACTAAAAATGAGCTGGACAGTTAAGCTCTTCAAAAGAAACGAAAACTGCAATCGCTTGCTGCAGGTGGCAAAATTAACAAAATTCCACTAGCTGTTAGTTTTCCTCGCCTGTAGACGACACACATCCGCCAGTCTAACATGTTACATGTTACACATCTGCTACATGTCTCAAACTGCTGCTTACTCAAAATATGTTTACGGGTGCTCTACATCAATGGCTCTGTTTTTTTTCCAAACCAGCGTCAGAATGCTTGAATGTTAACAGCTGAGCTGCCTACATTCTGTCTGCTGACTCGTCTGGCTCCCATTGGGCTGTTTTGCAGATTACACAAGTAATGGGAAATGGGACCAGAACTTCCTTTTCCCAGGGGGATCAGCGACACGCAACTTGTCTTCATCGTCCTCTCCGATGTCCACTGTGGGCTCAAACTACAGAGGGGCAGGCGGCTCCTTCACCGAAACAAACACCACATACATGTCAGGTAAGACTGGATGGCAGCGTTTACGTCGGATGGAAAGAGTCTACAGAAGATGACCATTTTATTCGTCTTCATCTTCAATCCGTCTCCCTTCCTAGCAGGAGGCTCTCAGAGAACTGACATGATCCGAGGAGGCATGCACTCATCGGAGGTCATCATGAGGAAGCGCTCAGAGAACAGGAGCTACATGGATGAAAACATCCGGGACTCTATCGTCATGGGAGACGTGTCGGGCAATTTCCCAGATCTAAGTAAGTTTCGGACCTCAGGGTGGGTTTGAATTTATTCCAAAGTAAAGGTTCAATGACCCTTTTCTCCTCGGTCAAAGAAATGTGTTTCTCTGGAAAGTGCACTGTTTCAGATGCCTCGGCAGGTAAACTGCAAGCGCATGAGGCCGACGGCTTGGACATCTGTTAGCAGGGTTGGGGCTGTTGGCTGCAAAGCAGGGCTTATCCACACTCCACTTTGCAGGAGCTATGCTGACTATCGCTGTTTCTCCCCCCACCCGTCCCCCAACTCCCTCGTGTCTCAACTCCGCTCTGTCTGTGTCACTCTACCACTTTCTTTACTCTCACTCCCGACCTGCCCATCTCTCTCTCTCCTACCGGGTCCCACTTCCTTCACCTCCCGTCCCTCTCTACCACCCCTTTGTCCTCCTCCTTTGCCCCTCCCCCTGCTAAATGCGCCATCAGGTGGGTTCGGCTACGCTGGGACGCAGAGCAGCTCTCAGAGCCAGTTCAGCTACAGCCTGTCTGGTGGCCCGAGGGCCAGGACCGAGTCTACGGACGTCAATGACGCCCTGTACAATCTGGACAGGGTGCTCTATGGTGAGTCCGTGGCAACACAAGCACGAAGGCGCCGGATGTGTGTCGCCTCATGAAACCCCCCCTCTGTCATCTTCATTCCCGCCTCGCTGTTGCTCTCATACTCTGTGGTCCATCTCCTGATCTCGCCTGCTGTAAATGTGTTGTTGCCAGAGAACTTGCTCATTTTTACAATATTGATTGGTAACCACTTTTCAGACCAAACTATATGCTTTCAGTGTATATTCTGCTTTTTGTGATGATTGTCACTCTTTCCATTCATTCCTGTTCCCAAAGAAAATGTCCTTTTATTAATCCAAGTGGTGTGTCACTAGATGGTAATTCAATAGATGGTTAAAAACCCTCTGTGACGTCCAACACGCTATGAGGTTGACAATTTCAACCCAAAACAGAAGTAAAAAATGGTTTATCCCATCAGATGCTCGACTGTCTCCGGGTATTCCGGACACCCCCAGCAGACTGGTGTTCTCTGCCCTCGGCCCCACTGCCCTCAAAGTCAGCTGGCAGGAGCCGCGCTGCGACAGAGACCTGCAGGGCTACTGCGTTCTCTACCAGCTGCTCAACGGAGGTAAACGAAGCCACACAGGGATCCTTTGTGTAATAAAGAACTCGCACTTTGCTGCATTAGGATACAACTTTGAACTTTATTTCAAATTTGAGGCTTTTTATCAAAACGTTTTTGGAGTATTCAATGTTGATGCGTTCTCTCCTGTAGGCAAGATGAACACTGTCAATGTGACGAACCCAGCAGAGAACTCCGTTATCATCCAGGACCTGCTGCCCAACCAGTCCTACCTATTTAAGGTGAAGGCTAAGAGCCAGGAGGGCTGGGGTCCAGAGAGGGAGGGGGTCATCACCATCGAGTCCGCTGTCGACCCCAAGAGTCCCCTCAGCCCGATGCCAGGTACAGGTTCTGTGGGTTGTCTCACTTCTAGCCACTGCGACTGTTTTTATGTCATTCCTATCATGCGCCGTCTTACTTTTTATTCGGTTCTCCTTTCCGTCTTTCACCTGCAGGCTCGCCATTTACTCTCAGCACTCCCAGTGCTCCGGGACCCCTGGTCTTCACTGCGCTGAGCCCCGACTCCCTGCAGCTCAGCTGGGAGAAACCCCGTAAACCCAACGGAGACATCCTGGGATACGTAGTCACCTGCGAACAGCTGCATGGCGGAGGTCAAAAGGAAATAAACCACATGTGTTGTGGACATGTCTACATAGTTGGTTCTTGGGGTGAAAGTATGTCACTTTCTGAACTGTTCTTCCTTTTATTCCTCCAGGAGACGTACGGTCCTTTGAGGTGAATGGGGACACCGCTGAAACCAGTCTTACCGTCCCAAACCTGACTGAGAACATCCCCTACAAGTTCAAAGTTCAGGCTCGAACCACGCAGGGCTTCGGTCCTGAGAGGGAGGGCATCATCACCATTGAGTCTCAGGATGGAAGTAAGACCAATCCTACCAACATCTTTATTAGACCCTCCCAATACAGCATGCCGACCGTGCTGATTTACTTTGTGTGGTAATTGCAAACTGACTCCTCATGGTAGAACTCGAGGAAAAAACGTAGGATCCTAGAACAAGACTGTTTATCCCGTAGGAGCATTAATGTATTCTAAGTTTTTTATTTCTCTCTGCACGTAGGCTCCTTGTCTCAGTACAACAGCCAATCAATGTCAAGCAGGGAAGTTTTCCAAATGCCAACAGAGGTCAGTACGCGGATGAACGTCTCCCACACCATGATGGACCCTTACTTCTCAGGTACAGATAAAGCTTCAGTTTCACTCGTTTTCTCCTAAAACACATTAATAAAACATGTTCACACATTAATACCGAATACCTACTTCTCCACCAGATGGGGCGATGATGACCACGCAGCACATGGAGACCAGCGGCATGGTGACTCGCCAAGTCACCAAGGAGGTAGTTCAGCGGAGCGTCATGGGAGGAACCACGGTCACTAAGAAGATGTTTTACGAATCGTAAGGTCTTAATTAACGGCGCGCGCAACTAACCAGCCGAAGGATCCACCAGACTGAGATTCTCTTTTAAAAAGAGTCGGCTTCAGGTTGCACGTGCGTGAACCGGTGTGTGTTTCTACATGTGTGAGGCTAGATGGTGAGGCTAGACGTTCGCTTGTTTGTTACAGACCACGGCCAGCTTCCTCCATAGATGAGGATCATTTTAACATTTACGTTCATTTTCACTGCCGGTTCCTACGCATATCGTTTATTCTTTTCACACTCAACTTGCTTTGCTCAGGCGACACTTTTTCATAAGGACATTTGGTTGGGGGCCCATTAATTAACACGTTTTCTTTTTTTTCTGTTTTTCTATTTTGATGCTTTCTTCTAGTGATGGCACTAGTTTTTTGTTACAAGTACAACAAAATACCCCACCGTTAATAATGAATTTGAATGGTGGTCCGTACCGCGAGGGCAGTAAGTTCTGCTGTAAATTCTGCTGCAGTACTGCTGACTAAGCAGATTACATTTTAGACTCCGCCCCTCTGTCGGTCCAGGTTCTGTGACACGCCACAGCTTTAAATCATGGCCATTAATCTGACTGTGGTTCAGTAATCCAGAGTAACCTCGTCCCCTAGTGTCCTTGTCTCCTCCACCCGTCTGCAAGAGATGTTTGTCTGCATGCGAGCGGTTTACACTGTTTCAGGTGAAACCCACCCGGTTTCAGCTTCACCGTCTGCTGGAGATGATGAAATGATTGTCTTGAAATTATGTTTCATAGGGTCCATTGTATTTTCAACGGATAGGTTCTATCCACCAAGACAAAATGTAAAAGTGGATAGATTTGTATTATATTAAAGTGTGATTTTAAATAATAAATAAGAGTGTTTAAGCCGACTGACGCTAAATGTAATGCCAAATATAGACGTATTTGCTCGAAAACAGGTGGGTGCTTGTCTCGCTCATTAAAAGCACATTGGGTTAATTTTCTTACTGACTGGAACAATTTTACAGTACAAACAATCAGATGTAACATGTTTCTCGTGTCTTTTTGCATTTGGTAAGATATTTTATACTTTATGTGGTATACACTGCTTCAAGTTGGTACATTTCATATGCTTCTTTACTCTGCAAAGGTCATTGCATTTTGCATTTTGCATTTTTGATCTGAACGAGAAAAGGCAGAAAGATTGTTTTTGCCGTGTTTTGTATTTGCCGTATTTTTATTACACGTTTTGTTGAGAATGCTTTTGTGAAACATTGAGAGGATATATTGCTGGAAAAAAAAAACGTGATTAGTAGAACCTTTCTCCAAAAAGTATTTATGTTCTTTTAAACAGCATGACCTCTAAGTATACTTTTTTGTGTCAGCACTATTGCAGAATAAAGATTGGAAATAAATACATTTGTTGAACATTTGATTTGATGGTTTTATAGATCTGTGACCACTGACAAGTTGCAGCATTTGCAGTTTATTGAAATATTTCTAAGCAAACAGCGATACTTAACTCATCACATGCATCGACCTACTCATCTGCCTGCTGTACGTTAGCAAGCTGTTCTGTTCACATCAGAACCAGTGCCTTCAGGCTATTGTGACTTTGCTAGTCAGCAGCTTTCAGCTCATAATTTTAAAAAAGTAATAAAAAAAAAGGTATACCTTGCAGATACAGAAATGAAAAACCATGGGCCATTTGGGTTAATGCTCGAAGCTTGTTGAACTGCGTGGAAACGACCAAACCACCTTTTAAACACCCATCCACACGATACAAATAGTGAAACACAGCATGTCTCCATGAAGCCAGAGTAACAGAACGATGGTGGTCGTGTTTGCGTGAAGCAGCAGCTCAGTTCCAGAGGCAGGGCCCGGGGCAGAGGCACGGCAGTCTCACACCCGCGGGCCTGACCACCAGGTCCCTGACCACCTCCACGGTCCCAAACACGGGGTACAGTTCCTCCGTGAACTTCTCGTTGTAGGTGTACAGGTGGGCTCGCTTCTCCGCGTCGTAGAAGGACAGCTGGCCCAGCTCGTAGTCCAGGTGCACGCCTACTTTCCTGGGCGCGAGGCTCCGCGGCAGCGGGGCGGCGGGCACCGTCAGTGCCTTCAGGTCCGTTCCCCTCTCCAGCCGGAGGGTTAGGTAGCCCGCGTCTGTGGTGAGCGAGCGGAAGCCCTGCCTCGCCGCCGAGGCCTTGGCCACGCCCAGCCGCCAGTCTCTCTCGCCCACCTCCACCTCCCAGTAGTGGCGCCCGGAGGTGTAGCCCTCTCGGCCGGCGGCGCACCACCAGCCGTCGAAGCGCTGGCGGCACCGCGGGACCTGGCGGCGCTCCAGGCCGCAGCGCATGCGCTTCCCGTCGCCGGAGATGAGCAGGTCCGCGTTGGCCGAGTCAGAGTCCAGCGTGACCTCCTCTGGGGAGGGGAACACGGGGTTTGTGATGAGACATAATAACCAGGATCGCAGAGGCTTTGATTTCAAATGCTTTTTTCTTTCATACCTGCAGCATCGCAAATCCAATTCCACACTGTAAAGAAGAAGAGAAACATAAATCAAATTCATCATAAAAACAATCCATCGTGACATATTGTCGTGGGGGGGAATCACATCACTACCGTCCACAGATTGATCACTGATGAGATGACTGGGGTCACTACATTGGTTGGTCTGCGTTCTACTCACCGCTGTGAGGGATGTAGCGGACAGCGTCTGAAAGGAGAAGAACGAGGTTTGCTGTGATTACAGGATGGAAATCAGGAACTCTATTCATTGCTCACATCCTCCCCCCCTGCTTTCACTCACTTTAATCACATATCAATACAAATTAGTTCTAATGAAATTGAGTCATCAAGTTTCACTCCGGCTAAAGAGGTCAACTGCCCTAACACACACACACACACACACACACACACACTGCTGGTGTAATTGAAAGCAGTTCAGTCGGTTTTTAAGCGTTGCCAGTGCTTGACGGACTTCTTTGTAACTTGGTTTTGTTTAAATGCTTATTTTTCTTTACAAAGTTAACGAGACGTTGAGAAGTCCCTCACCGATCTTCTGGCTCCTCTGCTTTCTCACCAGCCACTGCTTGGTCACGTCTTTCTAAAGAACACAACAGAGGCAGACGAATAAAGGCAACGCAGGCAACAGGTGTGTGTGTGTGGGGGGGGGGGGGTTACAATGAGACCAGAGACTATTCGAGGGTCTGGATCCGGCGAGGCGCGTAAACGTTACACTTCTCCACACCACCACAGATTTCACACCTCTTTTATGGAATTAGCACACTACTCATCCAAACAATGGTAACGGATTCAAGTGGGGGACAATAAACAAATGTCATCCGGGGGGGGGGGGGCATGTTGTGACGGACGTCCGAGAACCTTGACGGGGCTGTCGGCATTCATCACAGCCAGCATGACAAGCTCCACGGCGGGGAGCAGGTTGAGGAGACGGCCCCTCTTCCACTGGAACTCCAGGTCGTCCAGCATCATGAGCACCGGCTCGCCCGGCCAGACGGTGGGCTGGAGAGAGAGGGACGGAGAGAGAGAGGGGGGGGCTCACCGGGATGTTTACTCTGAGCTCCGTGCACGCTCCTGAGTACGATGGGTGATTGTCAAGGGCGAGGTTTAGCTTAATCATCCTGATCAGAACTGGGTCAGACTATAATTGGCAACCCGCCAGCATACAAAGCGCACATCGGACCCCCTATAGTCACCTGAGGTCTGCTCTTGATCCCCCGCGTCCACTCCATGATGACTCTTTTGTGGGGCCCCATGTCTCCCTCCCCCCCGGCCTCCAGCATGCAGAGGAGATGTCCCTTCCAGTCTTTCCTCTCGGCCTTCTCGTGCTGCTGTTCGGAGGGGATGATCCTCGGCTGGACACAGACATTGAAGCGCGGCCACAGCGTTTAGCGCGTTGACGCAAACTTTCCGGTGCAGAAGTGGCACCGCAAAAACAAGCAGTTGTACTACCTCCCATTAGAAGGGAGAACAACCAAGAAGCTTTTGGATCCACAATTTAATTAATTAATTAATTAAGTTATTAAAAACACCAACTGAAGACGCGCATACCTGGACTCTCCTCTCCAACACGGCGGCCCACTCCACGATGAAATCACGACACACACCGGCCGGCCAGACGTCCTCACCGGTCCAGATGTGGCTGAGGATGTTGGACCTCTAGGACACATGGACACGCAGCACGTGATATAGACGGGACATCCCGCGGGGCGCGTAGCTCGTCTGCGACAGAAAGACGTGACGGAGGAAAGAGAAGGACGGCCTACCTGGCAAATTTTGTTGAGTTCTCGGGCCAATTCCATGATGAACAACTGACTCTCCACCAGCGGCTCCTTCCTGTCATGTTTCACTCGTCTACGAGACTCCTGGAGCAAAGAAACAGGAAACCTTTGGGAAGAGCATCACGGCCAGCGTACTATGGAGACCAGGGTCGCATAATCCTACCTTCAGGCGGACCTTGAGCTTCTTGGCCGGCTCAATGAGGAACTGCAGGCAGTCCTTAATCATGCTGATAGACGGAGAGAGGGAGGCCGATGCACCGGAATAAAAAGATTTGAAAAAGATTCAGTACTCTGGACCACACTCTGTCGAGTGCTGGAGCTCAAGTGCAGCTGACTGGGCTGGCATCGGCCACACAGAGCGATGAGAGAGCAGAAAGGGGGTAATTTATGAGATGTGGCAAAAGCGTGCGTGTAGAGAGAGAAGCACTGCAGACCTTTCCTCACTGCTCTGCACTGACAGCTCATCATTAGGCCCTGTGAGCTCTCGACAGGGAAGGGGGGGGACCCATGCATTGGCAGTAGAGCTAAAAGAGACAGCCCACTCAACACACCCACACACAAGCCGAAAGTGAGAGGCTTATTGCATATCTAAACAAGCAAAAGAAACGCATGGCGCAGCAGCCGCGTGGGTCGATGCGTCTCATCATGGTCTTGAAATTGGAAATTTATTCCCAAGGAGATGCAGGACAGCAGCGCAGAGCACTTTTTAGGGGGGAGGCGTTGGACGGGTTTGCTGTTGATTCAGCAGTCCGCCCCCCCCCCCACCCCGCGCGTACGCCAGTTTGATGGCTCTGAGGGGATTATACATGGGACGGAGATTTTGAGGGCTTCGGGCAAAAGGAAACTGAGGGTTCATCTTTCAGTGACCAATAACTGACTGACCTGTGAGGATGTGATATAAACATGAACATTTGTTTTTGACTTCTCGAAAAAGGCACACTGTGGTTAACCTTTTTTTTTTTTTTTTTTTTACACAATAGAGAAAGCCAGAAAGACTCACGTGTCAATGTAAGTGGTCCATATGAACTAGGAAAGCCTGTCAGGTGATGAGCCTCTGAGCCGGTTAACTGATTAAACTGATACACCGGAGGCCTATTGCTCACCTTCAAGTGCATTTGGGAGCAAATAAGAGGGAGGATATACCATGGCATGCCTATCAAACGTCTCCATGGTAACACCCTGGTTAGATGGTGGGTTTCTTTTTTGGCACTGAGGGGAGAGCACGTATGTAGCAGAGCTGGAAGATTTAGAGGAAATCCAGGATTACCTCTGCTGCTATTGCTGTACAAACCCAGGTACAGGCGGTCTATATCGGGACTGATGACCAGCATGCGAGGCAGCACCCAAACAAGACTGTAACCCTCCATAACAGGGAGTATATTATTATATAATATCTGACGTGAAAATAGAAACAGTAGTACAATACCAGTCCAATGTTTGGACATATTTTCTCATTGAATTAAATAAAAAAAATACTTTTGACTGGCAATGTGGGTCTACATTGTGGGGTCTCTAGTGTTCCGTCGTCAAATTCAATCATTTTCAAATATTAGAAAAAAAAAACTCGTGCCGTCGATTCCTCCTCAAGGCAACAACCACCAACACGAAGACACTTATTTTTCATTTAATAACGCCCAGAGGCAGCGATAATGTCAGTCGCCTTTTCTCTAGTGTTACATTTTTTGTTGGAGGGGAAAAAAAGGTCAAAGTCTAACCTTGTTACGGGAGAATATTCCTTTCCGCAGACAACTTCGCGAAGCTCCTCTGTGATGTTCTCTAGGCTCGGACTCGCTCGGTTTCTTCCGCCGGTCCTCTGTGACGTCCTCGCTCGGCTCGGACTCGCTCGGTTTATTCCGCCTGTCCTCTTGTGAGCTCATATCTGCCACCGAGCTGCCGTTTGACAAGAGAGCCGCAGGAGGGCGCCAAAGCCCTCTTACTTTACCAGGTGTTCGCAGTCCTGTTTTTGCAGTTTCTTTATGGTTTATATTTTAATAAAATATAAACAGAAGTGTCATTAGCCAGTATTGAAGGTCTGTGTAAAACATAACGTTAAGTGTATTAGCTGAAGGCAAAGTATTACCTTAAAGCCAAACGTTATTTTTAACTAGTTATGGATTTGTAGTGAAGTTGGATCGTCAAGGTGTGGCTAATATGCTTCTGTGGCCGCTCGCTTATCAAAGCCGGCTACTTCACCTGATGGCGCACTCCGACAAAAATAAGTCTGGTCAATACTCCTTTGTTAAATTTTCTAGTCAGCCTGGACAAGCTGCTACAAATATTTCGCTTTACAGTTTTCTTGAAATTTAACTACAAACTCCAAACACATGTATTCACTGGCATTGATTGTATATGACTAACCGAACATAAGGCAATACAGCCTTAGAGGCTTTGCGTCGAGGTGGGTATGAAAAAAAATTCACATGTTTACCCACCTCAAATTATATCACTACAGCAATGCAATTAGAAGAGGCATTGTATTACTTCCTGTATTCGCGTCAGTCCAGGGGGCAGAAAGTCACCTCATTTAACACTAGGCTCAAGACCCTTTTGGAAAACTAGTCAGCCCCAGGTAAGTTGCTATAAGTATAGACTGCCTAGGGGACCATTCCACAGAAGTTCATGGCTCATTATTGCAAGGCACCAAGTCTACTTCTTCAATTTCACACAACAAACATCAATTACAGTTAGTTTTATTTAACAGTAATTAAAAGTAGGTACAAGCAGAAAATGTCTAACGGTTAACTACTCGTCGTCGTTCAGAGTAGCGTTGACGCTCCACACTTTGTCGTCGCCAAAGGGGAGTGTCGTTACTCGGCACGTCGCCCCCAGTGCCATTGTTGTTGCCGCCGGGGTAGCTGTCGTCTCCCAGAGTGCCGTTGTTGCCGCCCGAGTAGTCGCCGGCTGTGCCGTTGTTGCCGCCTGCGTCGTCGGCCACTGTGACATTTTGGACTTCGTAGTCATAATCGCTCACTGTGCAGTTGGGGTAGCCGCAGTCTCCCAGAGTGCCGTTGTTGCTGCCTGCGGAGTAGTCGTCCACAGTGCCGTTGTGGCCCGTGCTGCCATCGTCCACAGTGCCGTTGTGGCCCGTGCTGCCATCGTCCACAGTGCCGTTCTGGCCCGTGCTGCCATCGTCCACAGTGCCGTTCTGGCCCGTGCTGCCATCGTCCACAGTGCCGTTCTGGCCCGTGCTGCCATCGTCCACTGTGTCGTTCTGGCCTGTGCTGCTGCTGCCCTTGTCGCCCTGCACCTTTTCAACAACTTGCAGGTAGACAGCGGAGGTCGCCACTTCCACTTGATTGGTTTCCAGTTGGACTGAAGTGAAGACATTAAAATGAATGAAATCAAAAGTACCATGAGCCAGACACAGCCTCTATGAGACGTAAATACCACATAATGTCATCAAGAACCAGAGCCGTACACAAACAGCAAGTAGCGTTAAGCAGAAGTTGCTCACCTTCTTTAGACTTCCTCAGCAACACAGACTCAAGTGAATGCTGAAGTGTAAGGGCCTTCTTCATGGAGGAGTCATTAGGAGATAGATCTATAGTAAAGTTACAAAAATGAGTGTCATTAACAAACCTCATGAAATATGTAGTCACCAATATTCTTACCTCTCATTGTCCTCTGCTGCCCATTACCACTCATTTCATTCTTGCCACCAACCGGCAAACCAGAGCCTGCAGATAAAGAAGTTGCTTTTCATCAAACATTACTCCATCACCCCTACATTTACTATACTCCACCGCAAAGTTCTTGAATTGACATAGAGAAATACCTTTGGTAAACCAGACAGTCAGCACAGAAACAAGCAAGGCCCAAAACACTCCCATTACTTCGGTCACCAACAGAAAATGCAATCTGAGTCACGTCGCAGGTAAATATACCCATCTGCAGGTGTCACAGGAGTAGCTGATCAGCCCTGATTGGCTGGCTCTTCAGAAAGTCAGTGTTCATTGGAAAACTAGAAATCTGCTGTCCAAGTCATTTTCATTCATGTCCGTATTCATGAATTTCTAACTGAACTCCCAGAATTCTTATCAAGTTTAGTCATTAAAGCAGATCAATAAATTATTGTGAGTGGTTGGAATATGCATGTGGATTATCAAAAATAATAACCATGGCACTGCATTTACCTCACTCTTAGAATTGATAGGCTGCTTTCAAATCCCAGACGCATACTCATTGTTTTAGTCACACCCTCGACCCTGTTCTGGTATATCGTATTAAGACATTTTACAGCCTTTTCACAGAACTGTCTTTTAATCGGACCATTTCCAAATAACTTTTGAACTCTTACCAGCAGAATGCACTCCACTAGGCAACCGTTTCAACTGTAATTGAAAACTGTTTAAAAAGCTACAGTTTAGCGGCACTCAAAAGGTCATATGGCACGTTCAGCAAGAGCATAAAGAATTATAAAGAAGGTTCTGCTTAACCATATTAAAAACATGAGTTTGTTTATATATATGGTTATTTAAGCTTCATTGATGCTAGATGTCAACCCAATTTCTTAGCTATATTGACCATAAGATCTCAAAAGTTGCCTTTTATTATCATGCAGACAACTATTTTAGTATGCGTATTATATTAGACACATAATTTGAATATTTGTACCTTTTTTATTAACATATTTAATTTAGAATATATATAGATATATATATATTTATTTTTAACTTTGTAACTTTGTTGAAGGAGAGCGTAGGAAAATAAGAATTTCATTCAAAAAACGTTCAAACAGTTTCATAAAGGAGGCAATGGCACGGTGACCACATAGGCCAACTTGGCCCAGGGGGCAGCTACGGCAATGTTGCCAACGTAAACCACAGCTTCACTGCCGCACAAAAAGTCTACTAACAAGTGGGGTATGCGTTTTAGGAAGCATTACATGTTCCTCAAAGATGTTTCTGCATGTATCTACTATGATCTGTTTTAATGAAACTTCTTACTTCATTGGTGTCCATTTCTCCTTGTAGGCGGTGGCATTCTGGGTCCTGAACAGGTTCACCCTGATATTCTGCGTTAGGATTTTTTCCATCTTTTCCAGCCGCAAAATTTACAGTACACATTTTAGTAAACCAACTTAGGTGTTTGTCCATGCATGGTATGTGCACTTATGGAAGTTTGTTTCTGAGGATTTGTGAAGGACTTTTGCACTGCAGTGAACACTGATCATTTCAGATGTCCACATTTTTCCAATTAAGTTTTTTTTGTATATTTTACAGGATGAATGTAAGAGTTATGTGGGCAATCTTTGGGCACCTTCATTGAGATTTTTTTTTTGTTTTCACTATTGAACAGGATGATAGATTTGACTTTTGGAATAACACTAAACTAAACTAAACTCTTAGCCTTTGGATCCTAGCCATGGAGCTCAAGATTAAATAAACCTCCAAATGAATTAGCCCATGAGAACTCATGATGGAATTTTTCAGACACTTATCCAAATAGTATAGAGAATTGCCTGTGAGGGTGACACAGCTAAGATTGCTCGGATCGCCCCACCTAGTACATTTTTCACCACCAAGAACAAACCTTTTACATGTCGCTTGTTTACAAAGCCTCGCCATGTGGTTGATCCGGTTGTTCGGTGCCCGGCTCTCCGATGCTCCCGGGCAGCCTGCGGATGAGTGAATGGGCGGGTGTCTCGGTACGTGCGGGACGCGACACGGAAGTGTGATGACGGTTTACCGACGGGAGGCTGCGTGTGTCCGTACGGGTGCTCACAGACGGTCCTCCGAACATGGCACCCAGAGACCCTCTGGTCGGCACCCTCAGAGGTAGGTCTCCATAACAGCACGTACAGTTCGATGGGATAAAATGACTGTTGCACATCCTTATCTTCTGCGTCATCGTGCGGCCATGCTGATGTGTGATACGGCGACGATCACGCGGGTTGCATGACAGATATGCTTATTTTTGGTCGTGCAACAGATCGTCAGTCAAATCGCGTGTTTGTTGGTCCCCCACAGTGTGCGTGCTGAACCTGCGGTCAGATGGAATGATTGTTTCCGACACCCACCCTCATCTTGCCTCCTGCTGTGAGCTTCTGGAGCTGGTCCTGAGGAAGGGGCTCCAACGTCAGTATCCCCATGATGAATATGCACTTCCTTGATACATATTCCTTGATAAATTGATAAATTCTGAGAACAAATTGCAAGGCTGTACAATCCGGCTCACATGTTCTGGCGTTGGCCGTCATAGTTGGCACATAAGCGCAGTTCCACAGAGTTTGATGTGTTTTTTTATTTAGTGGTTTTGATGTTAAGCAAATGTCCCTCTCCCCCCAGAACCGGTTCTCAGTCTGGCACACAGAGACTACTGGCATTGCTTTGAACAGCTCACTCGCCAAGACGCCGGTGGCAGGTAACAAAACAAGAGACAACCAACAGACATCACTAATTAAAAAAAGCCATGTTAATCTCCGTTGTCTCTGCTGATGCATGTGTGTGTGTCTGTCTTTCTGCGTGTGTAGGCTGTCTGCCCTGTCCCTGGTGGTGGAGCAGACCAGGGTTTGCAGGAAGCTGCTCTTGGCTCAGGGCCGGGGCCGCTACCTGCTCAGACTGGCCCTCAGACGCAAGGCTCTGCCGCAGTTAATCACACACCTGCTGCACACACCCAGAGTGCTGGAGGTCACACACAGACATTACTTTGTGATGCAGAACGTTGAGACTGGTAGACAGAACCCGATTCGGCTCAAATATCTTTGTTTCTCGCCCCTTCCAGTGGTACAGCGCGGAAACGTCAATCCTCAGGAACAAGGGATTTGTAGGTGAGGCCTTTTCACTCGCCTGCTTCCACTTACCTTTACAGATTGTTGTCTTGTTGGTTGTGGCGTCCAGTGTCTGACAGCAACGTCGCTGCTGTCTCCCTTCCAGAGCCGTTCATGTCGCTGCTGCTGGTCCTCTCTCAAATGGAGTTCAAACTGGACATGGAGGTCCGGCCGGCACATTTTTTATTTCTAAAACTGCAAATGTGACATGTATGCAAGTATGCATTTTCTTCCAAAATGTGAAATTGAACTGATAACCACCTCTGGTCTCTATAAACAGAACTGCAGTTTTCTGGACGAGAGCTGGCTGCTACCGGTAATTACAATGTAAAAACATCTCTCATTATTGTTACGGGACAGTCAGCATCACAGAAAAATGGGAACTTTAGGGTCCCTGAGCTCACAAGTGGGACGATTCTGTGATTCCCATGTGTTGATTGTTTCTGGACCCTTCCAGGTGTGTGAGACGTATGAAGTGGTGCCCTGCCGGGATGTGGGGTTGGTGCTGAGGTTTGTATCGTCCAGCAATGGACTTCCTTCCCACCGAGAAGCATCTCACTTCCAAATATTCCAGATCCATCCAACCCGCCGCGTCTCCTCCGCCTGCCCCTCTCAGGTACCTCAGCGGGCGCGTCTTCGTCCTTGACCTGACACCCGGGAGTCAGGCTCACGCCGACGGGTTTGTCCGTCCCGGTGACATCATTGATGAGATCAACGGAACCTCGCTGAGGAATTCCAAGAATAAACAGGTATCCAGGCACCCATTATAATGTCTTAACCATTCACAGGCTTTCACTTCCATCACTCATTTCCACCCGTACTTGTGTCTATCGTACTTTATTATAAACTAGATATGTAGTTGTGACATTCATTTAAATCCAATTGTCCGGTAGAACTTAAAATAACTGGGAAAAATCTCATATATACACACGCGAGTAAGTTAGAATTGCACGGAACCATAAATGTTATTTTTCGGTTCCCCCCCAGGCAGGCATGGTGCTTTCCTGGCTGAAGGGCCGCCCCCTGTCCATCAGCATTCTGCGGTGGCGCGCCCAGGACGGGACGATGTACCGGCCCCTCGTCAAGCACCTACGGGCCCTGAGGATGGAGAACCCCGCCCTGCAGCTCGGCCCCGCTCCCTCCCCGCAGTCGGCCACCGAGGGCCAGAGAACCTCAGAGCCACAGTGCCTCAGAGAGGGAAGGCAAGTTGGCTCTCAGATTTAGGGAGCACTCTGCCCGGCGTACTCGGGACATAACGCACTGACCGATCTCTCAACAGGATTGTGTACCGTGTGCAGTTCTTGGGAAAGGCGAACATTGGATTGGTAAATGATTGCTTTACAACCTAGTTGTAGATGGGTTGGTCTTTCTGGTAACTGCTGCGACATCCGGTCTCATCCTCAGTGTGGGGGCAAAGAGGTGCTGCAGCATGCCATTATGAGAGTGCTGCAGAAAAACCTGCCCATCAAGGTAATGGGATCGTGCCAAAAGCCACATGGGTCAAATTAAACCCAGCTGCAAAAATGCACGGCAACACACTGAATTGGTTTAATTCACTTGTCAATTTAAACATGCACTCAACCGATTTCTCCTGCAGGATGTGCTGTTGGATATGAAGGAAACTCATCTGACGTGCACAGACCAAAATAGTAAATCTGTAAGCATGTGATACCCATCAATTACTTGTTCAGCATTTTCTCAGTGAATGGTCAAATCACATCATGCTTTTTGCATCCTCAGGAGCTGTTGCAACACAACTATCCAGATATTTCATGTGTAGGGAGATTGGATCAATCAGACTACACAATATTTGCATTCTGCATGGCGTAAGTACACACGCCAAAGATTTGATGTCCAAACAGGTCCACGTAGACCGGCTTGGTTGGGATTCTCATCGAAGCACGTGATTTGCTCCCTTCTCAGAGACTCCCTACAAACCGCTCCTGCCACAGGCTTCGGTTGCGTGGCGCTTCGAGCAAGCACCACCAAGGAGTGTGAAGAAATAGTCTCCCGAATTGGTGAGGATGAGCGGTCTTGCGCTATAGTAGTCATTGCCACCCTCCCCCATGTCTAACATCTAATGTTTCTTACAGCTACTGGCTTCAAGCATACAGAGTGGTTTGTATGACAATGCCGCGAACGCGACCTCTTGATTGTGTGGATGTAAATAAAGGCTGGATATACACACCAAATTACTGACTTATTACCACAAACATGTCAAGCAACACAAGCATTTCTACTCATAAAGACCTTTAATAGAAAGACACGCGACAACATTTCATAAATAGTATTAAATGTAGCTGCCAGGGTTTATGTTTAAAAACATGTAAAAAGCAGTCAAGAAAAATAGAGGGGGGGTGCCGTGCTGTCGATCAGAGTGTGGCATAAATATTTACTGTAGCAGCAAACACCTGGACACTGAGACCAACTGAGCAGGACATGCTGGCATTTTGTGACGAGTGGTAGAGTGAAGAGACCCTGGACCCCCCAGAGAAGATATGAAGAATTTATCCCTTCGACAACTTCCATCCCCAGATGGAGCCTAATGTCCACAATGAGTTGATGCAATGGCTGGAGTCGTGACCCCGTGATGGAAAACTAGGAAGATACACTTGCTGCACAACACTTCCAATTATCTTAAGTGTAATCAGTCTCACGGAATGATTGATCTCAATCTAAAATACAAAAGAAAAAAAAAATACCCAAGAAATAAAATGTCCACAAATAGTTAATTACGATAAAAGGGAGCATTGGTGCTTAGGCCCTCTCCCCTCTTATCCTACGCGCCAGCTGGATGTCTTTGGGCATGATGGTGACACGTTTGGCGTGGATGGCGCACAGGTTGGTGTCCTCAAACAGACCGACCAGGTAAGCCTCACTTGCTTCCTGTTGAAAGGAAAAGAAGTTAGGTTCATGGCTACTTTTCTTTTGCCCCAGCCATCACCCGCATGCACTGAGTCAACACGTTTACCTGAAGAGCTCCAATAGCTGCACTCTGGAAGCGCAGATCGGTCTTGAAATCTTGTGCAATCTCCCTCACCAGGCGCTGGAAGGGCAGCTTTCGGATGAGCAGCTCCGTGGACTTCTGGTAACGCCGAATCTCCCTCAGCGCCACAGTTCCAGGCCTGAACAAAACAAGGTTTACAGCAGCATTAACGCAAGTGTACGGCCCTTACAGTATGGAATAGGACATGTCCGCGAAAAGAGCGTATGCAACGCATTGGGGCCGGTGACGTCACTATGCCGTACCTGTAACGATGGGGCTTCTTCACCCCTCCCGTGGACGGCGCGCTCTTCCTGGCTGCCTTTGTGGCGAGCTGCTTCCTTGGCGCCTTGCCTCCGGTGGACTTACGAGCGGTCTGCTTGGTACGCGCCATCTCGAGCTTTCTAAGGGTGGAACACAGCCAGGCGAATTAAACACAGCCGACAAAAAAAAAATCCACGGCAACACACAGAAAACAGACGAGGTAGAACAGTGTGGTTTCGATGGTGCTAGGAGGCTAACCCCGCCTAGCATACGGGCTTACAGTCCCCCCTCCCCCCTCCAGGTTAAACCACTGGGAGGCGCAGTGTTTGCCCCGGTAACGTTACGCTACACCGCCATAAAACGAGACAGCCAACGAGGCCTTATTAAAAGCACAACAATGTCAGGTTTCAGTTTCAGTTTAAATGGCCGTTTTCGCAAATGGCACCAGGTCTAAAGTAACAAATTAGTTACACCGTCATCACCAATTTAGACGCCGCCAGAATCAAAACACTCGGTTGGTAAAGGGGGCAACGGCTCCGCCAGTGAGCCGCAGCTTCCCGACCTCGCCATTTTAACAGTTTCTCGTTTCACCCTCAGTCGACATCGAATCGATTTGAACAACATTAACTTAACGTTAGCTTACAAAGAATTAACGTGCCAGGAGCTGTATTTCAACGGTATATACGCATTCAATGTCGACAGTTTGTTATAGAAATTACTTCACATAGTCTAGTTTTCAACGAGCCGACAATCCTATTTAGCGTTGGTTCCAAACTGCAAGGAAATCCATTGTTCCAGCTCAAGCTAATGCTAACGTTAGCAAGTCGCCATGTTAGCTCGTTTGTCAGAAAATGCCTTTACACACACTCAGATACACAAACAGAAATCACATTATCGACAACTAGGACCCTGTACCGTCAGCCAAAGAGATGCCAATAATATAATAGTTACCTTTAGGACGTGAGACGAGCGGTTAGTCAGCTGTTTGTTGTCGCGGAAAACGATATGTGACGAGAAGCGGTTGAGGCCGACTATTAATACTTTGTTGTGACGTCATGGATGAAAAACAGGACACCCTCATTGGTCCACATTCCACCAATAAATACGATAAAGAAAATGACAAATCTGATCTGAAGTTTAGACCAAACTGAAATAATCCTGTTTTCATTAGCATATAAACAATATTATTATTGATATTATGTGAGTTTTATTCTAAATATTCGAAATGCTAGACACTGTAATTTACACTCCATACCAGCTAATGGCGGCATTGTACCAGTGTCTGTGTTGCCAAGCGCCAATACGCCTAAAAAAGAAGAATAACCCACACAATTGTAGATTGTAATACATCAAGGGTTCGGTTTTCTACAATGTGTATGTTCTACATTGTCGCAAGGAAATGTGCCCAAACCTTAGTCAAGTTATGACTGAACTACAACTCGAATTACAACTCATATACACCCGTGACTTCATGCCCCACAATCCCGTGCGGCCCCCCTGCTACTACTTCCTCCTGCCTTGCGCAAGCTCACATCGATGTAGAATGCGGATTTGGGAGCTAGCAAGAATAGCTAGCCATTAAGCTAAAAACAAGGTTCTTGTTGTGAGGCTTCAAACGGGTAAAATGTCTAAAACACACCCACTGCCCCCTTCGTCTTCGGCAGTGACGACCACCGGGGGGGCCTCCTCGTCCTCTTCGTCCTCGCCCGCTGGGGGCTCGACTTCCCCCGCAACCGTGTTGAACGTGCAGCCCGAGAAACCTCAACATTACACGTACGTAGCTAGTTAGCTGGGTTAGCTTTGCCAAATGTACACAACCTCACGTGTAGCTTAATCACAACCCACATTGTATACGAGTGAACGAGTGAGTTAGGAACTGTAACGTGGCTGAACCAGCCCCACTTAGCGCCAATGTGCCCAGTGCGTTAACGTAACGTTAAGTAGTTAGCAGCAGGTCTCCATGAAAGAGGCCTCGCGTTGACGTACGCGCTAAGAGTTGCCATGTCTCCCCTAGTTTGTGCCACTGCACCGTTTAAGTTGTGCATTTGTGAATGGGTCTCGCTGTTCACTTCATGCGCGTTTAGTTGCATTTCATGTATTGTATGTAAGTACCACTGTGTTCACAGTAGCAGAGAGTAAGATGGAGAAGAATAATGGTATGAAAGATAGGGTCCACTAGACCCCCCCCCTGCGAGCAAAGCCATTCTGAATACTGTAAATAGAAATAGAAAATTATGACTTGATGAAGGAGCCTTTATAGATTTGCATTTAACTGGTGTTGCTTTCTCCCCCAGATATTTAAAGGAGTTCAGAACTGAGCAGTGCCCCCTGTTCGTACAGCATAAATGTACACAACACAGGCCGTTTTCCTGTTTCCACTGGCACTTCCTTAACCAGCGGCGCCGCAGACCCATCCGCAGGCGGGACGGGACCTTCAACTACAGCCCAGATGTGTACTGTACCAAATATGACGAAGGAACGGGCACCTGTCCCGATGGAGACGAGTGAGTGTGACGTACAAGGCGGCTTTGCGTTACGTTTAAGTCAAGTCAAGTCAAGTCATTTTATTTTGTATAGCCCAGAATCGCAAATTACAAATTTGCCTCAGAGGGCTTTACAGTCTGCACACATACGACATCCTCTGCCCTCTGTTTAGAGTTAGAACCCTCATCATACTTTTGTGGGTTTGCTGAAGCTGCTGTAACTCCAAATGGTCCAATCTGGCTTTGGGTTAGGGTCACCTTTTACATTTGAATCTTGAATTGTTCCACTGAAACCACCAGATGGGGGTGAAAATTGCATGTCAATGGAGCTTTGGGCGAAAGACATTAAGGTAACGAAGATACACCCTGTCCTCATTTAAAAGTCGTTGGAGGGCATGTTCACATTGTGCAATAGCATCTGCACAAAGCATTTCTCCCACAATTCTTTGAGACTGAACAGTTCTGATCTATTTCTCACCCTGTTGTTGACGATCACAGACAAGGGGGACATGAATAAAGGACAGAGGGAACTGGGGTATCTGTGATGTGTGCTAATGAACCACATAGTGGAGCACTGAGTGAACATTTCAAAATATTCCTCTTCCAGCTTTTATCACAAAAGACAACATCTCAGTTTAATTTATAATAAGCGTTACGCTGCTGAAAAGGAGTTATGTTATTTGTGTGTAGTTGTGTCAATAATCATACAATTTTGTATACTATAGAATATTGACCTGTGCATATGTTTTTTTCTGTGTTCCAGATGCCCATTTCTACATCGGACTGCAGGGGACACAGAGCGACGGTACCACCTCCGCTACTACAAGACAGGATCGTGTATTCATGAAACTGATGGAAAAGGCCACTGTAGCAAAAACGGCTCCCACTGTGCCTTCGCCCACGGATCACATGACCTGCGCACCCCTGTCTATGACATCAGGTACCAAAATAAGATAATATCGCCACATGTTTGTCTATTTGGTGCTGTCGTGTATCACCTACAGTCTATTTACACTGCACATTTCACAGGGAAGTGCAGGTAATGGAGACTCAGGGAGGCTCGGGGCCAACAGAGGGAAGCGCAGGAGACGGCCAGTCGGGACAGGCAGCAAGCACAGCCCTCATAGAGAAGATACTGAGTGAGGAGCCACGCTGGCAAGGTAAGTGTGTGTTACAGAGCTTTAACCGTGTGAGAAGAAAAAAGGCCTTTGTTGAATCAATGTAATACTAGTAAACTATAATTACGAGTTAAGCAATAAAAAACATGCTGATGTTGTTATATATGTGTTTATTTAGTATTGTGAAAGTCAGACAAGGTTGATTCATCGTTTTTTTCCGGATGACCCTCTGTTCGTCAGTTGAGTTCTTTGTTTTGTCTCCTCTGCTGCATTGAAGGACTCAAAAGTTTTCACTGTGTGCCATTTTATGCTTCACACTTAAATTGAAGAAAGCCCTATAAAATATATGAAAAGATCCCCGTCGGCCTCTCATCCATCGTCTATGGAGCAGTTGCACGCTTTGTGCTTGGTGTCATCACGAGTATGAGACTTGAAAGAGGAGCTCATGCTCACAGCTATTGAATTAACCTTTCCAAGCCACGGAAATAACACTTTCATGATTCACAACGTATCTCCCTCCTTGCAGAATCGCCAATCCTTTTATTTTGAATTCTCTTGATCGGGTCACTCTTGACACTCCTTCTGTGTTACTTGTGTTTCAACCCCTCAGATAACAACTATGTGCTGTCCCACTACAAGACGGAGCTCTGTAAGAAACCCCCCCGCCTCTGCCGTCAAGGCTATGCCTGTCCGTACTACCATAACAGCAAAGACCGGAGGCGCAGCCCGCACAAGCACAAATACAGGTGCTCCCTCACGTCTTGCAAAAGGCTCTTGCAAATATCTGTTGCGACGGTGTAATTGTGAATGTGTTTAACAAATGGTGCCGTTCGCCCGTGACACCGCAGAGCGTTGCCTTGTCCAGCTGTGAAACAGAGTGAGGAGTGGGGGGACCCCAGTAAATGTGAGGGAGCAGAGGGATGCCAGTATTGCCACACCAGAACGGAACAGCAGTTCCACCCAGAGGTTTGTGTGAAAATGCCCTCAGAAAAGAATTGTACGCATCTCACGGGGGATAATTGTCGATGTTGTGTTGATTTTTCTCTATTTGCCCCAGATCTATAAATCCACAAAGTGTAACGACATGCAGCAGTGCGGCAGCTGTCCCAGGGGGCCGTTCTGTGCCTTTGCTCACGTTGAAAGTAAGTCTTCATAACACTTTTCCAAGCGCCTGTCGAGTCTGATGAATCATCCCGCAATTCACCAATACATTGATATCATTGCTTTTTCAACCTTCCCTCCAGGGCCCTTTGTTCCAGAGGAGCCCCCATTCCCCACACCAAGTTCCCCTCCGCCCTCCAGACCTCCGGACCCTCTTACGGCCCAGGAAGCTCCTCCAAGCCCCAACAAACACAACATGGGCCACGGGCCTGGTTGTGTTTCGGATCCGTTCTCCCAGTGCGTGGCGGAGCGCGGACTGCTGGGTAGTGTTCTGTCTCTGTGTGAGAACATGAGGGAGAGGGCGGAGCCTCCGTCTCCGTGGGCAGGAGAGGGCGGCTACGGCAGGGCGCCGGGGTTTGAGAGGGAGGATCAGGTGAGAAGGACCCATCTCTTGAGCGATGTCAAGGTTTCTAATAAATGGCGGTTCATTTTTTGTTTTACTGCTGGTGGTTTCAGGCAAAGCAAAGAAGTTTTGCTCTCGAGCAACGCAGCAGGGAATTGGCAATAGTACAAAGCAAACAGGTAAAAACAGTTGTTTCTTACTTACTTTTCTTGTTTATAATAATCTTGCTGCAAAGACACAACAATAAACTAAACACTTGCTCCTCCAGAAACCACATTGAACGTTTGTTCCCCCTTCAGGACTTGTTAGTGTTTCTGCCCGTCGGTAGCCCTTTGAGTCTGTCCTCCAGCATCCCTTCCAGCCTGGCAGCCACCCCACCAAGCCCCGCCCCTCTGGGAGCCCCGGGATCCGCCTTGTCTTCTGGGATGAACGCCAACGCCTTGCCCTTCTACCCCACCAGTGAGACAGTGGAGTCAGTCGTTGGTAGGTTATGTACAGAAATTTCGGACACACATGTCAAACGGTTTTGCCGATACAGATCAACAAATAACTGCAGGTCTGGTGTGTGTTGTGTGTGTGTGTGTTGTAGAGTCCGCCCTAGACGATCTGGACCTGAATGACTTTGGTGTGTCGGTGTTGGAGAGGAACTTGGAAAGCAGCTCTGGTCTGCCCAGCGTGGGAGTTATGCTGGGTATTTTTCAGAACACAAATATGAACACATCATTTAGCATTAACTTTACGGAGATGAAGATAACTTTTATTTGTCTCCCATTATAGGGGGAAGCCACTTTCAGAGTTCTGCCCCAGTCAATATCCCCGGCTCCTTTAGCAGCTCCGCTCCTTTCAGCTCCCCTTCGCCGTCTCCCCCAATCAGGCCGCACACTTCACCGTTCTTTTCAACACCCCTCTCACAACCCGGCCAATCGGAAAACACCTTCTTGGGAGCATCTCACAACCATTTAGGTTTGGCGTGAATTTGATCACAGAGGCACAGTGGTGTAGGGAGTGATAATCCGGCAGTTCCTCATGCGTATGCTTTTCTCTGCAGGTCTGAATGGTATGAGCACTAATATCTGGGAGCATTTTCCATCAGGCCAGGGGTCCCCTGGCACCCCCCCCACCCTCCTGCCCTCTGGCCCTGGTCCAGAGACCTCCAGGCTCAAGCAGGAGCTGGAGGAAGCTCACGGGGCCCTGAAGCAGTGGGGGCACAGCTGGAGACACACGGCTCAGGTAGGTAGGTAGTGGGGCACGTGTGCACGCATGCTTGTGACGGTGCTGTGAGTGGAACTAACGCGGTTTTACACGCGCTCCGATCGGCCCCAGTTCACGAATGAGCGCTCCGTGTCTTGCAGTCGTGGGCCGCACTGAAAGCGGACGCCGAGGAGTCGCGAGCCCACGCGGCCCGGTTGACCATGGAAGCAGAGAGAGCCAAGCAGTCCGAGGAGGAGGCGCAGAGGCAGGCGTCCCTCCTGCAGGAGGCGCTGGAGAGCCTACGGACCGGAGACAATCCCCATCTAGCGCTGCACCAACTCCAGCTGCTGCACCGGCTGCCCTTGGAGTCGGTCCTCAGCTTGCAGGCTCAGCTCTGCAGCTGCTTACACACCGTGGAACAGGTAATACCGGCGACCCGCTCGGTGGACCCAAACATTTTAAATAACTGATACGAAAGAACTGATAATTCTCACATGATCACCCTCAACATGTTTTTTGTATTTTTTTTAATTGAGAGCAATAATGTTGTTTTTACACTATGTGCGGCCCCCTAAATCGTCCAAGTCCTTCCGTTCAAGAAGTCTATATCCTTTTGCCCTTTTTTTTCTTTTTCAAGGTGGTGTACAGGAAACAGAGACAGTGCTGTGTGACGTGTGGTGAGCAGGGCTCGGTGTCCCTGACCTGTGGCCACGGACTGCAGTGTGAGAGCTGCTCTGCCTCCACCAAGTGCCCGCTCTGCCCCGAACAGACCCAGGAGCAGCAGCTCTCTTGACCCCCCCTGAGCCCTGCTGGGCCACCGCAGATTCCAAACCAGTCGCTCCTGATTCCACAGACACCAGCCTTGGATCTCAACCGCCATCCGAAATCATGTTGAGGTCTTTTTTCATAATGTGCTAAAGACACAGGCGCTGACTTGGTTTTGTATTTTTAAGATGACGTTTACTGATGAATGACCAGCACAGGTTTCTAAGTGAAAGTTGTTTATGTGGAATTTAGAATTAATAATTTTTCTAGTGGCTACCTGCGGACCACCAGAACTTTTTTACTTATGCTCTCGACCAGCAACACTGTTCAGAACCCCTGTACTAGATTTGTGAAAATCACTTTATGACCTGCTGTTATTTCTACTCTAACCCTAACCTATACATCATGGTTGTTATCATATCATATAAGTACAAGCTCACCCTACAGATTAGTTCCTGGAGTGTTATGGAGCTTCTGGGCCTCTTCTTTGGGATCTGTGGAGGTTTTTATTGATATTTGCTCTCGCCTTGTGACAACTCTTGGATTTGATAGAAAATAAGTGTTGAGTCTCTTTCCAGAAATCATGACCTTGACTCGTGATAATTCAGTCCTTAATAATCACTGTCCTCGTAAACCACAATAATCATAATCTAGAGTCGGGGTCAAACCACATTACAAGCAATTTTCTAAGTAAGTAAGCGTACTAGCTGTGTATCACATGTAGAATAAAGCAAAACAGTGGTCGTCTTTACTGACTTTTAATACTCAGTGGCCAGGTCACATTCAGTGTTTGCATTCTATTTAGGGTCAACATGAGAACTGTTTTATGATTTCTGAAAAGAGGCAAGTTAAGTTGTTGTACAGCAAAGCTGTCCAAACCTTTTAGGTGGACGCACGATACAGCGGGTTAGCAGTTAGCAGGGTTATGAGCGGTCTTAACAGAATCAAGAGGTCCGACTGAAAACAATTAAAGTGCATGTTCAGCATCCTCCAGTGAAAGGAGTGCAGCTTATTATTATTATTTCTTTTTTAATTAAAAACAATTTCCATAGTTTCTTTTCTACCAAAATATATCTAAAAGGGTCAATAACTGTTGAATAACAGAATTTATTTAAAAATGTATTAATATTTGTTTCAATTTACAACAGATGGCCTCTTTTAAAACTCTCAGGTTATCTCTAATATTCCTCTGCATAGGCTGGAAGAGGAACGCATGTGAACACAATCAAAGCAAATGTATTCAGTTGTGTAGTCTTTGAAATTTCTTTTCTAATTTTACTTAAAAGCTTTTCATGTCAACTCAGACGTACCAACTTTTATTAAAACGCGGCCCATTTTCTGTTTCAAATCAATGTCTCACCGGTTTCTTTGCCAACATAGTTTTTTACATTTGTAGTATTTTTTGACATTTTTTGTGTGTCAAATGTAGTCTGATATATATATTATACATTTGTGTGTGTATATATACACACACACATAGTTAAGTGATACCATACGTTTTTCTTGCACTGATTAAGACCTAGCATCAGGAAGCAGCCAGATGTGTGAGGTGCATGAGGTTTAAATGCAGGTGTGAAAGAGTTGATGATCCCCCTCCCTAAACCCATGCTCACTAACGCAGTTCATCCGACGCCAATGGATATCTTTGTTTTTGGTACAGCTCATTAAAAATAAATTGTATATTTTTGGAAGGAAGAAGTTGTTGTGTGGTGTTTGTTAGGGTTGAATCCCCTCCTGGGACTGTTTCTCTCTCTGCCTCCGCTTCTTCACGTAGGCTTGAGCCTCTTGCTCTCCTCTCCTGGACTCAAGAAGTGCCAGAATGCTGTCGTCTGAGAAACGAGAAAGTTTCAGGATTAGATTATGACTTTGTCTTAAAGCTTTTTTTTCATATCGTTGTACCGCGGCAATTCTCTAACATCTGGGACCAAAAAGGCTCCAAAGTGTGCTGAAATAAGGTCCCAGCATGTCGTTATTTTCCCTGTGCTCCTTTAGTTAACAGGTCGATAAAGTGAAAGACTGTTACGTTGGTCTAAACCCACAGACGGATCATACCATTATGTTTGGGATGAATTAGAGGCAATCGGATCTGAGCAGGCGTGACTTCAGGCTGTAGGCTGAGTTCATCTCCTTTCATATCCCTAGCGACTCCCGGTAGGCCCTTGAGGGCCAGGAAGGCCTCGCCTTCAAAGTCATCCGTCATCAAGGTGTCGTGGTCCAGAACCGTCAGCACCAGGCATGCCCCCGGAGCCCGGCACTGATCCAGGGATACCAGACTGTGATGTAGAGGATTCGGAGATCAGGGAAGGGTGACAAAGCGGCGTCTGAGACATCCGCGTGGTTGTACAGCATCGGCAAGATCAACAACTTACAATTCAAAGGCCTCCTCAAAAAGCGGATTGAGATCACGGCTCTTGGTGCGAGTGCAGCGAGTCTCCACTTCTTGGAAAACGTGGTTGGGCTCCAGGCACAGCTGCACAAACGGATCGCTGAGACCTGGCAGAAGCACGGGAAGCGTTAGGCCACCGGGAGAGGTTTCCCGTAACGGTTCTATGGGGCTGCGCGGCCATACCGTTCGAGTCCATTGGCAAGAGGTTGACCGCATTCAACACCTCAACTCTGAGCCTTTGGTCTGATCTGCTGTAGGAAGCCAGGAGGGTGACGGCACCGTATTTCTCCGAGGTGTTCACGTTCTGTCGGGAGAAACGGAGAGCATGGGTTAACAAGCAGCGGGAGCTTTTACAGCAGCTGGAGAAGCGTTTCCTGCCCTGTCTCTCACCTGCTCCTGTATTTTCCTCTCAAGGAACTTCTCAATAAGCTGACAGCTGCTCAGAGAGTTGTGAGTCAGATGAGCTTTGAGAGCCTGGACGCGGGAAGAAAGAAGGAATGTGAAGAAAAGACGATTATCACTTCACGTGGGCTGAATAAAAGCCTCGTCTTGAGTTTCTCACCATATACTCATCAGAGTGGAGCGTTTTCAGCGGGAGCCCATTTCCCTCAGCGAGGAAGCACTGCTCCAGGCACTGGAATTCACACAACATAACAATGTGTTGGCTTCAAAGAATGCAACGTAAAATGTTGATTTGTGAGCTTTGGAGCTGCTCGCAGGTGGATTTAGAGCGGGACCAGACTAGCCCCGTCCCTCTGCTTAGAGTCCTTATGTTAAGATAAGCTAAAAGTGGCTAAAGCGTAGCTGGCGGGAATAATAATGACGGTTCCCTCGTTTTTTGGTTTAATAAATCCGGTTGCTAAATGAGAAGGCTGAACGCCGCCATCGCCACAATCAGAATCAAATACGTTTTATTGGGTATGCTGACACATACATGGAATTTGACTAAACCAGGTTTCTTTTTGCAAATAAAGAAAAATATGAAAAAATAAAAGTAATTATGTGTAAGTTAAACATCTGATATCCATGAATAGAAACATATTTATATTTTATATTAGACCACCATTACATAGTGGTTGTGTTAATTCATCGCGCTTTATAGCACCGACGTTTACTTACTGCCTACTGCATTGAACCTTATTTCTTAAAATATTGAGGTGATACGTTCAGTGGAATTCTTTCTGAGCTGAAGCTAATTTACTACAAAAGTTTTCCTCTGACAGACCTGCAGCGTATACAGCAGTCTCTGGCAGAACACCATGAGCCCCCCTTGCTGTGGATGCTGGGTGGCCACCTGGTAGAGGATCTTCACCGAGTTATTCCACAGAGGAGTCAGGAGACTGGACTCGACGGGTAGAAAAAACAAAACAAAACGCGAGGCGATTTCATCAAGTGGTGCAAAGCGGTTAAACTGGATTAAATCGACGCGGTTCACACGTAGCCTGTGTACCTGTTGAAGTTCTCTTGAACCAGATTTTCGTTCATGTACTGCAGCTCCTGCTCCAGGTAGCGCATCAAGGGGGCTGCGGCCTAAAAGAGAAGAGGCTGGATATCAGGCATCCACAGAAGGCAGCTGTGTTTATCTTACAGCAGCGGTGATGGTCGCCTACGTCCTCTGTGGACTTGGAGGGAAGCCTCTTCCTGGTTGACATGTTCCGGACTTGAGTCTCGATGTCTGTGTTCAACTGGAAAGGCAAACAAGAGGCAGAGGTCACGTCAAGGAGGTTTCCCCTCAACTCCATGGTCAATTCTGTCGGTTTACCGACGAATCAAATGTCCCGTGTTAAATCTCGCACCTTTTTCCCAAGGGTGTCCAGAGCGGAGCGGATCTCTCGGCCGAGGACGCTCTGGGCTTGCTGCAGCTGTGAGGGCAGGGTGTTGTGGAACTGGCTTTCTCCGATCACGTTTTGGGTCCGGTCTCGAAGTCCTGCCCAGTTCAGCTGTGTGGGCAGTCGGTTCAGCACTGACCGCAAGTGCTCCAAGTCATTCACCACCACGCACAACTAGAGAGAAGAGGACAATTTGAGACACGTACACCGCACACCATGCTTCTTTTCTTCTTTTTTTTTACCCTAGCCCGCTCCTTACCATGTTGATGGCACTGCCGGGGTCGGAGTTCTCCGACAGCACCCTGACCCTCTCCTTCAGTGTGTGACAGTAGTTCACCACAATCTTGCACACATCCTGAAAATAAAACACAAAGACAGCAAAGGTTCCCACGCTCACATCCTCTGAACTGACCGTCATGCGATTACCGCCGTGTCAACGGCTGCATAGCGCACCTCGGTGAGCTTGACCATGAGCATGAAGGCCTCCTCGGGGTCGGGCCAGGACAGCTGCTCCCACAGATGGCAGATAGGTTGGATGCAGGCCACCAGGTCCACCGCTGAGGTGCTGTGTTTTATGGGCACCGCACCAGACTGCAGGGGCTGGAGCTGAGAGGAGAGGTTAGAGCACATCATGCTGAAATCACCTGTGAAATAAACTATGTTCACCATAAAAGGAGAGCATCAAAGTCCTAAGTGTTACCTGGTCTACCTGCACAGCCCTCTCCACCCTCTCCTGAGTTCGACTGAACGCCTGGTTCAGCCAGTAGGGCAGAGCGTCCCTGAAGTCCTCTTGAAAGTTGGTCAACTCAAGTGATCCCCTGAAACCACAAGTAGATACTCCTGACATTTAGATGATGCACGATCAGAGAAGTCAAGCTACTAGATATAAACATATGCATCTTGATTGTACCGCGAGGTTTTTACTATCATTCAATAATATAACGTTGAAAGAAAGAGGTTTAGGGTTAGCTTCTAATTTAAAGTGATCACGCAAATCCAAATATGGTCCAAACAGAACATGGAAGGAAGGATTGTGTTGTGAGCGTGACAGCTGACCTTGTCTTTAAGAAAGCCTTGTCTTTGTGGATGGCCTGCAGGCTCAGGTACACAGGGAAAAGGGTGTTGGCCAGAGCCTGCTCCATCTGACCCTGCAGCAGGGACAACGTTTTCCTCACTTCTTTTGCGATCTACGGGGCAGAGAAGATGAGGCGAGAAGATATGAAACCAGACTAAATTGTTTAAAGGACGTTTTTGGAGGTTGAGGACACGTACCAGGGAGTCAAACCTTTTGTAGACAACAGTGAACACGTCCACTTGCACGGCACTGTAGTGATGAGAGAAAAGCATATCAGTAAGTGTACATCTTGTTTTACTAGATTTATTTTGGAAGTTTTGATCTCTTCTTTTTCTTTTTAACACCAATAAAATAAACTAGTAGATTACATGCATGTTTTTTACTTTGTTAATAATGCCGCCCATATTGACAACTTGACATGTCGTAGCAGGTAAAGAAAAGGTTTGATGGTGGCTTTGTTCTAGTGAAGTGCTCTAGTGAGCCAGCCAGTTTCCACCGAACCCCAATGTAACGCTGCCAAGGCCACTGAAAAATATCTGTCTGTTAATGACAGACCAATTGTCCTATCTCACCTGAGAAAAACCCGATTCCAAACGTCCTTGTTGTGCTTTATGTCTTCCTGCACCTCCCCAATCAACCTGGAGAGGGCGTTCACGATCTCTGCCAGGTCCTGTATGTCGACATAGTGCAAAAACAATGTGACTTCAGTACCATATCCAAGGCCTTTATGATGTGTTTGTCCTCACCTTAGTCATCGGCTGATGCAGACCCTTTTTGAGAGTGAACCACTCCTGTGTACCTGTCTGAAATAGAAGTCCCATCATCATCGAAAAGGACAGCTCTCACCCCAGCCGCAGACTGTTTGCCCTCCTCCCCTCTGCAGGTTCAGGAACAGCTTCATCCCTGCGGCTGTCATCCTACTGAACACTGCCTCCCCTGAACTCTGAACTCTGCCCCCCACCCCCCACACACATCTCCCTCAGTGACTGTACTTCCCCCCTCCACCCTGGCTTGACTGCCACACACCTTCCTCCAGCCACTGAACATTTGCACTGTTATTACATATCCATTTCTTACTGTACATATCTATTTATTCACTTATTACACTTTACATATGCACATACTCTGCACTTTTTGCTATTTTGCACTTCTAGTTGGATGTTAAACTGCATTTCGTTGCCTCAGTACTTGTACCCTGTGCAGTGACAATAAAGTTGAATCTAATCTAATCTAATCATGGGTAATTAAGGACTGATACAACAAGTGGTGGTAATAATCTCATTAGTTTTTTATTACTCACCTGTATGGCATCGCTGACCTCGTCGTGTAATTCAAACTGAGCCGGGTTCAGTTTCTGAAACGCCTGAGTCTTACAGATCTGGACCAAGATTCTGAGACGGAAGCACATGCCTGTTTTGCCTGATCTGAGTTTTAAATCACAACCATCATTTGGGCTAACCTTAAAACATACCTCAGCAGTGTGTGTAGTTTCGGAGTAGCGCTGGGAGTCGGGGGAAAGATGTCTCTGTATTTGGCCACCAGACACAGTCCGTACTGCAGGAAACCATGAAGAGAGTCCCCAAGTTCCTGTTTCTGTTAACAGAGTGAAACACCTTTATCGGACCCTCATGTGTGCTTAGATAGAAACTCCTGGGTTCTTTTCATTTCATTTCATTTCATGTTTTAAGAAAAGGAACCAGGAGAGTCTGGGGCAAAAGGAGTTGTCAAACAGCTGTAAAACAAATAAGAAAGTAAAAGTCTTGCTTTCAAATGTTTCCTTTTTTGGAGTATAGAGACCTTTGCCATTAGTCATTATTGGTGAAACAGAAACTGTTTCTGATGGTCAAGGCCTAATTTGAACTAATCTGAGTTGTGTAATATGCAACAAGGACACCACGTCAAACATGACACACATGTGAGATAACAGTAGAGTTTAAAAAGAGTAAAAATTTTCCCCTGAATGGTGGGGTAGTACAGCTATAAAGTAAAAAATGGGCGCTCAGTACTCAGTAGAACGAGATCATACTAGTAAAGTGGACGTGCTTTGTTAGTGGGCGCTCGTACCTGTTGGTGCGGCAGCTCCTGCTGTCGCCAGTGGTACTCTACGCTGGTCAGCTGCTGGAAGAGCACAGAAGAATCCACCTCTAAACTCTGGTACAGCTTGCTGTAAGCCACCCACTTCCTGTTGGAGGTGCACAAATCCACAAACTCACTGAGAAGTGGAAACTGAAACAACGGCATGCACACTTTGTGGGGGTAAATAAGGGTTGGGGGATATGTTTGAAACAGCTACCATGATAAAAATCCATTGATGTGAATGAATATATATATATATATATATATATATATATATATATATATATATATATATATATATTGGCAAGTGGATATTAACTGACACCGTTTTCCAAATTTGAATGCAAATAATGATAAATATCTTTATATTTGATGTGCGAGGAGGCAGAACTCCTCGCTTCAAGTTGAAGTTTGTAATCTTAGTAAAAGTTACTGTTTGTCAAATTTGCTCGAACTGTGTCTCTATGTCGTGCCAGCAGAACATGATCATCTGTGAAAAGATCATGTTTCTCTGATTTGTTTTAGTGCTGCTGAAGTCTCCACGCGCAAAGTAAATCAACCAATCAGAGCTGTTCATCACAGTTCATCTCATCTACTGTTAGTTAATGACCATCTGAGCAAATATGACAAAAAGTTTCTTTTATAAAAGTTACCCACTGAAGCTTTGAATCATTGTCATTAGAGTCTATACTTTGTCTGGTATTATTTATATAGACAGCGGGGCTTTGCTAAAATATGTCACATCACGTCATACAATACCACTGAAAGATGATAAATAATATAATAATAACAATTTTTCGCCATGTGACTTGAACATGAAACCGGTCCGTGAGGCAGAAAAGGGTCGGGGACCTGTGTACTATAAAACCCACTTACGCCAGGTCCTGGAGGAAAGGTGAGAGGTCATTCTGCGAGGCGTAGAACTCCAGCAGAGTCTGAGCCTCGCCACACAGCGCCCCTTTCCACGGAGCGGAACTCTGAGAGGGGCCGGACGAGAGGGGCGATCCAAAGGAAAGAGCAAAAAGTGAGC
Organism: Gasterosteus aculeatus; assembly: GCF_964276395.1. Classification (NCBI taxonomy): domain Eukaryota; kingdom Metazoa; phylum Chordata; class Actinopteri; order Perciformes; family Gasterosteidae; genus Gasterosteus; species Gasterosteus aculeatus. The sequence goes on along the minus strand of NC_135692.1, from coordinate 6,349,580 downwards.
CACTCTAATGTTTGTTGTTTTTTTAAAGAAAGAGTGTGCGTGTCCTTTACCTTTTGCTTGGAGATGTAAGCCTCAACAAACTGCTGCAGAATCCCGCAGTAGTTGATGTAAGCACTACGACCGGCACTCAGCGTCCCGTCTCTCTGTCAGTCACAAAACACAAATCCAGTCTCATAAATATACCCAGCTGGATCCGTCATCTGTTAGGGAACGCTGGGGGCTTTACTAGAGGCCGTAAATTCCAGTTCCTCCTCTGGTTGCACACATTTCACCAACAAAGACCAGCACTCTTTTATTCTTTTGTTTGTTCTGTTTGTTTCGTGCCTTAATGCCATAGATCCAAACATAAAACAGCGTTTCAAATGCACTCTTTTTTTACCGCTTTATGGATGAACTTGAGGTTCAGGTGGCACTTGCCGCGATTAGGATACGTCTCTGTTCTGGGCTCCAGATTGTACCAGTTGTCTTCAGTACAGTGGAGATCCTACAGTAAAACGGTGCATGTGAGCATTGGAACTAGAAGTAACGAGAAAAGTAAAAAAAACAAACAGATGAACAAATAACGTCTACTACCTGTAGTTTCAGGACCACCTTGCCCAAAAAGTCATCCTGGCCTTTTTCCTTTTTGGCATCCTTGATCATCCTAAAACAGGTACAAGTGCACACGTTTACCTTCTCTGCTGGGTCTTCTGTTTGTGTCTGGGTCACCAAGATAGTGTAGTCAGTACCTTTTTAAACTGCTGAAGTTGGTTTTGATGTCCTCTAGTTTCTGGGTGAGGGAAAGCTCTTCGTCCTTATCCCTGAAGAGGAAGGATCACTGTTAGGGTCATGGGTTATCCGTTCATGTAAAGGTGAATGCAATAAACAGGACGATTTAAAAGCTAAGGATGTTTTCATCACCACATCTCAAGATGGAAACTGGCACCGGCGATGTCTCTGAACTCTCTAAACCGAAAAGAAAAACCCAATGAGAGAAAAAATCACTTCCACCTATTTTACCTGACATGCAGCAAACACACACGCGGACTCACAGTATGAAGGTTTGGTTCCAAATAGGGTTTAGAGTCTGCTTCTTTATCTCTGTCTCGTAGATTTTGTCATTGGATACAACGTCCTTCACAATAGATTTAGAGGGTTTGGCTTTGGAGCGCCGTGTTCGGCTCTCCTCCTCATCCTCCATGATGGTCAGCAGGCAGTATGGGTCACTGAAACCTGCTCAACACCCCAAAAATGTGAGGTAACTTGTAGCATGACAGATTTTCATAATTCAGAGTTACACAGTCTACTCTGCATGAACTACAGACAGTGAAAGTTAATGGCAATCCATCTGCGAGTTGTCAAAAGCTCTCACGGTCTTGCAAAAAAATTTGAATGTGGGTGGAGCTAGATGACAATTGTGGGTCACCACAATGTCTGCAGTGGATTTTGTCCAAATACATTGAGTAGATGTCGACATAATGGTGGCTGAGTGAAAACTGAGTGAAACCATTCAGTGTGTCGTCATGGGGATTCATCCTCACCACTGATGTCTTTTCCCAGGATTTCCTTGGCTTCCTTTACAGTGGCCATGAGGCAGTATACTGGAGGCTGTGCGGGTCACATAGTTATTCAAACACGCAGGTTAACTTAAGATGATTGCTATGAATGCTCTCGATAGATATCCGGAGTGTTTGAATGCGCAGGATTAGGCAACAGGCGTAGCGGATCTTTTTTCTCACCTCTGTGCCGTTCACCCTCTCCATCAGGCTTCTGTGCTCTGCCTCCGTCATGGTGAAGGCCTCCTGGATGTACTGGTGGAGCTGGCTCTCCGTGAAGACCTGAGCGGAGGACGGTTTGCCCATTCTATGAGTGATGGTGTACAGCAGCTCTTTATACAGAGGCTTCAGCTTTGAACAGAAATAAACAGAGTGTGAGCTTGGTTTGGGGGAACATTTTTATTTTATGCAATGCAGAGCACACGAATGGTGATACCTCCAGCTCCTTGTGTTTCCTCGCCCTCTCTTCTGGGTTGTGATCGTCCTTGATAGAAGAACAGAAGATTTTCTACTCTATTTTCTCTAACGCAGAAGGTAACTTCAAGGCATTCGGAGGTTTTAATGGACCCCACATTTGCATTTGCAGGACAAGGAGCGTCGCTTACCCTCCTGTCTCTCGTCTTCCTCGTCAACCCTAGTTTACGTACATTGGCAGGTGAGAACTGCCAAGAGAAAAACAGAAAGAGAAAAAAAGTCAGCGGGTACAAAACTCTTCCTTGATGTGCCGTACCATTCCCTCCACCTGTTCTTGTCCATTTGGTACAGATCATGACTATGGACTATGGTCATTTGAATGTGTTCTCACTTTCCATAAACATCCAGTGGTTCATTTATTTAGTTTTCATTCAGAATTCATGGTCTGTATTTTTGAGTTGGGTAATCTATCACTTCCATAAATCACTTCAATTGTGTAGTTGGGAGATGTATTCATAATCAGTATTTATTCAAATCAAAACCCAAGAGGACAAGACATCTTCCGTGCTCCGAAAATGTTAGATTATACATTTCACATTAAGTAATTCGGTAGTGCAATTTGGTTGAGCGTTCCTGCAACATTGATAAATCTGTTAAACACACAGACACACAAGCAAGGCGGCAGCCACCAGCTTTACCTGTTTGGGTTTTGAGGAGCCGAGTTCCTGGAAGACAGATGATACAGGTGCTTATGTTTAAAATACACATATTTGACAGAGTCAAATAATGATGTCATAGCGCCCGGTTGAGTGAAACAGGCATTTAAAAATGACTTAAATTCATCATCAGCTCTTTATAAGGCAAGAAACCTCGAGATACTTCAACTTGCAAGAAAACCCAAACCCCACTAGGTTTAAGAAATGCTGGTGTTTTTGATTACCAATAAGGCCTTCCTCTGCAAGGGACTTCCTCTCTCGCTGACAGTGAGAGCAACAACCCACCTAATATCCAACTGGGGGATTTCGCCTTAAAGGAAATGACAGTCGGCCAAACTACAAATAATAATACAAATATGCCTGTGCCTATTCACATACCACACAGAAATTTTCATAATCTTTGCATACAGCAGCAGAGCTACATCTTCCGTGAGCTAATACTTTGTTCTGCACCATGGGATTCAAACATGCATCTGAGGTAGTTATGATTCATAGTCAAAGCATCTTGAAACAGCCGTTTGGAAAACTTGACTCAGCGTGTAGGATTACTCGGTTGCAGATCATTTTAGGGGATTTCACAAAGAACAAAAGAAAATGATCAGCTAAAGGATTAATAAATAAAATAGATAAAGCAACACAAAACCCCATGAGAGCAGAAGAAGTTAATAAACTGATACGTTTGACAGCATCATCAGTTGGCCCATCGACACAGCGCCACATAAACGAGGTGGTTAGCAGCTGGCATTCAGAGAGCCAAAATGAAACAAAAATGTACTCCAGTTTAGACTCATCGCAAAGTTTGAGTGCATTGTAGTGCGTACCTGTTCAGGTGTTTGCAGTAGATTGTCTCTTGTGATGATTGGCTCGCTTTGACTTGACATGGTGATGCTAATATATGAGAACCAGACGCCTGCTGCTGCGCTTTGTGTGTGTGTGATATGGGGAAGCTGTGTTTCGATGAAGTATCATGCAGCAGCAGGAAGCCATTACTTCCTGCATACGGTGGTAACGTCAATAACTGTGACTTGTAGCGTTTTGTTAAAAAAAACTCCCAAAACATTATGCCTGGATGCGAAAGATTCCGGATAATCTTTTCTCTGACTCTAGAGCCACCACATTTGTGATATTCATTTCAATACGTGTATGATTCATTTTAGTTTTTTTTTTCTTACTTTAGTTTTATTGATGTAAATAAGAAAAATACTGCAAATATAGTGAGAATTGTGAAAAATGACAATGGAGAAGACCAAATGTATTTTGGATCTTGGCACCAACTAGCAATTGTCATCATTAATTCATTTGTGGATTTTTTGGTTAGAAACATTGTTGGAAAGAGATTTTCTTTTTTAAATAGCCACAATTTTCTAAAGCCTTTGTTCAGTTTATCGAATGGCTTCTTTTGTCCGACCATCAGTCCAAAACCCACTGAGAGAGAATAAAAAAAAATGACTGATGATGATTTGCATTTGAGAAGCATAAAAGGGTGAAGTCAACAGAAGATAAGAGTTGCGACATTTGACCCTGTGTTTGAAAAAAAACTTTTTTTAATCATTTGACATACAAAAAAGACAGTTCCATCCAGTCCCACTTTGTGGTTGGTACCTTGTGTGTGGGTGTGTGTGTGTGGGTGTTTGTGTGTCACAGAGACAAAGAAAGGACAGACTATTGTTTGCCAACCCACATGAAGTTGCATTTTTTTTCACAACCTTGCGGGCCCTTTAGCAACCTAACTGCTCTTCTATCCTTAACTCATTTGCAGAAGAGCTGTTTCTTACTTTAAAAGCCTCATGTCGTTTTCTGGATGTAAATAAAGAATGGCTTTAGACCAATATTATTATTAAAAATATTATTATTAAAAATAACCTATGGTGTCTCACAAAATAATCGTCTTGTAATGTGGACTAAAAATGATAATTGTTACTGTTATATTCCCCATTTAGAAACGTCTCTGTGTACTCGCCCTACACATTATTTCTCACCATTCATTGCATTATTTTAATTCTGACAAAATATTTCTCATACAAAAACGTAGTGGGTAATTTTTTTTAGAAAACAACTGTAACTGTAAAAAAAATGGACGTAAACGCATTTCATTTACAAAAGGACGCGTGACGTCACGCGGTGAGCGTGTCACACGAATGGCGGAAGGACAGGTGCAACATCACAACCAAGCAGAATTATCGAAACAACCGTTATCAACGCAGGGGGGAAAAAGCTACCGAGGCGGCAGACAGGCCTGTAGACACGTCGTCTGGTAGAGGAACACAACCGTTCACCTTTCTGCCGTCGGGAGAGTCTGGAGGCCGGTCGACATGACTCTGAACCAGAACAACTCGGAGTCCGGCGGAGTCATCATCAACAACAGCGAAAGGTAACGTGTGCAACGCTTTAGCGTCAGCTAACGTTAGCCGTTACCGTTAACCGGACTCACGCGTCACGCTCTCACCGGGGAGAACGTCACACCGTGCTCGTTTAGTTATAACGAAGGCACCAAAAAAAAATAAAACAGGTGTCTGTGCGAACTGATTCTTGACGTCACTTTAACTTCACCGAGGAGGCAACTTTTAGCATCGGTTAGCTTCATTTTCACACGAGCCGGTGTAATTCTGCGATAAAGCAAGTGGTTTCTGACAGTCGAGCGGTTATTCTAACGTTACCGTCGCTTTAACGAGGTGCTACGTAAGCCGAATTGAACTGTGGCTCGCGCTTATTCCAAAACGAAACCAGATATAACGTCACGCATACGTGTTACTTTCGTTGTTGTAAAGCCATTTTTGTTAACAAGACTATTCGGGTTGTACCTCACAGAACCGGGTGTCAGACCCGAAGCCCAAACACGGCCTACAAGCGGTTATCACCCCCGCAGTCCGCCGTAGAAGGCTTCACGCGACTGCAGACGTACTTACGTATTCACTACTTGTAAAACTACTTGTTTTAAACGTTATATTTAGCCCACCTGGCTGAGGCTACAATATTATTAAAACCTTTGTGTTAGTTGAGTTGATTTTCGGTGCTTGTGATGCTGCATCATCCTGCTCCACCATGAATCGTGTGTTTTTGTTTTGCGCCGTCCAGACCAAGTCACAGCGAATCACACGAATACACACGAGACAGATTCTGCTGGAACACACTGGAGCGCAGTAATAACCCCATTACAGCTGACCCAGAACCAGTAGTTAGCCTGTTACTAGATGACACTTCGGCTAATCCCTTTATTGTGGTTCTGTTAACTGAAAACATCCTGATCGGAGTTACCCAACAGTTGCACAACAACCGAGTGATCTTATTTTTTTTAAAAGCTGTTAACAGATTATAGTTGTGGGGTTTGAGTCTTACTGTTTGTCAAATAAAGTCCTGTACAGATAATGTAGGAATGCACCGAATTGTTCTGTCACGTACTGATTGTGTCCATTTCTGTCACCAGTGTGTTGATGAACTACGATAACGTGGAGCTTGTCTTCTGTGATGCGGACAGTCTGCCAGAAGCCTTCAGAAAGAGCAAGAAAGGCAGCATCTACCTAACTCCATACAGGGTTTGTTCGCCACAGCCTTGTTTACATAAATGTGTCACCATCGATGGCAAGTAACACAACAATCTGTAGAACTCTTGATGAACTACTGAGCAGTATTTGGTTTTGTTTTCCCCTTGTCCTTTAAGGGAAAATGCTTTGTGAGTTCATGTGAGTGCTGAGATGATGTTGGTTGCTGTTGTTGTCTCTCAGGTGATCTTTCTGGCTAAAGGGCGGGATGCACTGCAGTCCTTTATGATGCCCTTCTACCTTATAAAGGGCTGTGAGATAAAACAACCTGTATTGGGAGCCAATTACATCAAGGGCACTGTCAACTCTGAGCCTGGAGGTAGGTATATATATATATATACATGTGCATGAGGTGCATGTGTTTCATTTGGGTTACATGTGATTGGAGAGTATTCTGTGTCTGCCAGTTTGTTGGGCAGACCGTAACTCCAGGGATTTTTATTGTGTTGTCACATACAGGTGGCTGGGAGGGCACTGCTACGTTCAAGCTCATCTTTGCTGCTGGAGGAGCTATAGAGTTTGGCCAGCACATGCTGCAGGTTGCAGCGCAGGGTATGGTTACAAAGCCACATTACTAGTATGATAAAATCCTGGTTATGGAGGTTTTGGCTGATAGGCCACCGTTGTTTCTTCATGTCTCGCAGCGTCAAGAGGTCAGCCAGTGACTTCTGGGTTTGGTGGATGCCCTTACATGGCTAACGGGGCTTATGCTTACCCTCCTCCCCCTGCTAATGGGATGTACCCCGCTGGACCTCCCCCCGGCTACTCCTACCCCAACCCTCCTCCACCAGGTAGGGGCTATAATAATCACCTCCTTCAACTCTTGTGCGAGTGTTTGCCGTCTCGCTCATCTAATCTGCAGCTCTGTGCAACATCTACCCAGGTGTATTCTACCCCAACCCTCCAGCGTTTGATGCGTCTGCGGCCTACATACCCCCGCCTCCTTATTCTGCTCCTCTAGGCCAGCAGCCCCCACATGACCCGGACCTTCCCTCCTCAGCAGCAGGTGAGGCTCTCTGGCAGAGTCTTAAGTGGCGACCGCTCCAATTCCTTCCTGGTGCTAATTCAGCCAATGATAAATTAGAAAGAAAGAAAGAAAGAAAGGGAGGACTCTGGGTTGCTGTATGGTGCTTACATTGGGAATCGATTGCAGCTGACTTGTCATTTTGTGTGACAAGGTTTGTGTTGCTGATGTTAAGCAAATCAGTGGAACACAGTTAGTTGCATTGAACGTATATAATCACTTGATATATGTCAGTATTAAGTGAGCGGGAAGCTTTATTCTTAAACTTGAAAACATTCAAACAAAACATTAAAAACTGTCCGCCACATCACTCGTGGTCTCCATCAGTCATTCTCATGGAATTAACACATGAACGGTGTGAATAACTGTAGACAATGCCATGAAATATTGTGGCCCTGAGTATTGGCTTGGATTGCACATTTAAAGAACTGCAAAAGAAAACGTTTTCACCTCACATTGTAACAGGTTAAGTAGCTCCAGACACAGAATAAGGTATTTTTATATTTTAAATTTCCTTCTCCCACGGACATGATGCCACCCTTTGTACCTCAGACTTGATACGCATCAGCAATTTAATGTCAGTTCCGTATTAATCGTGAACCCATCTTCTTTCTCATTATCCGTCTCTGTCCCAGCGGAGGCCAAAGCTGCTGAAGCAGCCGCAAGCGCTGGCGGTGCCACACCAGCTCCTACACATGTGTACCTGCCACAGGTAGGCGCAAATAATCCCAAACTAATAGAATGTAGATGTAGTGTTCTTCTTGGCATTCCTAGGTGTCCCAGTTTACTTTGCAGCAGTTTGCTGTATGTTTGCTGTAGGCAATATGACTAATGTGCAGCAAAAAACGATTTCCCCAATCCAATTTGTTATGGTGTGACGCAATACAACAGATCACCAAATGACTTGGCTTTCAAGACGCAATCCCTGTTTACTGGAGGGCTCTCTCTCTCTCTCTCTCTCTCTCTCTCTCTCTCTCTCTCTCTCTCTCTCTCTCTCTCTCTCTCTCTCTCTCTCTCTCTCTCTCTCTCTCTCTCTCTCTCTCTCTCTCTCTCTCTCTCTCTCTATGGCGGTTGGGTGCGTGGTGAGCTGGTGAGTTTGGTGGAGAGTTTGGTGACTTTTCTAGGACTGTCTTTCTACTGTTCCTCTTATTTCACAGGGTGAGTGAGTAACGGTAGTCTGTAGTGGTTCTGGGGTTTTGGTGGTGATTAGGGGACGGAGGACCGTGCCTCGTGTCGGGAATGGCGTCCTCCGAGACGCCGTCTCTGAGGCATGGGGTTCGGGTCCAGCCCGACCCCGGCGTCCCGGTAGAAGCTGTCTTGCTGGCCATCGGGGAGTGCGTGGGGCACGCTAACCTGTCCCACGCCTCCCGCATGAACCGGGGGTTGCTGGTGTTCCTGAAGGAGGAGCGGCTGGTGGCGGAGCTAGTGGCAAGCGGCGTAACCGTAGACGGGGTGTACCTGCAGGTGTCACCGCTCGCGGTGCCCTCTACGCGGGTTACCTTGTCAGGTGTCCCCCCCTTCATACCCAACCAGGTGCTGGAGCGCGAGCTACTGCGCTTCGGAAAACTTGCGAGTGGTTTCCGGTCCGTGGGACTGGGCTGCAAGAGCGATAAACTTAAACATGTCCAATCCTTCAGGAGACAAGTGTCCATGTTCCTCACATGTCCTTCACAGACGCTAGAGGTGTCCTTCAGAGTGAAGCACGGCGAGGGTCACTATATGATCTACGCAAATACGGGTAGCATTAAGTGTTTTCTGTGCGGGGGAATGGGGCACAAGCGTGACGCTTGTCCTCACAAGCCCGCCGAAGAGCGCGCAGAATCGGAGCCCGCACCGGCAGAAGGGCTCGGTGACGCCGGGGCGCCGATGGATGACGAGCCAGCGGGAGGCGATGCGCCGCCGGCTGAGACAGGAGTGGAGGTGAGTCACGGCAGACAGGTGGGCTCACATGAGAGGGATCAGAGCCCAACTACCGGTATTAATACAGCGGAAAGGAGGGGGGTGGAGGAGAAGGAAGGAGCAGAGGAAACAGGAGCGGAAGACAGGACGGAAGTTAGGGAGGGAGTGAAAAACGGGGAAAGGGAGATAGAAAATACAAGAGCAGAGGAGTTGAACGTTGAAGTGGAAAGGACAGGGGAGGAGGGGAGAGGTGTGGCAGAGGGAATAAGCACAAAGTGCAGAGAGGAAGGCAGAGGAGCAGAAGAGGATGAGAATCGAGAGGCCAAAACAACGAGTGAAGATGACAGGACAGGAGTGGAGATGAGACTTGGAGCTGAGGACAAGACCAGTGAGGAGGGAAAGGAAGAGTCTCAGAAAACAAACAATAGGTGGGAGCAGAGAGAAGGAAAAAAGGATGATGGGAAAAAGGCTGAGGAAAAGAACTGTGTGGGGGAAGAGGGGGCAGAGACTGAAGGTGTTGCACACTGTAACAGAGCAGGTGAAGTAGGCAGCAGCGCTGACCCCCCAGGTGGAATGGGTGGAGGGGCACCGCCCGAGAAAGAGGAGGAGGCGATGGACTGCGACAGTGAATCAGATAACCTCTCTGACTCGGGCTCCATGTCTGCAGATGGAGACGTGTACTCTTTGGAAGAGATAAACAGCTTCCTGGATGACACGTTTGGGAAGTCCATCAAGGTTTTAGATTATTTCCCAGACGGTGCTAAATTCATCAGAACTGCTGTGCTTTTGCAGAAAGTTTATGATGATAACTCTCTGGATAAGAAAAAGCGCTTCAGACTGAAGAAGCATGTAACTATTCTCAGGAAGATAATGGAGAGAGACGGAGTGAAGGGTTCCAAGAGGCTGAGGACCAGTGATTGATTTTGGGATGAATGTGCTGCACTCCTTTTTTGTGTTACAGTTTCCTGTTTTTGTCTGCGTCACTGCTTCTTTTCTCTTTCTAATGCACAAGGTGATTTTGGGCTCTTTAAACATAAATGGTGGGAGGGACCGCCAGAAGAGAGCGGTCACTGCAGAAATAATCAAACAAAAGAGGTTAGACATTGTCTTTCTGCAGGAGACCCACAGCGACCCTCACAACGAGGTGGACTGGGGTCTGTGGTGGGGGGGGCAGTATGTCCTGTCTCATGGGACCAACCTGTCTGCAGGTGTGGCCGTCCTCTTCTCACCTGGGCTGGACGTTAGCATCCTCTCCTCTACAGAAGTGGAGGCGGGCAGGGCATTAGTGGTCAAAGCATCCATAGCTGGCATCATTTTTGTGTTCATTAACATATATGCCCCGAATCAAGGCCCTCTTAGAACAGACCTCTTCCTCAAATTAAGGGATGCCCTGCTGCACTACGACCAAGACGAGTGTATAGTGATGGGGGGAGACTGGAACTGTACTGTTAACTTTTTTTTAGACAGGACAGGGGAGGAGCCTCACCATCAGTCATCTGCCACTCTGTCCCGGGTGATTGCTGAGGCAGGTGTGGAGGATGCATGGAGGGTCAAACATCCTCGGGCGAGGCAGTACACGTGGGTGAAAATGTTGGAGGGGAACATCAGAGCAGCCAGGCTGGACAGGGTTTACGTGTCCTCCAGTTATGGTAATCGCCTATTAAACTGCCACATTCTCCCAGTGGGTTTCACAGACCATCACCTGGTCACCCTAGACTTCCATATCTCACCAACCAAAAAATCCAACTCCTACTGGCACTTTAATGTGAAGCTGTTGCAGGACAGGGACTTCTGTGAGAAATTTAAGATTTTCTGGGGGATCTGGGGGAAGAGGAAGAGCGAATTTCAGTCACTTAGTCTGTGGTGGGATGTGGGAAAGGCCCACATTCGAGTCTTTGTGCAGCAGTACACTAGCGGCTCCTCCTACAAAGTCAAGAAAGTCACTGAGTGTTTAGAGAAGGAGATCAGGGACATGGAGCACAGCTTTTTCCCCCACACTAGCACAGATGCCCACAAGCTTCAGCAGAAAAAAGACAGACTGGGGTCCTTCCTAAAGGAACAGGCTAAAGGTGCTCTAGTCAGATCAAGGTTTATAAGTGTGAGGGACATGGATGCTCCTACATCCTTTTTCTTTAACCTGGAGCGGTCTGTCTCTCGGGCCAAACAAATGGTGTGTCTCCGCCTCCCTGACGGCAAGATGACAGCTGATCCGACTGAGATGAGGCAGCACGCCGTCGCCTTCTACAGCGCCCTCTACAGGAAAGAGGCCGACCACTGCGAGAGTGCTGCAGAACTGCTTCAAGGTCTCCCACAGTTGGGCCCAGAAGACAAGGCCTTCCTAGATGCTGACATCTCCCTGGCGGAGCTGACTGTTGCGGCGGGTCAGATGGCTGCTGGTAAGGCCCCTGGACTCGACGGACTGCCTGCAGACTTTTATAAACACTTCTGGGACTGTTTGGGAGCCGACCTGTGGCAGGTGCTGCAGGAGAGCTCGCAGACGGGCCTGCTACCAACATCGTGCCGAAACGCAGTACTCTCCCTGCTACCTAAGAAGGGAGATCTGTCCTTGTTAAAGAACTGGAGACCGGTGGCGTTGTTGTGCACAGACTACAAACTTTTCTCTAAGGTGCTCGCCAACCGGCTTAAAAAATGTCTCGCCTGTATTATTCACAGAGACCAGTCCTACTGCGTGCCAGACAGATCCATAATGGACAATATATTTCTTATGAGGGACCTGTTGGACATTGGTAAACTGTGTAATATTGATTTTGGTGTCATTGCCCTAGATCAGGAGAAGGCCTTTGACAGGGTGGACCATGATTTTCTTTTTTCCACTTTAAGAGCTTTTGGTTTTGGTGAAGGGTTTATGTCACTGTTGGGTGCGATGTACAAAAAAGCCACTTGTCTGGTGAAGGCGGGGGGCGCGCTGAGCGGTCCAGTTCAGGTCGAGAGAGGCATCAGACAGGGATGTCCCATCTCTGGGCAGCTGTACTCCATAGCCATTGAACCACTCCTCAACACTTTAAGATCCCGTCTGTCTGGAGTCGTGTTGCCTGGACTGCCTCAGCGCCCCCCCCTGATGGTGTCAGCATATGCTGATGACGTAAACGTGTTTGTGAAGGATCAGAGGGATGTCCTGCTCCTAAGCAGCTGTATTAACACTTACGAGAGGGCTTCTTCAGCCAAAGTGAACTGGGGGAAGAGTGAGGCCTTGCAGGTTGGTCAATGGGCCAATGGAGAAGCACCAAAACTACCGGGCAACCTCAGATGGGGTAGGCAGGGGTTAAAGGTTTTGGGTGTTTTTCTAGGAACTGAGGAGTTTCAGAAACAGAACTGGGAAGGGGCTTTGGACAGAGTGCGCGCTAGACTGTCGAGGTGGAGGTGGCTGCTGCCTCGGCTGTCCTACAGGGGGAGGGTCCTTGTTGTCAACAACCTGGTCGCCTCGGCCCTTTGGCACAGGCTGGCGGCTCTAACTCCACCCCGGGACCTGATTGCTGAGATCCAGAGGGCCGTTGTGGACTTCTTCTGGTCAGGCCTTCACTGGTTGAAAGCTGCTGTGCTGTATTTACCGATCCAGGAGGGGGGTCAAGGCCTGGTGGACATCGCCTCACGGGTGACAGCTTTTAGACTACTGACCGCCCAGAGACTGCTCTACAGTTCCGGCCTGCCATGGACTGATGCTGCATGTGTACTACTAAGGAGGGCTGGACGCATGGGGTATGATAAGCATCTTTTCCTGCTTGAGCCCCAGCTAGTAGATATAACTGGTCTGACAGTGTTCTACGAGTCCGTCCTCCAGGCGTGGCAGGTTCTCACTCACAAGCGGAGTGGTGAGACAACACCAGGGATGTGGCTTTTTGAGGAGCCGCTGCTTGGGGGCAAGCTCATCACATCCCAAGCCCTGACATCCGTCAGCTTAAGAACCCGACTGAGAGAGGCCGGCTGTGTGAAACTGGGTCACTTGGTGAAGATCTCCATCCCTCACCTGGCAGAGCTGACCCACATCCGTTCCAACAGGCTCCTGCTCAGGCTGGTGGAGGAGGTCTGTGCTTCCCTGCCAGAAGGTTTCAGGTCATTTGTAAAAGACCGATCACTCTCTGACCAATGGGACGGTGGGTGTGAGTACGCCTTCCCCCCCCTTGATGTCTCTGCGGCTGCAGGACAGTGGACAGCAGGTGAGGATACACTGCTGTCCCTGAAGACACCACAACTGGGTGACTTTGAGTCTCTGGGGAGAAAGGCAGCATACCAGGTCTCCGTGAAGGTCTCAAACTTGCGCTCTCTAACGGGGGTGAAGGTGTCAAGGTGGGTCGACTTTTTTGGCAGGAAGTGCTCCCCGGGGGGCTGCTGGCGGTCTCTGTACAAGCCTCCTGTGGACAAACGGACAGGGGACCTCCAGTGGAGGGTTGTGCATGGAGCCATAGCTACCAACAAATATCTGGTACACCTGGACCCGGGAGGGGGGGACAAGTGTCCTTTCTGTCCTCTGCCAGAAACCGTCTACCACCTGTTTGCTGAGTGCTCCAGACTGAAGGGACTATTCAAACGTTTACAGGCATGGTTTCGGGGCTTAGGGGAACAATTCTCTCTACCTCTATTTATTTACGGACCAAAATATTCTGCTCGCAAGAAGAACGTTCACACTCTGCTAAACTTCCTTTCAGGAATGTCCAAACTGGCCATTTGGAAAACGAGACAGAACCGTGTGCGTGGTGGAGGGTCGGAGGACGCAAATCTGATGCTGACAGGGCTGCTGGCCGCTCGGCTCAGGGTGGAGTTTGGCTACTACAAACTGACCAACAACACCGAACTCTTTGTTACCATTTGGGGTCTGAAGAACCTCCTGTGTTCAGTCAGCGAGAACGCTCTGGTCATCCATCTGTGATTTATGTTGTTCTCTTCACATGATTTAGGCTTGTTGTAGATCCTCATTGACCGTTTATATGTAACCGTTTAATTTTAACCGAAATGATGTAATAAAAGACCCTTTGAAAATCAAAAAAAAATCTCTCTCTCTCTCTCTCTCTCTCTCTCTCTCTCTCTCTCTCTCTCTCTCTCTCTCTCTCACACTATTTTAAGGCACAGTTGAATGAAAATAGCGTCGCTCAGAATTGTTTCTGTGCAACAGTGTTGTCTCAAACGATGAATTTCCTCCCTCTGTAGGACAAGCCTCCCCCCTACTCTCCTCCTGAAGACAAGAAGAACCAGTAGACCTGCCGGATCTCCATCTCTTGTTCTCTCTACCCTCGGCCAACGTGGACACCCCCCCCCCTCTCCCCCCCTCCCCCTCTCATCTCTCCGGTCACCTTCCGACTCATTCCTTGTGGTTTCACCTTCTCATCTTCTACCTTTCACATTGCTTTTAATTATTCATAAATTGTGATTCAGAAGCACGGAATGGGAGGAGTTGGTAGCAATCTTTGAGGGAACGCCACAGTTGTCTGGATTTAGAGGCTATGTGGTTGATTTGTTTTTAGCATTTGTTTTTAGCATTCAATTTGCCTTGCAGCTCTCCTGGGAATCATACCGCCACCCTAAACTTCAGATTCATATTTTTCTCTATTAAAACTAGGAGGCACCTAACCACGTTTACTTTGCTAGTGGCAAGCTGAATGCAGTGTTTTCTTTTTCTATTATTTGTTTGTACAGGCTTTTAATATGTAGACCTTTTGAACATTGCAACATTTTCTCGAGAAGACTAACCTAGAGGGTTAAACAAAACTTTTGTAAAGGGAGCGGATTGCCCTGGCATGTTTTAGTGGACGAGAGGAGCAAAGATTAGAGCAGCGGCGAGCCGACGCGTTGAATTCCTGATCCTGGATTAGAGCAGAGAGCGAGGGCAACGAGGCGGGGAGGGATTATGAGCAGAGCAGTTACCCAATGATGTCACTTCCTGTTTTTCTTATGGCTCTAAAAAAAATCGAGGAAAACAAATGGTTCGACTCACTGTCATCTGCTTCACCTTTCATTCTTCTGTCATTTTAGACGTTGTGGAAACAAATAAAAGGCGTTTCTACTTTTCTGTGGTCGTGATCTTTACTCCGCAGTTGGAATCTAATGTGAGCGCCCTCAGTATCTGAGTATCTACTCTTCCTTCCTCTCTAGTCACATATCTATATACTGTATCTGTGGCACATCCGCGGCTGATTCTTTGCACTCTCAGAATGCTACGTGTCGGGCTCCTGTTCGCTCTGTCATGGCTGTGTGTATTATAATAACAATAAAGCTCTATTTATTTCAAACTAATTTATTGAATAATTCATGTAAAATGGCTCAAGTACAAAAAAGAAAGCACGATCTCAACTAGTGCATGTGTGCATTGGATTTTATTAAACGGATGTTGATTCATGTGAAAAACAAGTTTCTTTTGCCTTTATTTCTACACTGAGCATCGCCAAATCACAAATTGATGGGTGTCCCACTTAAAACAGCATTAGTGTACCGAACACAAACCTATTCCAGTGTCTGCACAAGGGCTGATGTTTCATGTCATTGGGCTGAAAACGTGCTTTTCCCGTCTCTGACAACTTGTGCAAATCCACGGCAGCTTCCCACATTCTGCCGCATGATGTCGTGAACCTCGACGCCTCAAGCTCACAGCCATCCGTTCTTAAGTGCTCAGGATGTTTTTTTCTTTTTAAAAGACCATTAAAAACCAAATGTACAGCACAGAAAATTCCATCACAACACTGTCAAAGTTTAAAAAACTGTACAGGCCGGGTGAACTCCCAAAGTCCCTTGTTTCAGTTTCGTAGTGTCAGTGATGTGCAGCCTACCATTTGGTTTCACCAAATTCAGTGCTTGTGGTACAACAGAAAGGCGTTGTACTTTTAATGGGACAGTACCTAGTAAAATTCTATCCACTGTAGCCTGGTGTGGGTTATTGTCCCACATGCACAACATTATAAACTGGCTCACAGCTTTTCTTTTGGTGAATTCTGCTAAACAAACCCAAAACTTGTTAGAAATCTTCATAACATTATTTAATAATTCAAGTATAACCAGCGATTCCAGAGAGCAAGGGCCACTTAAGTTGAGCCTGAGCAATTCCTCAACAATTGCCGTGCTACAGCAATGTAAAAAAGAAAAGTGTGGCTGTCTTATACTGCTACGACTTCTCGTGTGTGTGCCTGTACGACTCGAGTCGGTTTTATCTGTTCCCACCGCTGCATGAGAAGAGCGGACCGGATGAAAGAGCGGCTGGAGGCCCTTACCTGGAGGAAATGTGCTTGTTCACTTCCTGATGGAGATTAAGAGTAAGTATTCTACAGCAATCAGATGCTAACTAAACTTAGTTTAACCAGCACCTCTAGAGCTCACTGATTCTAATCCATAGGGAAAAGGTGACTTTATGACTATTTATTCTACTTTCTGCCATCTCAACTGGTTGCCAGGCAACATTGTATTATAGGCGCTGTTATGCGTATCCAATACCTTTGGTCAGAGCCAGCGTAGCTGTTTCCAGCCTTCATGCTAAGCTAGGCTAGCCAGCTACTGCATGTAGCTTCTTTAAAACCAAGTATTGATTTTCTCATCTTACCCTCAGCAAGAAAGTGAATAAGCAGATCTCCCAAAAAGAAAGAAAGTCAGAGGCAATACTACACGTTACTTAGTAATCACACTATTTTGTTTGCCTTTAAAATCAAACGGCAGTAATACATGATCCCGCCTTGCGTTGCAACAAAGAAACTTTTGAAGGAATGAAGGAAGTGTTGTCGTCGTCCAAATAGAAACCGAGGGCTCCTTAGCACCCGGCACTAACTCCCCTAGCTGTTTTTGTTGTGTGGTAAGTGCTCCTGTAATAAGTCAAAGCCTCTGCTTAAAACATTCAAGGAAGGCAGTCATTGTAAAGAAAAAGAACACAATTAAAAACCTAAATGTCTTAAAGGGGGGACTCAGCCAGTGCCATCGGCTCACGGGGAGCAGAGGGTGACGCTGACTCCCTCACCTATCCAGCAGGCGGGGAACAGCTCCCGGCTGAAGGCACAGTGGAAGGCGTGCAGCCTGGTCTGTCCGTCTCCGTAGTACGTGAGTGTCCCCGCCTCGTAGTCCAGCAGCATGCCGATGCGGCTGTGCCGCGACGCGCCGGCCACAATCTCCCGCCGGCCGTCGTGCCAGGCGCTGAGCTGGTGCTCGTCGAGCTGCAGGCTCCAAGACAGCTCGTTCATACCCACCATGGACCTCTTGGCCTTCTCCTTCCTGGGGATGGTCTCATAGGTGACCTGATGAGAAGCACGAAGGAAGATGAGAGTGAGTCGTGTGCCGCGGCGGTGGAAGCAGACCCCGGAGGAAAAGCCGAGGCTGATCACCAAAGTAATTTCTCCGGGGGCCATAAATGTTGATGAAAATGTCTCGGCAATCCACCCTATCGCTGTGAATTCTTCTGAGTTTTAGTAAACTGCCGCTGAAGATATTTGAAGTGCTATCCTGTTATTGCAGCAACGCCAATGTCAATGACAAAAAAGCATTGAGAGTCTTCAAAACGACTACCCAGCAGACGAGGTTCCCTTGTCAAATACTTTTAAAAGGCTCAGCTATAATATCTTCCCCCTAGAAGTCTGTCAGACTTTCCCACGTTTATTCCCGACCATCAGCAAATCAAATGAAAACTATGGAGTAGATTGACACGTGGCCCTACAGGTCACCGTCTCTTTAAGATCGCATAGTGGTTCCTGTCGGATTTCTATCCAAAACCGCACAAAGACAACAGGCAGGGTTGTTTACCCCGAGGTAGGCCCAGGGCTTGGACACCTCCAGCTCCCAGTAGTGCTGCCCATGTGTGAAGCCCTGAAAGCAGAGCACCTGCCACGTGTGGTCGAAGCGCGCTTCGTGGGGCGGGACGGTGCGCGGCCCGGAGGTCAGGTGCTCCGCCTTGCGGTACTCCTGAGACAGAAACAGGTGCCCGTTGGCCGTGCGGGGGTCGAAGGTCAGAGAGCAGCGGTCTGTTGTGCCAAACAAAGGAATCAGACGGATTGCAGGCAGATATCCACAGTGTTAGCATGCTATGCTACGGTCACAGGAATAACTAAGGCAATGTGTGACTTTGCTGCCCCCCGTCTTTGACTTTCCACATTCAATGTCATCCAAACACTGAGGCTTATTACCTCTACAAATTACAATCAGCAGGATAGGGTTGATAGTCGGAGCAAACGACTTACAAGCAGTAAGGCCCTCCTTCCCCCCCGGGTGGCACGGAGCGGCCGGACTGGGAACGACAGCTAGGATCGGCCTTTTGTCCTGAGGTGAACCTGGAGACCAACAACAAGCTCGAGAGGCACGCAGCAAACAACGCGGAACAAACCGCTGGCATTCCGAGCGAAGGCACGTTACCTTCTTCGTCCGCACTCACAGCGGCGTTCACAGCTTTCTCCAGGTCCTCAAACACCAGCTTGGAGACTCGGGTCAGGACATCGGTGACGCCGTTCAATCGATCTTGAAGGTTTGAAGTCACTACTGTGGGGATGTCTTTGAAACGTGGGACTTCCAGGACCATTGATTCCTGAGAGGAGACATGGCGTTTGAAAGAAACCCTCCATGACTTTGGCGGTTGGTGATTTTACCTCCCAGCGTTAGTTGAGCGGAGGCACTGTTTCTGGTTGTTTTGGTGTTACATAACGGTCCCTGCATTTGAGTTAAATGATGGTGAAAGGGTACAAACCTTGATGAGATCTGTATCGGAGAGGTTACGTACAGCTGCGATCTGCGACTGGCTCTCTCCGAGTTTCTGGCAGCGCTCCTCGAGCTCCGCTTGCCGCGCCGCTGCCTCGTTCATGGCGACTTTTTTCTGCTCCTGAATAAAGAGCTCTGTAGCCTCCTGCTTCTCAACCAGTATCTTGATCAGGGCGGAGAACTTGACACTGACCCAGCTGGAGGTCTGCTGAAGAGTCACCTATTGATGGAAAGTGTACAATCATACCTTAAAAGATGTGGCATCATTAGGTTAAAATTCTTCTTTTCCAGGTGTTTTATGGATCTACATTATCTTCATCGTACTTTCACCGGGGGAAAGGTTTGTGGTTTACCTCAGCTTGATTGATATTCTCAGCCAAGTCTGCGATACTTTTCAGCGTCTCTTCAGTGAGTTTTCCCACCTCGTTACTCTTCCTTTCCAGCAGCAGCTGTAAAGAGCACACGTCAAAGTGAGAACGCACACGCTTTGCACAGTCACAATTACACCCCTCCTTTTGACGCTCGCCATCGGGGGAATCGCGAGCCGCGCCGCAACACCAGCTTGTCGTGTTACTTTACCTCTTGATTTTCCCTTTCCGCCTCCAGCAACACCTTGTCGTGGTTTGCACACTCCGAGATGCCGCACTCGCAGCACACAGACATTTTGTCCTGCCTGCAGTAGTAAACCAGCGGCTTTTTATGGCGATCGCACAGCAGCATGGGTCTCGTCGCTTCGCCCCCCCTGGCGAGTGACTCTCTACAGCAGGGGCCGGTGCTGTTTGCGGCCTCGGTCAGGACCGACATGGACACGTTCCTCTTGAGAACGGGCCTGGTGGCGAACTCCTCGTTGCACATCGGGCACCCAGGGCCGATGCCAGACTTGCTCTTGGTGTCCCAGTGAGTGGCGATGCACTTTTGACAGAAGGTGTGACCGCAGGGGATGGTGACGGGGATCCGGAAGCGGTCCAGGCATATGGCGCAGATCAGGCTTGAATTCTGAGACTCCATCTGTGACGGATGAGTGGACCTCTGTGAGGAGACAGGAAAGAAGACAGTGATGTGATGAAACTCAAACATAGAAGTGTCTCATCGTGCACCTTGATATTAATGGAACATAACTGTTTATTACGTTCCTGTTAAGAGGTTAGTGTCACATTGCTATTAGAAGAAAGCTTCCCAAAGGGGTTAAATAATAATAAAACGCTCATAAAAAACACCGCAATTTTGGTTAGTGCCAGTTATCAGACTGTGGAGCAGCAAAGCCACGGCGAGACTTTCGTCCTCACGGTAACGTGGACTACACACGTTAAGCCAAGTGGAAGGAACAGCTAGCGCTTGCTAACATCACCCTGGATTCAGGTCACTTAGCAGCCGTAGAATAGAGACAAATAACAACATTCAAGCCATCACAACAGTCCGCGCTCACATTTAAGCTCAAACCGATATATACACACGTATGTATATATCATCGAAGAACACAATAGCATTCCTTACCCCTTCAACAGATAAATACATTCGTGTACGGCATTTGTGTGAATGCTGAATGTCGTCAGACGAAGCCTTCCCAATGACGACACACGTAAAAATGATGCATTCATGGGCTGTTGGAAAAATTGTTAATCGCATTGAAACTAGACAGTAACTACAATGTAACACGTTTATACATGTACGATTAATACTAATTTAGGGGCTTTACAGGGTCGTTTTTTTACAACGAGATGCAATGTCTGCTGCTGTCAATACAAAAGAATCCTTTTTGGTAAAAAAAAGAAGTAATTTTTGATTACTCACAAACTACGACAGAAAAAAGCTCGTTTCTCCCCTCTCGGCCACCATATCTTCTAGAAAAAAAGGAAAAAATCACTCCAAGATGGCGCTGCGCTGCGTCTGCATCAGTGCCCTGCGAACTGGGACAGATTTTGGGGTCAATAATGCCAGAACATTTGTCTCAACAGGTATCGTGACGAGGCCGCTTAATGCTTCACATTTAGCATTCTTTACAGCATGTAACGTTACACCCGTTACCGCGCTCTCTCATTTATTAAAGACTTTCTCTGAGCTGCCCTAAATCGGTTGCGGAAGCTAGCCTTTCTAAATTTTCGGCGTGACGCTGCTTAGCGGGATATCTTAGTGTGTAGGACATAGTTGGTGTCCCGGACATGTTGACAGCGGGAAAAACAATGTTTACAATGACGATGTATGAATGACCGGATCAGGTCGATACCAGCGCACTGCTAATTCACCGGCGTTAGCGTCCGTTTAACCGACTCTGTTTAACACTATTCAACGTTGTATAATTAAAACAGTATTTGACTCAAAAGTTAAGGCGCTGACGCTTACTTTAAGATCACCTGAAAACGAAACGCAATCATTTCTATCAATAGATTTCAGGACAGCGTTCGCTAACTAACCGCCTTTCGGGGGGGGAATGTGTCCACACAACAGCGGTCCTCTGCAGGCGGCCCACACCTCGGGGTCCACTGCCCAATGACGAGTTTGACGCTCAAAACCTGGAGTCGGTGGAGCGGTACCGCAGCTACACTCGTTACCTGAAACAAGCCGAGGAGACCACCAACCAACCTGCCTGGTGGAAGACCTACAGGAGCTACGTGGAAAGAAATGACCCCGAGCACGGTGAGACGCCGAGGAGGCCGCGACTGTTGACGCCAACACGACTAACGTTACGTCCAGCGTTGCATTTCATCCCAGAAGAAGCTTGTGAAATCAACAATGTCCTCTGGTTCTGCGTTGGATACAGGAGCAGAAAAAGTGGACATTGGACTTCCGTACTATCGACCCAGCAGGACCAAAGAGGCAAAGGAGAGGAAGCAGGTGATGAAGGAGAACAAGAAGAACGTTGAGCTGGAGAGGGCTTGTCGTCTGCGCACTTGTAAGTTTTACCATAATGGGAATACCAATGCGTTTTTAAATGGTTTAAATGGATATTTGTGATAACAATCTTTCCCCTATGCCCCACCAGTTAAGATCCCCCTGGATCGAGTGCATGAGACCTGGGAGAAGAGCAGCGGTCCGTTTCATGTAAAGAGGCTGGCCGACCACTACGGCGTCTTCAGGGATCTCTTCCCCATGGCGTATTTCCTTCCTCAAGTCCCACTCCGGATCCTCTATGGCCAGGACAACAGTGGTCAAGTGCATTATGGGAATCGGCTGACACCAACAGAAGTACGTAACTAAGTTTAAGAGTGTCCTAAGTTGGCCTGGAATGTATATTCCAAAGGTCAAGGTCACCTGAAGTTAAACCTCCCCCCTGCATCCTCTAAGGCAAAGCCCCCTCCATGTACCTTGCATTTCCTTTTATTCACTTTTCTGCTCTTTACCCATCTTTCCTTTAAACGTCTGTTTCTTGCCTTTTACATTTCTCCTTAGGCAGCTTCTTTCCCTCAAATCAGCTTCGATGCAGAGGAGGGCTCCCTGTGGACCCTTCTGCTCACCTGTCCAGGTCAGCATCTGCTACCACAAGAGGCCTCTCACGAATTAATCAACACACTTTATTCATGAATTCTTCGCATTTACGAACCGTTTGAAAATAAAACTTGTCTTTTCTTTTTTTTTAGATGAGCATCTTCTGGATAATGAAACTGAATATGTCCATTGGCTGGTGTGAGTATTTCAACTCGACTCTGCTTTAATCTTGGCAGCAACATTTTCCTTTTACAAGCAGGTTTAAAAATGTGATTAATGACAATTAATTAGTAAAGATTAATCAATTAATTAATGAATCAATTACATCTCCCATCAATTTACTTTTTTTTATCAGCCTAATCCCAAATTTCATTTAAAATAAAAGCCCATCTACTTGAAAATATTATTAGTTTATTCGTACTTTGATATTTGAGAGAAGGATTTCATTGCTGAGTTTGAAATTAAAAGGCTGTTTTAACATACGTTTTTTAAAAATCTTGATTTATAAACTTAAAAATAAAAATAATGGTGACACGTTTTATTTTTCTGACTTGGTTATAATGCTGAAGGTGTTTCTCTTTCATTAACAACCAAAAAAACTGATGGTTAATCAATAATTAAGGCTGTTATCTGGGATCTTCCGGAAAGATGAGGCATGCCGAATTGGAGAAGGAAACCGGTACTGCTCAGACCCAATTTTCAAAGTTATCCGTCTTCTACAGCATTTCTAACCTTCAATTTTTTGTTAAAGTCATGCGTCGTGTAGAAGATCTGTGTAAACACAGCAAAGTATTTGCGTATTTAAATGGGAACGTAGTAGTGTGAGGATACGGCCTTCGAGGGGACTTTTCAGTAAAGTAGGAGACCACTTGATCCATTAGTGAAACATCAAAAAATTTGCATATTTATTTTATTTAGATGGAGGAAATGCTATTTTAATTATTTTCAACTAGAACAGCCTGAAATCAGCTGTGTTTCTGTAGAGGGAACATACCGGACGCAGCTGTGCAGGCCGGGGAAGAGCTGTGTCACTACCTGCCCCCGTTCCCTGCCAGAGGAACGGGCTTCCACCGCTACGTCTATGTCCTCTTCAAGCAAGAGAGACCCGTCAACTTCCGGGAGGATGTCAGGCCGTCGCCCTGGTGAGCAATCTCAAACCTATGAAATGAAACTCCCATCGTTCACATGTACTTTTACACTCATTGAATAAATCCTGATCATGTCTTGCCCCCCCCCCCCCCCCACCACCCTCCCGCGCAGCCATTCTCTGGTGGATCGTTCCTTTAAGACGATGGATTTCTACAGAAAGCACCAGGACAACATGACACCTGCAGGCTTGGCTTTCTTCCAGTGTCAGTGGGACGAATCCGTCTCCGACACCTTTCATAACACACTCGGTGAGCCACGTCAACACTCACTGACAAAGGGAACATTTGGTCATGTGACCTTTTGATTTTCTTTCTGATATTTTGCGACAAAAAAGTTTTGTGGGATGTGTGGTTTGTTTAGTAACCATAATGCCTGTATGTATCTTCTGCCCTTAGATATGAGGGAGCCAGTGTTTGAGTTCATCCGGCCTCCAGTGTACCATCCTCCACAGGTCAAATACCCTCATCGACAGCCGTTACGCTACCTAGACAGATACAGAGATGGCAAGAAGCACAGCTATGGAATATATTGATATGGTAAAAACACATTTCTTTGCAAATGTAAATGCTTGTGTATTTATGTGAAAAAAATAAAGTTGTTTTTTTTGTCAACTGTGTGGAGTTTAAATTATGTTATTTGAAAGGGAACTTTAAAGGGATTTTGGATTTGGATGGTAACTCCAAATCTTTCACATGTATTTGCATGTCTTCGGCAATACTACATCACTTATAAGCCTAATAATTGGTATGAGGAATGTGGAAGACGCAGCTCGTTACAGAATGCCTGTTACTGCAGAGCCGACGTGATCACCAAAGAGCTGCTTCTAAATGTTAGTCCTGCACTTGATTAAGTAGGCAGGGCGTCATTTGATAAAGAATATGTGTACCCATTGCCAGGCGGATACATATCCAAATGCTGAAAAAAAGAATCTCTGAACATTTCCTGTGATTAAAATGACAGATTTATAAAATTGTGCTTGCTTGAGGTGTCAGCACTTTTACTCCTGTGGCGTTAACCTCGTTGAAGTTTGGCCAGCATGCCTGCTCTTCTATAGGCTGTTGAAACACAAAACGTTTTATTTAATGAAATGTTAATTCTCTTCTAATGAGGATTCCACATATATTATAGTCAACTTATTTACATTAATTTGCTCGCACATTGATAAGTGTGGACCAATGTTGTATTGAAGGATTTGTAAGAATACGTGTTCAAGATTTGGAGCCTGGTCGGCGTTATCAAAAATTCAGCCGAACGACTTCTCTCGTTCTGGGAAATTTATTTGTCAGATCACAGGTCAAGTATCAGCGCTGCGTTTGCAAAGGCAGGAGCGGTTCAGGCAGCACACAGGCCGGAAGAACAACTAACTAACATCAGCAAGAACATCATGTTTTATAACCCTTGAAAGACAGAGAAGTAAAGATTTCTATTGGCCCTAAACTGGCGTAGAGGAGGACCTTCCACCTCCCGCATCTAAAGATCCGGTCACATCCAATGTCCAGACTCCTGACTTAACGTAAACATCAGCGAACAGAGTGTGTATGTTGAATAGTGTTGGTGTGTCTCTAACCCCCCTTTGGCTGGTAAATCTGCTAGTTGACCCGTAGACCTTGCATTCCTCAGCCAGGACATAAACTGACTCACCATCCTGTCAGACTCGTGTCTGCTTGACACATCCTGCTTCCCCCCTTACCTAACTCAAGATCAAAATTAAATCAAGACAAGACAGCAAACCCCCAACTAAGCCCATGAAAAGAACTCTTGATTATCAGATTAGTATTGGAAGTAATTTGGGTTTTTGGTTGATTCATTTTGGTTTTTAATCATAGAGATACAACACAATATTATGAAGGTAAGGTGTCAGCACCAGAGAACCATTGTCCTGTCTGCTATGACAGTTGTAGGAGTCAAAAGTTAACTACCTCATCAGCATTTAAGTCTTGTAGTTTGGCTCCGATATGGAACGACTGTTGGAGGTTAGTGACGTCACATATCCCAGAGAAGCTCCATGCTTGACAACATGAGTAGATCTAATCAACCACAATAACTGCTAAACCAAGCAGGTGTGGAAGTTTATCATATCCCTAATAACATAATACATTTTAGAAAATGAAAAAGTAAAAGTAACTAGTAGTCATTGCAAGTCAATACATGTAGTTGAGTAAAAGAGCAAGTTTTGCCACACAACTGAATAAACTAGAAAATGCATTTCCTGCTGAAAATACAGGCATAAGAAAAGCTGAAAATATTTTAAAGAACTGCTGAAAATAGTGGGGAAGCTGAATTTCAATAGATTTTCAAAAAAATACAGAAGTTGCAGGAGTTACAGAAATAACAAGAGCTGAGATGACTAAAAAGAGGTTTAAAATTGTTTGTAGTAATATTAGTAGTAGTATTAGTTATAGTTTTAATTGTGTTATTAGTAGTACTAGCTGTAGAAGTAGGTTTAGTATCAATAGCAGTAGAAACAGCTGTAATACTAATACTATTAGCCATAGTAGTATTTGTAATATCATTAGTAGCAGTTATAGTATTAATAGAAGTATAAATACTAGTAGTATGGTAGAAGTATCAGTTGTAGTAGTACTACTAGAAGTACCAGTAATATTCGTAGTGGTTGTAGTAGTATTTGAAAGAGCAATACGTATTTCAACGAAACCGCTTCATTCTGAGCTTTATGGTTACGGTACAGATAATCATTGAGGCTTTTATTTTGATATGATGGAATTGGGTGAGGGGGGTTTGGAGACAGAATGTTTGTTATTCAAACTAAGACGTTTTAAATTAATAGGCCTAATCACAAACATTACATTAAAAATTCCCTCCATGGGGCTTTTATTTTGAAATTATTGGATTGGGTGGGGTGGGGGGGTCTAGATAGAGAGAGGGAGGGTGAGAGGGTGAGGAAGGGTGAGGTGGTGAGGAAGAGATAGAGAGGGAGAGGGGAGGAGAAATAGACAGACAGACAGACAGACAGACAGACTGACTGACTGTGAGTATACTGACAGTGAGTGATTAACAGTGAGAAGAGGTCAGGGTGGAGGGGGGGAGTGTCTTTATCATATTGGTCTGTTGACAGAAAGCATAGCTGCGTCATGTGACTCCACTAATCAGGTAATAGGAGCAGCTGTGAGTCACAGACAGAGATACTGCAGCGTGTGTGCGAGTAACCACGGCAACGGCGCACCTGGGCTCATTAACGAGCTGCTGCAAAGGGCAGACACAGGACAGCGAGTTACACAGAATCCACACCTCAAACAAGTGTCCACCAGCGCAAAACTATAACAGCTATCTGAAAAATAAGATGCTTGTGCGAGACCCAAGACTCTACCAAACGCATGGATGAGTTTTTTATGTCTGTCCGGTAATAAATACGGCTCCTATCACAGTTGACAAAACGTGTACCTTCTGGATTTTTTGAGAAATATGTCGGCAGATTTGTATTGGAGCCTATGGGGTTTTTGGCAGAGGTTGTGTCACTTTAACACTTTAACACAGCCAAAACTAAACAACTCTGGGATTCCATAGCCACATTAATCCAATCAGCACAACCATGCCATCATTAATCCAAAGATATGAAGCCTCAAAAGTGTATACTTTGGCTCTGAGGACACAAGTTCCATATTTTTTTAACCAGATTCTGGCGCTGCCCCACACTTTTAAGATCTCCAGGTCTCACTCTAGCAGACGCAATACACACTCATGTAAAAGTCAGTAACAGAGCGAAGAACTAGTGAAACATAATCAGTGATTGTGAAAAAAGTAGAATTGAATAGAAAGATGAAAAGTCATAGCACCCCTCCCGGGAAAGATCTGAATATTTTAACATTTGAATGGTTTTAATAGCTGAAAGTGTGAAGCAGTTGAAAGGTGGCGGAAGAAATAGAATAATAAGTTGATTAAAGATTCGAAGAACAATAGTTGGAATGCTTAATGCATTCCAACAATGAGGAAATAAAGGAGCGCTGTGTGATTGGCTGGGCTGCTGTCAGAGGGAGGAGACTAGGCAGGCCAAAACGGCACTGTAGGCGACGACGACTACGTGCTAAACTGTAGCTTTTTGAAAACAGTTTTCAGAAATGATCCGATTAAAAGACAGTTCTGTGAAAAGACCGTAAAATGTCTTTAAAATGTCTATCATTTCTTGTTCTGCTTTAAGGACTAAACTTGATAAGAATTCTGGGAGTTCAGTTAGAAATTCTGAATACATATGAAAATGACTTTGACAGCAGAGTTCTAGTTTTCCAATGAGCACTTACTTTCTGAAGAGCTAGCCAATCAGGGCTGATCAGCTACTCCTGTGACACCTGCAGAGGGGTATATTTACCTGCGACGTGACTCAGGTTGCATTTTCTGTTGGTGACCGAAGTAATGGGAACCGAGTGTTTTGGGCCTTGCTTGTTTCTGTTTCTGGGCCTTGCTTGTCTCTGTGCTGTGTGTCTGATTTACCAAAGGTATTTCTCTATGTTCCGTTGGAGACTTCAATTCAAGAACTTTGCTAGGCAGTCTAGACTTGTAGCAAGTTACCTGGGGCTGACGAGATCTCCAAAAGGCGTCTTGTGCCTAGTGTTAAATGAGGTGACTCTCTGCCCCCTGGACTGACGCTAATTCAGGAAGTAATTGGATCCCTGTTCTACTTCCATTGCGACTTTGCCTTATTAGCGTGCCTGATTTTGATTAATCTAGACTTCACAAATTCTTAAACTGCTCTTCATCACTGAGAAAGGAAGTGCCTCCATTTCAATTAGGTTAAGTTAAAGGACACACCCTTAACAACTCATTTTCTTTTTGTGAATGCCATCTATAGAAGCTATTACTGGACATTTAAGTTTGGGTGCTCTGGGCCAAATAAAGCAACCTTTTTCGGAGTTTAACATCAGGTGAAGTTGCAGGCCTTGATGTCCTTAAGACCTGCTTGAAGTACAACGAGCTGGTTTCCTCTAGCTTGATCAATAGATACATTGGAGTATCATCTGCATAACAATGAAAGTTGATGGAGGTTGTTCTAAGACCCAACGCAAGCATAATCCAACATAGAGCCATGTGGCTATTGGTAGTCATCGAGAGTTCATTGTTCACCAACGTGAACACTCTTCATAACTATTCACCCTGCTACACTGAATCCTTTTTCTCCATACTAATTATGATTATTTTTAGTTGCATAATGTGTTTGATATGACTCTTTTTAGACATGCTAAACTGTAGCTTTTGAAAAGCGTTTTGACTACAGTTGAAACGGTTGTCTAGTGGAGTGCATTCTCCAAGTAAGAGTTCAAACGTTATTCTGAAATGGTCCGATTAAAAGACTGTTCTGTGAAAAGGCTGTAAGATGTCTTTGAAATGTCTATCATTTCTTGTTCTGCTTTAAGGACTAAACTTGATAAGAATTCTGGGAGTTCAGTTAGAAATTCATGAATACGGACATGAATGAAAATGACTTGGACAGCAGATTTCTAGTTTTCCAATGAACACTGACTTTCTGAAGAGCCAGCCAATCAGGGCTGATCAGCTACTCCTGTGACACCTGCAGATGGGTATATTTACCTGCGACGTGACTCAGGTTGCATTTTCTGTTGGTGACCGAAGTAATGGGAGTGTTTTGGGCCTTGCTTGTTTCTGTGCTGACTGTCTGGTTTACCAAAGGTATTTCTCTATGTCCCGTTGGAGACTTCAATTCAAGAACTTTGCGGTGGAGTATAGTAAATGTAGGGGTGATGAAGTAATGTTTGATGAAAAGCAACTTCTTTATCTGCAGGCTCTGGTTTGCCGGTTGGTGGCAAGAATGAAATGAGTGGTAATGGGCAGCAGAGGACAATGAGAGGTAAGAATATTGGTGACTACATATTTCAAGAGGTTTGTAATGACACTCATTTTTGTAACTTTACTATAGATCTATCTCCTAATGACTCCTCCATGAAGAAGGCCCTTACACTTCAGCATTCACTTGAGTCTGTGTTGCTGAGGAAGTCTAAAGAAGGTGAGCAACCTCTGCTTAACGCTACTTGCTGTTTGTGTACGGCTCTGGTTCTTGATGACATTATGAGAACGGCACCGTGAGCGACGACTCTGCAGGCCAAAACGGCACCGTGAGCGACGACTCTGCAGGCCAAAACGGCACCGTGAGCGACGACTCTGCAGGCCAAAACGGCACCGTGAGCGACGACTCTGCAGGCCAAAACGGCACCGTGAGCGACGACTCTGCAGGCCAAAACGGCACCGTGAGCGACTACTCTGCAGGCCAAAACGGCACTCTGGGAGACGACAGCTACCCCAGCGGCAACAACGGCACCGTGAGCGACGACTCTGCAGGCCAAAACGGCACCGTGTGCGACGACTCTGCAGGCCAAAACGGCACCGTGAGCGACGACTCTGCAGGCCAAAACGGCACCGTGGGAGACGCCTCGCAGGCCAAAACGGCACTGTGGGAGACGACAGCTACCCCAGCAGGAACAACGGCACTGTGGGAGACGACGGCTACCCCAGCGGCAACAACGGCACTGTGGGAGACGACAGCTACCCCAGCAGGAACAACGGCACAGTGGGCGACGATGACTACGAAGTCCAAAATGGCACAAAGGGCGACGACGCCGCAGGCGGCAACAAGTGGACTCTGGCCGACGACGACTCTGCAGGCCAAAACGGCACAGTGAGCGACGACTCTGCAGGCCAAAACGGCACAGTGAGCGACGACTCTGCAGGACAAAACGGAGCAGTGAGCGACGACTCTGCAGGCCAAAACGGCACAGTGAGCGACGACTCTGCAGGCCAAAACGGAACTGTAGGCGACGACGACTACGTGCTAAACTGTAGCTTTTTGAAAACAGTTTTCAGAAATGATCCGATTAAAAGACAGTTCTGTGAAAAGACCGTAAAATGTCTTTAAAATGTCTCATTTCTTGTTCTGCTTTAAGGACTAAACTTGATAAGAATTCTGGGAGTTCAGTTAGAAATTCTGAATACATATGAAAATGACTTTGACAGCAGAGTTCTAGTTTTCCAATGAGCACTTACTTTCTGAAGAGCTAGCCAATCAGGGCTGATCAGCTACTCCTGTGACACCTGCAGAGGGGTATATTTACCTGCGACGTGACTCAGGTTGCATTTTCTGTTGGTGACCGAAGTAATGGGAACCGAGTGTTTTGGGCCTTGCTTGTTTCTGTTTCTGGGCCTTGCTTGTCTCTGTGCTGTGTGTCTGATTTACCAAAGGTATTTCTCTATGTTCCGTTGGAGACTTCAATTCAAGAACTTTGCTAGGCAGTCTAGACTTGTAGCAAGTTACCTGGGGCTGACGAGATCTCCAAAAGGCGTCTTGTGCCTAGTGTTAAATGAGGTGACTCTCTGCCCCCTGGACTGACGCTAATTCAGGAAGTAATTGGATCCCTGTTCTACTTCCATTGCGACTTTGCCTTATTAGCGTGCCTGATTTTGATTAATCTAGACTTCACAAATTCTTAAACTGCTCTTCATCACTGAGAAAGGAAGTGCCTCCATTTCAATTAGGTTAAGTTAAAGGACACACCCTTAACAACTCATTTTCTTTTTGTGAATGCCATCTATAGAAGCTATTACTGGACATTTAAGTTTGGGTGCTCTGGGCCAAATAAAGCAACCTTTTTCGGAGTTTAACATCAGGTGAAGTTGCAGGCCTTGATGTCCTTAAGACCTGCTTGAAGTACAACGAGCTGGTTTCCTCTAGCTTGATCAATAGATACATTGGAGTATCATCTGCATAACAATGAAAGTTGATGGAGGTTGTTCTAAGACCCAACGCAAGCATAATGAGGTCAATAAAATTGGCGGTCCAACATAGAGCCATGTGGCTATTGGTAGTCATCGAGATTTCATTGTTCACCAACGTGAACACTCTTCATAACTATTCACCCTGCTACACTGAATCCTTTTTCTCCATACTAATTATGATTATTTTTAGTTGCATAATGTGTTTGATATGACTCTTTTTAGACATGCTAAACTGTAGCTTTTGAAAAGCGTTTTGACTACAGTTGAAACGGTTGTCTAGTGGAGTGCATTCTCCAAGTAAGAGTTCAAACGTTATTCTGAAATGGTCCGATTAAAAGACTGTTCTGTGAAAAGGCTGTAAGATGTCTTTGAAATGTCTATCATTTCTTGTTCTGCTTTAAGGACTAAACTTGATAAGAATTCTGGGAGTTCAGTTAGAAATTCATGAATACGGACATGAATGAAAATGACTTGGACAGCAGATTTCTAGTTTTCCAATGAACACTGACTTTCTGAAGAGCCAGCCAATCAGGGCTGATCAGCTACTCCTGTGACACCTGCAGATGGGTATATTTACCTGCGACGTGACTCAGGTTGCATTTTCTGTTGGTGACCGAAGTAATGGGAGTGTTTTGGGCCTTGCTTGTTTCTGTGCTGACTGTCTGGTTTACCAAAGGTATTTCTCTATGTCCCGTTGGAGACTTCAATTCAAGAACTTTGCGGTGGAGTATAGTAAATGTAAGGGTGATGAAGTAATGTTTGATGAAAAGCAACTTCTTTATCTGCAGGCTCTGGTTTGCCGGTTGGTGGCAAGAATGAAATGAGTGGTAATGGGCAGCAGAGGACAATGAGAGGTAAGAATATTGGTGACTACATATTTCAAGAGGTTTGTAATGACACTCATTTTTGTAACTTTACTATAGATCTATCTCCTAATGACTCCTCCATGAAGAAGGCCCTTACACTTCAGCATTCACTTGAGTCTGTGTTGCTGAGGAAGTCTAAAGAAGGTGAGCAACCTCTGCTTAACGCTACTTGCTGTTTGTGTACGGCTCTGGTTCTTGATGACATTATGAGAACGGCACCGTGAGCGACGACTCTGCAGGCCAAAACGGCACCGTGAGCGACGACTCTGCAGGCCAAAACGGCACCGTGAGCGACGACTCTGCAGGCCAAAACGGCACCGTGAGCGACGACTCTGCAGGCCAAAACGGCACCGTGAGCGACGACTCTGCAGGCCAAAACGGCACTCTGGGAGACGACAGCTACCGCAGCGGCAACAACGGCACCGTGAGCGACGACTCTGCAGGCCAAAACGGCACCGTGTGCGACGACTCTGCAGGCCAAAACGGCACCGTGTGCGACGACTCTGCAGGCCAAAACGGCACCGTGAGCGACGACTCTGCAGAACAAAACGGCACCGTGGGAGACGCCTCGCAGGCCAAAACGGCACTGTGGGAGACGACAGCTACCCCAGCAGGAACAACGGCACTGTGGGAGACGACAGCTACCCCAGCGGCAACAACGGCACTGTGGGAGACGACAGCTACCCCAGCAGGAACAACGGCACAGTGGGCGACGATGACTACGAAGTCCAAAATGGCACAAAGGGCGACGACGCCGCAGGCGGCAACAAGTGGACTCTGGCCGACGACGACTCTGCAGGCCAAAACGGCACAGTGAGCGACGACTCTGCAGGCCAAAACGGCACAGTGAGCGACGACTCTGCAGGCCAAAACGGCACAGTGAGCGACGACTCTGCAGGACAAAACGGAGCAGTGAGCGACGACTCTGCAGGCCAAAACGGCACAGTGAGCGACGACTCTGCAGGCCAAAACGGAACTGTGAGCGACGACGCCGCAGGCGGCAACAACTGGACTCTGGCCGACGACGACTCTGCAGGCCAAAACGGCACAGTGAGCGACGACTCTGCAGGCCAAAACGGCACAGTGAGCGACGACTCTGCAGGCCAAAACGGCACAGTGAGCGACGACTCTGCAGGCCAAAACGGCACAGTGAGCAACGACTCTGCAGGCCAAAACGGCACCGTGAGCGACGACTCTGCAGGCCAAAACGGCACAGTGAGCGACGACTCTGCAGGCCAAAACGGCACAGTGGGCGACGACTCTGCAGGCCAAAACGGCACAGTGGGCGACGACTCTGCAGGCCAAAACGGCACAGTGAGCGACGACTCTGCAGGCCAAAACGGCACAGTGAGCGACGACTCTGCAGGCCAAAACGGCACAGTGAGCGACGACTCTGCAGGCCAAAACGGCACCGTGAGCGACGACTCTGCAGGCCAAAACGGCACCGTGAGCGACGACTCTGCAGGCCAAAACGGCACAGTGAGCGACGACTCTGCAGGCCAAAACGGCACAGTGGGAGACGACAGCTACCCCAGCAGGAACAACGTCACAGTGGGCGACGATGACTACGAAGTCCAAAATGGCACAAAGGGCGACGACGCCGCAGGCGGCAACAACTGGACTCTGGCCGACGACGACTCTGCAAGCCAAAACGGCACCGTGAGCGACGACTCTGCAGGCCAAAACGGCACCGTGAGCGACGACTCTGCAGGCCAAAACGGCACCGTGGGAGACGACAGCTACCCCAGCAGGAACAACGGCACAGTGGGCGACGATGACTACGAAGTCCAAAATGGCACAAAGGGCGACGACGCCGCAGGCGGCAACAACTGGACTCTGGCCGACGACTCTGCAGGCCAAAACGGCACCGTGAGCGACGACTCTGCAGGCCAAAACGGCACCGTGAGCGACGACTCTGCAGGCCAAAACGGGACAGTGAGCGACGACGCCGCAGGCGGCAACAACTGGACTCTGGCCGACGACTCTGCAGGCCAAAACGGCACCGTGGGCGACGACTCTGCAGGCCAAAACGGCACCGTGGGCGACGACTCTGCAGGCCAAAACGGCGCCGTGGGCGACGACTCTGCAGGCCAAAACGGCGCCGTGGGCGACGACTCTGCAGGCCAAAACGGCGCCGTGGGCGACGACTCTGCAGGCCAAAACGGCACTGTGGGAGACGACAGCTACCCCAGCAGGAACAACGGCACAGTGGGCGACGATGACTACGAAGTCCAAAATGGCACAAAGGGCGACGACGCCGCAGGCGGCAACAACTGGACTCTGGCCGACGACGACTCTGCAGGGCAAAACGCCTCCCTGGGCGACGACTTTAAAGGCCGCAACGGCACTCTGGGCAATAGTTCCTCTTAAGACATTTTGGCTTGTACCTACTTTTAATCTCTGGTGTTAAATAAAACTGTCCCTGAAATTGTCGTTTCCCTGTTTGTCGTGTTGTTGTGCAAAAGCAAAGAAGTAGGCCAAAACGGCACCGTGGGCGACGACTCTGCAGGCCAAAACGGCACCGTGGGCGACGACTCTGCAGGCCAAAACGGCACCGTGGGCGACGACTCTGCAGGCCAAAACGGCACCGTGGGCGACGACTCTGCAGGCCAAAACGGCACCGTGGGCGACGACTCTGCAGGCCAAAACGGCACCGTGGGCGACGACTCTGCAGGCCAAAACGGCACCGTGGGCGACGACTCTGCAGGCCAAAACGGCACCGTGGGCGACGACTCTGCAGGCCAAAACGGCACTGTGGGAGACGACAGCTACCCCAGCAGGAACAACGGCACAGTGGGCGACGATGACTACGAAGTCCAAAATGGCACAAAGGGCGACGACGCCGCAGGCGGCAACAACTGGACTCTGGCCGACGACGACTCTGCAGGGCAAAACGCCTCCCTGGGCGACGACTTTAAAGGCCGCAACGGCACTCTGGGCAATAGTTCCTCTTAAGACATTTTGGCTTGTACCTACTTTTAATCTCTGGTGTTAAATAAAACTGTCCCTGAAATTGCCGTTTCCCTGTTTGTCGTGTTGTTGTGCAAAAGCAAAGAAGTAGACTTTGTGACTCAATGATTGGCCATGAACTTGTGTTGAATGGAATGGGCTCTTTGAATCCTAGGCAGTCTAGACTTGTAGCAAGTTACCTGGGGCTGACGAGATCTCCAAAAGGCGTCTTGTGCCTAGTGTTAAATTAGGTGACTCTCTGCCCCCTGGACTGACGCTAATTCAGGAAGTAATTGGATCCCTGTTCTACTTCCATTGCGATGCAGTGACTTTGCCTTATTAGCGTGCCTGATTTTGATTAATCTAGACTTCACAAATTCTTAAACTGCTCGTCATCACTGAGAAAGGAAGTGCCTCCATTTCAATTAGGTTAAGTTAAAAGACACACCCTTAACAACTCATTTCTTTTTGTGAATGCCATCTATAGAAGCTATTACTGGACATTTAAGTTTGGGTGCTCTGGGCCAAATAAAGCAACCTTTTTCGGAGTTTAACATCAGGAAGTTGCAGGCCTTGATGTCCTTAAGACCTGCTTGAAGTACAACGAGCTGGTTTCCTCTAGCTTGATCAATAGATACATTGGAGTATCATCTGCATAACAATGAAAGTTGATGGAGGTTGTTCTAAGACCCAACGCAAGCATAATGAGGTCAATAAAATTGGCGGTCCAACATAGAGCCATGTGGCTATTGGTAGTCATCGAGATTTCATTGTTCACCAACGTGAACACTCTTCATAACTATTCACCCTGCTACACTGAATCCTTTTTCTCCATACTAATTATGATTATTTTTAGTTGCATAATGTGTTTGATATGACTCTTTTTAGACATGCTAAACTGTAGCTTTTGAAAAGCGTTTTGACTACAGTTGAAACGGTTGTCTAGTGGAGTGCATTCTCCAAGTAAGAGTTCAAACGTTATTCTGAAATGGTCCGATTAAAAGACAGTTCTGTGAAAAGGCTGTAAGATGTCTTTGAAATGTCTATCATTTCTTGTTCTGCTTTAAGGACTAAACTTGATAAGAATTCTGGGAGTTCAGTTAGAAATTCATGAATACGGACATGAATGAAAATGACTTGGACAGCAGATTTCTAGTTTTCCAATGAACACTGACTTTCTGAAGAGCCAGCCAATCAGGGCTGATCAGCTACTCCTGTGACACCTGCAGATGGGTATATTTACCTGCGACGTGACTCAGGTTGCATTTTCTGTTGGTGACCGAAGTAATGGGAGTGTTTTGGGCCTTGCTTGTTTCTGTGCTGACTGTCTGGTTTACCAAAGGTATTTCTCTATGTCCCGTTGGAGACTTCAATTCAAGAACTTTGCGGTGGAGTATAGTAAATGTAGGGGTGATGAAGTAATGTTTGATGAAAAGCAACTTCTTTATCTGCAGGCTCTGGTTTGCCGGTTGGTGGCAAGAATGAAATGAGTGGTAATGGGCAGCAGAGGACAATGAGAGGTAAGAATATTGGTGACTACATATTTCATGAGGTTTGTTAATGACACTCATTTTTGTAACTTTACTATAGATCTATCTCCTAATGACTCCTCCATGAAGAAGGCCCTTACACTTCAGCATTCACTTGAGTCTAT
Source organism: Gasterosteus aculeatus (assembly GCF_964276395.1). Taxonomy (NCBI): domain Eukaryota; kingdom Metazoa; phylum Chordata; class Actinopteri; order Perciformes; family Gasterosteidae; genus Gasterosteus; species Gasterosteus aculeatus. Next base: position 6,313,006 of record NC_135692.1, on the reverse strand, counting down.
GTTGTTGAGGAAGTCTAAAGAAGGTGAGCAACTTCTGCTTAACGCTACTTGCTGTTTGTGTACGGCTCTGGTTCTTGATGACATTATGTGGTATTTACGTCTCATAGAGGCTGTGTCTGGCTCATGGTACTTTTCATTCATTCATTCATTTTAATGTCTTCACTTCAGTCCAACTGGAAACCAATCAAGTGGAAGTGGCGACATCAGCTGTCTACCTGCATATTGTTGAAAAGGCGCAGGGCGACAAGGGCAGCACAGGCCAGAACGGCACTCTGGACGATGGCAGCACAGGCCAGAACGGCACTCTGGACGATGGCAGCACAGGCCAGAACGGCACTCTGGACGATGGCAGCACAGGCCAGAACGGCACTCTGGACGATGGCAGCACAGGCCAGAACGGCACTCTGGACGATGGCAGCACAGGCCAGAACGGCACTCTGGACGATGGCAGCACAGGCCAGAACGGCACTCTGGACGATGGCAGCACAGGCCAGAACGGCACCGTGAGCGACGACTCTGCAGGCCAGAACGGCACCGTGAGCGACGACTCTGCAGGCCAAAACGGCACCGTGGGCGACGACTCTGCAGGCCAAAACGGCACCGTGGGCGACGACTCTGCAGGCCAAAACGGCACCGTGGGCGACGACTCTGCAGGCCAAAACGGCACCGTGGGCGACGACTCTGCAGGCCAAAACGGCACCGTGGGCGACGACTCTGCAGGCCAAAACGGCACCGTGGGCGACGACTCTGCAGGCCAAAACGGCACCGTCGGCGACGACTCTGCAGGCCAAAACGGCACTGTGGGAGACGACAGCTACCCCAGCAGGAACAACGGCACAGTGGGCGACGATGACTACGAAGTCCAAAATGGCACAAAGGGCGACGACGCCGCCGCAGGCGGCAACAACTGGACTCTGGCCGACGACGACTCTGCAGGGCAAAACGCCTCCCTGGGCGACGACTTTAAAGGCCGCAACGGCACTCTGGGCAATAGTTCCTCTTAAGACATTTTGGCTTGTACCTACTTTTAATCTCTGGTGTTAAATAAAACTGTCCCTGAAATTGCCGTTTCCCTGTTTGTCGTGTTGTTGTGCAAAAGCAAAGAAGTAGACTTTGTGACTCAATGATTGGCCATGAACTTGTGTTGAATGGAATGGGCTCTTTGAATCCTAGGCAGTCTAGACTTGTAGCAAGTTACCTGGGGCTGACGAGATCTCCAAAAGGCGTCTTGTGCCTAGTGTTAAATGAGGTGACTCTCTGCCCCCTGGACTGACGCTAATTCAGGAAGTAATTGGATCCCTGTTCTACTTCCATTGCGATGCAGTGACTTTGCCTTATTAGCGTGCCTGATTTTGATTAATCTAGACTTCACAAATTCTTAAACTGCTCGTCATCACTGAGAAAGGAAGTGCCTCCATTTCAATTAGGTTAAGTTAAAGGACACACCCTTAACAACTCATTTCTTTTTGTGAATGCCATCTATAGAAGCTATTACTGGACATTTAAGTTTGGGTGCTCTGGGCCAAATAAAGCAACCTTTTTCGGAGTTTAACATCAGGAAGTTGCAGGCCTTGATGTCCTTAAGACCTGCTTGAAGTACAACGAGCTGGTTTCCTCTAGCTTGATCAATAGATACATTGGAGTATCATCTGCATAACAATGAAAGTTGATGGAGGTTGTTCTAAGACCCAACGCAAGCATAATGAGGTCAATAAAATTGGCGGTCCAACATAGAGCCATGTGGCTATTGGTAGTCATCGAGATTTCATTGTTCACCAACGTGAACACTCTTCATAACTATTCACCCTGCTACACTGAATCCTTTTTCTCCATACTAATTATGATTATTTTTAGTTGCATAATGTGTTTGATATGACTCTTTTTAGACATGCTAAACTGTAGCTTTTGAAAAGCGTTTTGACTACAGTTGAAACGGTTGTCTAGTGGAGTGCATTCTCCAAGTAAGAGTTCAAACGTTATTCTGAAATGGTCCGATTAAAAGACAGTTCTGTGAAAAGGCTGTAAGATGTCTTTGAAATGTCTATCATTTCTTGTTCTGCTTTAAGGACTAAACTTGATAAGAATTCTGGGAGTTCAGTTAGAAATTCATGAATACGGACATGAATGAAAATGACTTGGACAGCAGATTTCTAGTTTTCCAATGAACACTGACTTTCTGAAGAGCCAGCCAATCAGGGCTGATCAGCTACTCCTGTGACACCTGCAGATGGGTATATTTACCTGCGACGTGACTCAGGTTGCATTTTCTGTTGGTGACCGAAGTAATGGGAGTGTTTTGGGCCTTGCTTGTTTCTGTGCTGACTGTCTGGTTTACCAAAGGTATTTCTCTATGTCCCGTTGGAGACTTCAATTCAAGAACTTTGCGGTGGAGTATAGTAAATGTAGGGGTGATGAAGTAATGTTTGATGAAAAGCAACTTCTTTATCTGCAGGCTCTGGTTTGCCGGTTGGTGGCAAGAATGAAATGAGTGGTAATGGGCAGCAGAGGACAATGAGAGGTAAGAATATTGGTGACTACATATTTCATGAGGTTTGTTAATGACACTCATTTTTGTAACTTTACTATAGATCTATCTCCTAATGACTCCTCCATGAAGAAGGCCCTTACACTTCAGCATTCACTTGAGTCTGTGTTGCTGAGGAAGTCTAAAGAAGGTGAGCAACTTCTGCTTAACGCTACTTGCTGTTTGTGTACGGCTCTGGTTCTTGATGACATTATGTGGTATTTACGTCTCATAGAGGCTGTGTCTGGCTCATGGTACTTTTCATTCATTCATTCATTTTAATGTCTTCACTTTAGTCCAACTGGAAACCAATCAAGTGGAAGTGGCGACATCAGCTGTCTACCTGCATATTGTTGAAAAGGCGCAGGGCGACAAGGGCAGCACAGGCCAGAACGGCACTCTGGACGATGGCAGCACAGGCCAGAACGGCACTCTGGACGATGGCAGCACAGGCCAGAACGGCACTCTGGACGATGGCAGCACAGGCCAGAACGGCACTCTGGACGATGGCAGCACAGGCCAGAACGGCACTCTGGACGATGGCAGCACAGGCCAGAACGGCACTCTGGACGATGGCAGCACAGGCCAGAACGGCACTCTGGACGATGGCAGCACAGGCCAGAACGGCACCGTGAGCGACGACTCTGCAGGCCAGAACGGCACCGTGAGCGACGACTCTGCAGGCCAGAACGGCACCGTGAGCGACGACTCTGCAGGTCAGAACGGCACCGTGAGCGACGACTCTGCAGGCCAGAACGGCACCGTGAGCGACGACTCTGCAGGCCAGAACGGCACCGTGAGCGACGACTCTGCAGGCCAGAACGGCACCGTGAGCGACGACTCTGCAGGCCAGAACGGCACCGTGAGCGACGACTCTGCAGGCCAGAACGGCACCGTGAGCGACGACTCTGCAGGCCAGAACGGCACCGTGAGCGACGACTCTGCAGGCCAGAACGGCACCGTGAGCGACGACTCTGCAGGCCAGAACGGCACCGTGAGCGACGACTCTGCAGGCCAGAACGGCACCGTGAGCGACGACTCTGCAGGCCAGAACGGCACCGTGAGCGACGACTCTGCAGGCCAGAACGGCACCGTGAGCGACGACTCTGCAGGCCAGAACGGCACCGTGAGCGACGACTCTGCAGGCCAGAACGGCACCGTGAGCGACGACTCTGCAGGCCAGAACGGCACCGTGAGCGACGACAGCTACCCCAGCAGGAACAACGGCACAGTGGGAGACGACAGCTACCCCAGCAGGAACAACGGCACAGTGGGCGACGATGACTACAAAGTCCAAAATGGCACAAAGGGCGACGACGCCGCAGGCGGCAACAACTGGACTCTGGCCGACGACTCTGCAGGCCAAAACGGCACCGTGGGCGACGACTCTGCAGGCCAAAACGGCACTGTGGGAGACGACCGCTACCCCAGCAGGAACAACGGCACAGTGGGCGACGATGACTACGAAGTCCAAAATGGCACAAAGGGCGACGACGCCGCAGGCGGCAACAACTGGACTCTGGCCGACGACGACTCTGCAGGGCAAAACGCCTCCCTGGGCGACGACTTTAAAGGCCGCAACGGCACTCTGGGCAATAGTTCCTCTTAAGACATTTTGGCTTGTACCTACTTTTAATCTCTGGTGTTAAATAAAACTGTCCCTGAAATTGCCGTTTCCCTGTTTGTCGTGTTGTTGTGCAAAAGCAAAGAAGTAGACTTTGTGACTCAATGATTGGCCATGAACTTGTGTTGAATGGAATGGGCTCTTTGAATCCTAGGCAGTCTAGACTTGTAGCAAGTTACCTGGGGCTGACGAGATCTCCAAAAGGCGTCTTGTGCCTAGTGTTAAATGAGGTGACTCTCTGCCCCCTGGACTGACGCTAATTCAGGAAGTAATTGGATCCCTGTTCTACTTCCATTGCGATGCAGTGACTTTGCCTTATTAGCGTGCCTGATTTTGATTAATCTAGACTTCACAAATTCTTAAACTGCTCGTCATCACTGAGAAAGGAAGTGCCTCCATTTCAATTAGGTTAAGTTAAAGGACACACCCTTAACAACTCATTTCTTTTTGTGAATGCCATCTATAGAAGCTATTACTGGACATTTAAGTTTGGGTGCTCTGGGCCAAATAAAGCAACCTTTTTCGGAGTTTAACATCAGGAAGTTGCAGGCCTTGATGTCCTTAAGACCTGCTTGAAGTACAACGAGCTGGTTTCCTCTAGCTTGATCAATAGATACATTGGAGTATCATCTGCATAACAATGAAAGTTGATGGAGGTTGTTCTAAGACCCAACGCAAGCATAATGAGGTCAATAAAATTGGCGGTCCAACATAGAGCCATGTGGCTATTGGTAGTCATCGAGATTTCATTGTTCACCAACGTGAACACTCTTCATAACTATTCACCCTGCTACACTGAATCCTTTTTCTCCATACTAATTATGATTATTTTTAGTTGCATAATGTGTTTGATATGACTCTTTTTAGACATGCTAAACTGTAGCTTTTGAAAAGCGTTTTGACTACAGTTGAAACGGTTGTCTAGTGGAGTGCATTCTCCAAGTAAGAGTTCAAACGTTATTCTGAAATGGTCCGATTAAAAGACAGTTCTGTGAAAAGGCTGTAAGATGTCTTTGAAATGTCTATCATTTCTTGTTCTGCTTTAAGGACTAAACTTGATAAGAATTCTGGGAGTTCAGTTAGAAATTCATGAATACGGACATGAATGAAAATGACTTGGACAGCAGATTTCTAGTTTTCCAATGAACACTGACTTTCTGAAGAGCCAGCCAATCAGGGCTGATCAGCTACTCCTGTGACACCTGCAGATGGGTATATTTACCTGCGACGTGACTCAGGTTGCATTTTCTGTTGGTGACCGAAGTAATGGGAGTGTTTTGGGCCTTGCTTGTTTCTGTGCTGACTGTCTGGTTTACCAAAGGTATTTCTCTATGTCCCGTTGGAGACTTCAATTCAAGAACTTTGCGGTGGAGTATAGTAAATGTAGGGGTGATGAAGTAATGTTTGATGAAAAGCAACTTCTTTATCTGCAGGCTCTGGTTTGCCGGTTGGTGGCAAGAATGAAATGAGTGGTAATGGGCAGCAGAGGACAATGAGAGGTAAGAATATTGGTGACTACATATTTCATGAGGTTTGTTAATGACACTCATTTTTGTAACTTTACTATAGATCTATCTCCTAATGACTCCTCCATGAAGAAGGCCCTTACACTTCAGCATTCACTTGAGTCTGTGTTGCTGAGGAAGTCTAAAGAAGGTGAGCAACTTCTGCTTAACGCTACTTGCTGTTTGTGTACGGCTCTGGTTCTTGATGACATTATGTGGTATTTACGTCTCATAGAGGCTGTGTCTGGCTCATGGTACTTTTCATTCATTCATTCATTTTAATGTCTTCACTTTAGTCCAACTGGAAACCAATCAAGTGGAAGTGGCGACATCAGCTGTCTACCTGCATATTGTTGAAAAGGCGCAGGGCAGCACAGGCCAGAACGGCACTCTGGACGATGGCAGCACAGGCCAGAACGGCACTCTGGACGATGGCAGCACAGGCCAGAACGGCACTCTGGACGATGGCAGCACAGGCCAGAACGGCACTCTGGACGATGGCAGCACAGGCCAGAACGGCACTCTGGACGATGGCAGCACAGGCCAGAACGGCACTCTGGACGATGGCAGCACAGGCCAGAACGGCACTCTGGACGATGGCAGCACAGGCCAGAACGGCACTCTGGACGATGGCAGCACAGGCCAGAACGGCACTCTGGACGATGGCAGCACAGGCCAGAACGGCACCGTGAGCGACGACTCTGCAGGCCAGAACGGCACCGTGAGCGACGACTCTGCAGGCCAGAACGGCACCGTGAGCGACGACTCTGCAGGTCAGAACGGCACCGTGAGCGACGACTCTGCAGGCCAGAACGGCACCGTGAGCGACGACTCTGCAGGCCAGAACGGCACCGTGAGCGACGACTCTGCAGGCCAGAACGGCACCGTGAGCGACGACTCTGCAGGCCAGAACGGCACCGTGAGCGACGACTCTGCAGGCCAGAACGGCACCGTGAGCGACGACTCTGCAGGCCAGAACGGCACCGTGAGCGACGACTCTGCAGGCCAGAACGGCACCGTGAGCGACGACTCTGCAGGCCAGAACGGCACCGTGAGCGACGACTCTGCAGGCCAGAACGGCACCGTGAGCGACGACTCTGCAGGCCAGAACGGCACCGTGAGCGACGACAGCTACCCCAGCAGGAACAACGGCACAGTGGGAGACGACAGCTACCCCAGCAGGAACAACGGCACAAAGGGCGACGACTCTGCAGGCGGCAACAACTGGACTCTGGCCGACGACTCTGCAGGCCAAAACGGCACTGTGGGAGACGACCGCTACCCCAGCAGGAACAACGGCACAGTGGGCGACGATGACTACGAAGTCCAAAATGGCACAAAGGGCGACGACGCCGCAGGCGGCAACAACTGGACTCTGGCCGACGACGACTCTGCAGGGCAAAACGCCTCCCTGGGCGACGACTTTAAAGGCCGCAACGGCACTCTGGGCAATAGTTCCTCTTAAGACATTTTGGCTTGTACCTACTTTTAATCTCTGGTGTTAAATAAAACTGTCCCTGAAATTGCCGTTTCCCTGTTTGTCGTGTTGTTGTGCAAAAGCAAAGAAGTAGACTTTGTGACTCAATGATTGGCCATGAACTTGTGTTGAATGGAATGGGCTCTTTGAATCCTAGGCAGTCTAGACTTGTAGCAAGTTACCTGGGGCTGACGAGATCTCCAAAAGGCGTCTTGTGCCTAGTGTTAAATGAGGTGACTCTCTGCCCCCTGGACTGACGCTAATTCAGGAAGTAATTGGATCCCTGTTCTACTTCCATTGCGATGCAGTGACTTTGCCTTATTAGCGTGCCTGATTTTGATTAATCTAGACTTCACAAATTCTTAAACTGCTCGTCATCACTGAGAAAGGAAGTGCCTCCATTTCAATTAGGTTAAGTTAAAGGACACACCCTTAACAACTCATTTCTTTTTGTGAATGCCATCTATAGAAGCTATTACTGGACATTTAAGTTTGGGTGCTCTGGGCCAAATAAAGCAACCTTTTTCGGAGTTTAACATCAGGAAGTTGCAGGCCTTGATGTCCTTAAGACCTGCTTGAAGTACAACGAGCTGGTTTCCTCTAGCTTGATCAATAGATACATTGGAGTATCATCTGCATAACAATGAAAGTTGATGGAGGTTGTTCTAAGACCCAACGCAAGCATAATGAGGTCAATAAAATTGGCGGTCCAACATAGAGCCATGTGGCTATTGGTAGTCATCGAGATTTCATTGTTCACCAACGTGAACACTCTTCATAACTATTCACCCTGCTACACTGAATCCTTTTTCTCCATACTAATTATGATTATTTTTAGTTGCATAATGTGTTTGATATGACTCTTTTTAGACATGCTAAACTGTAGCTTTTGAAAAGCGTTTTGACTACAGTTGAAACAGTTGTCTAGTGGAGTGCATTCTCCAAGTAAGAGTTCAAACGTTATTCTGAAATGGTCCGATTAAAAGACAGTTCTGTGAAAAGGCTGTAAGATGTCTTTGAAATGTCTATCATTTCTTGTTCTGCTTTAAGGACTAAACTTGATAAGAATTCTGGGAGTTCAGTTAGAAATTCATGAATACGGACATGAATGAAAATGACTTGGACAGCAGATTTCTAGTTTTCCAATGAACACTGACTTTCTGAAGAGCCAGCCAATCAGGGCTGATCAGCTACTCCTGTGACACCTGCAGATGGGTATATTTACCTGCGACGTGACTCAGGTTGCATTTTCTGTTGGTGACCGAAGTAATGGGAGTGTTTTGGGCCTTGCTTGTTTCTGTGCTGACTGTCTGGTTTACCAAAGGTATTTCTCTATGTCCCGTTGGAGACTTCAATTCAAGAACTTTGCGGTGGAGTATAGTAAATGTAGGGGTGATGAAGTAATGTTTGATGAAAAGCAACTTCTTTATCTGCAGGCTCTGGTTTGCCGGTTGGTGGCAAGAATGAAATGAGTGGTAATGGGCAGCAGAGGACAATGAGAGGTAAGAATATTGGTGACTACATATTTCATGAGGTTTGTTAATGACACTCATTTTTGTAACTTTACTATAGATCTATCTCCTAATGACTCCTCCATGAAGAAGGCCCTTACACTTCAGCATTCACTTGAGTCTGTGTTGCTGAGGAAGTCTAAAGAAGGTGAGCAACTTCTGCTTAACGCTACTTGCTGTTTGTGTACGGCTCTGGTTCTTGATGACATTATGTGGTATTTACGTCTCATAGAGGCTGTGTCTGGCTCATGGTACTTTTCATTCATTCATTCATTTTAATGTCTTCACTTTAGTCCAACTGGAAACCAATCAAGTGGAAGTGGCGACATCAGCTGTCTACCTGCATATTGTTGAAAAGGCGCAGGGCGACAAGGGCAGCACAGGCCAGAACGGCACTCTGGACGATGGCAGCACAGGCCAGAACGGCACTCTGGACGATGGCAGCACAGGCCAGAACGGCACTCTGGACGATGGCAGCACAGGCCAGAACGGCACTCTGGACGATGGCAGCACAGGCCAGAACGGCACTCTGGACGATGGCAGCACAGGCCAGAACGGCACTCTGGACGATGGCAGCACAGGCCAGAACGGCACTCTGGACGATGGCAGCACAGGCCAGAACGGCACCGTGAGCGACGACTCTGCAGGCCAGAACGGCACCGTGAGCGACGACTCTGCAGGCCAGAACGGCACCGTGAGCGACGACTCTGCAGGCCAGAACGGCACCGTGAGCGACGACTCTGCAGGCCAGAACGGCACCGTGAGCGACGACTCTGCAGGCCAGAACGGCACCGTGAGCGACGACTCTGCAGGCCAGAACGGCACCGTGAGCGACGACTCTGCAGGCCAGAACGGCACCGTGAGCGACGACTCTGCAGGCCAGAACGGCACCGTGAGCGACGACTCTGCAGGCCAGAACGGCACCGTGAGCGACGACTCTGCAGGCCAAAACGGCACCGTGAGCGACGACAGCTACCCCAGCAGGAACAACGGCACAGTGGGAGACGACAGCTACCCCAGCAGGAACAACGGCACAGTGGGAGACGACAGCTACCCCAGCAGGAACAACGGCACAGTGGGCGACGATGACTACGAAGTCCAAAATGGCACAAAGGGCGACGACGCCGCAGGCGGCAACAACTGGGCTCTGGCCGACGACTCTGCAGGCGGCAACAACTGGGCTCTGGCCGACGACTCTGCAGGCCAAAACGGCACCGTGGGAGACGACAGCTACCCCAGCAGGAACAACGGCACCGTGGGAGACGACAGCTACCCCAGCAGGAACAACGGCACAGTGGGCGACGATGACTACGAAGTCCAAAATGGCACAAAGGGCGACGACGCCGCAGGCGGCAACAACTGGACTCTGGCCGACGACGACGCCGCAGGCGGCAACAACTGGACTCTGGCCGACGACGACTCTGCAGGCCAAAACGGCACCGTGAGCGACGACTCTGCAGGCCAAAACGGCACCGTGAGCGACGACTCTGCAGGCCAAAACGGCACCGTGAGCGACGACTCTGCAGGCCAAAACGGCACCGTGAGCGACGACTCTGCAGGCCAAAACGGCACCGTGAGCGACGACTCTGCAGGCCAAAACGGCACCGTGAGCGACGACTCTGCAGGCCAAAACGGCACCGTGAGCGACGACTCTGCAGGCCAAAACGGCACCGTGAGCGACGACGCCGCAGGCGGCAACAACTGGACTCTGGCCGACGACTCTGCAGGCCAAAACGGCACCGTGAGCGACGACTCTGCAGGCCAAAACGGCACCGTGAGCGACGACTCTGCAGGCCAAAACGGCACCGTGAGCGACGACTCTGCAGGCCAAAACGGCACCGTGAGCGACGACTCTGCAGGCCAAAACGGCACCGTGGGCGACGACTCTGCAGGCCAAAACGGCACCGTGGGCGACGACTCTGCAGGCCAAAACGGCACCGTGGGCGACGACTCTGCAGGCCAAAACGGCACCGTGGGAGACGACAGCTACCCCAGCAGGAACAACGGCACAGTGGGCGACGATGACTACGAAGTCCAAAATGGCACAAAGGGCGACGACGCCGCCGCAGGCGGCAACAACTGGACTCTGGCCGACGACGACTCTGCAGGGCAAAACGCCTCCCTGGGCGACGACTTTAAAGGCCGCAACGGCACTCTGGGCAATAGTTCCTCTTAAGACATTTTGGCTTGTACCTACTTTTAATCTCTGGTGTTAAATAAAACTGTCCCTGAAATTGCCGTTTCCCTGTTTGTCGTGTTGTTGTGCAAAAGCAAAGAAGTAGACTTTGTGACTCAATGATTGGCCATGAACTTGTGTTGAATGGAATGGGCTCTTTGAATCCTAGGCAGTCTAGACTTGTAGCAAGTTACCTGGGGCTGACGAGATCTCCAAAAGGCGTCTTGTGCCTAGTGTTAAATGAGGTGACTCTCTGCCCCCTGGACTGACGCTAATTCAGGAAGTAATTGGATCCCTGTTCTACTTCCATTGCGATGCAGTGACTTTGCCTTATTAGCGTGCCTGATTTTGATTAATCTAGACTTCACAAATTCTTAAACTGCTCGTCATCACTGAGAAAGGAAGTGCCTCCATTTCAATTAGGTTAAGTTAAAGGACACACCCTTAACAACTCATTTCTTTTTGTGAATGCCATCTATAGAAGCTATTACTGGACATTTAAGTTTGGGTGCTCTGGGCCAAATAAAGCAACCTTTTTCGGAGTTTAACATCAGGAAGTTGCAGGCCTTGATGTCCTTAAGACCTGCTTGAAGTACAACGAGCTGGTTTCCTCTAGCTTGATCAATAGATACATTGGAGTATCATCTGCATAACAATGAAAGTTGATGGAGGTTGTTCTAAGACCCAACGCAAGCATAATGAGGTCAATAAAATTGGCGGTCCAACATAGAGCCATGTGGCTATTGGTAGTCATCGAGATTTCATTGTTCACCAACGTGAACACTCTTCATAACTATTCACCCTGCTACACTGAATCCTTTTTCTCCATACTAATTATGATTATTTTTAGTTGCATAATGTGTTTGATATGACTCTTTTTAGACATGCTAAACTGTAGCTTTTGAAAAGCGTTTTGACTACAGTTGAAACGGTTGTCTAGTGGAGTGCATTCTCCAAGTAAGAGTTCAAACGTTATTCTGAAATGGTCCGATTAAAAGACAGTTCTGTGAAAAGGCTGTAAGATGTCTTTGAAATGTCTATCATTTCTTGTTCTGCTTTAAGGACTAAACTTGATAAGAATTCTGGGAGTTCAGTTAGAAATTCATGAATACGGACATGAATGAAAATGACTTGGACAGCAGATTTCTAGTTTTCCAATGAACACTGACTTTCTGAAGAGCCAGCCAATCAGGGCTGATCAGCTACTCCTGTGACACCTGCAGATGGGTATATTTACCTGCGACGTGACTCAGGTTGCATTTTCTGTTGGTGACCGAAGTAATGGGAGTGTTTTGGGCCTTGCTTGTTTCTGTGCTGACTGTCTGGTTTACCAAAGGTATTTCTCTATGTCCCGTTGGAGACTTCAATTCAAGAACTTTGCGGTGGAGTATAGTAAATGTAGGGGTGATGAAGTAATGTTTGATGAAAAGCAACTTCTTTATCTGCAGGCTCTGGTTTGCCGGTTGGTGGCAAGAATGAAATGAGTGGTAATGGGCAGCAGAGGACAATGAGAGGTAAGAATATTGGTGACTACATATTTCATGAGGTTTGTTAATGACACTCATTTTTGTAACTTTACTATAGATCTATCTCCTAATGACTCCTCCATGAAGAAGGCCCTTACACTTCAGCATTCACTTGAGTCTGTGTTGCTGAGGAAGTCTAAAGAAGGTGAGCAACTTCTGCTTAACGCTACTTGCTGTTTGTGTACGGCTCTGGTTCTTGATGACATTATGTGGTATTTACGTCTCATAGAGGCTGTGTCTGGCTCATGGTACTTTTCATTCATTCATTCATTTTAATGTCTTCACTTTAGTCCAACTGGAAACCAATCAAGTGGAAGTGGCGACATCAGCTGTCTACCTGCATATTGTTGAAAAGGCGCAGGGCGACAAGGGCAGCACAGGCCAGAACGGCACTCTGGACGATGGCAGCACAGGCCAGAACGGCACTCTGGACGATGGCAGCACAGGCCAGAACGGCACTCTGGACGATGGCAGCACAGGCCAGAACGGCACTCTGGACGATGGCAGCACAGGCCAGAACGGCACTCTGGACGATGGCAGCACAGGCCAGAACGGCAGGAACAACGGCACAGTGGGCGACGATGACTACGAAGTCCAAAATGGCACAAAGGGCGACGACGCCGCAGGCGGCAACAACTGGACTCTGGCCGACGACGACTCTGCAGGGCAAAACGCCTCCCTGGGCGACGACTTTAAAGGCCGCAACGGCACTCTGGGCAATAGTTCCTCTTAAGACATTTTGGCTTGTACCTACTTTTAATCTCTGGTGTTAAATAAAACTGTCCCTGAAATTGCCGTTTCCCTGTTTGTCGTGTTGTTGTGCAAAAGCAAAGAAGTAGACTTTGTGACTCAATGATTGGCCATGAACTTGTGTTGAATGGAATGGGCTCTTTGAATCCTAGGCAGTCTAGACTTGTAGCAAGTTACCTGGGGCTGACGAGATCTCCAAAAGGCGTCTTGTGCCTAGTGTTAAATGAGGTGACTCTCTGCCCCCTGGACTGACGCTAATTCAGGAAGTAATTGGATCCCTGTTCTACTTCCATTGCGATGCAGTGACTTTGCCTTATTAGCGTGCCTGATTTTGATTAATCTAGACTTCACAAATTCTTAAACTGCTCGTCATCACTGAGAAAGGAAGTGCCTCCATTTCAATTAGGTTAAGTTAAAGGACACACCCTTAACAACTCATTTCTTTTTGTGAATGCCATCTATAGAAGCTATTACTGGACATTTAAGTTTGGGTGCTCTGGGCCAAATAAAGCAACCTTTTTCGGAGTTTAACATCAGGAAGTTGCAGGCCTTGATGTCCTTAAGACCTGCTTGAAGTACAACGAGCTGGTTTCCTCTAGCTTGATCAATAGATACATTGGAGTATCATCTGCATAACAATGAAAGTTGATGGAGGTTGTTCTAAGACCCAACGCAAGCATAATGAGGTCAATAAAATTGGCGGTCCAACATAGAGCCATGTGGCTATTGGTAGTCATCGAGATTTCATTGTTCACCAACGTGAACACTCTTCATAACTATTCACCCTGCTACACTGAATCCTTTTTCTCCATACTAATTATGATTATTTTTAGTTGCATAATGTGTTTGATATGACTCTTTTTAGACATGCTAAACTGTAGCTTTTGAAAAGCGTTTTGACTACAGTTGAAACGGTTGTCTAGTGGAGTGCATTCTCCAAGTAAGAGTTCAAACGTTATTCTGAAATGGTCCGATTAAAAGACAGTTCTGTGAAAAGGCTGTAAGATGTCTTTGAAATGTCTATCATTTCTTGTTCTGCTTTAAGGACTAAACTTGATAAGAATTCTGGGAGTTCAGTTAGAAATTCATGAATACGGACATGAATGAAAATGACTTGGACAGCAGATTTCTAGTTTTCCAATGAACACTGACTTTCTGAAGAGCCAGCCAATCAGGGCTGATCAGCTACTCCTGTGACACCTGCAGATGGGTATATTTACCTGCGACGTGACTCAGGTTGCATTTTCTGTTGGTGACCGAAGTAATGGGAGTGTTTTGGGCCTTGCTTGTTTCTGTGCTGACTGTCTGGTTTACCAAAGGTATTTCTCTATGTCCCGTTGGAGACTTCAATTCAAGAACTTTGCGGTGGAGTATAGTAAATGTAGGGGTGATGAAGTAATGTTTGATGAAAAGCAACTTCTTTATCTGCAGGCTCTGGTTTGCCGGTTGGTGGCAAGAATGAAATGAGTGGTAATGGGCAGCAGAGGACAATGAGAGGTAAGAATATTGGTGACTACATATTTCATGAGGTTTGTTAATGACACTCATTTTTGTAACTTTACTATAGATCTATCTCCTAATGACTCCTCCATGAAGAAGGCCCTTACACTTCAGCATTCACTTGAGTCTGTGTTGCTGAGGAAGTCTAAAGAAGGTGAGCAACTTCTGCTTAACGCTACTTGCTGTTTGTGTACGGCTCTGGTTCTTGATGACATTATGTGGTATTTACGTCTCATAGAGGCTGTGTCTGGCTCATGGTACTTTTCATTCATTCATTCATTTTAATGTCTTCACTTTAGTCCAACTGGAAACCAATCAAGTGGAAGTGGCGACATCAGCTGTCTACCTGCATATTGTTGAAAAGGCGCAGGGCGACAAGGGCAGCACAGGCCAGAACGGCACTCTGGACGATGGCAGCACAGGCCAGAACGGCACTCTGGACGATGGCAGCACAGGCCAGAACGGCACTCTGGACGATGGCAGCACAGGCCAGAACGGCACTCTGGACGATGGCAGCACAGGCCAGAACGGCACTCTGGACGATGGCAGCACAGGCCAGAACGGCACTCTGGACGATGGCAGCACAGGCCAGAACGGCACTCTGGACGATGGCAGCACAGGCCAGAACGGCACTCTGGACGATGGCAGCACAGGCCAGAACGGCACTCTGGACGATGGCAGCACAGGCCAGAACGGCACCGTGAGCGACGACTCTGCAGGCCAGAACGGCACCGTGAGCGACGACTCTGCAGGCCAGAACGGCACCGTGAGCGACGACTCTGCAGGTCAGAACGGCACCGTGAGCGACGACTCTGCAGGCCAGAACGGCACCGTGAGCGACGACTCTGCAGGCCAGAACGGCACCGTGAGCGACGACTCTGCAGGCCAGAACGGCACCGTGAGCGACGACTCTGCAGGCCAGAACGGCACCGTGAGCGACGACTCTGCAGGCCAGAACGGCACCGTGAGCGACGACTCTGCAGGCCAGAACGGCACCGTGAGCGACGACTCTGCAGGCCAGAACGGCACCGTGAGCGACGACTCTGCAGGCCAGAACGGCACCGTGAGCGACGACTCTGCAGGCCAGAACGGCACCGTGAGCGACGACTCTGCAGGCCAGAACGGCACCGTGAGCGACGACTCTGCAGGCCAGAACGGCACCGTGAGCGACGACTCTGCAGGCCAGAACGGCACCGTGAGCGACGACAGCTACCCCAGCAGGAACAACGGCACAAAGGGCGACGACTCTGCAGGCGGCAACAACTGGACTCTGGCCGACGACTCTGCAGGCCAAAACGGCACTGTGGGAGACGACCGCTACCCCAGCAGGAACAACGGCACAGTGGGCGACGATGACTACGAAGTCCAAAATGGCACAAAGGGCGACGACGCCGCAGGCGGCAACAACTGGACTCTGGCCGACGACGACTCTGCAGGGCAAAACGCCTCCCTGGGCGACGACTTTAAAGGCCGCAACGGCACTCTGGGCAATAGTTCCTCTTAAGACATTTTGGCTTGTACCTACTTTTAATCTCTGGTGTTAAATAAAACTGTCCCTGAAATTGCCGTTTCCCTGTTTGTCGTGTTGTTGTGCAAAAGCAAAGAAGTAGACTTTGTGACTCAATGATTGGCCATGAACTTGTGTTGAATGGAATGGGCTCTTTGAATCCTAGGCAGTCTAGACTTGTAGCAAGTTACCTGGGGCTGACGAGATCTCCAAAAGGCGTCTTGTGCCTAGTGTTAAATGAGGTGACTCTCTGCCCCCTGGACTGACGCTAATTCAGGAAGTAATTGGATCCCTGTTCTACTTCCATTGCGATGCAGTGACTTTGCCTTATTAGCGTGCCTGATTTTGATTAATCTAGACTTCACAAATTCTTAAACTGCTCGTCATCACTGAGAAAGGAAGTGCCTCCATTTCAATTAGGTTAAGTTAAAGGACACACCCTTAACAACTCATTTCTTTTTGTGAATGCCATCTATAGAAGCTATTACTGGACATTTAAGTTTGGGTGCTCTGGGCCAAATAAAGCAACCTTTTTCGGAGTTTAACATCAGGAAGTTGCAGGCCTTGATGTCCTTAAGACCTGCTTGAAGTACAACGAGCTGGTTTCCTCTAGCTTGATCAATAGATACATTGGAGTATCATCTGCATAACAATGAAAGTTGATGGAGGTTGTTCTAAGACCCAACGCAAGCATAATGAGGTCAATAAAATTGGCGGTCCAACATAGAGCCATGTGGCTATTGGTAGTCATCGAGATTTCATTGTTCACCAACGTGAACACTCTTCATAACTATTCACCCTGCTACACTGAATCCTTTTTCTCCATACTAATTATGATTATTTTTAGTTGCATAATGTGTTTGATATGACTCTTTTTAGACATGCTAAACTGTAGCTTTTGAAAAGCGTTTTGACTACAGTTGAAACAGTTGTCTAGTGGAGTGCATTCTCCAAGTAAGAGTTCAAACGTTATTCTGAAATGGTCCGATTAAAAGACAGTTCTGTGAAAAGGCTGTAAGATGTCTTTGAAATGTCTATCATTTCTTGTTCTGCTTTAAGGACTAAACTTGATAAGAATTCTGGGAGTTCAGTTAGAAATTCATGAATACGGACATGAATGAAAATGACTTGGACAGCAGATTTCTAGTTTTCCAATGAACACTGACTTTCTGAAGAGCCAGCCAATCAGGGCTGATCAGCTACTCCTGTGACACCTGCAGATGGGTATATTTACCTGCGACGTGACTCAGGTTGCATTTTCTGTTGGTGACCGAAGTAATGGGAGTGTTTTGGGCCTTGCTTGTTTCTGTGCTGACTGTCTGGTTTACCAAAGGTATTTCTCTATGTCCCGTTGGAGACTTCAATTCAAGAACTTTGCGGTGGAGTATAGTAAATGTAGGGGTGATGAAGTAATGTTTGATGAAAAGCAACTTCTTTATCTGCAGGCTCTGGTTTGCCGGTTGGTGGCAAGAATGAAATGAGTGGTAATGGGCAGCAGAGGACAATGAGAGGTAAGAATATTGGTGACTACATATTTCATGAGGTTTGTTAATGACACTCATTTTTGTAACTTTACTATAGATCTATCTCCTAATGACTCCTCCATGAAGAAGGCCCTTACACTTCAGCATTCACTTGAGTCTGTGTTGCTGAGGAAGTCTAAAGAAGGTGAGCAACTTCTGCTTAACGCTACTTGCTGTTTGTGTACGGCTCTGGTTCTTGATGACATTATGTGGTATTTACGTCTCATAGAGGCTGTGTCTGGCTCATGGTACTTTTCATTCATTCATTCATTTTAATGTCTTCACTTTAGTCCAACTGGAAACCAATCAAGTGGAAGTGGCGACATCAGCTGTCTACCTGCATATTGTTGAAAAGGCGCAGGGCGACAAGGGCAGCACAGGCCAGAACGGCACTCTGGACGATGGCAGCACAGGCCAGAACGGCACTCTGGACGATGGCAGCACAGGCCAGAACGGCACTCTGGACGATGGCAGCACAGGCCAGAACGGCACTCTGGACGATGGCAGCACAGGCCAGAACGGCACTCTGGACGATGGCAGCACAGGCCAGAACGGCACTCTGGACGATGGCAGCACAGGCCAGAACGGCACTCTGGACGATGGCAGCACAGGCCAGAACGGCACCGTGAGCGACGACTCTGCAGGCCAGAACGGCACCGTGAGCGACGACTCTGCAGGCCAGAACGGCACCGTGAGCGACGACTCTGCAGGCCAGAACGGCACCGTGAGCGACGACTCTGCAGGCCAGAACGGCACCGTGAGCGACGACTCTGCAGGCCAGAACGGCACCGTGAGCGACGACTCTGCAGGCCAGAACGGCACCGTGAGCGACGACTCTGCAGGCCAGAACGGCACCGTGAGCGACGACTCTGCAGGCCAGAACGGCACCGTGAGCGACGACTCTGCAGGCCAGAACGGCACCGTGAGCGACGACTCTGCAGGCCAAAACGGCACCGTGAGCGACGACTCTGCAGGCCAAAACGGCACCGTGAGCGACGACAGCTACCCCAGCAGGAACAACGGCACAGTGGGAGACGACAGCTACCCCAGCAGGAACAACGGCACAGTGGGAGACGACAGCTACCCCAGCAGGAACAACGGCACAGTGGGCGACGATGACTACGAAGTCCAAAATGGCACAAAGGGCGACGACGCCGCAGGCGGCAACAACTGGGCTCTGGCCGACGACTCTGCAGGCGGCAACAACTGGGCTCTGGCCGACGACTCTGCAGGCCAAAACGGCACCGTGGGAGACGACAGCTACCCCAGCAGGAACAACGGCACCGTGGGAGACGACAGCTACCCCAGCAGGAACAACGGCACAGTGGGCGACGATGACTACGAAGTCCAAAATGGCACAAAGGGCGACGACGCCGCAGGCGGCAACAACTGGACTCTGGCCGACGACGACGCCGCAGGCGGCAACAACTGGACTCTGGCCGACGACGACTCTGCAGGCCAAAACGGCACCGTGAGCGACGACTCTGCAGGCCAAAACGGCACCGTGAGCGACGACTCTGCAGGCCAAAACGGCACCGTGAGCGACGACTCTGCAGGCCAAAACGGCACCGTGAGCGACGACTCTGCAGGCCAAAACGGCACCGTGAGCGACGACTCTGCAGGCCAAAACGGCACCGTGAGCGACGACTCTGCAGGCCAAAACGGCACCGTGAGCGACGACTCTGCAGGCCAAAACGGCACCGTGAGCGACGACGCCGCAGGCGGCAACAACTGGACTCTGGCCGACGACTCTGCAGGCCAAAACGGCACCGTGAGCGACGACTCTGCAGGCCAAAACGGCACCGTGAGCGACGACTCTGCAGGCCAAAACGGCACCGTGAGCGACGACTCTGCAGGCCAAAACGGCACCGTGAGCGACGACTCTGCAGGCCAAAACGGCACCGTGAGCGACGACTCTGCAGGCCAAAACGGCACCGTGGGCGACGACTCTGCAGGCCAAAACGGCACCGTGGGCGACGACTCTGCAGGCCAAAACGGCACCGTGGGCGACGACTCTGCAGGCCAAAACGGCACCGTGGGAGACGACAGCTACCCCAGCAGGAACAACGGCACAGTGGGCGACGATGACTACGAAGTCCAAAATGGCACAAAGGGCGACGACGCCGCCGCAGGCGGCAACAACTGGACTCTGGCCGACGACGACTCTGCAGGGCAAAACGCCTCCCTGGGCGACGACTTTAAAGGCCGCAACGGCACTCTGGGCAATAGTTCCTCTTAAGACATTTTGGCTTGTACCTACTTTTAATCTCTGGTGTTAAATAAAACTGTCCCTGAAATTGCCGTTTCCCTGTTTGTCGTGTTGTTGTGCAAAAGCAAAGAAGTAGACTTTGTGACTCAATGATTGGCCATGAACTTGTGTTGAATGGAATGGGCTCTTTGAATCCTAGGCAGTCTAGACTTGTAGCAAGTTACCTGGGGCTGACGAGATCTCCAAAAGGCGTCTTGTGCCTAGTGTTAAATGAGGTGACTCTCTGCCCCCTGGACTGACGCTAATTCAGGAAGTAATTGGATCCCTGTTCTACTTCCATTGCGATGCAGTGACTTTGCCTTATTAGCGTGCCTGATTTTGATTAATCTAGACTTCACAAATTCTTAAACTGCTCGTCATCACTGAGAAAGGAAGTGCCTCCATTTCAATTAGGTTAAGTTAAAGGACACACCCTTAACAACTCATTTCTTTTTGTGAATGCCATCTATAGAAGCTATTACTGGACATTTAAGTTTGGGTGCTCTGGGCCAAATAAAGCAACCTTTTTCGGAGTTTAACATCAGGAAGTTGCAGGCCTTGATGTCCTTAAGACCTGCTTGAAGTACAACGAGCTGGTTTCCTCTAGCTTGATCAATAGATACATTGGAGTATCATCTGCATAACAATGAAAGTTGATGGAGGTTGTTCTAAGACCCAACGCAAGCATAATGAGGTCAATAAAATTGGCGGTCCAACATAGAGCCATGTGGCTATTGGTAGTCATCGAGATTTCATTGTTCACCAACGTGAACACTCTTCATAACTATTCACCCTGCTACACTGAATCCTTTTTCTCCATACTAATTATGATTATTTTTAGTTGCATAATGTGTTTGATATGACTCTTTTTAGACATGCTAAACTGTAGCTTTTGAAAAGCGTTTTGACTACAGTTGAAACGGTTGTCTAGTGGAGTGCATTCTCCAAGTAAGAGTTCAAACGTTATTCTGAAATGGTCCGATTAAAAGACAGTTCTGTGAAAAGGCTGTAAGATGTCTTTGAAATGTCTATCATTTCTTGTTCTGCTTTAAGGACTAAACTTGATAAGAATTCTGGGAGTTCAGTTAGAAATTCATGAATACGGACATGAATGAAAATGACTTGGACAGCAGATTTGTAGTTTTCCAATGAACACTGACTTTCTGAAGAGCCAGCCAATCAGGGCTGATCAGCTACTCCTGTGACACCTGCAGATGGGTATATTTACCTGCGACGTGACTCAGGTTGCATTTTCTGTTGGTGACCGAAGTAATGGGAGTGTTTTGGGCCTTGCTTGTTTCTGTGCTGACTGTCTGGTTTACCAAAGGTATTTCTCTATGTCCCGTTGGAGACTTCAATTCAAGAACTTTGCGGTGGAGTATAGTAAATGTAGGGGTGATGAAGTAATGTTTGATGAAAAGCAACTTCTTTATCTGCAGGCTCTGGTTTGCCGGTTGGTGGCAAGAATGAAATGAGTGGTAATGGGCAGCAGAGGACAATGAGAGGTAAGAATATTGGTGACTACATATTTCATGAGGTTTGTTAATGACACTCATTTTTGTAACTTTACTATAGATCTATCTCCTAATGACTCCTCCATGAAGAAGGCCCTTACACTTCAGCATTCACTTGAGTCTGTGTTGCTGAGGAAGTCTAAAGAAGGTGAGCAACTTCTGCTTAACGCTACTTGCTGTTTGTGTACGGCTCTGGTTCTTGATGACATTATGTGGTATTTACGTCTCATAGAGGCTGTGTCTGGCTCATGGTACTTTTCATTCATTCATTCATTTTAATGTCTTCACTTTAGTCCAACTGGAAACCAATCAAGTGGAAGTGGCGACATCAGCTGTCTACCTGCATATTGTTGAA
This sequence comes from Gasterosteus aculeatus, assembly GCF_964276395.1. NCBI lineage: Eukaryota > Metazoa > Chordata > Actinopteri > Perciformes > Gasterosteidae > Gasterosteus > Gasterosteus aculeatus. The sequence goes on along the minus strand of NC_135692.1, from coordinate 6,291,266 downwards.
AAGGCGCAGGGCGACAAGGGCAGCACAGGCCAGAACGGCACTCTGGACGATGGCAGCACAGGCCAGAACGGCACTCTGGACGATGGCAGCACAGGCCAGAACGGCACTCTGGACGATGGCAGCACAGGCCAGAACGGCACTCTGGACGATGGCAGCACAGGCCAGAACGGCACTCTGGACGATGGCAGCACAGGCCAGAACGGCAGGAACAACGGCACAGTGGGCGACGATGACTACGAAGTCCAAAATGGCACAAAGGGCGACGACGCCGCAGGCGGCAACAACTGGACTCTGGCCGACGACGACTCTGCAGGGCAAAACGCCTCCCTGGGCGACGACTTTAAAGGCCGCAACGGCACTCTGGGCAATAGTTCCTCTTAAGACATTTTGGCTTGTACCTACTTTTAATCTCTGGTGTTAAATAAAACTGTCCCTGAAATTGCCGTTTCCCTGTTTGTCGTGTTGTTGTGCAAAAGCAAAGAAGTAGACTTTGTGACTCAATGATTGGCCATGAACTTGTGTTGAATGGAATGGGCTCTTTGAATCCTAGGCAGTCTAGACTTGTAGCAAGTTACCTGGGGCTGACGAGATCTCCAAAAGGCGTCTTGTGCCTAGTGTTAAATGAGGTGACTCTCTGCCCCCTGGACTGACGCTAATTCAGGAAGTAATTGGATCCCTGTTCTACTTCCATTGCGATGCAGTGACTTTGCCTTATTAGCGTGCCTGATTTTGATTAATCTAGACTTCACAAATTCTTAAACTGCTCGTCATCACTGAGAAAGGAAGTGCCTCCATTTCAATTAGGTTAAGTTAAAGGACACACCCTTAACAACTCATTTCTTTTTGTGAATGCCATCTATAGAAGCTATTACTGGACATTTAAGTTTGGGTGCTCTGGGCCAAATAAAGCAACCTTTTTCGGAGTTTAACATCAGGAAGTTGCAGGCCTTGATGTCCTTAAGACCTGCTTGAAGTACAACGAGCTGGTTTCCTCTAGCTTGATCAATAGATACATTGGAGTATCATCTGCATAACAATGAAAGTTGATGGAGGTTGTTCTAAGACCCAACGCAAGCATAATGAGGTCAATAAAATTGGCGGTCCAACATAGAGCCATGTGGCTATTGGTAGTCATCGAGATTTCATTGTTCACCAACGTGAACACTCTTCATAACTATTCACCCTGCTACACTGAATCCTTTTTCTCCATACTAATTATGATTATTTTTAGTTGCATAATGTGTTTGATATGACTCTTTTTAGACATGCTAAACTGTAGCTTTTGAAAAGCGTTTTGACTACAGTTGAAACGGTTGTCTAGTGGAGTGCATTCTCCAAGTAAGAGTTCAAACGTTATTCTGAAATGGTCCGATTAAAAGACAGTTCTGTGAAAAGGCTGTAAGATGTCTTTGAAATGTCTATCATTTCTTGTTCTGCTTTAAGGACTAAACTTGATAAGAATTCTGGGAGTTCAGTTAGAAATTCATGAATACGGACATGAATGAAAATGACTTGGACAGCAGATTTCTAGTTTTCCAATGAACACTGACTTTCTGAAGAGCCAGCCAATCAGGGCTGATCAGCTACTCCTGTGACACCTGCAGATGGGTATATTTACCTGCGACGTGACTCAGGTTGCATTTTCTGTTGGTGACCGAAGTAATGGGAGTGTTTTGGGCCTTGCTTGTTTCTGTGCTGACTGTCTGGTTTACCAAAGGTATTTCTCTATGTCCCGTTGGAGACTTCAATTCAAGAACTTTGCGGTGGAGTATAGTAAATGTAGGGGTGATGAAGTAATGTTTGATGAAAAGCAACTTCTTTATCTGCAGGCTCTGGTTTGCCGGTTGGTGGCAAGAATGAAATGAGTGGTAATGGGCAGCAGAGGACAATGAGAGGTAAGAATATTGGTGACTACATATTTCATGAGGTTTGTTAATGACACTCATTTTTGTAACTTTACTATAGATCTATCTCCTAATGACTCCTCCATGAAGAAGGCCCTTACACTTCAGCATTCACTTGAGTCTGTGTTGCTGAGGAAGTCTAAAGAAGGTGAGCAACTTCTGCTTAACGCTACTTGCTGTTTGTGTACGGCTCTGGTTCTTGATGACATTATGTGGTATTTACGTCTCATAGAGGCTGTGTCTGGCTCATGGTACTTTTCATTCATTCATTCATTTTAATGTCTTCACTTCAGTCCAACTGGAAACCAATCAAGTGGAAGTGGCGACATCAGCTGTCTACCTGCATATTGTTGAAAAGGCGCAGGGCGACAAGGGCAGCACAGGCCAGAACGGCACTCTGGACGATGGCAGCACAGGCCAGAACGGCACTCTGGACGATGGCAGCACAGGCCAGAACGGCACTCTGGACGATGGCAGCACAGGCCAGAACGGCACTCTGGACGATGGCAGCACAGGCCAGAACGGCACTCTGGACGATGGCAGCACAGGCCAGAACGGCACCGTGAGCGACGACTCTGCAGGCCAGAACGGCACCGTGAGCGACGACTCTGCAGGCCAGAACGGCACCGTGAGCGACGACTCTGCAGGCCAGAACGGCACCGTGAGCGACGACTCTGCAGGCCAGAACGGCACCGTGAGCGACGACTCTGCAGGCCAGAACGGCACCGTGAGCGACGACTCTGCAGGCCAGAACGGCACCGTGAGCGACGACTCTGCAGGCCAAAACGGCACCGTGAGCGACGACTCTGCAGGCCAAAACGGCACAGTGAGTGACGACGCCGCAGGCGGCAACAACTGGACATTGGCCGACGACGACTCTGCAGGCCAAAACGGCACCGTGGGAGACGACAGCTACCCCAGCAGGAACAACGGCACCGTGAGCGACGACTCTGCAGGCCAAAACGGCACTGTGGGAGACGACAGCTACCCCAGCAGGAACAACGGCACAGTGGGCGACGATGACTACGAAGTCCAAAATGGCACAAAGGGCGACGACGCCGCAGGCGGCAACAACTGGACTCTGGCCGACGACGACTCTGCAGGCCAAAACGGCACCGTGGGAGACGACAGCTACCCCAGCAGGAACAACGGCACCGTGAGCGACGACTCTGCAGGCCAAAACGGCACTGTGGGAGACGACAGCTACCCCAGCAGGAACAACGGCACAGTGGGCGACGATGACTACGAAGTCCAAAATGGCACAAAGGGCGACGACGCCGCAGGCGGCAACAACTGGACTCTGGCCGACGACGACTCTGCAGGCCAAAACGGCACCGTGAGCGACGACTCTGCAGGCCAAAACGGCACCGTGAGCGACGACTCTGCAGGCCAAAACGGCACCGTGAGCAACGACTCTGCAGGCCAAAACGGCACCGTGAGCAACGACTCTGCAGGCCAAAACAGCACCGTGAGCGACGACTCTGCAGGCCAAAACGGCACAGTGAGCGACGACGCCGCAGGCGGCAACAACTGGACTCTGGCCGACGACTCTGCAGGCCAAAACGGCACCGTGAGCGACGACTCTGCAGGCCAAAACGGCACCGTGAGCGACGACTCTGCAGGCCAAAACGGCACCGTGAGCGACGACTCAGCAGGCCAAAACGGCACAGTGAGCGACGACGCCGCAGGCGGCAACAACTGGACTATGGCCGACGACTCTGCAGGCCAAAACGGCACCGTGAGCGACGACTCTGCAGGCCAAAACGGCACCGTGAGCGACGACTCTGCAGGCCAAAACGGCACCGTGGGCGACGACTCTGCAGGCCAAAACGGCACCGTGGGCGACGACTCTGCAGGCCAAAACGGCACCGTGGGCGACGACTCTGCAGGCCAAAACGGCACCGTGGGCGACGACTCTGCAGGCCAAAACGGCACCGTGGGCGACGACTCTGCAGGCCAAAACGGCACCGTGGGCGACGACTCTGCAGGCCAAAACGGCACCGTGGGCGACGACTCTGCAGGCCAAAACGGCACCGTGAGCGACGACTCTGCAGGCCAAAACGGCACCGTGAGCGACGACGCCGCAGGCGGCAACAACTGGACTCTGGCCGACGACTCTGCAGGCCAAAACGGCACCGTGAGCGACGACTCTGCAGGCCAAAACGGCACCGTGAGCGACGACTCTGCAGGCCAAAACGGCACCGTGAGCGACGACTCTGCAGGCCAAAACGGCACCGTGAGCGACGACTCAGCAGGCGGCAACAACTGGACTATGGCCGACGACTCTGCAGGCCAAAACGGCACCGTGAGCGACGACTCTGCAGGCCAAAACGGCACCGTGGGCGACGACTCTGCAGGCCAAAACGGCACCGTGGGCGACGACTCTGCAGGCCAAAACGGCTAATCTAGACTTCACAAATTCTTAAACTGCTCGTCATCACTGAGAAAGGAAGTGCCTCCATTTCAATTAGGTTAAGTTAAAGGACACACCCTTAACAACTCATTTCTTTTTGTGAATGCCATCTATAGAAGCTATTACTGGACATTTAAGTTTGGGTGCTCTGGGCCAAATAAAGCAACCTTTTTCGGAGTTTAACATCAGGAAGTTGCAGGCCTTGATGTCCTTAAGACCTGCTTGAAGTACAACGAGCTGGTTTCCTCTAGCTTGATCAATAGATACATTGGAGTATCATCTGCATAACAATGAAAGTTGATGGAGGTTGTTCTAAGACCCAACGCAAGCATAATGAGGTCAATAAAATTGGCGGTCCAACATAGAGCCATGTGGCTATTGGTAGTCATCGAGATTTCATTGTTCACCAACGTGAACACTCTTCATAACTATTCACCCTGCTACACTGAATCCTTTTTCTCCATACTAATTATGATTATTTTTAGTTGCATAATGTGTTTGATATGACTCTTTTTAGACATGCTAAACTGTAGCTTTTGAAAAGCGTTTTGACTACAGTTGAAACGGTTGTCTAGTGGAGTGCATTCTCCAAGTAAGAGTTCAAACGTTATTCTGAAATGGTCCGATTAAAAGACAGTTCTGTGAAAAGGCTGTAAGATGTCTTTGAAATGTCTATCATTTCTTGTTCTGCTTTAAGGACTAAACTTGATAAGAATTCTGGGAGTTCAGTTAGAAATTCATGAATACGGACATGAATGAAAATGACTTGGACAGCAGATTTCTAGTTTTCCAATGAACACTGACTTTCTGAAGAGCCAGCCAATCAGGGCTGATCAGCTACTCCTGTGACACCTGCAGATGGGTATATTTACCTGCGACGTGACTCAGGTTGCATTTTCTGTTGGTGACCGAAGTAATGGGAGTGTTTTGGGCCTTGCTTGTTTCTGTGCTGACTGTCTGGTTTACCAAAGGTATTTCTCTATGTCCCGTTGGAGACTTCAATTCAAGAACTTTGCGGTGGAGTATAGTAAATGTAGGGGTGATGAAGTAATGTTTGATGAAAAGCAACTTCTTTATCTGCAGGCTCTGGTTTGCCGGTTGGTGGCAAGAATGAAATGAGTGGTAATGGGCAGCAGAGGACAATGAGAGGTAAGAATATTGGTGACTACATATTTCATGAGGTTTGTTAATGACACTCATTTTTGTAACTTTACTATAGATCTATCTCCTAATGACTCCTCCATGAAGAAGGCCCTTACACTTCAGCATTCACTTGAGTCTGTGTTGCTGAGGAAGTCTAAAGAAGGTGAGCAACTTCTGCTTAACGCTACTTGCTGTTTGTGTACGGCTCTGGTTCTTGATGACATTATGTGGTATTTACGTCTCATAGAGGCTGTGTCTGGCTCATGGTACTTTTCATTCATTCATTCATTTTAATGTCTTCACTTTAGTCCAACTGGAAACCAATCAAGTGGAAGTGGCGACATCAGCTGTCTACCTGCATATTGTTGAAAAGGCGCAGGGCGACAAGGGCAGCACAGGCCAGAACGGCACTCTGGACGATGGCAGCACAGGCCAGAACGGCACTCTGGACGATGGCAGCACAGGCCAGAACGGCACTCTGGACGATGGCAGCACAGGCCAGAACGGCACTCTGGACGATGGCAGCACAGGCCAGAACGGCACTCTGGACGATGGCAGCACAGGCCAGAACGGCACTCTGGACGATGGCAGCACAGGCCAGAACGGCACCGTGAGCGACGACTCTGCAGGCCAGAACGGCACCGTGAGCGACGACTCTGCAGGTCAGAACGGCACCGTGAGCGACGACTCTGCAGGCCAGAACGGCACCGTGAGCGACGACTCTGCAGGCCAGAACGGCACCGTGAGCGACGACTCTGCAGGCCAGAACGGCACCGTGAGCGACGACTCTGCAGGCCAGAACGGCACCGTGAGCGACGACTCTGCAGGCCAGAACGGCACCGTGAGCGACGACTCTGCAGGCCAGAACGGCACCGTGAGCGACGACTCTGCAGGCCAGAACGGCACCGTGAGCGACGACTCTGCAGGCCAGAACGGCACCGTGAGCGACGACTCTGCAGGCCAGAACGGCACCGTGAGCGACGACTCTGCAGGCCAGAACGGCACCGTGAGCGACGACTCTGCAGGCCAAAACGGCACCGTGAGCGACGACAGCTACCCCAGCAGGAACAACGGCACAGTGGGCGACGATGACTACGAAGTCCAAAATGGCACAAAGGGCGACGACGCCGCAGGCGGCAACAACTGGACTCTGGCCGACGACTCTGCAGGCCAAAACGGCACCGTGGGAGACGACAGCTACCCCAGCAGGAACAACGGCACTGTGGGAGACGACAGCTACCCCAGCAGGAACAACGGCACAGTGGGCGACGATGACTACGAAGTCCAAAATGGCACAAAGGGCGACGACGCCGCAGGCGGCAACAACTGGACTCTGGCCGACGACGACTCTGCAGGCCAAAACGGCACCGTGAGCGACGACTCTGCAGGCCAGAACGGCACCGTGAGCGACGACTCTGCAGGCCAAAACGGCACCGTGAGCGACGACTCTGCAGGCCAAAACGGCACCGTGAGCGACGACTCTGCAGGCCAAAACGGCACCGTGAGCGACGACTCTGCAGGCCAAAACGGCACCGTGAGCGACGACTCTGCAGGCCAAAACGGCACCGTGAGCGACGACTCTGCAGGCCAAAACGGCACCGTGAGCGACGACTCTGCAGGCCAAAACGGCACCGTGAGCGACGACTCTGCAGGCCAAAACGGCACCGTGAGCGACGACTCTGCAGGCCAAAACGGCACCGTGAGCGACGACTCTGCAGGCCAAAACGGCACCGTGAGCGACGACTCTGCAGGCCAAAACGGCACCGTGAGCGACGACTCTGCAGGCCAAAACGGCACCGTGAGCGACGACTCTGCAGGCCAAAACGGCACCGTGAGCGACGACTCTGCAGGCCAAAACGGCACAGTGAGCGACGACGCCGCAGGCGGCAACAACTGGACTCTGGCCGACGACTCTGCAGGCCAAAACGGCACCGTGAGCGACGACTCTGCAGGCCAAAACGGCACCGTGAGCGACGACTCTGCAGGCCAAAACGGCACAGTGAGCGACGACGCCGCAGGCGGCAACAACTGGACTCTGGCCGACGACTCTGCAGGCCAAAACGGCACCGTGAGCGACGACTCTGCAGGCCAAAACGGCACCGTGAGCGACGACTCTGCAGGCCAAAACGGCACCGTGAGCGACGACTCTGCAGGCCAAAACGGCACCGTGGGCGACGACTCTGCAGGCCAAAACGGCACCGTGGGCGACGACTCTGCAGGCCAAAACGGCACCGTGGGCGACGACTCTGCAGGCCAAAACGGCACCGTGGGCGACGACTCTGCAGGCCAAAACGGCACCGTGGGCGACGACTCTGCAGGCCAAAACGGCACCGTGGGCGACGACTCTGCAGGCCAAAACGGCACCGTGGGCGACGACTCTGCAGGCCAAAACGGCACCGTGGGCGACGACTCTGCAGGCCAAAACGGCACCGTGGGCGACGACTCTGCAGGCCAAAACGGCACCGTGGGCGACGACTCTGCAGGCCAAAACGGCACCGTGGGAGACGACAGCTACCCCAGCAGGAACAACGGCACAGTGGGCGACGATGACTACGAAGTCCAAAATGGCACAAAGGGCGACGACGCCGCCGCAGGCGGCAACAACTGGACTCTGGCCGACGACGACTCTGCAGGGCAAAACGCCTCCCTGGGCGACGACTTTAAAGGCCGCAACGGCACTCTGGGCAATAGTTCCTCTTAAGACATTTTGGCTTGTACCTACTTTTAATCTCTGGTGTTAAATAAAACTGTCCCTGAAATTGCCGTTTCCCTGTTTGTCGTGTTGTTGTGCAAAAGCAAAGAAGTAGACTTTGTGACTCAATGATTGGCCATGAACTTGTGTTGAATGGAATGGGCTCTTTGAATCCTAGGCAGTCTAGACTTGTAGCAAGTTACCTGGGGCTGACGAGATCTCCAAAAGGCGTCTTGTGCCTAGTGTTAAATGAGGTGACTCTCTGCCCCCTGGACTGACGCTAATTCAGGAAGTAATTGGATCCCTGTTCTACTTCCATTGCGATGCAGTGACTTTGCCTTATTAGCGTGCCTGATTTTGATTAATCTAGACTTCACAAATTCTTAAACTGCTCGTCATCACTGAGAAAGGAAGTGCCTCCATTTCAATTAGGTTAAGTTAAAGGACACACCCTTAACAACTCATTTCTTTTTGTGAATGCCATCTATAGAAGCTATTACTGGACATTTAAGTTTGGGTGCTCTGGGCCAAATAAAGCAACCTTTTTCGGAGTTTAACATCAGGAAGTTGCAGGCCTTGATGTCCTTAAGACCTGCTTGAAGTACAACGAGCTGGTTTCCTCTAGCTTGATCAATAGATACATTGGAGTATCATCTGCATAACAATGAAAGTTGATGGAGGTTGTTCTAAGACCCAACGCAAGCATAATGAGGTCAATAAAATTGGCGGTCCAACATAGAGCCATGTGGCTATTGGTAGTCATCGAGATTTCATTGTTCACCAATGTGAACACTCTTCATAACTATTCACCCTGCTACACTGAATCCTTTTTCTCCATACTAATTATGATTATTTTTAGTTGCATAATGTGTTTGATATGACTCTTTTTAGACATGCTAAACTGTAGCTTTTGAAAAGCGTTTTGACTACAGTTGAAACGGTTGTCTAGTGGAGTGCATTCTCCAAGTAAGAGTTCAAACGTTATTCTGAAATGGTCCGATTAAAAGACAGTTCTGTGAAAAGGCTGTAAGATGTCTTTGAAATGTCTATCATTTCTTGTTCTGCTTTAAGGACTAAACTTGATAAGAATTCTGGGAGTTCAGTTAGAAATTCATGAATACGGACATGAATGAAAATGACTTGGACAGCAGATTTCTAGTTTTCCAATGAACACTGACTTTCTGAAGAGCCAGCCAATCAGGGCTGATCAGCTACTCCTGTGACACCTGCAGATGGGTATATTTACCTGCGACGTGACTCAGGTTGCATTTTCTGTTGGTGACCGAAGTAATGGGAGTGTTTTGGGCCTTGCTTGTTTCTGTGCTGACTGTCTGGTTTACCAAAGGTATTTCTCTATGTCCCGTTGGAGACTTCAATTCAAGAACTTTGCGGTGGAGTATAGTAAATGTAGGGGTGATGAAGTAATGTTTGATGAAAAGCAACTTCTTTATCTGCAGGCTCTGGTTTGCCGGTTGGTGGCAAGAATGAAATGAGTGGTAATGGGCAGCAGAGGACAATGAGAGGTAAGAATATTGGTGACTACATATTTCATGAGGTTTGTTAATGACACTCATTTTTGTAACTTTACTATAGATCTATCTCCTAATGACTCCTCCATGAAGAAGGCCCTTACACTTCAGCATTCACTTGAGTCTGTGTTGCTGAGGAAGTCTAAAGAAGGTGAGCAACTTCTGCTTAACGCTACTTGCTGTTTGTGTACGGCTCTGGTTCTTGATGACATTATGTGGTATTTACGTCTCATAGAGGCTGTGTCTGGCTCATGGTACTTTTCATTCATTCATTCATTTTAATGTCTTCACTTTAGTCCAACTGGAAACCAATCAAGTGGAAGTGGCGACATCAGCTGTCTACCTGCATATTGTTGAAAAGGCGCAGGGCGACAAGGGCAGCACAGGCCAGAACGGCACTCTGGACGATGGCAGCACAGGCCAGAACGGCACTCTGGACGATGGCAGCACAGGCCAGAACGGCACTCTGGACGATGGCAGCACAGGCCAGAACGGCACTCTGGACGATGGCAGCACAGGCCAGAACGGCACTCTGGACGATGGCAGCACAGGCCAGAACGGCACTCTGGACGATGGCAGCACAGGCCAGAACGGCACTCTGGACGATGGCAGCACAGGCCAGAACGGCACTCTGGACGATGGCAGCACAGGCCAGAACGGCACTCTGGACGATGGCAGCACAGGCCAGAACGGCACCGTGAGCGACGATGGCAGCACAGGCCAGAACGGCACCGTGAGCGACGACTCTGCAGGTCAGAACGGCACCGTGAGCGACGACTCTGCAGGTCAGAACGGCACCGTGAGCGACGACTCTGCAGGCCAGAACGGCACCGTGAGCGACGACTCTGCAGGCCAGAACGGCACCGTGAGCGACGACTCTGCAGGCCAGAACGGCACCGTGAGCGACGACTCTGCAGGCCAGAACGGCACCGTGAGCGACGACTCTGCAGGCCAGAACGGCACCGTGAGCGACGACTCTGCAGGCCAGAACGGCACCGTGAGCGACGACTCTGCAGGCCAGAACGGCACCGTGAGCGACGACTCTGCAGGCCAGAACGGCACCGTGAGCGACGACTCTGCAGGCCAGAACGGCACCGTGAGCGACGACTCTGCAGGCCAGAACGGCACCGTGAGCGACGACTCTGCAGGCCAAAACGGCACCGTGAGCGACGACAGCTACCCCAGCAGGAACAACGGCACAGTGGGAGACGACAGCTACCCCAGCAGGAACAACGGCACAGTGGGCGACGATGACTACGAAGTCCAAAATGGCACAAAGGGCGACGACGCCGCAGGCGGCAACAACTGGACTCTGGCCGACGACTCTGCAGGCCAAAACGGCACCGTGGGAGACGACAGCTACCCCAGCAGGAACAACGGCACCGTGAGCGACGACTCTGCAGGCCAAAACGGCACTGTGGGAGACGACAGCTACCCCAGCAGGAACAACGGCACAGTGGGCGACGATGACTACGAAGTCCAAAATGGCACAAAGGGCGACGACGCCGCAGGCGGCAACAACTGGACTCTGGCCGACGACGACTCTGCAGGCCAAAACGGCACCGTGAGCGACGACTCTGCAGGCCAAAACGGCACCGTGAGCGACGACTCTGCAGGCCAAAACGGCACCGTGAGCGACGACTCTGCAGGCCAAAACGGCACCGTGAGCGACGACTCTGCAGGCCAAAACGGCACCGTGAGCGACGACTCTGCAGGCCAAAACGGCACCGTGAGCGACGACTCTGCAGGCCAAAACGGCACCGTGAGCGACGACTCTGCAGGCCAAAACGGCACCGTGAGCGACGACTCTGCAGGCCAAAACGGCACCGTGAGCGACGACTCTGCAGGCCAAAACGGCACCGTGAGCGACGACTCTGCAGGCCAAAACGGCACCGTGAGCGACGACTCTGCAGGCCAAAACGGCACCGTGAGCGACGACTCTGCAGGTCAGAACGGCACCGTGAGCGACGACTCTGCAGGCCAGAACGGCACCGTGAGCGACGACTCTGCAGGCCAGAACGGCACCGTGAGCGACGACTCTGCAGGCCAGAACGGCACCGTGAGCGACGACTCTGCAGGCCAGAACGGCACCGTGAGCGACGACTCTGCAGGCCAGAACGGCACCGTGAGCGACGACTCTGCAGGCCAGAACGGCACCGTGAGCGACGACTCTGCAGGCCAGAACGGCACCGTGAGCGACGACTCTGCAGGCCAGAACGGCACCGTGAGCGACGACTCTGCAGGCCAGAACGGCACCGTGAGCGACGACTCTGCAGGCCAAAACGGCACCGTGAGCGACGACTCTGCAGGCCAAAACGGCACCGTGAGCGACGACAGCTACCCCAGCAGGAACAACGGCACAGTGGGAGACGACAGCTACCCCAGCAGGAACAACGGCACAGTGGGAGACGACAGCTACCCCAGCAGGAACAACGGCACAGTGGGCGACGATGACTACGAAGTCCAAAATGGCACAAAGGGCGACGACGCCGCAGGCGGCAACAACTGGACTCTGGCCGACGACTCTGCAGGCCAAAACGGCACCGTGGGAGACGACAGCTACCCCAGCAGGAACAACGGCACAGTGGGCGACGATGACTACGAAGTCCAAAATGGCACAAAGGGCGACGACGCCGCAGGCGGCAACAACTGGACTCTGGCCGACGACGACTCTGCAGGCCAAAACGGCACCGTGAGCGACGACTCTGCAGGCCAAAACGGCACAGTGAGCGACGACGCCGCAGGCGGCAACAACTGGACTCTGGCCGACGACTCTGCAGGCCAAAACGGCACCGTGAGCGACGACTCTGCAGGCCAAAACGGCACCGTGAGCGACGACTCTGCAGGCCAAAACGGCACCGTGAGCGACGACTCTGCAGGCCAAAACGGCACCGTGAGCGACGACTCTGCAGGCCAAAACGGCACCGTGAGCGACGACTCTGCAGGCCAAAACGGCACCGTGAGCGACGACTCTGCAGGCCAAAACGGCACCGTGAGCGACGACTCTGCAGGCCAAAACGGCACCGTGAGCGACGACTCTGCAGGCCAAAACGGCACAGTGAGCGACGACGCCGCAGGCGGCAACAACTGGACTCTGGCCGACGACTCTGCAGGCCAAAACGGCACCGTGAGCGACGACTCTGCAGGCCAAAACGGCACCGTGAGCGACGACTCTGCAGGCCAAAACGGCACCGTGGGCGACGACTCTGCAGGCCAAAACGGCACCGTGGGCGACGACTCTGCAGGCCAAAACGGCACCGTGGGCGACGACTCTGCAGGCCAAAACGGCACCGTGGGCGACGACTCTGCAGGCCAAAACGGCACCGTGGGCGACGACTCTGCAGGCCAAAACGGCACCGTGGGCGACGACTCTGCAGGCCAAAACGGCACCGTGGGCGACGACTCTGCAGGCCAAAACGGCACCGTGGGCGACGACTCTGCAGGCCAAAACGGCACCGTGGGCGACGACTCTGCAGGCCAAAACGGCACCGTGGGCGACGACTCTGCAGGCCAAAACGGCACCGTGGGCGACGACAGCTACCCCAGCAGGAACAACGGCACAGTGGGCGACGATGACTACGAAGTCCAAAATGGCACAAAGGGCGACGACGCCGCAGGCGGCAACAACTGGACTCTGGCCGACGACTCTGCAGGCCAAAACGGCACCGTGGGCGACGACTCTGCAGGCCAAAACGGCACCGTGGGCGACGACTCTGCAGGCCAAAACGGCACCGTGGGCGACGACTCTGCAGGCCAAAACGGCACCGTGGGCGACGACTCTGCAGGCCAAAACGGCACCGTGGGCGACGACTCTGCAGGCCAAAACGGCACCGTGGGCGACGACTCTGCAGGCCAAAACGGCACCGTGGGCGACGACTCTGCAGGCCAAAACGGCACCGTGGGCGACGACTCTGCAGGCCAAAACGGCACCGTGGGCGACGACTCTGCAGGCCAAAACGGCACCGTGGGCGACGACTCTGCAGGCCAAAACGGCACCGTGGGCGACGACTCTGCAGGCCAAAACGGCACCGTGGGCGACGACTCTGCAGGCCAAAACGGCACCGTGGGCGACGACTCTGCAGGCCAAAACGGCACCGTGGGCGACGACTCTGCAGGCCAAAACGGCACCGTGGGCGACGACAGCTACCCCAGCAGGAACAACGGCACAGTGGGCGACGATGACTACGAAGTCCAAAATGGCACAAAGGGCGACGACGCCGCAGGCGGCAACAACTGGACTCTGGCCGACGACTCTGCAGGCCAAAACGGCACCGTGGGAGACGACAGCTACCCCAGCAGGAACAACGGCACCGTGAGCGACGACTCTGCAGGCCAAAACGGCACTGTGGGAGACGACAGCTACCCCAGCAGGAACAACGGCACAAAGGGCGACGACGCCGCAGGCGGCAACAACTGGACTCTGGCCGACGACGACTCTGCAGGCCAAAACGGCACCGTGAGCGACGACTCTGCAGGCCAAAACGGCACCGTGGGCGACGACTCTGCAGGCCAAAACGGCACCGTGAGCGACGACTCTGCAGGCCAAAACGGCACCGTGAGCGACGACTCTGCAGGCCAAAACGGCACCGTGGGCGACGACTCTGCAGGCCAAAACGGCACCGTGGGCGACGACTCTGCAGGCCAAAACGGCACCGTGGGCGACGACTCTGCAGGCCAAAACGGCACCGTGGGCGACGACTCTGCAGGCCAAAACGGCACCGTGGGCGACGACTCTGCAGGCCAAAACGGCACCGTGGGCGACGACTCTGCAGGCCAAAACGGCACCGTGGGCGACGACTCTGCAGGCCAAAACGGCACCGTGGGCGACGACTCTGCAGGCCAAAACGGCACCGTGGGCGACGACTCTGCAGGCCAAAACGGCACCGTGGGCGACGACTCTGCAGGCCAAAACGGCACCGTGGGCGACGACTCTGCAGGCCAAAACGGCACCGTGGGCGACGACAGCTACCCCAGCAGGAACAACGGCACAGTGGGCGACGATGACTACGAAGTCCAAAATGGCACAAAGGGCGACGACGCCGCAGGCGGCAACAACTGGACTCTGGCCGACGACTCTGCAGGCCAAAACGGCACCGTGAGCGACGACTCTGCAGGCCAAAACGGCACCGTGGGCGACGACTCTGCAGGCCAAAACGGCACCGTGGGCGACGACTCTGCAGGCCAAAACGGCACCGTGGGCGACGACTCTGCAGGCCAAAACGGCACCGTGGGCGACGACTCTGCAGGCCAAAACGGCACCGTGGGCGACGACTCTGCAGGCCAAAACGGCACCGTGGGCGACGACTCTGCAGGCCAAAACGGCACCGTGGGCGACGACTCTGCAGGCCAAAACGGCACCGTGGGCGACGACTCTGCAGGCCAAAACGGCACCGTGGGCGACGACTCTGCAGGCCAAAACGGCACCGTGGGCGACGACTCTGCAGGCCAAAACGGCACCGTGGGCGACGACTCTGCAGGCCAAAACGGCACCGTGGGCGACGACTCTGCAGGCCAAAACGGCACCGTGGGCGACGACTCTGCAGGCCAAAACGGCACCGTGGGAGACGACTCTGCAGGCCAAAACGGCACCGTGGGAGACGACAGCTACCCCAGCAGGAACAACGGCACCGTGAGCGACGACTCTGCAGGCCAAAACGGCACTGTGGGAGACGACAGCTACCCCAGCAGGAACAACGGCACAAAGGGCGACGACGCCGCAGGCGGCAACAACTGGACTCTGGCCGACGACGACTCTGCAGGCCAAAACGGCACCGTGGGCGACGACTCTGCAGGCCAAAACGGCACCGTGGGCGACGACTCTGCAGGCCAAAACGGCACCGTGGGCGACGACTCTGCAGGCCAAAACGGCACCGTGGGCGACGACTCTGCAGGCCAAAACGGCACCGTGGGCGACGACTCTGCAGGCCAAAACGGCACCGTGGGAGACGACAGCTACCCCAGCAGGAACAACGGCACAGTGGGCGACGATGACTACGAAGTCCAAAATGGCACAAAGGGCGACGACGCCGCCGCAGGCGGCAACAACTGGACTCTGGCCGACGACGACTCTGCAGGGCAAAACGCCTCCCTGGGCGACGACGACTCTGCAGGGCAAAACGCCTCCCTGGGCGACGACTTTAAAGGCCGCAACGGCACTCTGGGCAATAGTTCCTCTTAAGACATTTTGGCTTGTACCTACTTTTAATCTCTGGTGTTAAATAAAACTGTCCCTGAAATTGCCGTTTCCCTGTTTGTCGTGTTGTTGTGCAAAAGCAAAGAAGTAGACTTTGTGACTCAATGATTGGCCATGAACTTGTGTTGAATGGAATGGGCTCTTTGAATCCTAGGCAGTCTAGACTTGTAGCAAGTTACCTGGGGCTGACGAGATCTCCAAAAGGCGTCTTGTGCCTAGTGTTAAATGAGGTGACTCTCTGCCCCCTGGACTGACGCTAATTCAGGAAGTAATTGGATCCCTGTTCTACTTCCATTGCGATGCAGTGACTTTGCCTTATTAGCGTGCCTGATTTTGATTAATCTAGACTTCACAAATTCTTAAACTGCTCGTCATCACTGAGAAAGGAAGTGCCTCCATTTCAATTAGGTTAAGTTAAAGGACACACCCTTAACAACTCATTTCTTTTTGTGAATGCCATCTATAGAAGCTATTACTGGACATTTAAGTTTGGGTGCTCTGGGCCAAATAAAGCAACCTTTTTCGGAGTTTAACATCAGGAAGTTGCAGGCCTTGATGTCCTTAAGACCTGCTTGAAGTACAACGAGCTGGTTTCCTCTAGCTTGATCAATAGATACATTGGAGTATCATCTGCATAACAATGAAAGTTGATGGAGGTTGTTCTAAGACCCAACGCAAGCATAATGAGGTCAATAAAATTGGCGGTCCAACATAGAGCCATGTGGCTATTGGTAGTCATCGAGATTTCATTGTTCACCAACGTGAACACTCTTCATAACTATTCACCCTGCTACACTGAATCCTTTTTCTCCATACTAATTATGATTATTTTTAGTTGCATAATGTGTTTGATATGACTCTTTTTAGACATGCTAAACTGTAGCTTTTGAAAAGCGTTTTGACTACAGTTGAAACGGTTGTCTAGTGGAGTGCATTCTCCAAGTAAGAGTTCAAACGTTATTCTGAAATGGTCCGATTAAAAGACAGTTCTGTGAAAAGGCTGTAAGATGTCTTTGAAATGTCTATCATTTCTTGTTCTGCTTTAAGGACTAAACTTGATAAGAATTCTGGGAGTTCAGTTAGAAATTCATGAATACGGACATGAATGAAAATGACTTGGACAGCAGATTTCTAGTTTTCCAATGAACACTGACTTTCTGAAGAGCCAGCCAATCAGGGCTGATCAGCTACTCCTGTGACACCTGCAGATGGGTATATTTACCTGCGACGTGACTCAGGTTGCATTTTCTGTTGGTGACCGAAGTAATGGGAGTGTTTTGGGCCTTGCTTGTTTCTGTGCTGACTGTCTGGTTTACCAAAGGTATTTCTCTATGTCCCGTTGGAGACTTCAATTCAAGAACTTTGCGGTGGAGTATAGTAAATGTAGGGGTGATGAAGTAATGTTTGATGAAAAGCAACTTCTTTATCTGCAGGCTCTGGTTTGCCGGTTGGTGGCAAGAATGAAATGAGTGGTAATGGGCAGCAGAGGACAATGAGAGGTAAGAATATTGGTGACTACATATTTCATGAGGTTTGTTAATGACACTCATTTTTGTAACTTTACTATAGATCTATCTCCTAATGACTCCTCCATGAAGAAGGCCCTTACACTTCAGCATTCACTTGAGTCTGTGTTGCTGAGGAAGTTTAAAGAAGGTGAGCAACTTCTGCTTAACGCTACTTGCTGTTTGTGTACGGCTCTGGTTCTTGATGACATTATGTGGTATTTACGTCTCATAGAGGCTGTGTCTGGCTCATGGTACTTTTCATTCATTCATTCATTTTAATGTCTTCACTTTAGTCCAACTGGAAACCAATCAAGTGGAAGTGGCGACATCAGCTGTCTACCTGCATATTGTTGAAAAGGCGCAGGGCGACAAGGGCAGCACAGGCCAGAACGGCACTCTGGACGATGGCAGCACAGGCCAGAACGGCACTCTGGACGATGGCAGCACAGGCCAGAACGGCACTCTGGACGATGGCAGCACAGGCCAGAACGGCACTCTGGACGATGGCAGCACAGGCCAGAACGGCACTCTGGACGATGGCAGCACAGGCCAGAACGGCACTCTGGACGATGGCAGCACAGGCCAGAACGGCACTCTGGACGATGGCAGCACAGGCCAGAACGGCACTCTGGACGATGGCAGCACAGGCCAGAACGGCACCGTGAGCGACGACTCTGCAGGCCAGAACGGCACCGTGAGCGACGACTCTGCAGGTCAGAACGGCACCGTGAGCGACGACTCTGCAGGCCAGAACGGCACCGTGAGCGACGACTCTGCAGGCCAGAACGGCACCGTGAGCGACGACTCTGCAGGCCAGAACGGCACCGTGAGCGACGACTCTGCAGGCCAGAACGGCACCGTGAGCGACGACTCTGCAGGCCAGAACGGCACCGTGAGCGACGACTCTGCAGGCCAGAACGGCACCGTGAGCGACGACTCTGCAGGCCAGAACGGCACCGTGAGCGACGACTCTGCAGGCCAGAACGGCACCGTGAGCGACGACTCTGCAGGCCAGAACGGCACCGTGAGCGACGACTCTGCAGGCCAGAACGGCACCGTGAGCGACGACTCTGCAGGCCAGAACGGCACCGTGAGCGACGACTCTGCAGGCCAGAACGGCACCGTGAGCGACGACTCTGCAGGCCAAAACGGCACCGTGAGCGACGACAGCTACCCCAGCAGGAACAACGGCACAGTGGGAGACGACAGCTACCCCAGCAGGAACAACGGCACAGTGGGCGACGATGACTACGAAGTCCAAAATGGCACAAAGGGCGACGACGCCGCAGGCGGCAACAACTGGACTCTGGCCGACGACTCTGCAGGCCAAAACGGCACCGTGGGAGACGACAGCTACCCCAGCAGGAACAACGGCACAGTGGGCGACGATGACTACGAAGTCCAAAATGGCACAAAGGGCGACGACGCCGCAGGCGGCAACAACTGGACTCTGGCCGACGACGACTCTGCAGGCCAAAACGGCACCGTGAGCGACGACTCTGCAGGCCAAAACGGCACCGTGAGCGACGACTCTGCAGGCCAAAACGGCACCGTGAGCGACGACACTGCAGGCCAAAACGGCACCGTGAGCGACGACTCTGCAGGCCAAAACGGCACCGTGAGCGACGACTCTGCAGGCCAAAACGGCACCGTGAGCGACTACTCTGCAGGCCAAAACGGCACCGTGAGCGACGACGCCGCAGGCGGCAACAACTGGACTCTGGCCGACGACTCTGCAGGCCAAAACGGCACCGTGAGCGACGACTCTGCAGGCCAAAACGGCACCGTGAGCGACGACTCTGCAGGCCAAAACGGCACCGTGAGCGACGACTCTGCAGGCCAAAACGGCACAGTGAGCGACGACGCCGCAGGCGGCAACAACTGGACTCTGGCCGACGACTCTGCAGGCCAAAACGGCACCGTGAGCGACGACTCTGCAGGCCAAAACGGCACCGTGAGCGACGACTCTGCAGGCCAAAACGGCACCGTGAGCGACGACTCTGCAGGCCAAAACGGCACAGTGAGCGACGACGCCGCAGGCGGCAACAACTGGACTCTGGCCGACGACTCTGCAGGCCAAAACGGCACCGTGAGCGACGACTCTGCAGGCCAAAACGGCACCGTGAGCGACGACTCTGCAGGCCAAAACGGCACCGTGAGCGACGACTCTGCAGGCCAAAACGGCACCGTGGGCGACGACTCTGCAGGCCAAAACGGCACCGTGGGCGACGACTCTGCAGGCCAAAACGGCACCGTGGGCGACGACTCTGCAGGCCAAAACGGCACCGTGGGCGACGACTCTGCAGGCCAAAACGGCACCGTGGGCGACGACTCTGCAGGCCAAAACGGCACCGTGGGCGACGACTCTGCAGGCCAAAACGGCACCGTGGGCGACGACTCTGCAGGCCAAAACGGCACCGTGGGCGACGACTCTGCAGGCCAAAACGGCACCGTGGGCGACGACTCTGCAGGCCAAAACGGCACCGTGGGCGACGACTCTGCAGGCCAAAACGGCACCGTGGGAGACGACAGCTACCCCAGCAGGAACAACGGCACAGTGGGCGACGATGACTACGAAGTCCAAAATGGCACAAAGGGCGACGACGCCGCCGCAGGCGGCAACAACTGGACTCTGGCCGACGACGACTCTGCAGGGCAAAACGCCTCCCTGGGCGACGACGACTCTGCAGGGCAAAACGCCTCCCTGGGCGACGACTTTAAAGGCCGCAACGGCACTCTGGGCAATAGTTCCTCTTAAGACATTTTGGCTTGTACCTACTTTTAATCTCTGGTGTTAAATAAAACTGTCCCTGAAATTGCCGTTTCCCTGTTTGTCGTGTTGTTGTGCAAAAGCAAAGAAGTAGACTTTGTGACTCAATGATTGGCCATGAACTTGTGTTGAATGGAATGGGCTCTTTGAATCCTAGGCAGTCTAGACTTGTAGCAAGTTACCTGGGGCTGACGAGATCTCCAAAAGGCGTCTTGTGCCTAGTGTTAAATGAGGTGACTCTCTGCCCCCTGGACTGACGCTAATTCAGGAAGTAATTGGATCCCTGTTCTACTTCCATTGCGATGCAGTGACTTTGCCTTATTAGCGTGCCTGATTTTGATTAATCTAGACTTCACAAATTCTTAAACTGCTCGTCATCACTGAGAAAGGAAGTGCCTCCATTTCAATTAGGTTAAGTTAAAGGACACACCCTTAACAACTCATTTCTTTTTGTGAATGCCATCTATAGAAGCTATTACTGGACATTTAAGTTTGGGTGCTCTGGGCCAAATAAAGCAACCTTTTTCGGAGTTTAACATCAGGAAGTTGCAGGCCTTGATGTCCTTAAGACCTGCTTGAAGTACAACGAGCTGGTTTCCTCTAGCTTGATCAATAGATACATTGGAGTATCATCTGCATAACAATGAAAGTTGATGGAGGTTGTTCTAAGACCCAACGCAAGCATAATGAGGTCAATAAAATTGGCGGTCCAACATAGAGCCATGTGGCTATTGGTAGTCATCGAGATTTCATTGTTCACCAACGTGAACACTCTTCATAACTATTCACCCTGCTACACTGAATCCTTTTTCTCCATACTAATTATGATTATTTTTAGTTGCATAATGTGTTTGATATGACTCTTTTTAGACATGCTAAACTGTAGCTTTTGAAAAGCGTTTTGACTACAGTTGAAACGGTTGTCTAGTGGAGTGCATTCTCCAAGTAAGAGTTCAAACGTTATTCTGAAATGGTCCGATTAAAAGACAGTTCTGTGAAAAGGCTGTAAGATGTCTTTGAAATGTCTATCATTTCTTGTTCTGCTTTAAGGACTAAACTTGATAAGAATTCTGGGAGTTCAGTTAGAAATTCATGAATACGGACATGAATGAAAATGACTTGGACAGCAGATTTCTAGTTTTCCAATGAACACTGACTTTCTGAAGAGCCAGCCAATCAGGGCTGATCAGCTACTCCTGTGACACCTGCAGATGGGTATATTTACCTGCGACGTGACTCAGGTTGCATTTTCTGTTGGTGACCGAAGTAATGGGAGTGTTTTGGGCCTTGCTTGTTTCTGTGCTGACTGTCTGGTTTACCAAAGGTATTTCTCTATGTCCCGTTGGAGACTTCAATTCAAGAACTTTGCGGTGGAGTATAGTAAATGTAGGGGTGATGAAGTAATGTTTGATGAAAAGCAACTTCTTTATCTGCAGGCTCTGGTTTGCCGGTTGGTGGCAAGAATGAAATGAGTGGTAATGGGCAGCAGAGGACAATGAGAGGTAAGAATATTGGTGACTACATATTTCATGAGGTTTGTTAATGACACTCATTTTTGTAACTTTACTATAGATCTATCTCCTAATGACTCCTCCATGAAGAAGGCCCTTACACTTCAGCATTCACTTGAGTCTGTGTTGCTGAGGAAGTCTAAAGAAGGTGAGCAACTTCTGCTTAACGCTACTTGCTGTTTGTGTACGGCTCTGGTTCTTGATGACATTATGTGGTATTTACGTCTCATAGAGGCTGTGTCTGGCTCATGGTACTTTTCATTCATTCATTCATTTTAATGTCTTCACTTTAGTCCAACTGGAAACCAATCAAGTGGAAGTGGCGACATCAGCTGTCTACCTGCATATTGTTGAAAAGGCGCAGGGCGACAAGGGCAGCACAGGCCAGAACGGCACTCTGGACGATGGCAGCACAGGCCAGAACGGCACTCTGGACGATGGCAGCACAGGCCAGAACGGCACTCTGGACGATGGCAGCACAGGCCAGAACGGCACTCTGGACGATGGCAGCACAGGCCAGAACGGCACTCTGGACGATGGCAGCACAGGCCAGAACGGCACTCTGGACGATGGCAGCACAGGCCAGAACGGCACTCTGGACGATGGCAGCACAGGCCAGAACGGCACTCTGGACGATGGCAGCACAGGCCAGAACGGCACCGTGAGCGACGATGGCAGCACAGGCCAGAACGGCACCGTGAGCGACGACTCTGCAGGTCAGAACGGCACCGTGAGCGACGACTCTGCAGGTCAGAACGGCACCGTGAGCGACGACTCTGCAGGCCAGAACGGCACCGTGAGCGACGACTCTGCAGGCCAAAACGGCACCGTGAGCGACGACTCTGCAGGCCAAAACGGCACCGTGAGCGACGACTCTGCAGGCCAAAACGGCACCGTGAGCGACGACACTGCAGGCCAAAACGGCACCGTGAGCGACGACTCTGCAGGCCAAAACGGCACCGTGAGCGACGACTCTGCAGGCCAAAACGGCACCGTGAGCGACGACTCTGCAGGCCAAAACGGCACCGTGAGCGACGACTCTGCAGGCCAAAACGGCACCGTGAGCGACGACGCCGCAGGCGGCAACAACTGGACTCTGGCCGACGACTCTGCAGGCCAAAACGGCACCGTGAGCGACGACTCTGCAGGCCAAAACGGCACCGTGAGCGACGACTCTGCAGGCCAAAACGGCACCGTGAGCGACGACTCTGCAGGCCAAAACGGCACCGTGAGCGACGACTCTGCAGGCCAAAACGGCACCGTGAGCGACGACTCTGCAGGCCAAAACGGCACCGTGAGCGACGACTCTGCAGGCCAAAACGGCACCGTGAGCGACGACTCTGCAGGCCAAAACGGCACCGTGAGCGACGACTCTGCAGGCCAAAACGGCACCGTGAGCGACGACTCTGCAGGCCAAAACGGCACCGTGAGCGACGACTCTGCAGGCCAAAACGGCACCGTGAGCGACGACTCTGCAGGCCAAAACGGCACCGTGAGCGACGACTCTGCAGGCCAAAACGGCACCGTGAGCGACGACTCTGCAGGCCAAAACGGCACCGTGAGCGACGACTCTGCAGGCCAAAACAGCACCGTGAGCGACGACTCTGCAGGCCAAAACGGCACAGTGAGCGACGACGCCGCAGGCGGCAACAACTGGACTCTGGCCGACGACTCTGCAGGCCAAAACGGCACCGTGAGCGACGACTCTGCAGGCCAAAACGGCACCGTGAGCGACGACTCTGCAGGCCAAAACGGCACAGTGAGCGACGACGCCGCAGGCGGCAACAACTGGACTCTGGCCGACGACTCTGCAGGCCAAAACGGCACCGTGGGCGACGACTCTGCAGGCCAAAACGGCACCGTGGGCGACGACTCTGCAGGCCAAAACGGCACCGTGGGCGACGACTCTGCAGGCCAAAACGGCACCGTGGGCGACGACTCTGCAGGCCAAAACGGCACCGTGGGCGACGACTCTGCAGGCCAAAACGGCACCGTGGGCGACGACTCTGCAGGCCAAAACGGCACCGTGGGAGACGACAGCTACCCCAGCAGGAACAACGGCACAGTGGGCGACGATGACTACGAAGTCCAAAATGGCACAAAGGGCGACGACGCCGCAGGCGGCAACAACTGGACTCTGGCCGACGACTCTGCAGGCCAAAACGGCACCGTGGGAGACGACAGCTACCCCAGCAGGAACAACGGCACCGTGAGCGACGACTCTGCAGGCCAAAACGGCACTGTGGGAGACGACAGCTACCCCAGCAGGAACAACGGCACAGTGGGCGACGATGACTACGAAGTCCAAAATGGCACAAAGGGCGACGACGCCGCAGGCGGCAACAACTGGACTCTGGCCGACGACGACTCTGCAGGCCAAAACGGCACCGTGAGCGACGACTCTGCAGGCCAAAACGGCACCGTGAGCGACGACTCTGCAGGCCAAAACGGCACCGTGGGCGACGACTCTGCAGGCCAAAACGGCACCGTGGGCGACGACTCTGCAGGCCAAAACGGCACCGTGGGCGACGACTCTGCAGGCCAAAACGGCACCGTGGGCGACGACTCTGCAGGCCAAAACGGCACCGTGGGCGACGACTCTGCAGGCCAAAACGGCACCGTGGGCGACGACTCTGCAGGCCAAAACGGCACCGTGGGCGACGACTCTGCAGGCCAAAACGGCACCGTGGGCGACGACTCTGCAGGCCAAAACGGCACCGTGGGCGACGACTCTGCAGGCCAAAACGGCACCGTGGGAGACGACTCTGCAGGCCAAAACGGCACCGTGGGAGACGACAGCTACCCCAGCAGGAACAACGGCACAGTGGGCGACGATGACTACGAAGTCCAAAATGGCACAAAGGGCGACGACGCCGCCGCAGGCGGCAACAACTGGACTCTGGCCGACGACGACTCTGCAGGGCAAAACGCCTCCCTGGGCGACGACGACTCTGCAGGGCAAAACGCCTCCCTGGGCGACGACTTTAAAGGCCGCAACGGCACTCTGGGCAATAGTTCCTCTTAAGACATTTTGGCTTGTACCTACTTTTAATCTCTGGTGTTAAATAAAACTGTCCCTGAAATTGCCGTTTCCCTGTTTGTCGTGTTGTTGTGCAAAAGCAAAGAAGTAGACTTTGTGACTCAATGATTGGCCATGAACTTGTGTTGAATGGAATGGGCTCTTTGAATCCTAGGCAGTCTAGACTTGTAGCAAGTTACCTGGGGCTGACGAGATCTCCAAAAGGCGTCTTGTGCCTAGTGTTAAATGAGGTGACTCTCTGCCCCCTGGACTGACGCTAATTCAGGAAGTAATTGGATCCCTGTTCTACTTCCATTGCGATGCAGTGACTTTGCCTTATTAGCGTGCCTGATTTTGATTAATCTAGACTTCACAAATTCTTAAACTGCTCGTCATCACTGAGAAAGGAAGTGCCTCCATTTCAATTAGGTTAAGTTAAAGGACACACCCTTAACAACTCATTTCTTTTTGTGAATGCCATCTATAGAAGCTATTACTGGACATTTAAGTTTGGGTGCTCTGGGCCAAATAAAGCAACCTTTTTCGGAGTTTAACATCAGGAAGTTGCAGGCCTTGATGTCCTTAAGACCTGCTTGAAGTACAACGAGCTGGTTTCCTCTAGCTTGATCAATAGATACATTGGAGTATCATCTGCATAACAATGAAAGTTGATGGAGGTTGTTCTAAGACCCAACGCAAGCATAATGAGGTCAATAAAATTGGCGGTCCAACATAGAGCCATGTGGCTATTGGTAGTCATCGAGATTTCATTGTTCACCAACGTGAACACTCTTCATAACTATTCACCCTGCTACACTGAATCCTTTTTCTCCATACTAATTATGATTATTTTTAGTTGCATAATGTGTTTGATATGACTCTTTTTAGACATGCTAAACTGTAGCTTTTGAAAAGCGTTTTGACTACAGTTGAAACGGTTGTCTAGTGGAGTGCATTCTCCAAGTAAGAGTTCAAACGTTATTCTGAAATGGTCCGATTAAAAGACAGTTCTGTGAAAAGGCTGTAAGATGTCTTTGAAATGTCTATCATTTCTTGTTCTGCTTTAAGGACTAAACTTGATAAGAATTCTGGGAGTTCAGTTAGAAATTCATGAATACGGACATGAATGAAAATGACTTGGACAGCAGATTTCTAGTTTTCCAATGAACACTGACTTTCTGAAGAGCCAGCCAATCAGGGCTGATCAGCTACTCCTGTGACACCTGCAGATGGGTATATTTACCTGCGACGTGACTCAGGTTGCATTTTCTGTTGGTGACCGAAGTAATGGGAGTGTTTTGGGCCTTGCTTGTTTCTGTGCTGACTGTCTGGTTTACCAAAGGTATTTCTCTATGTCCCGTTGGAGACTTCAATTCAAGAACTTTGCGGTGGAGTATAGTAAATGTAGGGGTGATGAAGTAATGTTTGATGAAAAGCAACTTCTTTATCTGCAGGCTCTGGTTTGCCGGTTGGTGGCAAGAATGAAATGAGTGGTAATGGGCAGCAGAGGACAATGAGAGGTAAGAATATTGGTGACTACATATTTCATGAGGTTTGTTAATGACACTCATTTTTGTAACTTTACTATAGATCTATCTCCTAATGACTCCTCCATGAAGAAGGCCCTTACACTTCAGCATTCACTTGAGTCTGTGTTGCTGAGGAAGTCTAAAGAAGGTGAGCAACTTCTGCTTAACGCTACTTGCTGTTTGTGTACGGCTCTGGTTCTTGATGACATTATGTGGTATTTACGTCTCATAGAGGCTGTGTCTGGCTCATGGTACTTTTCATTCATTCATTCATTTTAATGTCTTCACTTTAGTCCAACTGGAAACCAATCAAGTGGAAGTGGCGACATCAGCTGTCTACCTGCATATTGTTGAAAAGGCGCAGGGCGACAAGGGCAGCACAGGCCAGAACGGCACTCTGGACGATGGCAGCACAGGCCAGAACGGCACTCTGGACGATGGCAGCACAGGCCAGAACGGCACTCTGGACGATGGCAGCACAGGCCAGAACGGCACTCTGGACGATGGCAGCACAGGCCAGAACGGCACTCTGGACGATGGCAGCACAGGCCAGAACGGCACTCTGGACGATGGCAGCACAGGCCAGAACGGCACCGTGAGCGACGATGGCAGCACAGGCCAGAACGGCACCGTGAGCGACGACTCTGCAGGTCAGAACGGCACCGTGAGCGACGACTCTGCAGGTCAGAACGGCACCGTGAGCGACGACTCTGCAGGCCAGAACGGCACCGTGAGCGACGACTCTGCAGGCCAGAACGGCACCGTGAGCGACGACTCTGCAGGCCAGAACGGCACCGTGAGCGACGACTCTGCAGGCCAGAACGGCACCGTGAGCGACGACTCTGCAGGCCAGAACGGCACCGTGAGCGACGACTCTGCAGGCCAGAACGGCACCGTGAGCGACGACTCTGCAGGCCAGAACGGCACCGTGAGCGACGACTCTGCAGGCCAGAACGGCACCGTGAGCAACGACTCTGCAGGCCAGAACGGCACCGTGAGCGACGACTCTGCAGGCCAAAACGGCACCGTGAGCGACGACAGCTACCCCAGCAGGAACAACGGCACAGTGGGAGACGACAGCTACCCCAGCAGGAACAACGGCACAGTGGGCGACGATGACTACGAAGTCCAAAATGGCACAAAGGGCGACGACGCCGCAGGCGGCAACAACTGGACTCTGGCCGACGACTCTGCAGGCCAAAACGGCACCGTGGGAGACGACAGCTACCCCAGCAGGAACAACGGCACCGTGAGCGACGACTCTGCAGGCCAAAACGGCACTGTGGGAGACGACAGCTACCCCAGCAGGAACAACGGCACAGTGGGCGACGATGACTACGAAGTCCAAAATGGCACAAAGGGCGACGACGCCGCAGGCGGCAACAACTGGACTCTGGCCGACGACGACTCTGCAGGCCAAAACGGCACCGTGAGCGACGACTCTGCAGGCCAAAACGGCACCGTGGGCGACGACTCTGCAGGCCAAAACGGCACCGTGGGCGACGACTCTGCAGGCCAAAACGGCACCGTGGGCGACGACTCTGCAGGCCAAAACGGCACCGTGGGCGACGACTCTGCAGGCCAAAACGGCACCGTGGGCGACGACTCTGCAGGCCAAAACGGCACCGTGGGCGACGACTCTGCAGGCCAAAACGGCACCGTGGGCGACGACTCTGCAGGCCAAAACGGCACCGTGGGCGACGACTCTGCAGGCCAAAACGGCACCGTGGGCGACGACTCTGCAGGCCAAAACGGCACAGTGGGAGACGACAGCTACCCCAGCAGGAACAACGGCACAGTGGGCGACGATGACTACGAAGTCCAAAATGGCACAAAGGGCGACGACGCCGCCGCAGGCGGCAACAACTGGACTCTGGCCGACGACGACTCTGCAGGGCAAAACGCCTCCCTGGGCGACGACGACTCTGCAGGGCAAAACGCCTCCCTGGGCGACGACTTTAAAGGCCGCAACGGCACTCTGGGCAATAGTTCCTCTTAAGACATTTTGGCTTGTACCTACTTTTAATCTCTGGTGTTAAATAAAACTGTCCCTGAAATTGCCGTTTCCCTGTTTGTCGTGTTGTTGTGCAAAAGCAAAGAAGTAGACTTTGTGACTCAATGATTGGCCATGAACTTGTGTTGAATGGAATGGGCTCTTTGAATCCTAGGCAGTCTAGACTTGTAGCAAGTTACCTGGGGCTGACGAGATCTCCAAAAGGCGTCTTGTGCCTAGTGTTAAATGAGGTGACTCTCTGCCCCCTGGACTGACGCTAATTCAGGAAGTAATTGGATCCCTGTTCTACTTCCATTGCGATGCAGTGACTTTGCCTTATTAGCGTGCCTGATTTTGATTAATCTAGACTTCACAAATTCTTAAACTGCTCGTCATCACTGAGAAAGGAAGTGCCTCCATTTCAATTAGGTTAAGTTAAAGGACACACCCTTAACAACTCATTTCTTTTTGTGAATGCCATCTATAGAAGCTATTACTGGACATTTAAGTTTGGGTGCTCTGGGCCAAATAAAGCAACCTTTTTCGGAGTTTAACATCAGGAAGTTGCAGGCCTTGATGTCCTTAAGACCTGCTTGAAGTACAACGAGCTGGTTTCCTCTAGCTTGATCAATAGATACATTGGAGTATCATCTGCATAACAATGAAAGTTGATGGAGGTTGTTCTAAGACCCAACGCAAGCATAATGAGGTCAATAAAATTGGCGGTCCAACATAGAGCCATGTGGCTATTGGTAGTCATCGAGATTTCATTGTTCACCAACGTGAACACTCTTCATAACTATTCACCCTGCTACACTGAATCCTTTTTCTCCATACTAATTATGATTATTTTTAGTTGCATAATGTGTTTGATATGACTCTTTTTAGACATGCTAAACTGTAGCTTTTGAAAAGCGTTTTGACTACAGTTGAAACGGTTGTCTAGTGGAGTGCATTCTCCA
This sequence comes from Gasterosteus aculeatus, assembly GCF_964276395.1. Taxonomy (NCBI): domain Eukaryota; kingdom Metazoa; phylum Chordata; class Actinopteri; order Perciformes; family Gasterosteidae; genus Gasterosteus; species Gasterosteus aculeatus. Next base: position 6,262,100 of record NC_135692.1, on the reverse strand, counting down.
AGTAAGAGTTCAAACGTTATTCTGAAATGGTCCGATTAAAAGACAGTTCTGTGAAAAGGCTGTAAGATGTCTTTGAAATGTCTATCATTTCTTGTTCTGCTTTAAGGACTAAACTTGATAAGAATTCTGGGAGTTCAGTTAGAAATTCATGAATACGGACATGAATGAAAATGACTTGGACAGCAGATTTCTAGTTTTCCAATGAACACTGACTTTCTGAAGAGCCAGCCAATCAGGGCTGATCAGCTACTCCTGTGACACCTGCAGATGGGTATATTTACCTGCGACGTGACTCAGGTTGCATTTTCTGTTGGTGACCGAAGTAATGGGAGTGTTTTGGGCCTTGCTTGTTTCTGTGCTGACTGTCTGGTTTACCAAAGGTATTTCTCTATGTCCCGTTGGAGACTTCAATTCAAGAACTTTGCGGTGGAGTATAGTAAATGTAGGGGTGATGAAGTAATGTTTGATGAAAAGCAACTTCTTTATCTGCAGGCTCTGGTTTGCCGGTTGGTGGCAAGAATGAAATGAGTGGTAATGGGCAGCAGAGGACAATGAGAGGTAAGAATATTGGTGACTACATATTTCATGAGGTTTGTTAATGACACTCATTTTTGTAACTTTACTATAGATCTATCTCCTAATGACTCCTCCATGAAGAAGGCCCTTACACTTCAGCATTCACTTGAGTCTGTGTTGCTGAGGAAGTCTAAAGAAGGTGAGCAACTTCTGCTTAACGCTACTTGCTGTTTGTGTACGGCTCTGGTTCTTGATGACATTATGTGGTATTTACGTCTCATAGAGGCTGTGTCTGGCTCATGGTACTTTTCATTCATTCATTCATTTTAATGTCTTCACTTTAGTCCAACTGGAAACCAATCAAGTGGAAGTGGCGACATCAGCTGTCTACCTGCATATTGTTGAAAAGGCGCAGGGCGACAAGGGCAGCACAGGCCAGAACGGCACTCTGGACGATGGCAGCACAGGCCAGAACGGCACTCTGGACGATGGCAGCACAGGCCAGAACGGCACTCTGGACGATGGCAGCACAGGCCAGAACGGCACTCTGGACGATGGCAGCACAGGCCAGAACGGCACTCTGGACGATGGCAGCACAGGCCAGAACGGCACTCTGGACGATGGCAGCACAGGCCAGAACGGCACCGTGAGCGACGATGGCAGCACAGGCCAGAACGGCACCGTGAGCGACGACTCTGCAGGTCAGAACGGCACCGTGAGCGACGACTCTGCAGGTCAGAACGGCACCGTGAGCGACGACTCTGCAGGCCAGAACGGCACCGTGAGCGACGACTCTGCAGGCCAGAACGGCACCGTGAGCGACGACTCTGCAGGCCAGAACGGCACCGTGAGCGACGACTCTGCAGGCCAAAACGGCACCGTGAGCGACGACTCTGCAGGCCAAAACGGCACCGTGGGCGACGACTCTGCAGGCCAAAACGGCACCGTGGGCGACGACTCTGCAGGCCAAAACGGCACCGTGGGCGACGACTCTGCAGGCCAAAACGGCACCGTGGGCGACGACTCTGCAGGCCAAAACGGCACCGTGGGCGACGACTCTGCAGGCCAAAACGGCACCGTGGGCGACGACTCTGCAGGCCAAAACGGCACCGTGGGCGACGACTCTGCAGGCCAAAACGGCACCGTGGGCGACGACTCTGCAGGCCAAAACGGCACCGTGGGAGACGACAGCTACCCCAGCAGGAACAACGGCACAGTGGGCGACGATGACTACGAAGTCCAAAATGGCACAAAGGGCGACGACGCCGCAGGCGGCAACAACTGGACTCTGGCCGACGACTCTGCAGGCCAAAACGGCACCGTGGGAGACGACAGCTACCCCAGCAGGAACAACGGCACCGTGAGCGACGACTCTGCAGGCCAAAACGGCACTGTGGGAGACGACAGCTACCCCAGCAGGAACAACGGCACAGTGGGCGACGATGACTACGAAGTCCAAAATGGCACAAAGGGCGACGACGCCGCAGGCGGCAACAACTGGACTCTGGCCGACGACGACTCTGCAGGCCAAAACGGCACCGTGAGCGACGACTCTGCAGGCCAAAACGGCACCGTGAGCGACGACTCTGCAGGCCAAAACGGCACCGTGGGCGACGACTCTGCAGGCCAAAACGGCACCGTGGGCGACGACTCTGCAGGCCAAAACGGCACCGTGGGCGACGACTCTGCAGGCCAAAACGGCACCGTGGGCGACGACTCTGCAGGCCAAAACGGCACCGTGGGCGACGACTCTGCAGGCCAGAACGGCACTCTGGACGATGGCAGCACAGGCCAGAACGGCACTCTGGACGATGGCAGCACAGGCCAGAACGGCACTCTGGACGATGGCAGCACAGGCCAGAACGGCACTCTGGACGATGGCAGCACAGGCCAGAACGGCACTCTGGACGATGGCAGCACAGGCCAGAACGGCACCGTGAGCGACGATGGCAGCACAGGCCAGAACGGCACCGTGAGCGACGACTCTGCAGGTCAGAACGGCACCGTGAGCGACGACTCTGCAGGTCAGAACGGCACCGTGAGCGACGACTCTGCAGGCCAGAACGGCACCGTGAGCGACGACTCTGCAGGCCAGAACGGCACCGTGAGCGACGACTCTGCAGGCCAGAACGGCACCGTGAGCGACGACTCTGCAGGCCAAAACGGCACCGTGAGCGACGACTCTGCAGGCCAAAACGGCACCGTGGGCGACGACTCTGCAGGCCAAAACGGCACCGTGGGCGACGACTCTGCAGGCCAAAACGGCACCGTGGGCGACGACTCTGCAGGCCAAAACGGCACCGTGGGCGACGACTCTGCAGGCCAAAACGGCACCGTGGGCGACGACTCTGCAGGCCAAAACGGCACCGTGGGCGACGACTCTGCAGGCCAAAACGGCACCGTGGGCGACGACTCTGCAGGCCAAAACGGCACCGTGGGAGACGACAGCTACCCCAGCAGGAACAACGGCACAGTGGGCGACGATGACTACGAAGTCCAAAATGGCACAAAGGGCGACGACGCCGCAGGCGGCAACAACTGGACTCTGGCCGACGACTCTGCAGGCCAAAACGGCACCGTGGGAGACGACAGCTACCCCAGCAGGAACAACGGCACCGTGAGCGACGACTCTGCAGGCCAAAACGGCACTGTGGGAGACGACAGCTACCCCAGCAGGAACAACGGCACAGTGGGCGACGATGACTACGAAGTCCAAAATGGCACAAAGGGCGACGACGCCGCAGGCGGCAACAACTGGACTCTGGCCGACGACGACTCTGCAGGCCAAAACGGCACCGTGAGCGACGACTCTGCAGGCCAAAACGGCACCGTGAGCGACGACTCTGCAGGCCAAAACGGCACCGTGGGCGACGACTCTGCAGGCCAAAACGGCACCGTGGGCGACGACTCTGCAGGCCAAAACGGCACCGTGGGCGACGACTCTGCAGGCCAAAACGGCACCGTGGGCGACGACTCTGCAGGCCAAAACGGCACCGTGGGCGACGACTCTGCAGGCCAAAACGGCACCGTGGGCGACGACTCTGCAGGCCAAAACGGCACCGTGGGCGACGACTCTGCAGGCCAAAACGGCACCGTGGGCGACGACTCTGCAGGCCAAAACGGCACCGTGGGAGACGACAGCTACCCCAGCAGGAACAACGGCACAGTGGGCGACGATGACTACGAAGTCCAAAATGGCACAAAGGGCGACGACGCCGCCGCAGGCGGCAACAACTGGACTCTGGCCGACGACGACTCTGCAGGGCAAAACGCCTCCCTGGGCGACGACGACTCTGCAGGGCAAAACGCCTCCCTGGGCGACGACTTTAAAGGCCGCAACGGCACTCTGGGCAATAGTTCCTCTTAAGACATTTTGGCTTGTACCTACTTTTAATCTCTGGTGTTAAATAAAACTGTCCCTGAAATTGCCGTTTCCCTGTTTGTCGTGTTGTTGTGCAAAAGCAAAGAAGTAGACTTTGTGACTCAATGATTGGCCATGAACTTGTGTTGAATGGAATGGGCTCTTTGAATCCTAGGCAGTCTAGACTTGTAGCAAGTTACCTGGGGCTGACGAGATCTCCAAAAGGCGTCTTGTGCCTAGTGTTAAATGAGGTGACTCTCTGCCCCCTGGACTGACGCTAATTCAGGAAGTAATTGGATCCCTGTTCTACTTCCATTGCGATGCAGTGACTTTGCCTTATTAGCGTGCCTGATTTTGATTAATCTAGACTTCACAAATTCTTAAACTGCTCGTCATCACTGAGAAAGGAAGTGCCTCCATTTCAATTAGGTTAAGTTAAAGGACACACCCTTAACAACTCATTTCTTTTTGTGAATGCCATCTATAGAAGCTATTACTGGACATTTAAGTTTGGGTGCTCTGGGCCAAATAAAGCAACCTTTTTCGGAGTTTAACATCAGGAAGTTGCAGGCCTTGATGTCCTTAAGACCTGCTTGAAGTACAACGAGCTGGTTTCCTCTAGCTTGATCAATAGATACATTGGAGTATCATCTGCATAACAATGAAAGTTGATGGAGGTTGTTCTAAGACCCAACGCAAGCATAATGAGGTCAATAAAATTGGCGGTCCAACATAGAGCCATGTGGCTATTGGTAGTCATCGAGATTTCATTGTTCACCAACGTGAACACTCTTCATAACTATTCACCCTGCTACACTGAATCCTTTTTCTCCATACTAATTATGATTATTTTTAGTTGCATAATGTGTTTGATATGACTCTTTTTAGACATGCTAAACTGTAGCTTTTGAAAAGCGTTTTGACTACAGTTGAAACGGTTGTCTAGTGGAGTGCATTCTCCAAGTAAGAGTTCAAACGTTATTCTGAAATGGTCCGATTAAAAGACAGTTCTGTGAAAAGGCTGTAAGATGTCTTTGAAATGTCTATCATTTCTTGTTCTGCTTTAAGGACTAAACTTGATAAGAATTCTGGGAGTTCAGTTAGAAATTCATGAATACGGACATGAATGAAAATGACTTGGACAGCAGATTTCTAGTTTTCCAATGAACACTGACTTTCTGAAGAGCCAGCCAATCAGGGCTGATCAGCTACTCCTGTGACACCTGCAGATGGGTATATTTACCTGCGACGTGACTCAGGTTGCATTTTCTGTTGGTGACCGAAGTAATGGGAGTGTTTTGGGCCTTGCTTGTTTCTGTGCTGACTGTCTGGTTTACCAAAGGTATTTCTCTATGTCCCGTTGGAGACTTCAATTCAAGAACTTTGCGGTGGAGTATAGTAAATGTAGGGGTGATGAAGTAATGTTTGATGAAAAGCAACTTCTTTATCTGCAGGCTCTGGTTTGCCGGTTGGTGGCAAGAATGAAATGAGTGGTAATGGGCAGCAGAGGACAATGAGAGGTAAGAATATTGGTGACTACATATTTCATGAGGTTTGTTAATGACACTCATTTTTGTAACTTTACTATAGATCTATCTCCTAATGACTCCTCCATGAAGAAGGCCCTTACACTTCAGCATTCACTTGAGTCTGTGTTGCTGAGGAAGTCTAAAGAAGGTGAGCAACTTCTGCTTAACGCTACTTGCTGTTTGTGTACGGCTCTGGTTCTTGATGACATTATGTGGTATTTACGTCTCATAGAGGCTGTGTCTGGCTCATGGTACTTTTCATTCATTCATTCATTTTAATGTCTTCACTTTAGTCCAACTGGAAACCAATCAAGTGGAAGTGGCGACATCAGCTGTCTACCTGCATATTGTTGAAAAGGCGCAGGGCGACAAGGGCAGCACAGGCCAGAACGGCACTCTGGACGATGGCAGCACAGGCCAGAACGGCACTCTGGACGATGGCAGCACAGGCCAGAACGGCACTCTGGACGATGGCAGCACAGGCCAGAACGGCACTCTGGACGATGGCAGCACAGGCCAGAACGGCACTCTGGACGATGGCAGCACAGGCCAGAACGGCACTCTGGACGATGGCAGCACAGGCCAGAACGGCACCGTGAGCGACGATGGCAGCACAGGCCAGAACGGCACCGTGAGCGACGACTCTGCAGGTCAGAACGGCACCGTGAGCGACGACTCTGCAGGTCAGAACGGCACCGTGAGCGACGACTCTGCAGGCCAGAACGGCACCGTGAGCGACGACTCTGCAGGCCAGAACGGCACCGTGAGCGACGACTCTGCAGGCCAGAACGGCACCGTGAGCGACGACTCTGCAGGCCAGAACGGCACCGTGAGCGACGACTCTGCAGGCCAGAACGGCACCGTGAGCGACGACTCTGCAGGCCAGAACGGCACCGTGAGCGACGACTCTGCAGGCCAGAACGGCACCGTGAGCGACGACTCTGCAGGCCAGAACGGCACCGTGAGCAACGACTCTGCAGGCCAGAACGGCACCGTGAGCGACGACTCTGCAGGCCAAAACGGCACCGTGAGCGACGACAGCTACCCCAGCAGGAACAACGGCACAGTGGGAGACGACAGCTACCCCAGCAGGAACAACGGCACAGTGGGCGACGATGACTACGAAGTCCAAAATGGCACAAAGGGCGACGACGCCGCAGGCGGCAACAACTGGACTCTGGCCGACGACTCTGCAGGCCAAAACGGCACCGTGGGAGACGACAGCTACCCCAGCAGGAACAACGGCACCGTGAGCGACGACTCTGCAGGCCAAAACGGCACTGTGGGAGACGACAGCTACCCCAGCAGGAACAACGGCACAGTGGGCGACGATGACTACGAAGTCCAAAATGGCACAAAGGGCGACGACGCCGCAGGCGGCAACAACTGGACTCTGGCCGACGACGACTCTGCAGGCCAAAACGGCACCGTGAGCGACGACTCTGCAGGCCAAAACGGCACCGTGAGCGACGACTCTGCAGGCCAAAACGGCACCGTGGGCGACGACTCTGCAGGCCAAAACGGCACCGTGGGCGACGACTCTGCAGGCCAAAACGGCACCGTGGGCGACGACTCTGCAGGCCAAAACGGCACCGTGGGCGACGACTCTGCAGGCCAAAACGGCACCGTGGGCGACGACTCTGCAGGCCAAAACGGCACCGTGGGCGACGACTCTGCAGGCCAAAACGGCACCGTGGGCGACGACTCTGCAGGCCAAAACGGCACCGTGGGCGACGACTCTGCAGGCCAAAACGGCACAGTGGGAGACGACAGCTACCCCAGCAGGAACAACGGCACAGTGGGCGACGATGACTACGAAGTCCAAAATGGCACAAAGGGCGACGACGCCGCCGCAGGCGGCAACAACTGGACTCTGGCCGACGACGACTCTGCAGGGCAAAACGCCTCCCTGGGCGACGACGACTCTGCAGGGCAAAACGCCTCCCTGGGCGACGACTTTAAAGGCCGCAACGGCACTCTGGGCAATAGTTCCTCTTAAGACATTTTGGCTTGTACCTACTTTTAATCTCTGGTGTTAAATAAAACTGTCCCTGAAATTGCCGTTTCCCTGTTTGTCGTGTTGTTGTGCAAAAGCAAAGAAGTAGACTTTGTGACTCAATGATTGGCCATGAACTTGTGTTGAATGGAATGGGCTCTTTGAATCCTAGGCAGTCTAGACTTGTAGCAAGTTACCTGGGGCTGACGAGATCTCCAAAAGGCGTCTTGTGCCTAGTGTTAAATGAGGTGACTCTCTGCCCCCTGGACTGACGCTAATTCAGGAAGTAATTGGATCCCTGTTCTACTTCCATTGCGATGCAGTGACTTTGCCTTATTAGCGTGCCTGATTTTGATTAATCTAGACTTCACAAATTCTTAAACTGCTCGTCATCACTGAGAAAGGAAGTGCCTCCATTTCAATTAGGTTAAGTTAAAGGACACACCCTTAACAACTCATTTCTTTTTGTGAATGCCATCTATAGAAGCTATTACTGGACATTTAAGTTTGGGTGCTCTGGGCCAAATAAAGCAACCTTTTTCGGAGTTTAACATCAGGAAGTTGCAGGCCTTGATGTCCTTAAGACCTGCTTGAAGTACAACGAGCTGGTTTCCTCTAGCTTGATCAATAGATACATTGGAGTATCATCTGCATAACAATGAAAGTTGATGGAGGTTGTTCTAAGACCCAACGCAAGCATAATGAGGTCAATAAAATTGGCGGTCCAACATAGAGCCATGTGGCTATTGGTAGTCATCGAGATTTCATTGTTCACCAACGTGAACACTCTTCATAACTATTCACCCTGCTACACTGAATCCTTTTTCTCCATACTAATTATGATTATTTTTAGTTGCATAATGTGTTTGATATGACTCTTTTTAGACATGCTAAACTGTAGCTTTTGAAAAGCGTTTTGACTACAGTTGAAACGGTTGTCTAGTGGAGTGCATTCTCCAAGTAAGAGTTCAAACGTTATTCTGAAATGGTCCGATTAAAAGACAGTTCTGTGAAAAGGCTGTAAGATGTCTTTGAAATGTCTATCATTTCTTGTTCTGCTTTAAGGACTAAACTTGATAAGAATTCTGGGAGTTCAGTTAGAAATTCATGAATACGGACATGAATGAAAATGACTTGGACAGCAGATTTCTAGTTTTCCAATGAACACTGACTTTCTGAAGAGCCAGCCAATCAGGGCTGATCAGCTACTCCTGTGACACCTGCAGATGGGTATATTTACCTGCAACGTGACTCAGGTTGCATTTTCTGTTGGTGACCGAAGTAATGGGAGTGTTTTGGGCCTTGCTTGTTTCTGTGCTGACTGTCTGGTTTACCAAAGGTATTTCTCTATGTCCCGTTGGAGACTTCAATTCAAGAACTTTGCGGTGGAGTATAGTAAATGTAGGGGTGATGAAGTAATGTTTGATGAAAAGCAACTTCTTTATCTGCAGGCTCTGGTTTGCCGGTTGGTGGCAAGAATGAAATGAGTGGTAATGGGCAGCAGAGGACAATGAGAGGTAAGAATATTGGTGACTACATATTTCATGAGGTTTGTTAATGACACTCATTTTTGTAACTTTACTATAGATCTATCTCCTAATGACTCCTCCATGAAGAAGGCCCTTACACTTCAGCATTCACTTGAGTCTGTGTTGCTGAGGAAGTCTAAAGAAGGTGAGCAACTTCTGCTTAACGCTACTTGCTGTTTGTGTACGGCTCTGGTTCTTGATGACATTATGTGGTATTTACGTCTCATAGAGGCTGTGTCTGGCTCATGGTACTTTTCATTCATTCATTCATTTTAATGTCTTCACTTTAGTCCAACTGGAAACCAATCAAGTGGAAGTGGCGACATCAGCTGTCTACCTGCATATTGTTGAAAAGGCGCAGGGCGACAAGGGCAGCACAGGCCAGAACGGCACTCTGGACGATGGCAGCACAGGCCAGAACGGCACTCTGGACGATGGCAGCACAGGCCAGAACGGCACTCTGGACGATGGCAGCACAGGCCAGAACGGCACTCTGGACGATGGCAGCACAGGCCAGAACGGCACTCTGGACGATGGCAGCACAGGCCAGAACGGCACTCTGGACGATGGCAGCACAGGCCAGAACGGCACCGTGAGCGACGATGGCAGCACAGGCCAGAACGGCACCGTGAGCGACGACTCTGCAGGTCAGAACGGCACCGTGAGCGACGACTCTGCAGGTCAGAACGGCACCGTGAGCGACGACTCTGCAGGCCAGAACGGCACCGTGAGCGACGACTCTGCAGGCCAGAACGGCACCGTGAGCGACGACTCTGCAGGCCAGAACGGCACCGTGAGCGACGACTCTGCAGGCCAGAACGGCACCGTGAGCGACGACTCTGCAGGCCAGAACGGCACCGTGAGCGACGACTCTGCAGGCCAGAACGGCACCGTGAGCGACGACTCTGCAGGCCAGAACGGCACCGTGAGCGACGACTCTGCAGGCCAGAACGGCACCGTGAGCGACGACTCTGCAGGCCAGAACGGCACCGTGAGCGACGACTCTGCAGGCCAGAACGGCACCGTGAGCGACGACTCTGCAGGCCAGAACGGCACCGTGAGCGACGACTCTGCAGGCCAAAACGGCACCGTGAGCGACGACAGCTACCCCAGCAGGAACAACGGCACAGTGGGAGACGACAGCTACCCCAGCAGGAACAACGGCACAGTGGGCGACGATGACTACGAAGTCCAAAATGGCACAAAGGGCGACGACGCCGCAGGCGGCAACAACTGGACTCTGGCCGACGACTCTGCAGGCCAAAACGGCACCGTGGGAGACGACAGCTACCCCAGCAGGAACAACGGCACCGTGAGCGACGACTCTGCAGGCCAAAACGGCACTGTGGGAGACGACAGCTACCCCAGCAGGAACAACGGCACAGTGGGCGACGATGACTACGAAGTCCAAAATGGCACAAAGGGCGACGACGCCGCAGGCGGCAACAACTGGACTCTGGCCGACGACGACTCTGCAGGCCAAAACGGCACCGTGAGCGACGACTCTGCAGGCCAAAACGGCACCGTGAGCGACGACTCTGCAGGCCAAAACGGCACCGTGGGCGACGACTCTGCAGGCCAAAACGGCACCGTGGGCGACGACTCTGCAGGCCAAAACGGCACCGTGGGCGACGACTCTGCAGGCCAAAACGGCACCGTGGGCGACGACTCTGCAGGCCAAAACGGCACCGTGGGCGACGACTCTGCAGGCCAAAACGGCACCGTGGGCGACGACTCTGCAGGCCAAAACGGCACCGTGGGCGACGACTCTGCAGGCCAAAACGGCACCGTGGGCGACGACTCTGCAGGCCAAAACGGCACAGTGGGAGACGACAGCTACCCCAGCAGGAACAACGGCACAGTGGGCGACGATGACTACGAAGTCCAAAATGGCACAAAGGGCGACGACGCCGCCGCAGGCGGCAACAACTGGACTCTGGCCGACGACGACTCTGCAGGGCAAAACGCCTCCCTGGGCGACGACGACTCTGCAGGGCAAAACGCCTCCCTGGGCGACGACTTTAAAGGCCGCAACGGCACTCTGGGCAATAGTTCCTCTTAAGACATTTTGGCTTGTACCTACTTTTAATCTCTGGTGTTAAATAAAACTGTCCCTGAAATTGCCGTTTCCCTGTTTGTCGTGTTGTTGTGCAAAAGCAAAGAAGTAGACTTTGTGACTCAATGATTGGCCATGAACTTGTGTTGAATGGAATGGGCTCTTTGAATCCTAGGCAGTCTAGACTTGTAGCAAGTTACCTGGGGCTGACGAGATCTCCAAAAGGCGTCTTGTGCCTAGTGTTAAATGAGGTGACTCTCTGCCCCCTGGACTGACGCTAATTCAGGAAGTAATTGGATCCCTGTTCTACTTCCATTGCGATGCAGTGACTTTGCCTTATTAGCGTGCCTGATTTTGATTAATCTAGACTTCACAAATTCTTAAACTGCTCGTCATCACTGAGAAAGGAAGTGCCTCCATTTCAATTAGGTTAAGTTAAAGGACACACCCTTAACAACTCATTTCTTTTTGTGAATGCCATCTATAGAAGCTATTACTGGACATTTAAGTTTGGGTGCTCTGGGCCAAATAAAGCAACCTTTTTCGGAGTTTAACATCAGGAAGTTGCAGGCCTTGATGTCCTTAAGACCTGCTTGAAGTACAACGAGCTGGTTTCCTCTAGCTTGATCAATAGATACATTGGAGTATCATCTGCATAACAATGAAAGTTGATGGAGGTTGTTCTAAGACCCAACGCAAGCATAATGAGGTCAATAAAATTGGCGGTCCAACATAGAGCCATGTGGCTATTGGTAGTCATCGAGATTTCATTGTTCACCAACGTGAACACTCTTCATAACTATTCACCCTGCTACACTGAATCCTTTTTCTCCATACTAATTATGATTATTTTTAGTTGCATAATGTGTTTGATATGACTCTTTTTAGACATGCTAAACTGTAGCTTTTGAAAAGCGTTTTGACTACAGTTGAAACGGTTGTCTAGTGGAGTGCATTCTCCAAGTAAGAGTTCAAACGTTATTCTGAAATGGTCCGATTAAAAGACAGTTCTGTGAAAAGGCTGTAAGATGTCTTTGAAATGTCTATCATTTCTTGTTCTGCTTTAAGGACTAAACTTGATAAGAATTCTGGGAGTTCAGTTAGAAATTCATGAATACGGACATGAATGAAAATGACTTGGACAGCAGATTTCTAGTTTTCCAATGAACACTGACTTTCTGAAGAGCCAGCCAATCAGGGCTGATCAGCTACTCCTGTGACACCTGCAGATGGGTATATTTACCTGCGACGTGACTCAGGTTGCATTTTCTGTTGGTGACCGAAGTAATGGGAGTGTTTTGGGCCTTGCTTGTTTCTGTGCTGACTGTCTGGTTTACCAAAGGTATTTCTCTATGTCCCGTTGGAGACTTCAATTCAAGAACTTTGCGGTGGAGTATAGTAAATGTAGGGGTGATGAAGTAATGTTTGATGAAAAGCAACTTCTTTATCTGCAGGCTCTGGTTTGCCGGTTGGTGGCAAGAATGAAATGAGTGGTAATGGGCAGCAGAGGACAATGAGAGGTAAGAATATTGGTGACTACATATTTCATGAGGTTTGTTAATGACACTCATTTTTGTAACTTTACTATAGATCTATCTCCTAATGACTCCTCCATGAAGAAGGCCCTTACACTTCAGCATTCACTTGAGTCTGTGTTGCTGAGGAAGTCTAAAGAAGGTGAGCAACTTCTGCTTAACGCTACTTGCTGTTTGTGTACGGCTCTGGTTCTTGATGACATTATGTGGTATTTACGTCTCATAGAGGCTGTGTCTGGCTCATGGTACTTTTCATTCATTCATTCATTTTAATGTCTTCACTTTAGTCCAACTGGAAACCAATCAAGTGGAAGTGGCGACATCAGCTGTCTACCTGCATATTGTTGAAAAGGCGCAGGGCGACAAGGGCAGCACAGGCCAGAACGGCACTCTGGACGATGGCAGCACAGGCCAGAACGGCACTCTGGACGATGGCAGCACAGGCCAGAACGGCACTCTGGACGATGGCAGCACAGGCCAGAACGGCACTCTGGACGATGGCAGCACAGGCCAGAACGGCACTCTGGACGATGGCAGCACAGGCCAGAACGGCAGGAACAACGGCACAGTGGGCGACGATGACTACGAAGTCCAAAATGGCACAAAGGGCGACGACGCCGCAGGCGGCAACAACTGGACTCTGGCCGACGACGACTCTGCAGGGCAAAACGCCTCCCTGGGCGACGACTTTAAAGGCCGCAACGGCACTCTGGGCAATAGTTCCTCTTAAGACATTTTGGCTTGTACCTACTTTTAATCTCTGGTGTTAAATAAAACTGTCCCTGAAATTGCCGTTTCCCTGTTTGTCGTGTTGTTGTGCAAAAGCAAAGAAGTAGACTTTGTGACTCAATGATTGGCCATGAACTTGTGTTGAATGGAATGGGCTCTTTGAATCCTAGGCAGTCTAGACTTGTAGCAAGTTACCTGGGGCTGACGAGATCTCCAAAAGGCGTCTTGTGCCTAGTGTTAAATGAGGTGACTCTCTGCCCCCTGGACTGACGCTAATTCAGGAAGTAATTGGATCCCTGTTCTACTTCCATTGCGATGCAGTGACTTTGCCTTATTAGCGTGCCTGATTTTGATTAATCTAGACTTCACAAATTCTTAAACTGCTCGTCATCACTGAGAAAGGAAGTGCCTCCATTTCAATTAGGTTAAGTTAAAGGACACACCCTTAACAACTCATTTCTTTTTGTGAATGCCATCTATAGAAGCTATTACTGGACATTTAAGTTTGGGTGCTCTGGGCCAAATAAAGCAACCTTTTTCGGAGTTTAACATCAGGAAGTTGCAGGCCTTGATGTCCTTAAGACCTGCTTGAAGTACAACGAGCTGGTTTCCTCTAGCTTGATCAATAGATACATTGGAGTATCATCTGCATAACAATGAAAGTTGATGGAGGTTGTTCTAAGACCCAACGCAAGCATAATGAGGTCAATAAAATTGGCGGTCCAACATAGAGCCATGTGGCTATTGGTAGTCATCGAGATTTCATTGTTCACCAACGTGAACACTCTTCATAACTATTCACCCTGCTACACTGAATCCTTTTTCTCCATACTAATTATGATTATTTTTAGTTGCATAATGTGTTTGATATGACTCTTTTTAGACATGCTAAACTGTAGCTTTTGAAAAGCGTTTTGACTACAGTTGAAACGGTTGTCTAGTGGAGTGCATTCTCCAAGTAAGAGTTCAAACGTTATTCTGAAATGGTCCGATTAAAAGACAGTTCTGTGAAAAGGCTGTAAGATGTCTTTGAAATGTCTATCATTTCTTGTTCTGCTTTAAGGACTAAACTTGATAAGAATTCTGGGAGTTCAGTTAGAAATTCATGAATACGGACATGAATGAAAATGACTTGGACAGCAGATTTCTAGTTTTCCAATGAACACTGACTTTCTGAAGAGCCAGCCAATCAGGGCTGATCAGCTACTCCTGTGACACCTGCAGATGGGTATATTTACCTGCGACGTGACTCAGGTTGCATTTTCTGTTGGTGACCGAAGTAATGGGAGTGTTTTGGGCCTTGCTTGTTTCTGTGCTGACTGTCTGGTTTACCAAAGGTATTTCTCTATGTCCCGTTGGAGACTTCAATTCAAGAACTTTGCGGTGGAGTATAGTAAATGTAGGGGTGATGAAGTAATGTTTGATGAAAAGCAACTTCTTTATCTGCAGGCTCTGGTTTGCCGGTTGGTGGCAAGAATGAAATGAGTGGTAATGGGCAGCAGAGGACAATGAGAGGTAAGAATATTGGTGACTACATATTTCATGAGGTTTGTTAATGACACTCATTTTTGTAACTTTACTATAGATCTATCTCCTAATGACTCCTCCATGAAGAAGGCCCTTACACTTCAGCATTCACTTGAGTCTGTGTTGCTGAGGAAGTCTAAAGAAGGTGAGCAACTTCTGCTTAACGCTACTTGCTGTTTGTGTACGGCTCTGGTTCTTGATGACATTATGTGGTATTTACGTCTCATAGAGGCTGTGTCTGGCTCATGGTACTTTTCATTCATTCATTCATTTTAATGTCTTCACTTTAGTCCAACTGGAAACCAATCAAGTGGAAGTGGCGACATCAGCTGTCTACCTGCATATTGTTGAAAAGGCGCAGGGCGACAAGGGCAGCACAGGCCAGAACGGCACTCTGGACGATGGCAGCACAGGCCAGAACGGCACTCTGGACGATGGCAGCACAGGCCAGAACGGCACTCTGGACGATGGCAGCACAGGCCAGAACGGCACTCTGGACGATGGCAGCACAGGCCAGAACGGCACTCTGGACGATGGCAGCACAGGCCAGAACGGCACCGTGAGCGACGATGGCAGCACAGGCCAGAACGGCACCGTGAGCGACGACTCTGCAGGTCAGAACGGCACCGTGAGCGACGACTCTGCAGGTCAGAACGGCACCGTGAGCGACGACTCTGCAGGCCAGAACGGCACCGTGAGCGACGACTCTGCAGGCCAGAACGGCACCGTGAGCGACGACTCTGCAGGCCAGAACGGCACCGTGAGCGACGACTCTGCAGGCCAGAACGGCACCGTGAGCGACGACTCTGCAGGCCAGAACGGCACCGTGAGCGACGACTCTGCAGGCCAGAACGGCACCGTGAGCGACGACTCTGCAGGCCAGAACGGCACCGTGAGCGACGACTCTGCAGGCCAGAACGGCACCGTGAGCGACGACTCTGCAGGCCAGAACGGCACCGTGAGCGACGACTCTGCAGGCCAGAACGGCACCGTGAGCGACGACTCTGCAGGCCAAAACGGCACCGTGAGCGACGACAGCTACCCCAGCAGGAACAACGGCACAGTGGGAGACGACAGCTACCCCAGCAGGAACAACGGCACAGTGGGCGACGATGACTACGAAGTCCAAAATGGCACAAAGGGCGACGACGCCGCAGGCGGCAACAACTGGACTCTGGCCGACGACTCTGCAGGCCAAAACGGCACCGTGGGAGACGACAGCTACCCCAGCAGGAACAACGGCACCGTGAGCGACGACTCTGCAGGCCAAAACGGCACTGTGGGAGACGACAGCTACCCCAGCAGGAACAACGGCACAGTGGGCGACGATGACTACGAAGTCCAAAATGGCACAAAGGGCGACGACGCCGCAGGCGGCAACAACTGGACTCTGGCCGACGACGACTCTGCAGGCCAAAACGGCACCGTGAGCGACGACTCTGCAGGCCAAAACGGCACCGTGAGCGACGACTCTGCAGGCCAAAACGGCACCGTGGGCGACGACTCTGCAGGCCAAAACGGCACCGTGGGCGACGACTCTGCAGGCCAAAACGGCACCGTGGGCGACGACTCTGCAGGCCAAAACGGCACCGTGGGCGACGACTCTGCAGGCCAAAACGGCACCGTGGGCGACGACTCTGCAGGCCAAAACGGCACCGTGGGCGACGACTCTGCAGGCCAAAACGGCACCGTGGGCGACGACTCTGCAGGCCAAAACGGCACCGTGGGCGACGACTCTGCAGGCCAAAACGGCACAGTGGGAGACGACAGCTACCCCAGCAGGAACAACGGCACAGTGGGCGACGATGACTACGAAGTCCAAAATGGCACAAAGGGCGACGACGCCGCCGCAGGCGGCAACAACTGGACTCTGGCCGACGACGACTCTGCAGGGCAAAACGCCTCCCTGGGCGACGACGACTCTGCAGGGCAAAACGCCTCCCTGGGCGACGACTTTAAAGGCCGCAACGGCACTCTGGGCAATAGTTCCTCTTAAGACATTTTGGCTTGTACCTACTTTTAATCTCTGGTGTTAAATAAAACTGTCCCTGAAATTGCCGTTTCCCTGTTTGTCGTGTTGTTGTGCAAAAGCAAAGAAGTAGACTTTGTGACTCAATGATTGGCCATGAACTTGTGTTGAATGGAATGGGCTCTTTGAATCCTAGGCAGTCTAGACTTGTAGCAAGTTACCTGGGGCTGACGAGATCTCCAAAAGGCGTCTTGTGCCTAGTGTTAAATGAGGTGACTCTCTGCCCCCTGGACTGACGCTAATTCAGGAAGTAATTGGATCCCTGTTCTACTTCCATTGCGATGCAGTGACTTTGCCTTATTAGCGTGCCTGATTTTGATTAATCTAGACTTCACAAATTCTTAAACTGCTCGTCATCACTGAGAAAGGAAGTGCCTCCATTTCAATTAGGTTAAGTTAAAGGACACACCCTTAACAACTCATTTCTTTTTGTGAATGCCATCTATAGAAGCTATTACTGGACATTTAAGTTTGGGTGCTCTGGGCCAAATAAAGCAACCTTTTTCGGAGTTTAACATCAGGAAGTTGCAGGCCTTGATGTCCTTAAGACCTGCTTGAAGTACAACGAGCTGGTTTCCTCTAGCTTGATCAATAGATACATTGGAGTATCATCTGCATAACAATGAAAGTTGATGGAGGTTGTTCTAAGACCCAACGCAAGCATAATGAGGTCAATAAAATTGGCGGTCCAACATAGAGCCATGTGGCTATTGGTAGTCATCGAGATTTCATTGTTCACCAACGTGAACACTCTTCATAACTATTCACCCTGCTACACTGAATCCTTTTTCTCCATACTAATTATGATTATTTTTAGTTGCATAATGTGTTTGATATGACTCTTTTTAGACATGCTAAACTGTAGCTTTTGAAAAGCGTTTTGACTACAGTTGAAACGGTTGTCTAGTGGAGTGCATTCTCCAAGTAAGAGTTCAAACGTTATTCTGAAATGGTCCGATTAAAAGACAGTTCTGTGAAAAGGCTGTAAGATGTCTTTGAAATGTCTATCATTTCTTGTTCTGCTTTAAGGACTAAACTTGATAAGAATTCTGGGAGTTCAGTTAGAAATTCATGAATACGGACATGAATGAAAATGACTTGGACAGCAGATTTCTAGTTTTCCAATGAACACTGACTTTCTGAAGAGCCAGCCAATCAGGGCTGATCAGCTACTCCTGTGACACCTGCAGATGGGTATATTTACCTGCGACGTGACTCAGGTTGCATTTTCTGTTGGTGACCGAAGTAATGGGAGTGTTTTGGGCCTTGCTTGTTTCTGTGCTGACTGTCTGGTTTACCAAAGGTATTTCTCTATGTCCCGTTGGAGACTTCAATTCAAGAACTTTGCGGTGGAGTATAGTAAATGTAGGGGTGATGAAGTAATGTTTGATGAAAAGCAACTTCTTTATCTGCAGGCTCTGGTTTGCCGGTTGGTGGCAAGAATGAAATGAGTGGTAATGGGCAGCAGAGGACAATGAGAGGTAAGAATATTGGTGACTACATATTTCATGAGGTTTGTTAATGACACTCATTTTTGTAACTTTACTATAGATCTATCTCCTAATGACTCCTCCATGAAGAAGGCCCTTACACTTCAGCATTCACTTGAGTCTGTGTTGCTGAGGAAGTCTAAAGAAGGTGAGCAACTTCTGCTTAACGCTACTTGCTGTTTGTGTACGGCTCTGGTTCTTGATGACATTATGTGGTATTTACGTCTCATAGAGGCTGTGTCTGGCTCATGGTACTTTTCATTCATTCATTCATTTTAATGTCTTCACTTTAGTCCAACTGGAAACCAATCAAGTGGAAGTGGCGACATCAGCTGTCTACCTGCATATTGTTGAAAAGGCGCAGGGCGACAAGGGCAGCACAGGCCAGAACGGCACTCTGGACGATGGCAGCACAGGCCAGAACGGCACTCTGGACGATGGCAGCACAGGCCAGAACGGCACTCTGGACGATGGCAGCACAGGCCAGAACGGCACTCTGGACGATGGCAGCACAGGCCAGAACGGCACTCTGGACGATGGCAGCACAGGCCAGAACGGCACTCTGGACGATGGCAGCACAGGCCAGAACGGCACCGTGAGCGACGATGGCAGCACAGGCCAGAACGGCACCGTGAGCGACGACTCTGCAGGTCAGAACGGCACCGTGAGCGACGACTCTGCAGGTCAGAACGGCACCGTGAGCGACGACTCTGCAGGCCAGAACGGCACCGTGAGCGACGACTCTGCAGGCCAGAACGGCACCGTGAGCGACGACTCTGCAGGCCAGAACGGCACCGTGAGCGACGACTCTGCAGGCCAGAACGGCACCGTGAGCGACGACTCTGCAGGCCAGAACGGCACCGTGAGCGACGACTCTGCAGGCCAGAACGGCACCGTGAGCGACGACTCTGCAGGCCAGAACGGCACCGTGAGCGACGACTCTGCAGGCCAGAACGGCACCGTGAGCGACGACTCTGCAGGCCAGAACGGCACCGTGAGCGACGACTCTGCAGGCCAGAACGGCACCGTGAGCGACGACTCTGCAGGCCAGAACGGCACCGTGAGCGACGACTCTGCAGGCCAAAACGGCACCGTGAGCGACGACAGCTACCCCAGCAGGAACAACGGCACAGTGGGAGACGACAGCTACCCCAGCAGGAACAACGGCACAGTGGGCGACGATGACTACGAAGTCCAAAATGGCACAAAGGGCGACGACGCCGCAGGCGGCAACAACTGGACTCTGGCCGACGACTCTGCAGGCCAAAACGGCACCGTGGGAGACGACAGCTACCCCAGCAGGAACAACGGCACCGTGAGCGACGACTCTGCAGGCCAAAACGGCACTGTGGGAGACGACAGCTACCCCAGCAGGAACAACGGCACAGTGGGCGACGATGACTACGAAGTCCAAAATGGCACAAAGGGCGACGACGCCGCAGGCGGCAACAACTGGACTCTGGCCGACGACGACTCTGCAGGCCAAAACGGCACCGTGAGCGACGACTCTGCAGGCCAAAACGGCACCGTGAGCGACGACTCTGCAGGCCAAAACGGCACCGTGGGCGACGACTCTGCAGGCCAAAACGGCACCGTGGGCGACGACTCTGCAGGCCAAAACGGCACCGTGGGCGACGACTCTGCAGGCCAAAACGGCACCGTGGGCGACGACTCTGCAGGCCAAAACGGCACCGTGGGCGACGACTCTGCAGGCCAAAACGGCACCGTGGGCGACGACTCTGCAGGCCAAAACGGCACCGTGGGCGACGACTCTGCAGGCCAAAACGGCACCGTGGGCGACGACTCTGCAGGCCAAAACGGCACAGTGGGAGACGACAGCTACCCCAGCAGGAACAACGGCACAGTGGGCGACGATGACTACGAAGTCCAAAATGGCACAAAGGGCGACGACGCCGCCGCAGGCGGCAACAACTGGACTCTGGCCGACGACGACTCTGCAGGGCAAAACGCCTCCCTGGGCGACGACGACTCTGCAGGGCAAAACGCCTCCCTGGGCGACGACTTTAAAGGCCGCAACGGCACTCTGGGCAATAGTTCCTCTTAAGACATTTTGGCTTGTACCTACTTTTAATCTCTGGTGTTAAATAAAACTGTCCCTGAAATTGCCGTTTCCCTGTTTGTCGTGTTGTTG
This sequence comes from Gasterosteus aculeatus, assembly GCF_964276395.1. Taxonomy (NCBI): domain Eukaryota; kingdom Metazoa; phylum Chordata; class Actinopteri; order Perciformes; family Gasterosteidae; genus Gasterosteus; species Gasterosteus aculeatus. The sequence continues at coordinate 6,241,651 of NC_135692.1, read as the reverse complement.
TGCAAAAGCAAAGAAGTAGACTTTGTGACTCAATGATTGGCCATGAACTTGTGTTGAATGGAATGGGCTCTTTGAATCCTAGGCAGTCTAGACTTGTAGCAAGTTACCTGGGGCTGACGAGATCTCCAAAAGGCGTCTTGTGCCTAGTGTTAAATGAGGTGACTCTCTGCCCCCTGGACTGACGCTAATTCAGGAAGTAATTGGATCCCTGTTCTACTTCCATTGCGATGCAGTGACTTTGCCTTATTAGCGTGCCTGATTTTGATTAATCTAGACTTCACAAATTCTTAAACTGCTCGTCATCACTGAGAAAGGAAGTGCCTCCATTTCAATTAGGTTAAGTTAAAGGACACACCCTTAACAACTCATTTCTTTTTGTGAATGCCATCTATAGAAGCTATTACTGGACATTTAAGTTTGGGTGCTCTGGGCCAAATAAAGCAACCTTTTTCGGAGTTTAACATCAGGAAGTTGCAGGCCTTGATGTCCTTAAGACCTGCTTGAAGTACAACGAGCTGGTTTCCTCTAGCTTGATCAATAGATACATTGGAGTATCATCTGCATAACAATGAAAGTTGATGGAGGTTGTTCTAAGACCCAACGCAAGCATAATGAGGTCAATAAAATTGGCGGTCCAACATAGAGCCATGTGGCTATTGGTAGTCATCGAGATTTCATTGTTCACCAACGTGAACACTCTTCATAACTATTCACCCTGCTACACTGAATCCTTTTTCTCCATACTAATTATGATTATTTTTAGTTGCATAATGTGTTTGATATGACTCTTTTTAGACATGCTAAACTGTAGCTTTTGAAAAGCGTTTTGACTACAGTTGAAACGGTTGTCTAGTGGAGTGCATTCTCCAAGTAAGAGTTCAAACGTTATTCTGAAATGGTCCGATTAAAAGACAGTTCTGTGAAAAGGCTGTAAGATGTCTTTGAAATGTCTATCATTTCTTGTTCTGCTTTAAGGACTAAACTTGATAAGAATTCTGGGAGTTCAGTTAGAAATTCATGAATACGGACATGAATGAAAATGACTTGGACAGCAGATTTCTAGTTTTCCAATGAACACTGACTTTCTGAAGAGCCAGCCAATCAGGGCTGATCAGCTACTCCTGTGACACCTGCAGATGGGTATATTTACCTGCGACGTGACTCAGGTTGCATTTTCTGTTGGTGACCGAAGTAATGGGAGTGTTTTGGGCCTTGCTTGTTTCTGTGCTGACTGTCTGGTTTACCAAAGGTATTTCTCTATGTCCCGTTGGAGACTTCAATTCAAGAACTTTGCGGTGGAGTATAGTAAATGTAGGGGTGATGAAGTAATGTTTGATGAAAAGCAACTTCTTTATCTGCAGGCTCTGGTTTGCCGGTTGGTGGCAAGAATGAAATGAGTGGTAATGGGCAGCAGAGGACAATGAGAGGTAAGAATATTGGTGACTACATATTTCATGAGGTTTGTTAATGACACTCATTTTTGTAACTTTACTATAGATCTATCTCCTAATGACTCCTCCATGAAGAAGGCCCTTACACTTCAGCATTCACTTGAGTCTGTGTTGCTGAGGAAGTCTAAAGAAGGTGAGCAACTTCTGCTTAACGCTACTTGCTGTTTGTGTACGGCTCTGGTTCTTGATGACATTATGTGGTATTTACGTCTCATAGAGGCTGTGTCTGGCTCATGGTACTTTTCATTCATTCATTCATTTTAATGTCTTCACTTTAGTCCAACTGGAAACCAATCAAGTGGAAGTGGCGACATCAGCTGTCTACCTGCATATTGTTGAAAAGGCGCAGGGCGACAAGGGCAGCACAGGCCAGAACGGCACTCTGGACGATGGCAGCACAGGCCAGAACGGCACTCTGGACGATGGCAGCACAGGCCAGAACGGCACTCTGGACGATGGCAGCACAGGCCAGAACGGCACTCTGGACGATGGCAGCACAGGCCAGAACGGCACTCTGGACGATGGCAGCACAGGCCAGAACGGCACTCTGGACGATGGCAGCACAGGCCAGAACGGCACCGTGAGCGACGACTCTGCAGGTCAGAACGGCACCGTGAGCGACGACTCTGCAGGTCAGAACGGCACCGTGAGCGACGACTCTGCAGGCCAGAACGGCACCGTGAGCGACGACTCTGCAGGCCAGAACGGCACCGTGAGCGACGACTCTGCAGGCCAGAACGGCACCGTGAGCGACGACTCTGCAGGCCAGAACGGCACCGTGAGCGACGACTCTGCAGGCCAGAACGGCACCGTGAGCGACGACTCTGCAGGCCAGAACGGCACCGTGAGCGACGACTCTGCAGGCCAGAACGGCACCGTGAGCGACGACTCTGCAGGCCAGAACGGCACCGTGAGCGACGACTCTGCAGGCCAGAACGGCACCGTGAGCGACGACTCTGCAGGCCAGAACGGCACCGTGAGCGACGACTCTGCAGGCCAGAACGGCACCGTGAGCGACGACTCTGCAGGCCAAAACGGCACCGTGAGCGACGACAGCTACCCCAGCAGGAACAACGGCACAGTGGGAGACGACAGCTACCCCAGCAGGAACAACGGCACAGTGGGCGACGATGACTACGAAGTCCAAAATGGCACAAAGGGCGACGACGCCGCAGGCGGCAACAACTGGACTCTGGCCGACGACTCTGCAGGCCAAAACGGCACCGTGGGAGACGACAGCTACCCCAGCAGGAACAACGGCACCGTGAGCGACGACTCTGCAGGCCAAAACGGCACTGTGGGAGACGACAGCTACCCCAGCAGGAACAACGGCACAGTGGGCGACGATGACTACGAAGTCCAAAATGGCACAAAGGGCGACGACGCCGCAGGCGGCAACAACTGGACTCTGGCCGACGACGACTCTGCAGGCCAAAACGGCACCGTGAGCGACGACTCTGCAGGCCAAAACGGCACCGTGAGCGACGACTCTGCAGGCCAAAACGGCACCGTGGGCGACGACTCTGCAGGCCAAAACGGCACCGTGGGCGACGACTCTGCAGGCCAAAACGGCACCGTGGGCGACGACTCTGCAGGCCAAAACGGCACCGTGGGCGACGACTCTGCAGGCCAAAACGGCACCGTGGGCGACGACTCTGCAGGCCAAAACGGCACCGTGGGCGACGACTCTGCAGGCCAAAACGGCACCGTGGGCGACGACTCTGCAGGCCAAAACGGCACCGTGGGCGACGACTCTGCAGGCCAAAACGGCACAGTGGGAGACGACAGCTACCCCAGCAGGAACAACGGCACAGTGGGCGACGATGACTACGAAGTCCAAAATGGCACAAAGGGCGACGACGCCGCCGCAGGCGGCAACAACTGGACTCTGGCCGACGACTCTGCAGGGCAAAACGCCTCCCTGGGCGACGACGACTCTGCAGGGCAAAACGCCTCCCTGGGCGACGACTTTAAAGGCCGCAACGGCACTCTGGGCAATAGTTCCTCTTAAGACATTTTGGCTTGTACCTACTTTTAATCTCTGGTGTTAAATAAAACTGTCCCTGAAATTGCCGTTTCCCTGTTTGTCGTGTTGTTGTGCAAAAGCAAAGAAGTAGACTTTGTGACTCAATGATTGGCCATGAACTTGTGTTGAATGGAATGGGCTCTTTGAATCCTAGGCAGTCTAGACTTGTAGCAAGTTACCTGGGGCTGACGAGATCTCCAAAAGGCGTCTTGTGCCTAGTGTTAAATGAGGTGACTCTCTGCCCCCTGGACTGACGCTAATTCAGGAAGTAATTGGATCCCTGTTCTACTTCCATTGCGATGCAGTGACTTTGCCTTATTAGCGTGCCTGATTTTGATTAATCTAGACTTCACAAATTCTTAAACTGCTCGTCATCACTGAGAAAGGAAGTGCCTCCATTTCAATTAGGTTAAGTTAAAGGACACACCCTTAACAACTCATTTCTTTTTGTGAATGCCATCTATAGAAGCTATTACTGGACATTTAAGTTTGGGTGCTCTGGGCCAAATAAAGCAACCTTTTTCGGAGTTTAACATCAGGAAGTTGCAGGCCTTGATGTCCTTAAGACCTGCTTGAAGTACAACGAGCTGGTTTCCTCTAGCTTGATCAATAGATACATTGGAGTATCATCTGCATAACAATGAAAGTTGATGGAGGTTGTTCTAAGACCCAACGCAAGCATAATGAGGTCAATAAAATTGGCGGTCCAACATAGAGCCATGTGGCTATTGGTAGTCATCGAGATTTCATTGTTCACCAACGTGAACACTCTTCATAACTATTCACCCTGCTACACTGAATCCTTTTTCTCCATACTAATTATGATTATTTTTAGTTGCATAATGTGTTTGATATGACTCTTTTTAGACATGCTAAACTGTAGCTTTTGAAAAGCGTTTTGACTACAGTTGAAACGGTTGTCTAGTGGAGTGCATTCTCCAAGTAAGAGTTCAAACGTTATTCTGAAATGGTCCGATTAAAAGACAGTTCTGTGAAAAGGCTGTAAGATGTCTTTGAAATGTCTATCATTTCTTGTTCTGCTTTAAGGACTAAACTTGATAAGAATTCTGGGAGTTCAGTTAGAAATTCATGAATACGGACATGAATGAAAATGACTTGGACAGCAGATTTCTAGTTTTCCAATGAACACTGACTTTCTGAAGAGCCAGCCAATCAGGGCTGATCAGCTACTCCTGTGACACCTGCAGATGGGTATATTTACCTGCGACGTGACTCAGGTTGCATTTTCTGTTGGTGACCGAAGTAATGGGAGTGTTTTGGGCCTTGCTTGTTTCTGTGCTGACTGTCTGGTTTACCAAAGGTATTTCTCTATGTCCCGTTGGAGACTTCAATTCAAGAACTTTGCGGTGGAGTATAGTAAATGTAGGGGTGATGAAGTAATGTTTGATGAAAAGCAACTTCTTTATCTGCAGGCTCTGGTTTGCCGGTTGGTGGCAAGAATGAAATGAGTGGTAATGGGCAGCAGAGGACAATGAGAGGTAAGAATATTGGTGACTACATATTTCATGAGGTTTGTTAATGACACTCATTTTTGTAACTTTACTATAGATCTATCTCCTAATGACTCCTCCATGAAGAAGGCCCTTACACTTCAGCATTCACTTGAGTCTGTGTTGCTGAGGAAGTCTAAAGAAGGTGAGCAACTTCTGCTTAACGCTACTTGCTGTTTGTGTACGGCTCTGGTTCTTGATGACATTATGTGGTATTTACGTCTCATAGAGGCTGTGTCTGGCTCATGGTACTTTTCATTCATTCATTCATTTTAATGTCTTCACTTTAGTCCAACTGGAAACCAATCAAGTGGAAGTGGCGACATCAGCTGTCTACCTGCATATTGTTGAAAAGGCGCAGGGCGACAAGGGCAGCACAGGCCAGAACGGCACTCTGGACGATGGCAGCACAGGCCAGAACGGCACTCTGGACGATGGCAGCACAGGCCAGAACGGCACTCTGGACGATGGCAGCACAGGCCAGAACGGCACTCTGGACGATGGCAGCACAGGCCAGAACGGCACTCTGGACGATGGCAGCACAGGCCAGAACGGCACTCTGGACGATGGCAGCACAGGCCAGAACGGCACCGTGAGCGACGATGGCAGCACAGGCCAGAACGGCACCGTGAGCGACGACTCTGCAGGTCAGAACGGCACCGTGAGCGACGACTCTGCAGGTCAGAACGGCACCGTGAGCGACGACTCTGCAGGCCAGAACGGCACCGTGAGCGACGACTCTGCAGGCCAGAACGGCACCGTGAGCGACGACTCTGCAGGCCAGAACGGCACCGTGAGCGACGACTCTGCAGGCCAGAACGGCACCGTGAGCGACGACTCTGCAGGCCAGAACGGCACCGTGAGCGACGACTCTGCAGGCCAGAACGGCACCGTGAGCGACGACTCTGCAGGCCAGAACGGCACCGTGAGCGACGACTCTGCAGGCCAGAACGGCACCGTGAGCGACGACTCTGCAGGCCAGAACGGCACCGTGAGCGACGACTCTGCAGGCCAGAACGGCACCGTGAGCGACGACTCTGCAGGCCAGAACGGCACCGTGAGCGACGACTCTGCAGGCCAAAACGGCACCGTGAGCGACGACAGCTACCCCAGCAGGAACAACGGCACAGTGGGAGACGACAGCTACCCCAGCAGGAACAACGGCACAGTGGGCGACGATGACTACGAAGTCCAAAATGGCACAAAGGGCGACGACGCCGCAGGCGGCAACAACTGGACTCTGGCCGACGACTCTGCAGGCCAAAACGGCACCGTGGGAGACGACAGCTACCCCAGCAGGAACAACGGCACCGTGAGCGACGACTCTGCAGGCCAAAACGGCACTGTGGGAGACGACAGCTACCCCAGCAGGAACAACGGCACAGTGGGCGACGATGACTACGAAGTCCAAAATGGCACAAAGGGCGACGACGCCGCAGGCGGCAACAACTGGACTCTGGCCGACGACGACTCTGCAGGCCAAAACGGCACCGTGAGCGACGACTCTGCAGGCCAAAACGGCACCGTGAGCGACGACTCTGCAGGCCAAAACGGCACCGTGGGCGACGACTCTGCAGGCCAAAACGGCACCGTGGGCGACGACTCTGCAGGCCAAAACGGCACCGTGGGCGACGACTCTGCAGGCCAAAACGGCACCGTGGGCGACGACTCTGCAGGCCAAAACGGCACCGTGGGCGACGACTCTGCAGGCCAAAACGGCACCGTGGGCGACGACTCTGCAGGCCAAAACGGCACCGTGGGCGACGACTCTGCAGGCCAAAACGGCACCGTGGGCGACGACTCTGCAGGCCAAAACGGCACAGTGGGAGACGACAGCTACCCCAGCAGGAACAACGGCACAGTGGGCGACGATGACTACGAAGTCCAAAATGGCACAAAGGGCGACGACGCCGCCGCAGGCGGCAACAACTGGACTCTGGCCGACGACGACTCTGCAGGGCAAAACGCCTCCCTGGGCGACGACGACTCTGCAGGGCAAAACGCCTCCCTGGGCGACGACTTTAAAGGCCGCAACGGCACTCTGGGCAATAGTTCCTCTTAAGACATTTTGGCTTGTACCTACTTTTAATCTCTGGTGTTAAATAAAACTGTCCCTGAAATTGCCGTTTCCCTGTTTGTCGTGTTGTTGTGCAAAAGCAAAGAAGTAGACTTTGTGACTCAATGATTGGCCATGAACTTGTGTTGAATGGAATGGGCTCTTTGAATCCTAGGCAGTCTAGACTTGTAGCAAGTTACCTGGGGCTGACGAGATCTCCAAAAGGCGTCTTGTGCCTAGTGTTAAATGAGGTGACTCTCTGCCCCCTGGACTGACGCTAATTCAGGAAGTAATTGGATCCCTGTTCTACTTCCATTGCGATGCAGTGACTTTGCCTTATTAGCGTGCCTGATTTTGATTAATCTAGACTTCACAAATTCTTAAACTGCTCGTCATCACTGAGAAAGGAAGTGCCTCCATTTCAATTAGGTTAAGTTAAAGGACACACCCTTAACAACTCATTTCTTTTTGTGAATGCCATCTATAGAAGCTATTACTGGACATTTAAGTTTGGGTGCTCTGGGCCAAATAAAGCAACCTTTTTCGGAGTTTAACATCAGGAAGTTGCAGGCCTTGATGTCCTTAAGACCTGCTTGAAGTACAACGAGCTGGTTTCCTCTAGCTTGATCAATAGATACATTGGAGTATCATCTGCATAACAATGAAAGTTGATGGAGGTTGTTCTAAGACCCAACGCAAGCATAATGAGGTCAATAAAATTGGCGGTCCAACATAGAGCCATGTGGCTATTGGTAGTCATCGAGATTTCATTGTTCACCAACGTGAACACTCTTCATAACTATTCACCCTGCTACACTGAATCCTTTTTCTCCATACTAATTATGATTATTTTTAGTTGCATAATGTGTTTGATATGACTCTTTTTAGACATGCTAAACTGTAGCTTTTGAAAAGCGTTTTGACTACAGTTGAAACGGTTGTCTAGTGGAGTGCATTCTCCAAGTAAGAGTTCAAACGTTATTCTGAAATGGTCCGATTAAAAGACAGTTCTGTGAAAAGGCTGTAAGATGTCTTTGAAATGTCTATCATTTCTTGTTCTGCTTTAAGGACTAAACTTGATAAGAATTCTGGGAGTTCAGTTAGAAATTCATGAATACGGACATGAATGAAAATGACTTGGACAGCAGATTTCTAGTTTTCCAATGAACACTGACTTTCTGAAGAGCCAGCCAATCAGGGCTGATCAGCTACTCCTGTGACACCTGCAGATGGGTATATTTACCTGCAACGTGACTCAGGTTGCATTTTCTGTTGGTGACCGAAGTAATGGGAGTGTTTTGGGCCTTGCTTGTTTCTGTGCTGACTGTCTGGTTTACCAAAGGTATTTCTCTATGTCCCGTTGGAGACTTCAATTCAAGAACTTTGCGGTGGAGTATAGTAAATGTAGGGGTGATGAAGTAATGTTTGATGAAAAGCAACTTCTTTATCTGCAGGCTCTGGTTTGCCGGTTGGTGGCAAGAATGAAATGAGTGGTAATGGGCAGCAGAGGACAATGAGAGGTAAGAATATTGGTGACTACATATTTCATGAGGTTTGTTAATGACACTCATTTTTGTAACTTTACTATAGATCTATCTCCTAATGACTCCTCCATGAAGAAGGCCCTTACACTTCAGCATTCACTTGAGTCTGTGTTGCTGAGGAAGTCTAAAGAAGGTGAGCAACTTCTGCTTAACGCTACTTGCTGTTTGTGTACGGCTCTGGTTCTTGATGACATTATGTGGTATTTACGTCTCATAGAGGCTGTGTCTGGCTCATGGTACTTTTCATTCATTCATTCATTTTAATGTCTTCACTTTAGTCCAACTGGAAACCAATCAAGTGGAAGTGGCGACATCAGCTGTCTACCTGCATATTGTTGAAAAGGCGCAGGGCGACAAGGGCAGCACAGGCCAGAACGGCACTCTGGACGATGGCAGCACAGGCCAGAACGGCACTCTGGACGATGGCAGCACAGGCCAGAACGGCACTCTGGACGATGGCAGCACAGGCCAGAACGGCACTCTGGACGATGGCAGCACAGGCCAGAACGGCACTCTGGACGATGGCAGCACAGGCCAGAACGGCACTCTGGACGATGGCAGCACAGGCCAGAACGGCACCGTGAGCGACGATGGCAGCACAGGCCAGAACGGCACCGTGAGCGACGACTCTGCAGGTCAGAACGGCACCGTGAGCGACGACTCTGCAGGTCAGAACGGCACCGTGAGCGACGACTCTGCAGGCCAGAACGGCACCGTGAGCGACGACTCTGCAGGCCAGAACGGCACCGTGAGCGACGACTCTGCAGGCCAGAACGGCACCGTGAGCGACGACTCTGCAGGCCAGAACGGCACCGTGAGCGACGACTCTGCAGGCCAGAACGGCACCGTGAGCGACGACTCTGCAGGCCAGAACGGCACCGTGAGCGACGACTCTGCAGGCCAGAACGGCACCGTGAGCGACGACTCTGCAGGCCAGAACGGCACCGTGAGCGACGACTCTGCAGGCCAGAACGGCACCGTGAGCGACGACTCTGCAGGCCAGAACGGCACCGTGAGCGACGACTCTGCAGGCCAGAACGGCACCGTGAGCGACGACTCTGCAGGCCAAAACGGCACCGTGAGCGACGACAGCTACCCCAGCAGGAACAACGGCACAGTGGGAGACGACAGCTACCCCAGCAGGAACAACGGCACAGTGGGCGACGATGACTACGAAGTCCAAAATGGCACAAAGGGCGACGACGCCGCAGGCGGCAACAACTGGACTCTGGCCGACGACTCTGCAGGCCAAAACGGCACCGTGGGAGACGACAGCTACCCCAGCAGGAACAACGGCACCGTGAGCGACGACTCTGCAGGCCAAAACGGCACTGTGGGAGACGACAGCTACCCCAGCAGGAACAACGGCACAGTGGGCGACGATGACTACGAAGTCCAAAATGGCACAAAGGGCGACGACGCCGCAGGCGGCAACAACTGGACTCTGGCCGACGACGACTCTGCAGGCCAAAACGGCACCGTGAGCGACGACTCTGCAGGCCAAAACGGCACCGTGAGCGACGACTCTGCAGGCCAAAACGGCACCGTGGGCGACGACTCTGCAGGCCAAAACGGCACCGTGGGCGACGACTCTGCAGGCCAAAACGGCACCGTGGGCGACGACTCTGCAGGCCAAAACGGCACCGTGGGCGACGACTCTGCAGGCCAAAACGGCACCGTGGGCGACGACTCTGCAGGCCAAAACGGCACCGTGGGCGACGACTCTGCAGGCCAAAACGGCACCGTGGGCGACGACTCTGCAGGCCAAAACGGCACCGTGGGCGACGACTCTGCAGGCCAAAACGGCACAGTGGGAGACGACAGCTACCCCAGCAGGAACAACGGCACAGTGGGCGACGACAGCTACCCCAGCAGGAACAACGGCACAGTGGGCGACGATGACTACGAAGTCCAAAATGGCACAAAGGGCGACGACGCCGCCGCAGGCGGCAACAACTGGACTCTGGCCGACGACGACTCTGCAGGGCAAAACGCCTCCCTGGGCGACGACGACTCTGCAGGGCAAAACGCCTCCCTGGGCGACGACTTTAAAGGCCGCAACGGCACTCTGGGCAATAGTTCCTCTTAAGACATTTTGGCTTGTACCTACTTTTAATCTCTGGTGTTAAATAAAACTGTCCCTGAAATTGCCGTTTCCCTGTTTGTCGTGTTGTTGTGCAAAAGCAAAGAAGTAGACTTTGTGACTCAATGATTGGCCATGAACTTGTGTTGAATGGAATGGGCTCTTTGAATCCTAGGCAGTCTAGACTTGTAGCAAGTTACCTGGGGCTGACGAGATCTCCAAAAGGCGTCTTGTGCCTAGTGTTAAATGAGGTGACTCTCTGCCCCCTGGACTGACGCTAATTCAGGAAGTAATTGGATCCCTGTTCTACTTCCATTGCGATGCAGTGACTTTGCCTTATTAGCGTGCCTGATTTTGATTAATCTAGACTTCACAAATTCTTAAACTGCTCGTCATCACTGAGAAAGGAAGTGCCTCCATTTCAATTAGGTTAAGTTAAAGGACACACCCTTAACAACTCATTTCTTTTTGTGAATGCCATCTATAGAAGCTATTACTGGACATTTAAGTTTGGGTGCTCTGGGCCAAATAAAGCAACCTTTTTCGGAGTTTAACATCAGGAAGTTGCAGGCCTTGATGTCCTTAAGACCTGCTTGAAGTACAACGAGCTGGTTTCCTCTAGCTTGATCAATAGATACATTGGAGTATCATCTGCATAACAATGAAAGTTGATGGAGGTTGTTCTAAGACCCAACGCAAGCATAATGAGGTCAATAAAATTGGCGGTCCAACATAGAGCCATGTGGCTATTGGTAGTCATCGAGATTTCATTGTTCACCAACGTGAACACTCTTCATAACTATTCACCCTGCTACACTGAATCCTTTTTCTCCATACTAATTATGATTATTTTTAGTTGCATAATGTGTTTGATATGACTCTTTTTAGACATGCTAAACTGTAGCTTTTGAAAAGCGTTTTGACTACAGTTGAAACGGTTGTCTAGTGGAGTGCATTCTCCAAGTAAGAGTTCAAACGTTATTCTGAAATGGTCCGATTAAAAGACAGTTCTGTGAAAAGGCTGTAAGATGTCTTTGAAATGTCTATCATTTCTTGTTCTGCTTTAAGGACTAAACTTGATAAGAATTCTGGGAGTTCAGTTAGAAATTCATGAATACGGACATGAATGAAAATGACTTGGACAGCAGATTTCTAGTTTTCCAATGAACACTGACTTTCTGAAGAGCCAGCCAATCAGGGCTGATCAGCTACTCCTGTGACACCTGCAGATGGGTATATTTACCTGCGACGTGACTCAGGTTGCATTTTCTGTTGGTGACCGAAGTAATGGGAGTGTTTTGGGCCTTGCTTGTTTCTGTGCTGACTGTCTGGTTTACCAAAGGTATTTCTCTATGTCCCGTTGGAGACTTCAATTCAAGAACTTTGCGGTGGAGTATAGTAAATGTAGGGGTGATGAAGTAATGTTTGATGAAAAGCAACTTCTTTATCTGCAGGCTCTGGTTTGCCGGTTGGTGGCAAGAATGAAATGAGTGGTAATGGGCAGCAGAGGACAATGAGAGGTAAGAATATTGGTGACTACATATTTCATGAGGTTTGTTAATGACACTCATTTTTGTAACTTTACTATAGATCTATCTCCTAATGACTCCTCCATGAAGAAGGCCCTTACACTTCAGCATTCACTTGAGTCTGTGTTGCTGAGGAAGTCTAAAGAAGGTGAGCAACTTCTGCTTAACGCTACTTGCTGTTTGTGTACGGCTCTGGTTCTTGATGACATTATGTGGTATTTACGTCTCATAGAGGCTGTGTCTGGCTCATGGTACTTTTCATTCATTCATTCATTTTAATGTCTTCACTTTAGTCCAACTGGAAACCAATCAAGTGGAAGTGGCGACATCAGCTGTCTACCTGCATATTGTTGAAAAGGCGCAGGGCGACAAGGGCAGCACAGGCCAGAACGGCACTCTGGACGATGGCAGCACAGGCCAGAACGGCACTCTGGACGATGGCAGCACAGGCCAGAACGGCACTCTGGACGATGGCAGCACAGGCCAGAACGGCACTCTGGACGATGGCAGCACAGGCCAGAACGGCACTCTGGACGATGGCAGCACAGGCCAGAACGGCACTCTGGACGATGGCAGCACAGGCCAGAACGGCACCGTGAGCGACGATGGCAGCACAGGCCAGAACGGCACCGTGAGCGACGACTCTGCAGGTCAGAACGGCACCGTGAGCGACGACTCTGCAGGTCAGAACGGCACCGTGAGCGACGACTCTGCAGGCCAGAACGGCACCGTGAGCGACGACTCTGCAGGCCAGAACGGCACCGTGAGCGACGACTCTGCAGGCCAGAACGGCACCGTGAGCGACGACTCTGCAGGCCAGAACGGCACCGTGAGCGACGACTCTGCAGGCCAGAACGGCACCGTGAGCGACGACTCTGCAGGCCAGAACGGCACCGTGAGCGACGACTCTGCAGGCCAGAACGGCACCGTGAGCGACGACTCTGCAGGCCAGAACGGCACCGTGAGCAACGACTCTGCAGGCCAGAACGGCACCGTGAGCGACGACTCTGCAGGCCAAAACGGCACCGTGAGCGACGACAGCTACCCCAGCAGGAACAACGGCACAGTGGGAGACGACAGCTACCCCAGCAGGAACAACGGCACAGTGGGCGACGATGACTACGAAGTCCAAAATGGCACAAAGGGCGACGACGCCGCAGGCGGCAACAACTGGACTCTGGCCGACGACTCTGCAGGCCAAAACGGCACCGTGGGAGACGACAGCTACCCCAGCAGGAACAACGGCACCGTGAGCGACGACTCTGCAGGCCAAAACGGCACTGTGGGAGACGACAGCTACCCCAGCAGGAACAACGGCACAGTGGGCGACGATGACTACGAAGTCCAAAATGGCACAAAGGGCGACGACGCCGCAGGCGGCAACAACTGGACTCTGGCCGACGACGACTCTGCAGGCCAAAACGGCACCGTGAGCGACGACTCTGCAGGCCAAAACGGCACCGTGAGCGACGACTCTGCAGGCCAAAACGGCACCGTGGGCGACGACTCTGCAGGCCAAAACGGCACCGTGGGCGACGACTCTGCAGGCCAAAACGGCACCGTGGGCGACGACTCTGCAGGCCAAAACGGCACCGTGGGCGACGACTCTGCAGGCCAAAACGGCACCGTGGGCGACGACTCTGCAGGCCAAAACGGCACCGTGGGCGACGACTCTGCAGGCCAAAACGGCACCGTGGGCGACGACTCTGCAGGCCAAAACGGCACCGTGGGCGACGACTCTGCAGGCCAAAACGGCACAGTGGGAGACGACAGCTACCCCAGCAGGAACAACGGCACAGTGGGCGACGATGACTACGAAGTCCAAAATGGCACAAAGGGCGACGACGCCGCCGCAGGCGGCAACAACTGGACTCTGGCCGACGACGACTCTGCAGGGCAAAACGCCTCCCTGGGCGACGACGACTCTGCAGGGCAAAACGCCTCCCTGGGCGACGACTTTAAAGGCCGCAACGGCACTCTGGGCAATAGTTCCTCTTAAGACATTTTGGCTTGTACCTACTTTTAATCTCTGGTGTTAAATAAAACTGTCCCTGAAATTGCCGTTTCCCTGTTTGTCGTGTTGTTGTGCAAAAGCAAAGAAGTAGACTTTGTGACTCAATGATTGGCCATGAACTTGTGTTGAATGGAATGGGCTCTTTGAATCCTAGGCAGTCTAGACTTGTAGCAAGTTACCTGGGGCTGACGAGATCTCCAAAAGGCGTCTTGTGCCTAGTGTTAAATGAGGTGACTCTCTGCCCCCTGGACTGACGCTAATTCAGGAAGTAATTGGATCCCTGTTCTACTTCCATTGCGATGCAGTGACTTTGCCTTATTAGCGTGCCTGATTTTGATTAATCTAGACTTCACAAATTCTTAAACTGCTCGTCATCACTGAGAAAGGAAGTGCCTCCATTTCAATTAGGTTAAGTTAAAGGACACACCCTTAACAACTCATTTCTTTTTGTGAATGCCATCTATAGAAGCTATTACTGGACATTTAAGTTTGGGTGCTCTGGGCCAAATAAAGCAACCTTTTTCGGAGTTTAACATCAGGAAGTTGCAGGCCTTGATGTCCTTAAGACCTGCTTGAAGTACAACGAGCTGGTTTCCTCTAGCTTGATCAATAGATACATTGGAGTATCATCTGCATAACAATGAAAGTTGATGGAGGTTGTTCTAAGACCCAACGCAAGCATAATGAGGTCAATAAAATTGGCGGTCCAACATAGAGCCATGTGGCTATTGGTAGTCATCGAGATTTCATTGTTCACCAACGTGAACACTCTTCATAACTATTCACCCTGCTACACTGAATCCTTTTTCTCCATACTAATTATGATTATTTTTAGTTGCATAATGTGTTTGATATGACTCTTTTTAGACATGCTAAACTGTAGCTTTTGAAAAGCGTTTTGACTACAGTTGAAACGGTTGTCTAGTGGAGTGCATTCTCCAAGTAAGAGTTCAAACGTTATTCTGAAATGGTCCGATTAAAAGACAGTTCTGTGAAAAGGCTGTAAGATGTCTTTGAAATGTCTATCATTTCTTGTTCTGCTTTAAGGACTAAACTTGATAAGAATTCTGGGAGTTCAGTTAGAAATTCATGAATACGGACATGAATGAAAATGACTTGGACAGCAGATTTCTAGTTTTCCAATGAACACTGACTTTCTGAAGAGCCAGCCAATCAGGGCTGATCAGCTACTCCTGTGACACCTGCAGATGGGTATATTTACCTGCAACGTGACTCAGGTTGCATTTTCTGTTGGTGACCGAAGTAATGGGAGTGTTTTGGGCCTTGCTTGTTTCTGTGCTGACTGTCTGGTTTACCAAAGGTATTTCTCTATGTCCCGTTGGAGACTTCAATTCAAGAACTTTGCGGTGGAGTATAGTAAATGTAGGGGTGATGAAGTAATGTTTGATGAAAAGCAACTTCTTTATCTGCAGGCTCTGGTTTGCCGGTTGGTGGCAAGAATGAAATGAGTGGTAATGGGCAGCAGAGGACAATGAGAGGTAAGAATATTGGTGACTACATATTTCATGAGGTTTGTTAATGACACTCATTTTTGTAACTTTACTATAGATCTATCTCCTAATGACTCCTCCATGAAGAAGGCCCTTACACTTCAGCATTCACTTGAGTCTGTGTTGCTGAGGAAGTCTAAAGAAGGTGAGCAACTTCTGCTTAACGCTACTTGCTGTTTGTGTACGGCTCTGGTTCTTGATGACATTATGTGGTATTTACGTCTCATAGAGGCTGTGTCTGGCTCATGGTACTTTTCATTCATTCATTCATTTTAATGTCTTCACTTTAGTCCAACTGGAAACCAATCAAGTGGAAGTGGCGACATCAGCTGTCTACCTGCATATTGTTGAAAAGGCGCAGGGCGACAAGGGCAGCACAGGCCAGAACGGCACTCTGGACGATGGCAGCACAGGCCAGAACGGCACTCTGGACGATGGCAGCACAGGCCAGAACGGCACTCTGGACGATGGCAGCACAGGCCAGAACGGCACTCTGGACGATGGCAGCACAGGCCAGAACGGCACTCTGGACGATGGCAGCACAGGCCAGAACGGCACTCTGGACGATGGCAGCACAGGCCAGAACGGCACCGTGAGCGACGATGGCAGCACAGGCCAGAACGGCACCGTGAGCGACGACTCTGCAGGTCAGAACGGCACCGTGAGCGACGACTCTGCAGGTCAGAACGGCACCGTGAGCGACGACTCTGCAGGCCAGAACGGCACCGTGAGCGACGACTCTGCAGGCCAGAACGGCACCGTGAGCGACGACTCTGCAGGCCAGAACGGCACCGTGAGCGACGACTCTGCAGGCCAGAACGGCACCGTGAGCGACGACTCTGCAGGCCAGAACGGCACCGTGAGCGACGACTCTGCAGGCCAGAACGGCACCGTGAGCGACGACTCTGCAGGCCAGAACGGCACCGTGAGCGACGACTCTGCAGGCCAGAACGGCACCGTGAGCGACGACTCTGCAGGCCAGAACGGCACCGTGAGCGACGACTCTGCAGGCCAGAACGGCACCGTGAGCGACGACTCTGCAGGCCAGAACGGCACCGTGAGCGACGACTCTGCAGGCCAAAACGGCACCGTGAGCGACGACAGCTACCCCAGCAGGAACAACGGCACAGTGGGAGACGACAGCTACCCCAGCAGGAACAACGGCACAGTGGGCGACGATGACTACGAAGTCCAAAATGGCACAAAGGGCGACGACGCCGCAGGCGGCAACAACTGGACTCTGGCCGACGACTCTGCAGGCCAAAACGGCACCGTGGGAGACGACAGCTACCCCAGCAGGAACAACGGCACCGTGAGCGACGACTCTGCAGGCCAAAACGGCACTGTGGGAGACGACAGCTACCCCAGCAGGAACAACGGCACAGTGGGCGACGATGACTACGAAGTCCAAAATGGCACAAAGGGCGACGACGCCGCAGGCGGCAACAACTGGACTCTGGCCGACGACGACTCTGCAGGCCAAAACGGCACCGTGAGCGACGACTCTGCAGGCCAAAACGGCACCGTGAGCGACGACTCTGCAGGCCAAAACGGCACCGTGGGCGACGACTCTGCAGGCCAAAACGGCACCGTGGGCGACGACTCTGCAGGCCAAAACGGCACCGTGGGCGACGACTCTGCAGGCCAAAACGGCACCGTGGGCGACGACTCTGCAGGCCAAAACGGCACCGTGGGCGACGACTCTGCAGGCCAAAACGGCACCGTGGGCGACGACTCTGCAGGCCAAAACGGCACCGTGGGCGACGACTCTGCAGGCCAAAACGGCACCGTGGGCGACGACTCTGCAGGCCAAAACGGCACAGTGGGAGACGACAGCTACCCCAGCAGGAACAACGGCACAGTGGGCGACGATGACTACGAAGTCCAAAATGGCACAAAGGGCGACGACGCCGCCGCAGGCGGCAACAACTGGACTCTGGCCGACGACGACTCTGCAGGGCAAAACGCCTCCCTGGGCGACGACGACTCTGCAGGGCAAAACGCCTCCCTGGGCGACGACTTTAAAGGCCGCAACGGCACTCTGGGCAATAGTTCCTCTTAAGACATTTTGGCTTGTACCTACTTTTAATCTCTGGTGTTAAATAAAACTGTCCCTGAAATTGCCGTTTCCCTGTTTGTCGTGTTGTTGTGCAAAAGCAAAGAAGTAGACTTTGTGACTCAATGATTGGCCATGAACTTGTGTTGAATGGAATGGGCTCTTTGAATCCTAGGCAGTCTAGACTTGTAGCAAGTTACCTGGGGCTGACGAGATCTCCAAAAGGCGTCTTGTGCCTAGTGTTAAATGAGGTGACTCTCTGCCCCCTGGACTGACGCTAATTCAGGAAGTAATTGGATCCCTGTTCTACTTCCATTGCGATGCAGTGACTTTGCCTTATTAGCGTGCCTGATTTTGATTAATCTAGACTTCACAAATTCTTAAACTGCTCGTCATCACTGAGAAAGGAAGTGCCTCCATTTCAATTAGGTTAAGTTAAAGGACACACCCTTAACAACTCATTTCTTTTTGTGAATGCCATCTATAGAAGCTATTACTGGACATTTAAGTTTGGGTGCTCTGGGCCAAATAAAGCAACCTTTTTCGGAGTTTAACATCAGGAAGTTGCAGGCCTTGATGTCCTTAAGACCTGCTTGAAGTACAACGAGCTGGTTTCCTCTAGCTTGATCAATAGATACATTGGAGTATCATCTGCATAACAATGAAAGTTGATGGAGGTTGTTCTAAGACCCAACGCAAGCATAATGAGGTCAATAAAATTGGCGGTCCAACATAGAGCCATGTGGCTATTGGTAGTCATCGAGATTTCATTGTTCACCAACGTGAACACTCTTCATAACTATTCACCCTGCTACACTGAATCCTTTTTCTCCATACTAATTATGATTATTTTTAGTTGCATAATGTGTTTGATATGACTCTTTTTAGACATGCTAAACTGTAGCTTTTGAAAAGCGTTTTGACTACAGTTGAAACGGTTGTCTAGTGGAGTGCATTCTCCAAGTAAGAGTTCAAACGTTATTCTGAAATGGTCCGATTAAAAGACAGTTCTGTGAAAAGGCTGTAAGATGTCTTTGAAATGTCTATCATTTCTTGTTCTGCTTTAAGGACTAAACTTGATAAGAATTCTGGGAGTTCAGTTAGAAATTCATGAATACGGACATGAATGAAAATGACTTGGACAGCAGATTTCTAGTTTTCCAATGAACACTGACTTTCTGAAGAGCCAGCCAATCAGGGCTGATCAGCTACTCCTGTGACACCTGCAGATGGGTATATTTACCTGCGACGTGACTCAGGTTGCATTTTCTGTTGGTGACCGAAGTAATGGGAGTGTTTTGGGCCTTGCTTGTTTCTGTGCTGACTGTCTGGTTTACCAAAGGTATTTCTCTATGTCCCGTTGGAGACTTCAATTCAAGAACTTTGCGGTGGAGTATAGTAAATGTAGGGGTGATGAAGTAATGTTTGATGAAAAGCAACTTCTTTATCTGCAGGCTCTGGTTTGCCGGTTGGTGGCAAGAATGAAATGAGTGGTAATGGGCAGCAGAGGACAATGAGAGGTAAGAATATTGGTGACTACATATTTCATGAGGTTTGTTAATGACACTCATTTTTGTAACTTTACTATAGATCTATCTCCTAATGACTCCTCCATGAAGAAGGCCCTTACACTTCAGCATTCACTTGAGTCTGTGTTGCTGAGGAAGTCTAAAGAAGGTGAGCAACTTCTGCTTAACGCTACTTGCTGTTTGTGTACGGCTCTGGTTCTTGATGACATTATGTGGTATTTACGTCTCATAGAGGCTGTGTCTGGCTCATGGTACTTTTCATTCATTCATTCATTTTAATGTCTTCACTTTAGTCCAACTGGAAACCAATCAAGTGGAAGTGGCGACATCAGCTGTCTACCTGCATATTGTTGAAAAGGCGCAGGGCGACAAGGGCAGCACAGGCCAGAACGGCACTCTGGACGATGGCAGCACAGGCCAGAACGGCACTCTGGACGATGGCAGCACAGGCCAGAACGGCACTCTGGACGATGGCAGCACAGGCCAGAACGGCACTCTGGACGATGGCAGCACAGGCCAGAACGGCACTCTGGACGATGGCAGCACAGGCCAGAACGGCACTCTGGACGATGGCAGCACAGGCCAGAACGGCACCGTGAGCGACGATGGCAGCACAGGCCAGAACGGCACCGTGAGCGACGACTCTGCAGGTCAGAACGGCACCGTGAGCGACGACTCTGCAGGTCAGAACGGCACCGTGAGCGACGACTCTGCAGGCCAGAACGGCACCGTGAGCGACGACTCTGCAGGCCAGAACGGCACCGTGAGCGACGACTCTGCAGGCCAGAACGGCACCGTGAGCGACGACTCTGCAGGCCAGAACGGCACCGTGAGCGACGACTCTGCAGGCCAGAACGGCACCGTGAGCGACGACTCTGCAGGCCAGAACGGCACCGTGAGCGACGACTCTGCAGGCCAGAACGGCACCGTGAGCGACGACTCTGCAGGCCAGAACGGCACCGTGAGCGACGACTCTGCAGGCCAGAACGGCACCGTGAGCGACGACTCTGCAGGCCAGAACGGCACCGTGAGCGACGACTCTGCAGGCCAGAACGGCACCGTGAGCGACGACTCTGCAGGCCAAAACGGCACCGTGAGCGACGACAGCTACCCCAGCAGGAACAACGGCACAGTGGGAGACGACAGCTACCCCAGCAGGAACAACGGCACAGTGGGCGACGATGACTACGAAGTCCAAAATGGCACAAAGGGCGACGACGCCGCAGGCGGCAACAACTGGACTCTGGCCGACGACTCTGCAGGCCAAAACGGCACCGTGGGAGACGACAGCTACCCCAGCAGGAACAACGGCACCGTGAGCGACGACTCTGCAGGCCAAAACGGCACTGTGGGAGACGACAGCTACCCCAGCAGGAACAACGGCACAGTGGGCGACGATGACTACGAAGTCCAAAATGGCACAAAGGGCGACGACGCCGCAGGCGGCAACAACTGGACTCTGGCCGACGACGACTCTGCAGGCCAAAACGGCACCGTGAGCGACGACTCTGCAGGCCAAAACGGCACCGTGAGCGACGACTCTGCAGGCCAAAACGGCACCGTGGGCGACGACTCTGCAGGCCAAAACGGCACCGTGGGCGACGACTCTGCAGGCCAAAACGGCACCGTGGGCGACGACTCTGCAGGCCAAAACGGCACCGTGGGCGACGACTCTGCAGGCCAAAACGGCACCGTGGGCGACGACTCTGCAGGCCAAAACGGCACCGTGGGCGACGACTCTGCAGGCCAAAACGGCACCGTGGGCGACGACTCTGCAGGCCAAAACGGCACCGTGGGCGACGACTCTGCAGGCCAAAACGGCACAGTGGGAGACGACAGCTACCCCAGCAGGAACAACGGCACAGTGGGCGACGATGACTACGAAGTCCAAAATGGCACAAAGGGCGACGACGCCGCCGCAGGCGGCAACAACTGGACTCTGGCCGACGACGACTCTGCAGGGCAAAACGCCTCCCTGGGCGACGACGACTCTGCAGGGCAAAACGCCTCCCTGGGCGACGACTTTAAAGGCCGCAACGGCACTCTGGGCAATAGTTCCTCTTAAGACATTTTGGCTTGTACCTACTTTTAATCTCTGGTGTTAAATAAAACTGTCCCTGAAATTGCCGTTTCCCTGTTTGTCGTGTTGTTGTGCAAAAGCAAAGAAGTAGACTTTGTGACTCAATGATTGGCCATGAACTTGTGTTGAATGGAATGGGCTCTTTGAATCCTAGGCAGTCTAGACTTGTAGCAAGTTACCTGGGGCTGACGAGATCTCCAAAAGGCGTCTTGTGCCTAGTGTTAAATGAGGTGACTCTCTGCCCCCTGGACTGACGCTAATTCAGGAAGTAATTGGATCCCTGTTCTACTTCCATTGCGATGCAGTGACTTTGCCTTATTAGCGTGCCTGATTTTGATTAATCTAGACTTCACAAATTCTTAAACTGCTCGTCATCACTGAGAAAGGAAGTGCCTCCATTTCAATTAGGTTAAGTTAAAGGACACACCCTTAACAACTCATTTCTTTTTGTGAATGCCATCTATAGAAGCTATTACTGGACATTTAAGTTTGGGTGCTCTGGGCCAAATAAAGCAACCTTTTTCGGAGTTTAACATCAGGAAGTTGCAGGCCTTGATGTCCTTAAGACCTGCTTGAAGTACAACGAGCTGGTTTCCTCTAGCTTGATCAATAGATACATTGGAGTATCATCTGCATAACAATGAAAGTTGATGGAGGTTGTTCTAAGACCCAACGCAAGCATAATGAGGTCAATAAAATTGGCGGTCCAACATAGAGCCATGTGGCTATTGGTAGTCATCGAGATTTCATTGTTCACCAACGTGAACACTCTTCATAACTATTCACCCTGCTACACTGAATCCTTTTTCTCCATACTAATTATGATTATTTTTAGTTGCATAATGTGTTTGATATGACTCTTTTTAGACATGCTAAACTGTAGCTTTTGAAAAGCGTTTTGACTACAGTTGAAACGGTTGTCTAGTGGAGTGCATTCTCCAAGTAAGAGTTCAAACGTTATTCTGAAATGGTCCGATTAAAAGACAGTTCTGTGAAAAGGCTGTAAGATGTCTTTGAAATGTCTATCATTTCTTGTTCTGCTTTAAGGACTAAACTTGATAAGAATTCTGGGAGTTCAGTTAGAAATTCATGAATACGGACATGAATGAAAATGACTTGGACAGCAGATTTCTAGTTTTCCAATGAACACTGACTTTCTGAAGAGCCAGCCAATCAGGGCTGATCAGCTACTCCTGTGACACCTGCAGATGGGTATATTTACCTGCGACGTGACTCAGGTTGCATTTTCTGTTGGTGACCGAAGTAATGGGAGTGTTTTGGGCCTTGCTTGTTTCTGTGCTGACTGTCTGGTTTACCAAAGGTATTTCTCTATGTCCCGTTGGAGACTTCAATTCAAGAACTTTGCGGTGGAGTATAGTAAATGTAGGGGTGATGAAGTAATGTTTGATGAAAAGCAACTTCTTTATCTGCAGGCTCTGGTTTGCCGGTTGGTGGCAAGAATGAAATGAGTGGTAATGGGCAGCAGAGGACAATGAGAGGTAAGAATATTGGTGACTACATATTTCATGAGGTTTGTTAATGACACTCATTTTTGTAACTTTACTATAGATCTATCTCCTAATGACTCCTCCATGAAGAAGGCCCTTACACTTCAGCATTCACTTGAGTCTGTGTTGCTGAGGAAGTCTAAAGAAGGTGAGCAACTTCTGCTTAACGCTACTTGCTGTTTGTGTACGGCTCTGGTTCTTGATGACATTATGTGGTATTTACGTCTCATAGAGGCTGTGTCTGGCTCATGGTACTTTTCATTCATTCATTCATTTTAATGTCTTCACTTTAGTCCAACTGGAAACCAATCAAGTGGAAGTGGCGACATCAGCTGTCTACCTGCATATTGTTGAAAAGGCGCAGGGCGACAAGGGCAGCACAGGCCAGAACGGCACTCTGGACGATGGCAGCACAGGCCAGAACGGCACTCTGGACGATGGCAGCACAGGCCAGAACGGCACTCTGGACGATGGCAGCACAGGCCAGAACGGCACTCTGGACGATGGCAGCACAGGCCAGAACGGCACTCTGGACGATGGCAGCACAGGCCAGAACGGCACTCTGGACGATGGCAGCACAGGCCAGAACGGCACCGTGAGCGACGATGGCAGCACAGGCCAGAACGGCACCGTGAGCGACGACTCTGCAGGTCAGAACGGCACCGTGAGCGACGACTCTGCAGGTCAGAACGGCACCGTGAGCGACGACTCTGCAGGCCAGAACGGCACCGTGAGCGACGACTCTGCAGGCCAGAACGGCACCGTGAGCGACGACTCTGCAGGCCAGAACGGCACCGTGAGCGACGACTCTGCAGGCCAGAACGGCACCGTGAGCGACGACTCTGCAGGCCAGAACGGCACCGTGAGCGACGACTCTGCAGGCCAGAACGGCACCGTGAGCGACGACTCTGCAGGCCAGAACGGCACCGTGAGCGACGACTCTGCAGGCCAGAACGGCACCGTGAGCGACGACTCTGCAGGCCAGAACGGCACCGTGAGCGACGACTCTGCAGGCCAGAACGGCACCGTGAGCGACGACTCTGCAGGCCAGAACGGCACCGTGAGCGACGACTCTGCAGGCCAAAACGGCACCGTGAGCGACGACAGCTACCCCAGCAGGAACAACGGCACAGTGGGAGACGACAGCTACCCCAGCAGGAACAACGGCACAGTGGGCGACGATGACTACGAAGTCCAAAATGGCACAAAGGGCGACGACGCCGCAGGCGGCAACAACTGGACTCTGGCCGACGACTCTGCAGGCCAAAACGGCACCGTGGGAGACGACAGCTACCCCAGCAGGAACAACGGCACCGTGAGCGACGACTCTGCAGGCCAAAACGGCACTGTGGGAGACGACAGCTACCCCAGCAGGAACAACGGCACAGTGGGCGACGATGACTACGAAGTCCAAAATGGCACAAAGGGCGACGACGCCGCAGGCGGCAACAACTGGACTCTGGCCGACGACGACTCTGCAGGCCAAAACGGCACCGTGAGCGACGACTCTGCAGGCCAAAACGGCACCGTGAGCGACGACTCTGCAGGCCAAAACGGCACCGTGGGCGACGACTCTGCAGGCCAAAACGGCACCGTGGGCGACGACTCTGCAGGCCAAAACGGCACCGTGGGCGACGACTCTGCAGGCCAAAACGGCACCGTGGGCGACGACTCTGCAGGCCAAAACGGCACCGTGGGCGACGACTCTGCAGGCCAAAACGGCACCGTGGGCGACGACTCTGCAGGCCAAAACGGCACCGTGGGCGACGACTCTGCAGGCCAAAACGGCACAGTGGGAGACGACAGCTACCCCAGCAGGAACAACGGCACAGTGGGCGACGATGACTACGAAGTCCAAAATGGCACAAAGGGCGACGACGCCGCCGCAGGCGGCAACAACTGGACTCTGGCCGACGACGACTCTGCAGGGCAAAACGCCTCCCTGGGCGACGACGACTCTGCAGGGCAAAACGCCTCCCTGGGCGACGACTTTAAAGGCCGCAACGGCACTCTGGGCAATAGTTCCTCTTAAGACATTTTGGCTTGTACCTACTTTTAATCTCTGGTGTTAAATAAAACTGTCCCTGAAATTGCCGTTTCCCTGTTTGTCGTGTTGTTGTGCAAAAGCAAAGAAGTAGACTTTGTGACTCAATGATTGGCCATGAACTTGTGTTGAATGGAATGGGCTCTTTGAATCCTAGGCAGTCTAGACTTGTAGCAAGTTACCTGGGGCTGACGAGATCTCCAAAAGGCGTCTTGTGCCTAGTGTTAAATGAGGTGACTCTCTGCCCCCTGGACTGACGCTAATTCAGGAAGTAATTGGATCCCTGTTCTACTTCCATTGCGATGCAGTGACTTTGCCTTATTAGCGTGCCTGATTTTGATTAATCTAGACTTCACAAATTCTTAAACTGCTCGTCATCACTGAGAAAGGAAGTGCCTCCATTTCAATTAGGTTAAGTTAAAGGACACACCCTTAACAACTCATTTCTTTTTGTGAATGCCATCTATAGAAGCTATTACTGGACATTTAAGTTTGGGTGCTCTGGGCCAAATAAAGCAACCTTTTTCGGAGTTTAACATCAGGAAGTTGCAGGCCTTGATGTCCTTAAGACCTGCTTGAAGTACAACGAGCTGGTTTCCTCTAGCTTGATCAATAGATACATTGGAGTATCATCTGCATAACAATGAAAGTTGATGGAGGTTGTTCTAAGACCCAACGCAAGCATAATGAGGTCAATAAAATTGGCGGTCCAACATAGAGCCATGTGGCTATTGGTAGTCATCGAGATTTCATTGTTCACCAACGTGAACACTCTTCATAACTATTCACCCTGCTACACTGAATCCTTTTTCTCCATACTAATTATGATTATTTTTAGTTGCATAATGTGTTTGATATGACTCTTTTTAGACATGCTAAACTGTAGCTTTTGAAAAGCGTTTTGACTACAGTTGAAACGGTTGTCTAGTGGAGTGCATTCTCCAAGTAAGAGTTCAAACGTTATTCTGAAATGGTCCGATTAAAAGACAGTTCTGTGAAAAGGCTGTAAGATGTCTTTGAAATGTCTATCATTTCTTGTTCTGCTTTAAGGACTAAACTTGATAAGAATTCTGGGAGTTCAGTTAGAAATTCATGAATACGGACATGAATGAAAATGACTTGGACAGCAGATTTCTAGTTTTCCAATGAACACTGACTTTCTGAAGAGCCAGCCAATCAGGGCTGATCAGCTACTCCTGTGACACCTGCAGATGGGTATATTTACCTGCGACGTGACTCAGGTTGCATTTTCTGTTGGTGACCGAAGTAATGGGAGTGTTTTGGGCCTTGCTTGTTTCTGTGCTGACTGTCTGGTTTACCAAAGGTATTTCTCTATGTCCCGTTGGAGACTTCAATTCAAGAACTTTGCGGTGGAGTATAGTAAATGTAGGGGTGATGAAGTAATGTTTGATGAAAAGCAACTTCTTTATCTGCAGGCTCTGGTTTGCCGGTTGGTGGCAAGAATGAAATGAGTGGTAATGGGCAGCAGAGGACAATGAGAGGTAAGAATATTGGTGACTACATATTTCATGAGGTTTGTTAATGACACTCATTTTTGTAACTTTACTATAGATCTATCTCCTAATGACTCCTCCATGAAGAAGGCCCTTACACTTCAGCATTCACTTGAGTCTGTGTTGCTGAGGAAGTCTAAAGAAGGTGAGCAACTTCTGCTTAACGCTACTTGCTGTTTGTGTACGGCTCTGGTTCTTGATGACATTATGTGGTATTTACGTCTCATAGAGGCTGTGTCTGGCTCATGGTACTTTTCATTCATTCATTCATTTTAATGTCTTCACTTTAGTCCAACTGGAAACCAATCAAGTGGAAGTGGCGACATCAGCTGTCTACCTGCATATTGTTGAAAAGGCGCAGGGCGACAAGGGCAGCACAGGCCAGAACGGCACTCTGGACGATGGCAGCACAGGCCAGAACGGCACTCTGGACGATGGCAGCACAGGCCAGAACGGCACTCTGGACGATGGCAGCACAGGCCAGAACGGCACTCTGGACGATGGCAGCACAGGCCAGAACGGCACTCTGGACGATGGCAGCACAGGCCAGAACGGCACTCTGGACGATGGCAGCACAGGCCAGAACGGCACCGTGAGCGACGACTCTGCAGGTCAGAACGGCACCGTGAGCGACGACTCTGCAGGTCAGAACGGCACCGTGAGCGACGACTCTGCAGGCCAGAACGGCACCGTGAGCGACGACTCTGCAGGCCAGAACGGCACCGTGAGCGACGACTCTGCAGGCCAGAACGGCACCGTGAGCGACGACTCTGCAGGCCAGAACGGCACCGTGAGCGACGACTCTGCAGGCCAGAACGGCACCGTGAGCGACGACTCTGCAGGCCAGAACGGCACCGTGAGCGACGACTCTGCAGGCCAGAACGGCACCGTGAGCGACGACTCTGCAGGCCAGAACGGCACCGTGAGCGACGACTCTGCAGGCCAGAACGGCACCGTGAGCGACGACTCTGCAGGCCAGAACGGCACCGTGAGCAACGACTCTGCAGGCCAGAACGGCACCGTGAGCGACGACTCTGCAGGCCAAAACGGCACCGTGAGCGACGACAGCTACCCCAGCAGGAACAACGGCACAGTGGGAGACGACAGCTACCCCAGCAGGAACAACGGCACAGTGGGCGACGATGACTACGAAGTCCAAAATGGCACAAAGGGCGACGACGCCGCAGGCGGCAACAACTGGACTCTGGCCGACGACTCTGCAGGCCAAAACGGCACCGTGGGAGACGACAGCTACCCCAGCAGGAACAACGGCACCGTGAGCGACGACTCTGCAGGCCAAAACGGCACTGTGGGAGACGACAGCTACCCCAGCAGGAACAACGGCACAGTGGGCGACGATGACTACGAAGTCCAAAATGGCACAAAGGGCGACGACGCCGCAGGCGGCAACAACTGGACTCTGGCCGACGACGACTCTGCAGGCCAAAACGGCACCGTGAGCGACGACTCTGCAGGCCAAAACGGCACCGTGAGCGACGACTCTGCAGGCCAAAACGGCACCGTGGGCGACGACTCTGCAGGCCAAAACGGCACCGTGGGCGACGACTCTGCAGGCCAAAACGGCACCGTGGGCGACGACTCTGCAGGCCAAAACGGCACCGTGGGCGACGACTCTGCAGGCCAAAACGGCACCGTGGGCGACGACTCTGCAGGCCAAAACGGCACCGTGGGCGACGACTCTGCAGGCCAAAACGGCACCGTGGGCGACGACTCTGCAGGCCAAAACGGCACCGTGGGCGACGACTCTGCAGGCCAAAACGGCACCGTGGGCGACGACTCTGCAGGCCAAAACGGCACAGTGGGAGACGACAGCTACCCCAGCAGGAACAACGGCACAGTGGGAGACGACAGCTACCCCAGCAGGAACAACGGCACAGTGGGCGACGATGACTACGAAGTCCAAAATGGCACAAAGGGCGACGACGCCGCCGCAGGCGGCAACAACTGGACTCTGGCCGACGACGACTCTGCAGGGCAAAACGCCTCCCTGGGCGACGACGACTCTGCAGGGCAAAACGCCTCCCTGGGCGACGACTTTAAAGGCCGCAACGGCACTCTGGGCAATAGTTCCTCTTAAGACATTTTGGCTTGTACCTACTTTTAATCTCTGGTGTTAAATAAAACTGTCCCTGAAATTGCCGTTTCCCTGTTTGTCGTGTTGTTGTGCAAAAGCAAAGAAGTAGACTTTGTGACTCAATGATTGGCCATGAACTTGTGTTGAATGGAATGGGCTCTTTGAATCCTAGGCAGTCTAGACTTGTAGCAAGTTACCTGGGGCTGACGAGATCTCCAAAAGGCGTCTTGTGCCTAGTGTTAAATGAGGTGACTCTCTGCCCCCTGGACTGACGCTAATTCAGGAAGTAATTGGATCCCTGTTCTACTTCCATTGCGATGCAGTGACTTTGCCTTATTAGCGTGCCTGATTTTGATTAATCTAGACTTCACAAATTCTTAAACTGCTCGTCATCACTGAGAAAGGAAGTGCCTCCATTTCAATTAGGTTAAGTTAAAGGACACACCCTTAACAACTCATTTCTTTTTGTGAATGCCATCTATAGAAGCTATTACTGGACATTTAAGTTTGGGTGCTCTGGGCCAAATAAAGCAACCTTTTTCGGAGTTTAACATCAGGAAGTTGCAGGCCTTGATGTCCTTAAGACCTGCTTGAAGTACAACGAGCTGGTTTCCTCTAGCTTGATCAATAGATACATTGGAGTATCATCTGCATAACAATGAAAGTTGATGGAGGTTGTTCTAAGACCCAACGCAAGCATAATGAGGTCAATAAAATTGGCGGTCCAACATAGAGCCATGTGGCTATTGGTAGTCATCGAGATTTCATTGTTCACCAACGTGAACACTCTTCATAACTATTCACCCTGCTACACTGAATCCTTTTTCTCCATACTAATTATGATTATTTTTAGTTGCATAATGTGTTTGATATGACTCTTTTTAGACATGCTAAACTGTAGCTTTTGAAAAGCGTTTTGACTACAGTTGAAACGGTTGTCTAGTGGAGTGCATTCTCCAAGTAAGAGTTCAAACGTTATTCTGAAATGGTCCGATTAAAAGACAGTTCTGTGAAAAGGCTGTAAGATGTCTTTGAAATGTCTATCATTTCTTGTTCTGCTTTAAGGACTAAACTTGATAAGAATTCTGGGAGTTCAGTTAGAAATTCATGAATACGGACATGAATGAAAATGACTTGGACAGCAGATTTCTAGTTTTCCAATGAACACTGACTTTCTGAAGAGCCAGCCAATCAGGGCTGATCAGCTACTCCTGTGACACCTGCAGATGGGTATATTTACCTGCGACGTGACTCAGGTTGCATTTTCTGTTGGTGACCGAAGTAATGGGAGTGTTTTGGGCCTTGCTTGTTTCTGTGCTGACTGTCTGGTTTACCAAAGGTATTTCTCTATGTCCCGTTGGAGACTTCAATTCAAGAACTTTGCGGTGGAGTATAGTAAATGTAGGGGTGATGAAGTAATGTTTGATGAAAAGCAACTTCTTTATCTGCAGGCTCTGGTTTGCCGGTTGGTGGCAAGAATGAAATGAGTGGTAATGGGCAGCAGAGGACAATGAGAGGTAAGAATATTGGTGACTACATATTTCATGAGGTTTGTTAATGACACTCATTTTTGTAACTTTACTATAGATCTATCTCCTAATGACTCCTCCATGAAGAAGGCCCTTACACTTCAGCATTCACTTGAGTCTGTGTTGCTGAGGAAGTCTAAAGAAGGTGAGCAACTTCTGCTTAACGCTACTTGCTGTTTGTGTACGGCTCTGGTTCTTGATGACATTATGTGGTATTTACGTCTCATAGAGGCTGTGTCTGGCTCATGGTACTTTTCATTCATTCATTCATTTTAATGTCTTCACTTTAGTCCAACTGGAAACCAATCAAGTGGAAGTGGCGACATCAGCTGTCTACCTGCATATTGTTGAAAAGGCGCAGGGCGACAAGGGCAGCACAGGCCAGAACGGCACTCTGGACGATGGCAGCACAGGCCAGAACGGCACTCTGGACGATGGCAGCACAGGCCAGAACGGCACTCTGGACGATGGCAGCACAGGCCAGAACGGCACTCTGGACGATGGCAGCACAGGCCAGAACGGCACTCTGGACGATGGCAGCACAGGCCAGAACGGCACTCTGGACGATGGCAGCACAGGCCAGAACGGCACCGTGAGCGACGATGGCAGCACAGGCCAGAACGGCACCGTGAGCGACGACTCTGCAGGTCAGAACGGCACCGTGAGCGACGACTCTGCAGGTCA
Organism: Gasterosteus aculeatus; assembly: GCF_964276395.1. NCBI lineage: Eukaryota > Metazoa > Chordata > Actinopteri > Perciformes > Gasterosteidae > Gasterosteus > Gasterosteus aculeatus. The sequence goes on along the minus strand of NC_135692.1, from coordinate 6,210,887 downwards.
GAACGGCACCGTGAGCGACGACTCTGCAGGCCAGAACGGCACCGTGAGCGACGACTCTGCAGGCCAGAACGGCACCGTGAGCGACGACTCTGCAGGCCAGAACGGCACCGTGAGCGACGACTCTGCAGGCCAGAACGGCACCGTGAGCGACGACTCTGCAGGCCAGAACGGCACCGTGAGCGACGACTCTGCAGGCCAGAACGGCACCGTGAGCGACGACTCTGCAGGCCAGAACGGCACCGTGAGCGACGACTCTGCAGGCCAGAACGGCACCGTGAGCGACGACTCTGCAGGCCAGAACGGCACCGTGAGCGACGACTCTGCAGGCCAGAACGGCACCGTGAGCGACGACTCTGCAGGCCAGAACGGCACCGTGAGCGACGACTCTGCAGGCCAAAACGGCACCGTGAGCGACGACAGCTACCCCAGCAGGAACAACGGCACAGTGGGAGACGACAGCTACCCCAGCAGGAACAACGGCACAGTGGGCGACGATGACTACGAAGTCCAAAATGGCACAAAGGGCGACGACGCCGCAGGCGGCAACAACTGGACTCTGGCCGACGACTCTGCAGGCCAAAACGGCACCGTGGGAGACGACAGCTACCCCAGCAGGAACAACGGCACCGTGAGCGACGACTCTGCAGGCCAAAACGGCACTGTGGGAGACGACAGCTACCCCAGCAGGAACAACGGCACAGTGGGCGACGATGACTACGAAGTCCAAAATGGCACAAAGGGCGACGACGCCGCAGGCGGCAACAACTGGACTCTGGCCGACGACGACTCTGCAGGCCAAAACGGCACCGTGAGCGACGACTCTGCAGGCCAAAACGGCACCGTGAGCGACGACTCTGCAGGCCAAAACGGCACCGTGGGCGACGACTCTGCAGGCCAAAACGGCACCGTGGGCGACGACTCTGCAGGCCAAAACGGCACCGTGGGCGACGACTCTGCAGGCCAAAACGGCACCGTGGGCGACGACTCTGCAGGCCAAAACGGCACCGTGGGCGACGACTCTGCAGGCCAAAACGGCACCGTGGGCGACGACTCTGCAGGCCAAAACGGCACCGTGGGCGACGACTCTGCAGGCCAAAACGGCACCGTGGGCGACGACTCTGCAGGCCAAAACGGCACAGTGGGAGACGACAGCTACCCCAGCAGGAACAACGGCACAGTGGGCGACGATGACTACGAAGTCCAAAATGGCACAAAGGGCGACGACGCCGCCGCAGGCGGCAACAACTGGACTCTGGCCGACGACGACTCTGCAGGGCAAAACGCCTCCCTGGGCGACGACGACTCTGCAGGGCAAAACGCCTCCCTGGGCGACGACTTTAAAGGCCGCAACGGCACTCTGGGCAATAGTTCCTCTTAAGACATTTTGGCTTGTACCTACTTTTAATCTCTGGTGTTAAATAAAACTGTCCCTGAAATTGCCGTTTCCCTGTTTGTCGTGTTGTTGTGCAAAAGCAAAGAAGTAGACTTTGTGACTCAATGATTGGCCATGAACTTGTGTTGAATGGAATGGGCTCTTTGAATCCTAGGCAGTCTAGACTTGTAGCAAGTTACCTGGGGCTGACGAGATCTCCAAAAGGCGTCTTGTGCCTAGTGTTAAATGAGGTGACTCTCTGCCCCCTGGACTGACGCTAATTCAGGAAGTAATTGGATCCCTGTTCTACTTCCATTGCGATGCAGTGACTTTGCCTTATTAGCGTGCCTGATTTTGATTAATCTAGACTTCACAAATTCTTAAACTGCTCGTCATCACTGAGAAAGGAAGTGCCTCCATTTCAATTAGGTTAAGTTAAAGGACACACCCTTAACAACTCATTTCTTTTTGTGAATGCCATCTATAGAAGCTATTACTGGACATTTAAGTTTGGGTGCTCTGGGCCAAATAAAGCAACCTTTTTCGGAGTTTAACATCAGGAAGTTGCAGGCCTTGATGTCCTTAAGACCTGCTTGAAGTACAACGAGCTGGTTTCCTCTAGCTTGATCAATAGATACATTGGAGTATCATCTGCATAACAATGAAAGTTGATGGAGGTTGTTCTAAGACCCAACGCAAGCATAATGAGGTCAATAAAATTGGCGGTCCAACATAGAGCCATGTGGCTATTGGTAGTCATCGAGATTTCATTGTTCACCAACGTGAACACTCTTCATAACTATTCACCCTGCTACACTGAATCCTTTTTCTCCATACTAATTATGATTATTTTTAGTTGCATAATGTGTTTGATATGACTCTTTTTAGACATGCTAAACTGTAGCTTTTGAAAAGCGTTTTGACTACAGTTGAAACGGTTGTCTAGTGGAGTGCATTCTCCAAGTAAGAGTTCAAACGTTATTCTGAAATGGTCCGATTAAAAGACAGTTCTGTGAAAAGGCTGTAAGATGTCTTTGAAATGTCTATCATTTCTTGTTCTGCTTTAAGGACTAAACTTGATAAGAATTCTGGGAGTTCAGTTAGAAATTCATGAATACGGACATGAATGAAAATGACTTGGACAGCAGATTTCTAGTTTTCCAATGAACACTGACTTTCTGAAGAGCCAGCCAATCAGGGCTGATCAGCTACTCCTGTGACACCTGCAGATGGGTATATTTACCTGCGACGTGACTCAGGTTGCATTTTCTGTTGGTGACCGAAGTAATGGGAGTGTTTTGGGCCTTGCTTGTTTCTGTGCTGACTGTCTGGTTTACCAAAGGTATTTCTCTATGTCCCGTTGGAGACTTCAATTCAAGAACTTTGCGGTGGAGTATAGTAAATGTAGGGGTGATGAAGTAATGTTTGATGAAAAGCAACTTCTTTATCTGCAGGCTCTGGTTTGCCGGTTGGTGGCAAGAATGAAATGAGTGGTAATGGGCAGCAGAGGACAATGAGAGGTAAGAATATTGGTGACTACATATTTCATGAGGTTTGTTAATGACACTCATTTTTGTAACTTTACTATAGATCTATCTCCTAATGACTCCTCCATGAAGAAGGCCCTTACACTTCAGCATTCACTTGAGTCTGTGTTGCTGAGGAAGTCTAAAGAAGGTGAGCAACTTCTGCTTAACGCTACTTGCTGTTTGTGTACGGCTCTGGTTCTTGATGACATTATGTGGTATTTACGTCTCATAGAGGCTGTGTCTGGCTCATGGTACTTTTCATTCATTCATTCATTTTAATGTCTTCACTTTAGTCCAACTGGAAACCAATCAAGTGGAAGTGGCGACATCAGCTGTCTACCTGCATATTGTTGAAAAGGCGCAGGGCGACAAGGGCAGCACAGGCCAGAACGGCACTCTGGACGATGGCAGCACAGGCCAGAACGGCACTCTGGACGATGGCAGCACAGGCCAGAACGGCACTCTGGACGATGGCAGCACAGGCCAGAACGGCACTCTGGACGATGGCAGCACAGGCCAGAACGGCACTCTGGACGATGGCAGCACAGGCCAGAACGGCACTCTGGACGATGGCAGCACAGGCCAGAACGGCACCGTGAGCGACGATGGCAGCACAGGCCAGAACGGCACCGTGAGCGACGACTCTGCAGGTCAGAACGGCACCGTGAGCGACGACTCTGCAGGTCAGAACGGCACCGTGAGCGACGACTCTGCAGGCCAGAACGGCACCGTGAGCGACGACTCTGCAGGCCAGAACGGCACCGTGAGCGACGACTCTGCAGGCCAGAACGGCACCGTGAGCGACGACTCTGCAGGCCAGAACGGCACCGTGAGCGACGACTCTGCAGGCCAGAACGGCACCGTGAGCGACGACTCTGCAGGCCAGAACGGCACCGTGAGCGACGACTCTGCAGGCCAGAACGGCACCGTGAGCGACGACTCTGCAGGCCAGAACGGCACCGTGAGCGACGACTCTGCAGGCCAGAACGGCACCGTGAGCGACGACTCTGCAGGCCAGAACGGCACCGTGAGCGACGACTCTGCAGGCCAGAACGGCACCGTGAGCGACGACTCTGCAGGCCAAAACGGCACCGTGAGCGACGACAGCTACCCCAGCAGGAACAACGGCACAGTGGGAGACGACAGCTACCCCAGCAGGAACAACGGCACAGTGGGCGACGATGACTACGAAGTCCAAAATGGCACAAAGGGCGACGACGCCGCAGGCGGCAACAACTGGACTCTGGCCGACGACTCTGCAGGCCAAAACGGCACCGTGGGAGACGACAGCTACCCCAGCAGGAACAACGGCACCGTGAGCGACGACTCTGCAGGCCAAAACGGCACTGTGGGAGACGACAGCTACCCCAGCAGGAACAACGGCACAGTGGGCGACGATGACTACGAAGTCCAAAATGGCACAAAGGGCGACGACGCCGCAGGCGGCAACAACTGGACTCTGGCCGACGACGACTCTGCAGGCCAAAACGGCACCGTGAGCGACGACTCTGCAGGCCAAAACGGCACCGTGAGCGACGACTCTGCAGGCCAAAACGGCACCGTGGGCGACGACTCTGCAGGCCAAAACGGCACCGTGGGCGACGACTCTGCAGGCCAAAACGGCACCGTGGGCGACGACTCTGCAGGCCAAAACGGCACCGTGGGCGACGACTCTGCAGGCCAAAACGGCACCGTGGGCGACGACTCTGCAGGCCAAAACGGCACCGTGGGCGACGACTCTGCAGGCCAAAACGGCACCGTGGGCGACGACTCTGCAGGCCAAAACGGCACCGTGGGCGACGACTCTGCAGGCCAAAACGGCACAGTGGGAGACGACAGCTACCCCAGCAGGAACAACGGCACAGTGGGCGACGATGACTACGAAGTCCAAAATGGCACAAAGGGCGACGACGCCGCCGCAGGCGGCAACAACTGGACTCTGGCCGACGACGACTCTGCAGGGCAAAACGCCTCCCTGGGCGACGACGACTCTGCAGGGCAAAACGCCTCCCTGGGCGACGACTTTAAAGGCCGCAACGGCACTCTGGGCAATAGTTCCTCTTAAGACATTTTGGCTTGTACCTACTTTTAATCTCTGGTGTTAAATAAAACTGTCCCTGAAATTGCCGTTTCCCTGTTTGTCGTGTTGTTGTGCAAAAGCAAAGAAGTAGACTTTGTGACTCAATGATTGGCCATGAACTTGTGTTGAATGGAATGGGCTCTTTGAATCCTAGGCAGTCTAGACTTGTAGCAAGTTACCTGGGGCTGACGAGATCTCCAAAAGGCGTCTTGTGCCTAGTGTTAAATGAGGTGACTCTCTGCCCCCTGGACTGACGCTAATTCAGGAAGTAATTGGATCCCTGTTCTACTTCCATTGCGATGCAGTGACTTTGCCTTATTAGCGTGCCTGATTTTGATTAATCTAGACTTCACAAATTCTTAAACTGCTCGTCATCACTGAGAAAGGAAGTGCCTCCATTTCAATTAGGTTAAGTTAAAGGACACACCCTTAACAACTCATTTCTTTTTGTGAATGCCATCTATAGAAGCTATTACTGGACATTTAAGTTTGGGTGCTCTGGGCCAAATAAAGCAACCTTTTTCGGAGTTTAACATCAGGAAGTTGCAGGCCTTGATGTCCTTAAGACCTGCTTGAAGTACAACGAGCTGGTTTCCTCTAGCTTGATCAATAGATACATTGGAGTATCATCTGCATAACAATGAAAGTTGATGGAGGTTGTTCTAAGACCCAACGCAAGCATAATGAGGTCAATAAAATTGGCGGTCCAACATAGAGCCATGTGGCTATTGGTAGTCATCGAGATTTCATTGTTCACCAACGTGAACACTCTTCATAACTATTCACCCTGCTACACTGAATCCTTTTTCTCCATACTAATTATGATTATTTTTAGTTGCATAATGTGTTTGATATGACTCTTTTTAGACATGCTAAACTGTAGCTTTTGAAAAGCGTTTTGACTACAGTTGAAACGGTTGTCTAGTGGAGTGCATTCTCCAAGTAAGAGTTCAAACGTTATTCTGAAATGGTCCGATTAAAAGACAGTTCTGTGAAAAGGCTGTAAGATGTCTTTGAAATGTCTATCATTTCTTGTTCTGCTTTAAGGACTAAACTTGATAAGAATTCTGGGAGTTCAGTTAGAAATTCATGAATACGGACATGAATGAAAATGACTTGGACAGCAGATTTCTAGTTTTCCAATGAACACTGACTTTCTGAAGAGCCAGCCAATCAGGGCTGATCAGCTACTCCTGTGACACCTGCAGATGGGTATATTTACCTGCGACGTGACTCAGGTTGCATTTTCTGTTGGTGACCGAAGTAATGGGAGTGTTTTGGGCCTTGCTTGTTTCTGTGCTGACTGTCTGGTTTACCAAAGGTATTTCTCTATGTCCCGTTGGAGACTTCAATTCAAGAACTTTGCGGTGGAGTATAGTAAATGTAGGGGTGATGAAGTAATGTTTGATGAAAAGCAACTTCTTTATCTGCAGGCTCTGGTTTGCCGGTTGGTGGCAAGAATGAAATGAGTGGTAATGGGCAGCAGAGGACAATGAGAGGTAAGAATATTGGTGACTACATATTTCATGAGGTTTGTTAATGACACTCATTTTTGTAACTTTACTATAGATCTATCTCCTAATGACTCCTCCATGAAGAAGGCCCTTACACTTCAGCATTCACTTGAGTCTGTGTTGCTGAGGAAGTCTAAAGAAGGTGAGCAACTTCTGCTTAACGCTACTTGCTGTTTGTGTACGGCTCTGGTTCTTGATGACATTATGTGGTATTTACGTCTCATAGAGGCTGTGTCTGGCTCATGGTACTTTTCATTCATTCATTCATTTTAATGTCTTCACTTTAGTCCAACTGGAAACCAATCAAGTGGAAGTGGCGACATCAGCTGTCTACCTGCATATTGTTGAAAAGGCGCAGGGCGACAAGGGCAGCACAGGCCAGAACGGCACTCTGGACGATGGCAGCACAGGCCAGAACGGCACTCTGGACGATGGCAGCACAGGCCAGAACGGCACTCTGGACGATGGCAGCACAGGCCAGAACGGCACTCTGGACGATGGCAGCACAGGCCAGAACGGCACTCTGGACGATGGCAGCACAGGCCAGAACGGCACTCTGGACGATGGCAGCACAGGCCAGAACGGCACCGTGAGCGACGATGGCAGCACAGGCCAGAACGGCACCGTGAGCGACGACTCTGCAGGTCAGAACGGCACCGTGAGCGACGACTCTGCAGGTCAGAACGGCACCGTGAGCGACGACTCTGCAGGCCAGAACGGCACCGTGAGCGACGACTCTGCAGGCCAGAACGGCACCGTGAGCGACGACTCTGCAGGCCAGAACGGCACCGTGAGCGACGACTCTGCAGGCCAGAACGGCACCGTGAGCGACGACTCTGCAGGCCAGAACGGCACCGTGAGCGACGACTCTGCAGGCCAGAACGGCACCGTGAGCGACGACTCTGCAGGCCAGAACGGCACCGTGAGCGACGACTCTGCAGGCCAGAACGGCACCGTGAGCGACGACTCTGCAGGCCAGAACGGCACCGTGAGCGACGACTCTGCAGGCCAGAACGGCACCGTGAGCGACGACTCTGCAGGCCAGAACGGCACCGTGAGCGACGACTCTGCAGGCCAAAACGGCACCGTGAGCGACGACAGCTACCCCAGCAGGAACAACGGCACAGTGGGAGACGACAGCTACCCCAGCAGGAACAACGGCACAGTGGGCGACGATGACTACGAAGTCCAAAATGGCACAAAGGGCGACGACGCCGCAGGCGGCAACAACTGGACTCTGGCCGACGACTCTGCAGGCCAAAACGGCACCGTGGGAGACGACAGCTACCCCAGCAGGAACAACGGCACCGTGAGCGACGACTCTGCAGGCCAAAACGGCACTGTGGGAGACGACAGCTACCCCAGCAGGAACAACGGCACAGTGGGCGACGATGACTACGAAGTCCAAAATGGCACAAAGGGCGACGACGCCGCAGGCGGCAACAACTGGACTCTGGCCGACGACGACTCTGCAGGCCAAAACGGCACCGTGAGCGACGACTCTGCAGGCCAAAACGGCACCGTGAGCGACGACTCTGCAGGCCAAAACGGCACCGTGGGCGACGACTCTGCAGGCCAAAACGGCACCGTGGGCGACGACTCTGCAGGCCAAAACGGCACCGTGGGCGACGACTCTGCAGGCCAAAACGGCACCGTGGGCGACGACTCTGCAGGCCAAAACGGCACCGTGGGCGACGACTCTGCAGGCCAAAACGGCACCGTGGGCGACGACTCTGCAGGCCAAAACGGCACCGTGGGCGACGACTCTGCAGGCCAAAACGGCACCGTGGGCGACGACTCTGCAGGCCAAAACGGCACAGTGGGAGACGACAGCTACCCCAGCAGGAACAACGGCACAGTGGGCGACGATGACTACGAAGTCCAAAATGGCACAAAGGGCGACGACGCCGCCGCAGGCGGCAACAACTGGACTCTGGCCGACGACGACTCTGCAGGGCAAAACGCCTCCCTGGGCGACGACGACTCTGCAGGGCAAAACGCCTCCCTGGGCGACGACTTTAAAGGCCGCAACGGCACTCTGGGCAATAGTTCCTCTTAAGACATTTTGGCTTGTACCTACTTTTAATCTCTGGTGTTAAATAAAACTGTCCCTGAAATTGCCGTTTCCCTGTTTGTCGTGTTGTTGTGCAAAAGCAAAGAAGTAGACTTTGTGACTCAATGATTGGCCATGAACTTGTGTTGAATGGAATGGGCTCTTTGAATCCTAGGCAGTCTAGACTTGTAGCAAGTTACCTGGGGCTGACGAGATCTCCAAAAGGCGTCTTGTGCCTAGTGTTAAATGAGGTGACTCTCTGCCCCCTGGACTGACGCTAATTCAGGAAGTAATTGGATCCCTGTTCTACTTCCATTGCGATGCAGTGACTTTGCCTTATTAGCGTGCCTGATTTTGATTAATCTAGACTTCACAAATTCTTAAACTGCTCGTCATCACTGAGAAAGGAAGTGCCTCCATTTCAATTAGGTTAAGTTAAAGGACACACCCTTAACAACTCATTTCTTTTTGTGAATGCCATCTATAGAAGCTATTACTGGACATTTAAGTTTGGGTGCTCTGGGCCAAATAAAGCAACCTTTTTCGGAGTTTAACATCAGGAAGTTGCAGGCCTTGATGTCCTTAAGACCTGCTTGAAGTACAACGAGCTGGTTTCCTCTAGCTTGATCAATAGATACATTGGAGTATCATCTGCATAACAATGAAAGTTGATGGAGGTTGTTCTAAGACCCAACGCAAGCATAATGAGGTCAATAAAATTGGCGGTCCAACATAGAGCCATGTGGCTATTGGTAGTCATCGAGATTTCATTGTTCACCAACGTGAACACTCTTCATAACTATTCACCCTGCTACACTGAATCCTTTTTCTCCATACTAATTATGATTATTTTTAGTTGCATAATGTGTTTGATATGACTCTTTTTAGACATGCTAAACTGTAGCTTTTGAAAAGCGTTTTGACTACAGTTGAAACGGTTGTCTAGTGGAGTGCATTCTCCAAGTAAGAGTTCAAACGTTATTCTGAAATGGTCCGATTAAAAGACAGTTCTGTGAAAAGGCTGTAAGATGTCTTTGAAATGTCTATCATTTCTTGTTCTGCTTTAAGGACTAAACTTGATAAGAATTCTGGGAGTTCAGTTAGAAATTCATGAATACGGACATGAATGAAAATGACTTGGACAGCAGATTTCTAGTTTTCCAATGAACACTGACTTTCTGAAGAGCCAGCCAATCAGGGCTGATCAGCTACTCCTGTGACACCTGCAGATGGGTATATTTACCTGCGACGTGACTCAGGTTGCATTTTCTGTTGGTGACCGAAGTAATGGGAGTGTTTTGGGCCTTGCTTGTTTCTGTGCTGACTGTCTGGTTTACCAAAGGTATTTCTCTATGTCCCGTTGGAGACTTCAATTCAAGAACTTTGCGGTGGAGTATAGTAAATGTAGGGGTGATGAAGTAATGTTTGATGAAAAGCAACTTCTTTATCTGCAGGCTCTGGTTTGCCGGTTGGTGGCAAGAATGAAATGAGTGGTAATGGGCAGCAGAGGACAATGAGAGGTAAGAATATTGGTGACTACATATTTCATGAGGTTTGTTAATGACACTCATTTTTGTAACTTTACTATAGATCTATCTCCTAATGACTCCTCCATGAAGAAGGCCCTTACACTTCAGCATTCACTTGAGTCTGTGTTGCTGAGGAAGTCTAAAGAAGGTGAGCAACTTCTGCTTAACGCTACTTGCTGTTTGTGTACGGCTCTGGTTCTTGATGACATTATGTGGTATTTACGTCTCATAGAGGCTGTGTCTGGCTCATGGTACTTTTCATTCATTCATTCATTTTAATGTCTTCGTGTGTGTGTGTGTGTGTGTGTGTGTGTGTGTGTGTGTGTGTGTGTGTGTGTGTGTGTGTGTGTGTGTGTGTGTGTGTGTGTGTGTGTGTGTGTGTGTGTGTGTGTGTGTGTGTGTAATTATTTCTATAAAAGGGAAATCTTTTGCATTCTGTATTTCAGATCTCTATTCATCTGAACAACTTATAATATATCTGTGGTATTGAAATGTATACTATATTTTCAAAATGTCTTTGTTTCTTCACGAGTCTGGCATAAATCCTGCTTCAGAAAAATTAGGAATGATAACCAACACCCATTAGAGGTGAGTTGGACACAGAAAACTGAGCACAACGTTTGTTGGACTCTTAACTGTCTGTAGCTGTCCATCACGTAAAATCCTTTGTTTTCTTACCAGTTTCTGGATCAAATATCTAATGGGGATGATGACGCCAATGAGTGTGTTGGGGGAATGTGACCTTTCATGTGAGACCGTGATCTATGGCAGTCCAGGGTGAGAAGACATAGATGGAACCATATTTTCCCTGACTGACTTTTTTAGATGTTGTTGATTGACCAGGTCCTTTAAGGGAGGGTCACGGTGTCTCCCCTACGTCGCCTGGTTCTTTTCCTAACACTCCTCTTTGAGGGGTGGGCTCTCCTGTGCCAAGGCAGCACAAACCTCCCTGAAGTGTACTGTATATAAGCTCCTGTTCTCTTTGACTTTGTCAGACCTTCCTGGTCCTTTTGGGGGAAGGAACATCTGTCCCTTTTCAGCTGAATTGTAGTCATTTGACTTCTGTCTGTACTTCCAGCTTGTGTTGAGGATTTTTGTATTCTTTATGCATGTCGAATGAGGAATACATACCAGACTCTGAAGCACAAGATGATGATTCAGATGAAAGCATCCCCATTACCCCTAGTCATTTGAAAGCTGGACAGATTCAAGTAAGACCAGTACTACCTGATGTTGGAACCGCTTATGGGTCAGACAAAAGCATCCCAGTTCTTCAAAAGGTTGCCCACCTGCTGCTGAATTCTCCCAAAGGAAAAGTGTGAAGTTGAGCTTAAACAATCTGATGATGACCAAAAAAAAGTACTGTTATGTTTGTGGTAAGCCACAAAGCTAAATTTCCCACCATTTGAAAACACACAAGACTGATGCTGAAATTGTAAAAGCATTTCCCCTCCCTGAGCACTCAAAAAAGCACAAGATATTGGTAGAAAAGATAATGAGGAATGAGGGAAATTTTAGACGCTGCAGTTTTACAAGATGAATCGGGGCCACTGAAAGTGAAAAGAACACTAAAGGCTAAAGCACTCGCTGGAAAGTTTATTCACTGTATGTACTGTCAAGGCATGTACATTCGTAAGGAACTTTGGAGACATGCCCGCAGATCCCCCTTTAAGCCAGAAAACGCTGAACTGAATAGAGAACCTGGGAGAACAAAAGTACTGGCTTTGGCTGATGCTCAAGAAAATGCATTCTGTCAGCAGATCTCGAGTGGAGTGTGGAAGATCCTTAGTGTCCTGAAACAGGATGAGGTTGCCTCAGTTGTGCGAAATGACCTCTCCATTATTAATTTAGCGCCGTCACTCTACAACAAACATGGACAAGACCCTACTAAGTATGAGTACATACGACAGAAGCTCCGTGAAGTGGGGCGTTTGTTGCTATGTCTGCGTATGGACGTCTCTGTGCATAACCTAGAGGAGGCTGTTAAATCTGTTAACTTCCAGAGGGTTGTGCAAGCTGTAAAAGTTTCAGGTTTTGATGAAGAAAAACACACGTACGCAACACCAAGCCTCGCACTGAAATTGGAGCATACACTTTGTGACATTGTTCATTGTAGCGCCCTCATGGCCGAAGATGAGGACCTGATCATGTCCACTGACATGTTCGCTGTTGACAAGCCATCAACATTACCCTTCACAGAAGATGTTCAGATCCTCAATCGTTTGCAATACCCAACTCGATGAGCCACTACAGAGGAAAGGACTGTTTGCGTGTTCATGTGAGCGAGTGTGGAGCAAAGCACCCAGAGTACCTCAGGTCGACACAGCTCAGGAAACATGTCGCCACACTCTCAAGTCCTTAATTTGAAAAACAACGAACTTGATAAAGTTGCAGATTTCCTGGGTCACGACATTCATGTTCACCGGGATTTCTACAGATTACCAGTTCCCACAACACAACTGGCAAAGCTTTCCAAATTGCTTTTATCGATGGAGAAAGGGAATCTTTCCAGCATGCAGCGAAAATCACTGGATGAAATGGAAGTGGAAGGTTTGTAAACAAATTAACACTTACAACACACTCACTGTGTTATCTTTTGAACACACCTGATTGTGGTTTACATTTTACAGGGCAAACATTGCCAGAATTATATGTATACATAATATCTGCAAATAATTGTTTAATCTACATCAGCCAGACACACACTACCCTGACACCCCCAGAATGGGTAGGAAAGGGTTAAAGTAAAAATGTGCTAAATTAGTTTTATGCATTCCTTACAAAGATTGGCTTTAGGTTTTTGACTATTGTCCTCATCCAAACAAGCTCTTTAGTTTACTGTGTAGCCACTTGTGGCCTGAAATAATGTTACTATATAACAAGCACAAATATTTCAAACTTTGATTTATGTCCAGCCATTCATGAGTAGTGCTAATATTTTTCAGATGAAATTGCATTAAGCGACGCTGAAGACCAGGACAGTGGGTGTGAATCCGTTGACGGTTGCACAGCAGGCAGAGCATCAGAGGGTGAGACTAGCAAGCCTGTAAATCCTGCATCCGACTCTACAATCACCAAGCAGGTCCATGACTTTGAAGATGCAGGTAGGTCCCCTCACTTTATAGTTGTCGCTGTTGACCAAATGTACTTTAAATTAAATTTTAAAATAAAGTATTGTGAAATTTGTTTTAGCAGGAAGCGTGTCATCCACAGTAAATGAGAACTACCCTCTCTCTGAAGTTAAGCTAAGTTTGATGGTAGAGCATCTTTTTAAAGTACTTCAATTGGACACAAATGCATTCGTAAAGGTCACCTGGCCACCAAGAACGAATGCAGTCACTGCAAGTTGGTGGGAGGACCAGTCTTGGAACAAAAAACTGTGCAAAATGTCACACACTTCGTCCGGAATCGGAACATCCGAAAAAAGACGGTCCCAGCTGAAAACATACGTTTTTGTTATTTGTTCTACATCCTTTTTTCCCACGGCACGGGCAGTCTTTTAATCTGTTTACATGCAAAGGCCATTCACCTCATCATAATGTAATAATGCTCTAATACTGTCATAAATTCTTAATGGCTGAAATCTTCAAGTTTGTGCACGTTTTCCCCTTTGTCTTGAGGTAAATTTCCGTGGTGCGATGAGAAAAATGTTGTTCCTTATGTATGTCCTGCCCATCGCTCTGTCGTTCTCTTCAGTTTGTTAAACAGGACTTGTTTTGCAAAAGCACTATAGTCTGGTTCCTCAGTTGTTTAGTCTGTACAAACTGAGGAACCAGACTATAGTGCTTTTGTGTTTTTCATGTTAAATCAAAGCCAGAGATTGAAGCCAGGTTGTAGGGGCACTCGCTGATTCCCTCTGCATAGATGGATATATAGATTGATTTCTACACATTGTCTCACTTTTGGAGGGGCCAAATTGATGGTTCCAGTAATGCTGTGTCCTGTCTGTGTATTTATATTAATGAGGACGGGATCATTGTCCCTTTAAAGACCCAACAGTGTTTTTTGGTCCTTATAAGTCATACTTTTGTCAAAATAGAAATGTCTACCTATACCACAGTATAATTAGGTTGCATCTGAAATCTAAAGTGAAGCATCCAAACCACAACCGGGCCTGTATGGCGAGTCCACCTATTACATCTACCTGCATGTGTAAAGATATTCAAAGAACAAAATTCAGCCAGTTTTTACTATTTAGCATACATGCAGTATAATGCAATATACAATAGTTCATTATTGTTGGTGTCCAGTAGAGAGTCCGGTGTTTCAGTGAGTGCCACAACTCATGTGTACAATATTATTTACGTCCCTGTTGAGTGACCCATGACGCCGTCTCCTTTGTTGCTGCTCAGTGATCCTCATCAGTATGGCAACTTGTTTCATACGGCTACTCAGTGTTTCTTTTCTTCAGTTAACTTCGAGCCACCTGCAGCATTTCTTCCACAGTCAGAAGTTTTTCTCTGGGTTTCCCGACAGCTTCCCCTCTGCTCACCTCCACACTGTCAATCTTCTCCCAGTCCACGAAAGTCACTGGTTTCACTCCTATAAAATATACACCATGCAAATGAAGTTTGATTTGTTAACAAATGGACTGGTACAGTAGATTTGACCGCGTAGTGTCACGAGTGGACTCTTCTCTGCAGAAGTGAAACTGGTAGTAGAAAAAGCCAGAAGGGGGCAGTAGAGTACCTCTCTTCTCGAGCAGAGCGCGGACGCTTTGGGAACCAGGCTTTGCAGCAGATGTGTTCAACGCTCCCGATTCCAGGTCCTCCACCAGGGACCGAGCGGTGTCGAAGCTATTGTTCATAGTGGTAGCTATCACGCCCGTGGGGCCCGTCTTCAGCCAGCCACTGCAGTAGAGACCTGGGCAGAAAGAGGAATTCACTACATTCTGGGTTCTACTTGAAGTTCTTCTGGTGTCCGTGGTGATTTGCTGAGGTACCTGCAGCCTGTTGAACACGGCCCATGTCATTTGGCACGATGGCTCTGCGGGGGTCAAACGGCAGCACCGGGTCTATGGGGAGGCTCTTGTAGCCTATGCTGCTGATGACCAGGCCACAGGTCACATCCTCAACTTCTCCGGAGAGCACCGCCTGGGCTCCGTCGCCTGAGCCCTGGTCACGCAGAGGAAAAGCACTTTTAACCCGGGCGGTGAACTACACGGCTGCAAAATGCTCACACAAAAGGACTGCCTGAGTTTAAAAAACAAATCCTGTTTAACCTCCAGCTGGTTGACCGCCAGGCGGATGCCAGCCACGCCGCCGCGGTCGGAGTCGGCCAGGATTTTGACGGGGCTCCGGAAGAATCGAAAGCCCCAGGTGCGGGAGGCCCCGTTCCGCCTCTGCTGCTCGTTCTCTCCGGGGGTCTCCAGGGCAGTCTTCAACATCAGCTCCGTGAGGCGCTTCCTGGGCCTCGGCAGATCTGACGGAGCAAAAGAGACCTCCGCTGAAGATGAACGTCTGTCAGGCGCGAAAGTTGTCAGTTTTTGTTGATGAAAATCTGAGACTTCTGACTAAATCTAAAGAGTTGCTGTTAAAAAAAACAAATACTAGCATACATATCTAAATGTAGGCGGGTGTTTTCATATGTTCATAGATTTATGCACGATATACTTTTGCACAAATGTGGCCACTTGCAAATATGGAAAATGTGTTAGAAATAAGACAGAAACAAACTAGTCCTTGTACATTCCCTGTGCACACGTGCTTTTCACCAACTGTGGAACAAAGAGACACAAACACCCAGTTTCCAAGAGCGTCATTCGCTTGCTGCTTATCTCTGTTTAGCAGAGATGAGATCAAGGTTCTGTTATCAGTCACTGCCAATGCAGTCCACTGACACTCCCCTGGCAAAGTAAGTAAAACGGGTATTTATAAAGCACTACACAAAGTGCTTCACAAGCGAGGGAATACATTATTGTATAAAATACAATAACAACGGACTAAATCAGGGTTTGGTATTGATTCAAACGAACGCCGGTCTGAACAGGTTTTAAAATGAACTACAGACTCAGCCTCCCGTAGAGGTGCAGGCAAGGAATTCCACAACTTCCGGGCCTCAAAAGCTCAGTTGCCACGGGTCTTAAGGACAGTGCGTAGGATGGACAGAGAATTTGACAAATTGGACGTGAGCGCACAGGCCGGTGTTTGGCGAATTAGTAGAGATGTGCTGCAGTCTCAGACCGTGGGAGGCTAAAGTGCATCCTACAAGCCACCAGGGGCAGCGTTTGTGATTACCTGCAGACGGTTAACAGCAGATATACTGAAGTGAAGAGAAATGTACATTACAATACGCGAAGAGAGGAAAGCGCGAGCGAGCATCTCCATTCCGATGGATGATAACACAGCAAGACAAAGAGGAAGAGGAGGCGAAGGAGGCTGAAGACGCTTTGTGGTGTTGCACAATTCTACAGCTTCTCACACGAGCAGAAAAAAAACATAGCAACCACAGATCTATTACTGGTTTACAGTTTCTATTCCCCTACATGGGCACATGTCGTGGCTGCTAACCACAGCAAAGTTTCATTCCTTCCGTGTGTCATTTTTGGCGGCCTCAGCAACACTCGCTTCAACACATACTCTCCACAAGAACAATAACATACGGTACCCGTTCTGTACTGCTAGTTTGCTTAACCCTTAGATGCACAAGTGGGTCAAAAATGACCCAATGAGGTTGTTTTCTTAAAATATCTTCGTAATGAAAAATTGTTATCATTTCATATTCCAGGTATTCCTCAAAAAACATGTTTTTGATATAATTCCATTTACATTTTTAACTTACCTGTTATACATTTTAAGAAATTGTAGTTTTTGTATTACTACCCCAAGCTTCCATAATTGGGTCAAAAATGACCCGTATGCGTTTTCTATGGAATCCAATGGGAACCTTTGATTCTTATCAACTGTGGCTGTCAGGAATACATTTGACTGTGGACCACACAGACTATATCAGAAGTGTCAACCCTCAGGAAGATTGTTTTCGAACAGCTTGTGCCATTCAGGGGTAGGTGCAAGTTTCTATAGTACATGCCGAGCAAGCCCGCCAAATACGGCCTAAAGATCTTCTGGGTTTGTGATGCACGCATCCCCTATGCAATAGATGGTATAGTTTACACGGGGAGACAACCAGGGGAAGAAGTTCAGAAGAATCTGGGGGAAAACATTGTCCAGCAGTTGTGTAGTAGATTTAGAAACACAGGTCGCAACATCACCATGGATAACTTTTTCACCAGTGTGCCTCTTGCGCAGCATCTCCTTGAGAAGGATCCCACTATTGTGGGGACTCTACGTCAGAACAAGCCAGACATCCCTCCTCTGATGAAGCCTTCCAAGTCCAGGGAGGTTCACAGCACAGAGTTTGGATTCAACGACAGCCTTACCATGGTCAGCTTTGTCAGAAAGAAAGGAAAAGCGGTTGTGCTCCTAAGCACGATGCACCACGACAAAGAAGTAGATGAAAATAGCAGAAAGAAAAAAACAGAAGTGATCACATATTACAACAAGACGAAAGGAGGTGTAGACACCACTGACCAGATGGTTGGCACCTACACCTGCAAGCGCCAAACAGAGGTGGCCCATGGTGCTGTGGTACAACATAATTGACATCGCCACCCTGAATGCCTACACCTTTTTCACGGCTCCGCACCCAGAATTCAATGCACGACGGCTCTTCCTCAAAGAGCTCTCAAAGGAGCTTGTCACACCACACATGAGGAGTCGACTGGAAGGCTGCCCCCAACTGCAAACCCAATTCTTGAAGCAATGGAAAGGTGTGGGGTGACAAAAGCCACAACCCAGCCACAGGAAGGAAGCAGACAGGGCCAACCAAAGAGAAAGAGGTGTCAGATCTGCCCAAGTAACAAAGATCGCAAAGTCAACAATAGGTGTGGCAAATGCAATGTACCTGTGTGCAATGATCACAGCCAGAAACAGGTAGTTTCTCAAAGAAAGAAAGAAAACTGGCAACATGAAACACAATTTCTCACCTTTCAGAGCCTCTGCGACACCCTCAAAATCTGCCGCCACCATCTCGGGTCTGGTGTTTGGCAGGTTCACCATTTCTCTGACCTCCTGTGGAGGAGGAGAAAACGGCTGGATTGGCAAGATGGCACCAGAGAATCATTTAGATACATAACTTTCCCCCTGGACCCAACTTTTCAGGTCTCAGGTGTCTTACAGTTTTTCTCGGCCGCTTTTGTACATTTCTCAGATTAGAATTGAAATTCTTAACTACCTGTTCAATCTTCACATCATGGTCACTTGTGCACATCAAAAAAGCAGTTTTGAACAAGTTGCAAATGCTTTTGTACATCCATGCACATTATTTTGTACAATTTTGTTTTCCTACATTATCAATTGCTTATGTCATGTTGATCAAAATGTATTATAATGGGTCTCTGTTGAATAGTATCACCGCCCACAACATTTAGGCATTAGTTCATCCAATAAGTCTCTACATGCGTGTTCCTAATGAGGTAAGAGCCAAACTTGTGCACACATTATTTGGCCAAACAATACAGAGCGTCTTGTCACCTTTTTCCATACTTCCTACAGGGATCTCATCCCTGAACACGAGAGGGTCAGATTGGAGACGACTTGCCACGTGATACTTAGAGACAAAGTCTGTTTCTATCGCTCCAACATCATCAGGCGATGGTTAGCGACCCACAGCAGCATGCTGTTGCTCATTTTACTCCCCATTCCTTAACCCCCATCAGCATGGAGATGGAAAGTATGTGATTTCCAGCCACATACACAGATGACCCTTCTGGCTGCCATGGATGCAGCGTGTGATGTCATCACAGCAGATAAATGCACTGTTATTCCTACAGCATTGCATGTGCAGCTTGCCCTAAGGATATTGTCCTACTCCTTTTTCTCTCTTTGTGCTATGCAGTGTAAATGCAATCAATCTTATACATATACACCAACAATAAAGACAATAAATGTCATCAAAACTTCAAAACTAGCCATTGTTTACATCAGAACAGAACCTCCAGGAGTACACTGTTAAACTGACAACACGACAAAGCAGTTGTCGTGGACTGTGTGGTCCGTACACAATGACAAAAGGACTTGTCATTCTGATGCCACTGACATCAGGATCAGGAAACATTTATTACCAAAATACGTCAAACATACAAGGAATTTGTCTTGGCGGTTGGTTCATTGACACAGATATTTACTTCTCAGAGATGAACTAAGGATTTTGAGCAAGTGGCTTTTACAGGTGCTTTACTATTTGTAGGAATTGTTTTGACAATTGCACCTACTGTTTTGCAACAGATGTCGAGGATGATTGGAGAAATGTACCAAAGCAACTGAGAAAAACTGTATTGACTATTGGGCACAACACGTTTTCTTCATTGGTTGATTGGTGTGTGAGAACAGACGGCATCCCCCTGGAGGGCTGCAAAGCAAACGGGCAACTTGGCGTCCTCAATGTTATTTTGAGTGGGCGACATTATGGAAATACCCCGCAGGGAAACCAACCCGTTCTCTTTCCCTTTCTGTTGATCCGGTCTGATTGCAATTGTGACATGCAGGGCTCCCAGCTGGGTTTACAGCTTCGGGGCAGAGGTACAACAACACATTTTCCAGACTCAACCCTCGGCATGAGAGTTGTGTCGAGTTGGGGAGAAGAATCATCTAAAGGATTTCCAGTAGCTGGATGTTCAGCCCTTATTGATTACGTGGCGGACTTCAAAGAGACTTGTTCAGGCTTTAGCGACATAGTAGATTAGCCCGATGACGTTTAGTAGCCACGCTCAGCTACTTCTTGCAGAGTGCGAGGCACGTCAAAGCTTATGAGTTTATGAATGGGGTATTTATTCTGTGGCTTAGAACAAAACCCTAAAACCTGTTAAGCTTTCAGGGATCTGAGCAGCTCAAAAAGCTCGACTTCAGGACAAGGGAACCTGCAGCGCTCTACTCCTCAGAACTGTACTGTAGGTCAAAGTTGAACCAATAAGCCTTGGTGTGTTGTTGGGGTTGAATCAAAATCTCACTACAAAACATTTGGGTCAGAGTAAAGGTACTAAAGAAAGCCAATGGCTATGGCTGACAGATTTGTCTGCCTTTTTCAAAAGGCTGGTTTACTAACCAGCGACAGGCTTAATTCTTATCTCTGACAAATTGTCTCTTCTGACACACACCTTGATTGTGCAAGCAACCTGCACAGGTCCTCTCCTGCCAACTATCAGCACCCTGCGGACGTGGCTCTGGGCCAGTGCTTCCAGGGCCGGCTGGGTGATGTCAGTGCCCTGGGAAAAGACACAAGACATTTTCCACTTGAGCCTGTTCAATAACATGTCCTTTCTAGACAACTAGATTCCTGAAGAGTGGATTAAAGGGATAAGACAAGGGACAAGACACTTTTACTAAATACATGCGCAATTATAATATATAATATAAAATGTATAATCATATATGTGTGGTGTTAAATCTGATGCTGCACATCCACATTCATGTTAAGTTTAGTTCGTTAAGCTCTAGGAGGGGGGGGCTCTTACAACGAGGGCTGTGTGTTTCTCACCTTTAAAATGTCAAGGGGAGACAACAGGACTCTCGCTACATCCAAGGCCACGTTGCCTTGGCCCAGGATCACGGCCGTTTCACAGCTCAGGTCTGGTCTCAGCTGAGTGGAAAACGCAAGAGAGAAACAGGGACTTCAATGGTTGGAGTCAAACCCAAAGCACAGCGCAAACACTGGACTCATCTCATCTCTCATTGTTAGGACGTTGCCCTTAACAACGAGGGGGGGGGGGTTCCACTCTGCATACCTCTCGACAGCTGGGCAGCCCGTTGTACCAACCCACAAAGTCCCTGGCAGCGTGCACGCCGGCCAAGTCTTCTCCAGGCACCCCGATGCTCCGGTTCCCCTCCGCCCCGTAGCTCTGCCATGAAAAGGAGTCCCGCAGACGGAGGCTTCACACACATCGCAACTTGGATTTCATTCAATCAAGGGTTTGTTTTTCTCACGTTCTCACCAGCACGACGGCATGGTAGGCTCGCCGCAGCTCCTCCATGCTCACGTCGGTCCCCACGTCCACGTTGCCGTAGAAACTGCAACGCGACTGTCTGGCTGTTTGCGTGAACGTGTTGGTGACGTTCTGAGGAAAGGAGAACATCAGAATGGTGAGGTGGCTCCTAAAGTAGTGATTAAACCACAGTGACTGCCAAGAGAAGACTTCCGGTTCATGTATGTTTTTATATTTAGATTACCTCTGAACATACGAAGAACAAGCACTGTATGATTTTTAACGCTGATGTGAACAGAGATGTGGGGATTCTCAGGGCAGTTCTGAATGATTTTTCCCGGGATCACAAGGATGTGTGTGGTGGGTGTAGTATCCTCATTAACAACTTTGGTTGTGTTACATGTTATTTTGGGAACAGGAATCTTTAAATAGATATGGCTCCTAACTGGGGAAAACTACGTTCTGTCCTCACCTAGATTGTTTTGCTGCTTTCTTTCATTCCTGCGGGATACAGTTAATGAAGGTACTTTCCGGGCGTAACTGACATTTTCCGTACTTGCAAATCATAGCATGCTGTTCCCATGTTTAACAGTGCAAGTATTTTCCATAGGACGTGCCAGACCTAATAATTGTACCGGTAAAACTGCATTTGAACGAGAACACAGTTACATCATTAGCTGAACAGGTTTTTCTGCAGTGCTCAAAGACTTCTGTCCAGTCATTGTAACAGACAAGAATGGTGAGGAAATATAATAAATCATGTGGGTGGTTATTTCTTGGGTAGCTATCTTTTCATCACAGCGTACAACAAACCCTGCAGTAGGGCTGCAAAATTATAGACAAAATCATAATCACGATTATTTTGGATCAATATTTCCATCACGATTATTCATTCATTTAAGGCACAAAATCTTTTTATTGCACGTTCAAGTGAGCAAGAACACTGCTTGCACTTTCATTGTTGTGCTACATTCTGGCTATATCTCCTTATCACAGTGCATCTCGTAGAAGGAAAATATAAATGAAATAGTAAAACACTTTTTCACCCAAAATCAACAGGGCACTGCTTTCACTTCCATGTTGTGCTAAATTCCAGCTAATGTGCACACTTTTTCAGGTGTTAATAGGAGCCATACTATGCACTTTTACCACAAGTTGACATGGTTCTTTGTGGTCTGAATGAAATGCATAAAAGATACTTTGGTCAAAACACGACAAGGATCATTATTAAGGGCCTGACTTAATTATTTTCAGCCTGACTAAAACAGCTCCGCTCAAAATGATCCGTTTGGGGTCTTAATGCTAATAGATTTTTATAGTAAATAATCGGTTGTGCCTTTCAAGCCCGGCACGCGATAGAATTGAAAAGAGAATTGTGCGTTGGGGGGGGGGGGGGGGGGGGGGGGGGGGGCCAAGCTCTGATGCCGTTGGCAAAACCTGGTTCTTCGATTTGATATGCAAAATCCAATACGATCACGCTTGTTTAATTGTGGTAACTACAATTGTGATGATGTTTAGAATTTGATTCATTGTGCAGCTCCACCATGCAGGCCGGCTGGCCACCTCCACCTGCCCTGGGCCCGGTTTTTATACTCAACGCCAAAAAAGGGGGAGCACAACTATCTAACATGTCTATTTAGGGTCAATGGACCTTGACTTCTGGGTGATCAGGGGCCACCCCGAACCTGACCAGACCGAAGGGGACAGGCAGCCGCTCATAAATGTCCACCTCAACGTCCGGACGTGCCTGGGAGGACAGAAATGAAAGAGAGACACAACAGGAAGTTAAAACCAATTCTTTTGATTACAGTTGTTGAAAATATTTGCAATGAGCTGACTTATGAGGATTACAGTAGTTAAAACTTTTTAAAAATCTGACGTGTGAATGATAATTACTGTGGGAGTAAAAAAATGTCTCTCCTTACTTTGCATTTCATATATTTAATTTGAACAAGATATTTCATGTACTCTATTCTTTACTGATTCTTTTTGGTTTCTTTCTACATCGTTTTCTTTATGCATTAGGAAAGTAGATTAAAAAAAAAAGATCAAAGTGCCACACATAGGAATTTACAACAAACATGACTAGGAAACTGAAATAACACCATCTAACTCTTCAGATAAATACCTCCACAAAACTAAGTGCAGCACTTCACAGCCCGGTGAGTCAAAAGTACATCTCGGTCTACACGAAGATGTGTGAGATACGGGTTTCCTGTTCTACTTATACAAGACCTGTGCATTTAGAAAGCATACGCACCAATTTAAAGGGCACCAGCTGAAGTAAACAGTTGAATCAGTTAAGAGCCTCATGGAGGAAGGTGGGGACTCTTTTGACTGGATGTTTGTGCAAGGTGAGCCAACGGCTACAATGTGGAGACTACATGCTGATAACATGCAAACAAAGCTTTTTGCATGGAATATTAAAACACCACAACTTCTTTTAAAGTCAAACTTAGAAGGCCTCTGACTTAAATGGCCTTTAAGAGAAGAATAAAAAAAATTGTGGCTGGATACAAGGTGAAAAGCAGAGAACGAAGAAGAAAGAGTGCCCTGCATTGCCATGGTTAACCAAAATAGAACCACAGTGATTTATTTCTACTGCTAACATCTAAAACAATAAATGTGAAGGTATAAATAACACTTCTAAAATTGAAAGGAGATAAAGTTCAAGTAAAAGACATTATATATTGTATACAATCCGGTGGAAGGCTAATGCAATAATATCATGAAAACAGGAAGCACCTTGATGAGGTGCTGCGCCGTGTAGAAACCTCCCGGACCGCTTCCCACAACGCACACCTTCGTGCTGCTACCTGCGGGATCAGTGACGACATACAACGAGTGACGTCAGACACAGCGACAAAAAGTTGCTGTATGTTCAAGAGTGTAACTTCATCAAAATGAGACTTTAGCTGATTCTGTTTTGAACCGGAAACTAACACCAAGCACCGGGGAGGATATCAATGGGGGGGGTGTAACACTTTTAAAAGCGACTCACCATCCGCAAGTCGACTTTTCCATCTGAGGTTACTTCTCCCTGAGGTCCACAGCTTCCACCCGGAAAACAGCATTTTGTGGCCGCTCATTTCCCCCCCTGTGCTACAGACTAGTCTCCTGGCTTCAGATCAATAAACAGTTTAAAACCCGCTGCCTCGTGTTGCTGGCATTTGTTAATCAGCTCAACATCCCCGGCTGTGCTTTGAGAGGAGTGCAGGGAGCAAAAGCCAAGGAGAAAACCATCACTCTTTTCCGGGCTGCGTGTTCTGACGTAACGTTAGCTCACGTTAACCTGTGCTGACAGGGTACCGGCGCGGAGCTAACTCATGCTAACAGTTCCCGTACACGCGTCCTTGTTTTCTCGAATGTGACAGTTGACTCATAGTTAGTTGCAGTGTTATTATCAGAATAGACATTTTTCAAGGCTGCGCCGCGTGTCACGCTCACAGCGGTCCGTGGGGGAAAAAAACAGCTAATCGCGACGCAAGGTTCCGCAGGAAGAACATGCACCAGCTACCGTCTTCATTCTATGAGCTATTATTTACTGCATTACCGAAAAGGTTTGCTTTTCAGAGCCGAATTCAAATTTCAACTTCACGGGATAATCCAGCCTATTTGAAAAGAAACACTTGGGATTTAGCGGAGTCTAAATGATCTTATCGTATTATCTTCCGAGATAAATCAAACTTATTGGGGGATAAAATACGTTCCGGGTGGTGTTTATTCCGTAGCTCCCGTGGTTATTAACGTTTTAACAGAGAGTTCTCTTTTTATTGAACCAGTGTTGCCAATTCCTCAACGAGAAAAGTCGCTTTAGCATCAGCGGCGGCTTTGCGCATGCGCGCGTGACTTTCAGTCTGGACGACGTGACGTGTGTCTCCTCCGAGGTTCCGAGTTCCGAGCATTCCGTGAGACTCGCGGAGGACAGTAACCGCAAAACAACGTGCGTGCAACGACGTGCTTTCAAGTCAGACATCACACTGGTCTCCAATAAAACCAGACAAGGACGCTGGTCGCTTTTGACAAAAAGTCGTTTGGAAAAGTGAATTTACCAAACAGCGAAGGAGCCTGCGCATGCGCATATCTTAAGTCATAATTTCGACTTTCTAACTGTTCATGTTTTTGTGTGGCGGAAATGGCCTCTAAAGTATGAAGACTAGAAGTCTGTCTAGCGCACTACTAAAAATATAATATAGATGCCATTTTATAAAGGACTTCATTAAAAAATACGAAAGCAGTGGTGTTTTCAAATTAAATGTTCTTTTTGATGAAAGAACACTGGCTCACATTTGTTTGAAAGTTCAAAGGAAATGGAAAGGAACTACATCAAGTCTACTGCACAAGTCACCAGTGCACCGCATTGCCACGGTTAAAAGATTAACAGTGTTACAATGCCAATCCATACAAATTATAATTGTAGTGGAGAACACCTGCACGCGCATATCTTAGGTTATAATTTCAATTTTCTAACCCTTCAATTTTTTTAGTGGTGGAAATGGGCTTCCATAGTATGAAGACTGGAAGTCTGACTACTGCAATACTAAAAATATAATATAGATGCCATTTTATAAAGGACTTTATTAAATAATACGAAAGCAGTGGTGTTTTCAAATTGAAGTTCAAAGGAAATGGAAAGAAACCACATCAAGCCTACTGCACAAGTCAACAGATCAATACACATTTAATCCAACACAAAGAATAACTGAAACCCTTGATCCGCAGTTTGTATCACTACCACTCTTCACACGCGTCATATTCAAACACCCAACACCAGCCAGGATGTGGTAGCTCAATCACTCTCCTGCAAAAAAAACATGCATTTTTTTGTATAAAAGGAAATTGAAAAGCAGCAAAGCAAGACGCCAGACACCTTTGCTGGGTTGAGCCCGCCAGGCGAGCTAATGACTCAAATGACATCTCAATCATCCATTTCAAACCCCTACGCTCGCTAAATCTGCTGGACAGGCGTCAATAACCGTTACAAGACAAAGTCATCTCTTCAGTCACGTCAAATTCTCAGCATGACAGAATCCCTCTGAAATCCGTGGAATGTAACGATGTGTACGGACGATGTTGAACTTGGTGCTGAGGGCAGACAAGCTGAGGCCTGTTGGGCCTGGGTGGTATTGCAGCACCGGCTGGTCGGAAGCGTCTTTGGAACTGTAAAAAGAAAAGACATTTATTGTAGCACGGCGGCGTGTTTCTGAGGGCAGGTCCACTTGTCTCCCATCTCACTCACTCGTTTGCGTCTCACAATCAGCGCTCCGATGCAGAGGATCATTACGATAAACAACCCTGTCACGCTCAAGGCAAGTAGGATGCGATCAAGTAGGATGCGATCAAACATGTGGCCCTTGCATTGTTCCTGGGGGTCTTTCTCTGTGAGGGGGTTCAGGAAGAAGGAAGTTAAGGGACAATAAGCCTTTTTATCTGAATGCACAGCGTGTGTGTAACCTTGAAGTTGAGGGACTGACGATCCTCACCCCTGATGATCACAACGGTGCCAGGGCTGTGCAGCTTCTCTAGCGATGACTTGTCTTTTTTCCAGAAGTTCCAGCTGCATAAATACACGTTGGTGTCCTCCGGTCCCAGCCGAGACAGCCGAAAGGTGAAGCTGTGGCCCTCCCTGATCTTCTGGTGGGGAGCTACGTGAACGCGGCCTGCAAAAGCAGTGGCGCGCGTCTCCTTGTTCACTAGCCGATTCTTAATGTCCACATACATAATCTGATTTATTTCAGGAAAACCCTGTTGCAGGGACAAGCCCCTGAGGTCCGACAGCGATGTGGAGCAGGTGATCTCAGCAGAGGAGTTGACTCTCATCAGAGAGATGGACTGGGGCTCTTGGGAAGCTGTCAGGGGAGATGAATTGTTACCGACCGCCTCACCTGCATTTATGGAAAAGAAACGAGCAGATGATTGTATGAGGAAAATCTTCAACTGATCAGTTTGTAAACAAAGGGTGTAGATGGTTGTGGAACAGCGGAAGGTGACCAAGTACAACTTTGAGCTAATGGTACTTTACTCATTTCATTTTGTATACTTGACATAATGCTGAGTGAAAAGGCTGTGCTATTTAGTATTTGGCTGACTGGTTTCTATTGACATAAAACACAAAAAAATCCTAATGAGCTGGTGACATACACGATCAAACCATTCGGGCCGCAACCGTTCTGGCAAAACATAGCGTCTAGTTTATGAATGAAGGACTTTCACTCGTAATTTGTTTGGTACTTAAGCGCTTAAGTCGCTGCTTTCAGGTGCACTTTAAAAACAGCTGGGGCTGCAAAGAAACAGGACGAAAGGACTCAGACACGCCTTTATCGTCTTAAAACCACACAACTCATATCCATCCTTTCACACACACACACACACACTCTCTCACCTGTCATGGTCCTGAGTGCTACCGCGGCAGGCCCGCAGAGGAATCCCAACACGCAGCTCACCCAGTGGACCTTCATCCCGCTAGCTGTGCTGCAGGCGGGCTGCTGCTGCTGACTCCACCCGAGACACAGAACACTGACCGACTCGCACGCTGACAAAGGAAATGTGACTGAGACTCGTCACTTGCTGTTGATCAGCTCTGTCGGTGAGTGTGTGTCTGCGTGTGTGTCTGTGTGTGGTCGTGCGTGGGGGCGTGAGCTGCAGCAGATTAAAGATGCGTAAGCGCATATATAACCGTTACATCCTACAAGTGTGCAGAGGTGAGTTTAAAGTTAACCGACGGCACACGATCTACACACACACACACACACACACACACACACACACACACACACAGTGTGTCCATCACATCAGTCCCTTTGCGTACATTCACACATTCGTCTTTGATTGCTAGGCTGCTTGTTTTTAACGTACAATGAATCAAGGCTTTGCTTTTGCACTTGTTTGAAGTTGTACACCTGCAGGTGACTATTTAAACCCACAGTTTGGGTAAAGGTCTGTAATAATGCTGGAACGTACGCTTCTCGTAATGCAACTCAAAAGTATCCTCTAGTCCGATAAGCAAATGATGATTTAAAGACCATGACACCTCACGTAACACAAGCTTTCCATCATTTGTTGCAGTTAAACCACCAAGACATCGTTGGCTAATATCTCCTCATAATGAAAGGCCGACCGGTTTTGCACACCAGACTCAGCTTTCAGGTCTTCACCACACCAACACAGGTCTCTCTTTAATTCAATCTTTATTTTTACACGAATTTATCTGTAAAAATACCTCAAACAATTCATAAAAATACAACAGGGGGATTTTTTTTTTCAGAAACAGGAAGCTTTTCAGCCAGCTTGTGGTGAGAAACACATTTTAAAAAAGACAACACACAACACACGCAAATTTCGGACTTTGTCAGACGGTCTCTACAGTGTTCGGATCACAGTAGCCCCCTTGAACCTTTTCCTTCCTGATAGCTGCCGTCATCTTTCCTGATAGCTGCCGTCATCTTCCTGATAGCTGCCGTCATCTTTCTGCCTCTGTCGGTTCCAAACAGGAAATACAAAAGGCCCAGAGCGATCATGGCGATGAAAGTAAACAAGATGACTTTCTCATGGATGGCCATCTCGCCTGATGAAGCCATACTGTCTGTGAAAAGAAAAGTAGAGAAAATTAACGACAATACACGCAGACATTAATTCCCAAATACTGAAAGACGTTGACAGACTTTCAGACTCTATGAATGTACTCACTCGCTATTACTGGCCCTTTGGTGAATGTTTCATTAGGTCCGGAGCTTCTTGTAGTGGAAACAGTAGGATCGGTTTCTTTCAATTTATCAAGGAGAAATACACACAGACATTAATTCATATGTACTGAAAGACAATTGCTGACAGACTAAAGGACTCTGGGAATGTACTCACTCTCGTTTACTTGGACCTTTATGGACAAGTTAGCACGACCGCTGGGTCCTTTTATCGTAACAGTGTACTCGCTCTCTTTCACAACATCCTGGATGGTCAACCACACATATGTTCGATTATCCCATTCGCACCTTTCTTTCTTCCAGGTATTGCTGCAAATTGTGTTGTTGCGTGCGCCTTCTGCCCAGCTATACCGATCACCAACAAAATTCCCATCTCTGGAATGTATGGTGCAGTACAGTGTTACGGTGTTTCGAGCTTGAACTGTCACAGACGTGTTGCACTCCAACCAAACCCCTGAATGAAAGAAAAGGGCATTTATGGTATGATGATTATTTTTGAACTGCATAACGTACATGAAAGATACCGTACTTATATATAGTAAAAGCAATATCAATACCGTCATCTGCCATGGCACGGCTTTGTAGAAACGAGGCAGCATAGAGCAGACTCAGGCCCCACAAGCAGGACATCCTGCAGTCGTGCGTCCCTGGTTCCAAAGAGCAGAAGACAGATATTATTAATAGATATTATTTTAAACCCCTTTTAATTTATGTAAAAGACATTAAGAAGGGAGGATGTGAGTTGTGTTCTGCCTCGGCCTGGTGGATGGCTCACCTATTTGCCCGGTAAGATAACTCGGTGCATTTTAATACGTCATTGGTCTTTAGTATCACACCTGTTTTTTAAATAACCTCAATTATTTTTTTTTTGTTCATTTCCTTTTCTTTTTTTTATTCTTTGGTAACTTTTTCAATGAGGCCCACATTTGAACTGCCTCATGAATTTCCATTACTTGGGGAACATTTTTATCGAGCATGAAACTTCATTCATTTATTCAGTGCACATTTAGTTAGAAAGGCAGTGAGGGGGAATGCTGTACGATTACACATGATTCCAGGTTTGCTTTATGTTTATCTTTAGTTTATGTTATAAAGTTATAGATTGAGCTTTTTAAACACAACGGTGATCGCTGTGGGCTCCTGTTTGTAGTTGGCTTGATTACTTACGTTATGCACGTAGGGTTTTGTAGTATACGTTTTCTTAATTATAACATTGTAATATCCATACGTTTCCAGAGTAGAAATCTAAACATTGGATGAACATGATGCATCAGGTTTTTAGAGAGGGACTTTTCCATCTCTTTTTATAATCATAAAAATCATAAAATACAGTCAACAGACGTAAGGAAAATATATTTTTTCCATCTTTTATGAATAAAATAATATATAAATAACCCCATCCATCAAGCCCTTATATTATATTTAGTAGAAAAGAGCTTTGAAAGAACATTTTTGAAGACAATACAGTTGAATGAGATAATAGTAACCAAGTAGTCCTTCGAGTTGATAAATCACAGTAAGACATTTACCTCGTTTTGGAAATTCTATCTGCATATTGTGCAACATGAGCAGTTTACACAGAAGCAAGTACACAACTTAGACTTTCTGAAACTAAATCACTATGACACAGAACTTTCACAGCAACCCCGACATCAGAGACTCGGATTCCCCAGAGCATTGATTTCAGTGCCACTTTATTCCTCCCCTGTATTCTACTGAAACTTTCAAAACACATTATTATATTGTATTGCTACTTTTACTCACATTAAAGATAAGGATCTCTTCCACCACTAAGATTACTGCAGATACATTAACCTGTATGTATTGATAACTTGTATATATACTTATAAAGCCGATGTGCTGTACACTGGGAAAAAGAAAGCAACTTACCTCAGATCTTTAAGTTGTGCATAAAGGAAACACAAACCAAACAAACTGGGGACACTACCGGCGGAATGACAACATGCTTGTGGAGAGATGAGTGAAGGACAGAAGTGAAAGGGGAGGATTGAGGGATTAAGGCGTGTTGGAGCATGTATATGCAAAATAAGTCTTTGCAAAATCAAACCTGTAAAATAAGAGGTGGGAAGAAATGTTTTGTTGTGTAATTGATCTTATTTTAGATTATCTAGACGCACGCTGAAGGGCCAGCCGGACTGGTCGGTCCTGTGCTCGGTGTTTTCCATCACATGTCACTTAGCAGACGCTTTTTTCCAAAGCGACTTCCAAGAAGTGCATTCAACCATAAGGCTACAAAAGAACAAGAAACAAAAAGTGCAATTTTATTAAATAAGGCGGTTTACAACTTGCTATAGATAAGAGCCATTAAAAGTACAATTTAAGTGCTACGATCAGTCTTTTTAGTCAAGGACATCAAACTCTTCTGCCCCGATGACACACGTTCAGTTTGAATTGAGCAAAAATACTACATGAATGAATGAATTTAGATTGGAGGTTGAATGGCTCAATTATATGATCGATTGATTAATTAAAGTGAACGTGTTAGATTATTTACACTTCAGGCAGATAATTCTTGAAAGGTCGTCGCCCTACGTCATGATTCTCCTCCACACATCTTTGTGGGTTTCTGGTGGCTTCCTGCCAACGTTATGCAACAACAAGACCAACTTTCAGCTCCACGGCCGATAATTAGGATTTACTTTTAGGCTTTAAACAGAAACAAGCTTTGGGGGAAACTTTGAACGACCTCCAGCCCACACACCTCGTTTACTGCGGACTTTGACAAGCTGGAGCAGACACGTTTGACATCATAAAGAATGAATTATCAAAAAGTATTTATTAGTTGGAATGCTTTAAGCATTCCAAGTATTGTTCTTCTAATCTTTATTCCGACTTATTCCTCTATTTCTTCCGCCGCACCTTTCAACTCCTTCATACTTTCAGCTATTAAAACCATTCAAATATTAAAATGTTCAGCTTCTTTCTGGCTTGGGGGCTATGACTTTTCAGCTTTCTACCTCTTAAGCTTGAATTTATATAAATCAATAATCATTAATATTTTAACATGGTTTTCAAATGGAGTTTGTATTCAAATCCTCTTCAACTTCTTCAACTTTCAGATTTTTCAGCTTCGCCAATCTTTCAGCTACAGACACCATTTCAACTCTCAAATGTTCACACAAGTCTCAACTATTTTATGAAAAAAACTGCTTCTTGATATCTATTGTACTTTTTTCATAATCACTGATTATGTTTCACTAGTTCTTCGCTCCGTTTCTGACTTTTACATGAGTGTGTATTGCGTCTGCTAGAGGGGGACCTCGCAGGCTAGAGTGTGGGGCAGCGCGAAAATCTGGTTAAAAAAATATGGAACTTCTGTCCTTACAGCCAAAGTATACACTCTAGAGGCTTCATTTCTTCAGATTAATGAGGGTATGGTTGTGCTGATTGGATTAATGTGTTCATGGAATCCCAGAGTTTTTTAGTTTTGGCGCAAGGAGTGTTTGAGTGACACAACCTCTGGCAAAAGCCCCATAGGCTCCAATACAAATCTGCCGACATATTTCTCACAAAAATCCACAAGGTACACGTTCTGTCAACGGCCATAGGAGCCGTATTTATTACCGGACAGACATAAAAACACATCCACGAGTTCGGTAGAGTCTTGGGTCTCATACAAACGCCGTATTTTTTAGATAGCTGTTATAGTTTTGCGCTGGTTCCCATTTGTCTGAGGTGTGGATTCTGTGTAACTTGCAGCCATGTCTCTGCATTTTGCAGCCGCACAGGTGCGGCGTTGTCGTGGTTACGAGCACTCACATGCTGCAGGATCTCTGTCTGTGACTCACAGCTGCTCCTTGTGACCTGATTAGTGGAGTCACATGACGCAGCTATGCTTTCTGTCAACAGACCAATATGATAAAGACACTCGCCCCCCCTCCCCCCTCCACCCTGACCTCTACTTACTGTTAATCACTCTCAGTCAGTCAGTCTGTCTAATTCTCCTCCCCTCTCCCTCTCTCTCTTCCTCACCACCATTCCCTTCCTCACCCCCTCACCCTCCCTCCCTCTATCTACACCCCCCCACCCCACCCAATCCAATAGGTGCGGCGTTGTCGTGGTTACTCGCTCACACGCTGCAGGATCTCTGTCTGTGGCTCAAAGCTGCTCCTTGTGACCTGATTAGTGGAGTCACATGACGCAGCTATGCTTTCTGTCAACAGACCAATATGATAAAGACACTCGCCCCCCCTCCCCCCTCCACCCTGACCTCTTCTCACTGTTAATCACTCAGTCAGTCAGTATGTCTAATTTTCCTCCCCTCTCCCTCTCTATCTCTTCGTCACCACCATTCCCTTCCTCACCCTCTCACCCTCCCTCCCTCTATCTACACCCCCCCACCCCACCCAATCCAATAATTTCAAAATAAAAGCCCCATGGAGGGAATTTTTACTGTAATGTCTGTGATGAGGCCTATTAATTAAAAACTTTTAAGTGTGAATAACAAACATTCTGTCTCCCACTACGAATATTACTCGTACTTCTAGTACTACAACTGATACTTCTACTACCATACTGCTAGTATTTCTACTGCTATTAATACTACAACTACTACTAATGTTATTACAAATACTACTATGGCTAATAGTATCAGTATTCCAGCTGTTTCTACTGCTATTGATACTAAACCGACTTCTACTGCTAGTACTAATACCCAAATTACGACTAACATTACTACAAACAATTTTAAACCTCTTTTTATTCATCTCAGCTTTTGTTATTTCTGTACTTTTTAAAATTCATTTAAGCTCCTGCAACTTCTGTTTTGCAATATTTCACATTTATTTCAGCTGTTTTCATTTCTGCTTTTTCAGCAAATCTATTGAAATTCCTTTCAGCTTCTCCCATTTCTGTATTTTCAGCTATTTAAAATTAATTTCAGCTTTTCTAATATCTTTTATTTCAGCAAATGTATTCAAATTCCCTTCGAGTTTCTGTATTTTCAGCTATTTTTAAATATTCAGCAAATGTACTCAAATTCCCTTCAACTTTCTGTATTTTCAGCTATTTTTAAATATTCAGCAAATGTATTCAACTTCCCTTCAACTTTCTGTATTTTCAGCTATTTTTAAATATTCAGTGCAGCTTTCAGCTTTTTGCATTCCAACGCATTTTCAGCAGGAAATGCCTTTTCTAGTTAAATTAGATGTCTGATCAAAGAAGTGATTGCTTAAGCAGCCGCGCGCACACACACACACACACACTACAGAGGAAGCCCTTCTTAAAGTTCTACACAATCACACGACAAAAGAAAAGACGTTTTCTCACTGCCGTCACATTGAGACATGCAAGTCGCTTTGGTTGAATTTGCTCGAGGTTCAAGAGATCTACATACAATGAAAATTTATGAATTTAACATGAACAACTGTTACCAGCAGCAAAAATGTCAAAAATCTTTTCCCTCTGCGGGAGGCAGACGCTGTTCAGTGAATAATGACATCATCCACACCCTTGTTTGTTATTATTATTTTAGTTTGTATCATTTCACACGATCTTGTAAAACGACATATAACTTAAAAAATGACTAGATAGCGGTATGGACACAAAGTGACAATATAAAGGAAGACATCTTGCACCATTTAAAAAAAAAAAAAAAACTTCCCTTCTTCACCAGGATGGATAAACTGAACACTGGAGGCGACACTTCTTTAGCATCACTCCCTGTGATCTAAAGACCTCACCTTCCAATGTCTGTTGAGATAAGACCGCCTCACTGTTGCATAGTTATCAATGTCTTTCAGCGATGACAAAAACTTTAACACAAAGTTAAAACAACATGTTGTATGTGGGCGCTTCACATTTGGAACACACACCGATGAACATTCGTCAGAGTCCCAGCCGGGCCGAAAGGCGAGTTGTGAGTCTCTCCGGTGGAACTGATGCAGATCGTCACGGGTGGTGCGCTTGCTTGCTGCGGATTTTCCTCATTTCTCAGAGCAGCGGCTTCGTGAGCCTTTATCCGCAGCGCGGCTCCAGTCTGCTGACAAAAAATGTGCGTGTCTCTAGACTCTCGTTTCTCCTGCTGCCACCAATTCTAAATACCAGCACTGCCCCCCTGTGGCCTCGTGTGTGAACTGCACCCAAAGAGACTAGTACAGCGCGCCTCGTCCTTCATTGTCCGCCATGGCTGATGAGCCGTCCGAGCGTGCTGCATGTCATGTTTTTTCAACATACACCACCCGCCCGCCCACCCACCCACCCACCTCTCGCTTTCTCCTCACCACTGCATGTGCGGGGGCTGCGTGTGGATCTGACGCGTGTACTGGGTGTGTAGGAGCGCGCTGGCCCGCGGGGAGTCCTGGCCCTGGAGCCAGTCCTGATAGAGGGTGTGCAGGGTGGGGTTGACCTCCGGCAGACGGACCGGCAGGCTGCTGTAGGCCTCCTCCATCTGCTGGACGAGGGCTTTATCCACCCGGCCTCCTGCCTCGCTTTCCGCCTGCCCGCGGCCGCTCAGGCACCCTGCCCCGAGGGAGAGGGGGACACAAGAAAGGCTTTCAACAGCAGAACCGGGGCTAAAAGGAGACTTTCTAAGCTGTTTTTGTTATTTTTCTAAATCATGTTGACAGTTGCGTGCTACCTCCGGGGCAGGACAGGACCTCCACCAGCTGGTAGGGCACTCGTCCCGTTCTCATGCGGTGAACGAGGGTCTGGATGTTCCTGAAACCGTAGACGGCGGCAAACTGCAGCAGAGTTTCCCCGTCACGCTCCAGGGTCACTTCCTGGAAGTCCCGGTTCCTGCAAAACCAACAGGGAGGCGACTTCTTGAGACCAACAAACCAAACTTGATGCCCGGAGGATCTTTGTACGGTCTTTGTAAAGTTCCCTCTAAGGAGGTACGGTGTGATTGCAGCAGTCTCCCACCTGAGGTTCTTGTATGTGATCTCGTGGACGTCCAGGCCAAAGAGCTCCTTGGCAGCGTGCTTGAAGATGTGTTCCAGGAAGCCCTCGGAGCCTCGACCCTCGTGCCTCACCAGCGCCGCGTCTCCGGCCTCCCCCAGCCTGAAGAGACAACAGCGCCCGCTCAGACAACGCCTTCCACAGCCGGCAGCATGAACCTCAGACAACGGAGAGGACGACTGCTACTCACACGTGGTCCAGGGGAACGGAGTCCAGCTCCTCCACTCTAACCTTCCTCTGCTCCATCAGGTAATAGATCTCACCTAAAATGTTGCCAAAAAAAAAAAGAATCAGTGTTACTGTGTGTTGCCGTTAACATCAGCCACTAGGACCCAAATCAACTGGTATGTGAGGGGCAGGAAGAGCAAAGAGCTCTATGATGACATATGTCCGTCTATATTGTCGTGCTACTGTATTCACACCACTGGAGTCACAGACAAACATGACACCTGGGATGTGGAAATGAAAATGAGTGATGCAGTCTTATATTTCTTACTGAAAGAGATCATCAAAAGAATTAAAGTAACCAAACATTCCACCCCCCTGCAGTAACGCTGCAGACGGCCTGTGGAAGAGCTCTGCAACGGACTATGACAGCTTAGATTGACATAGTCTAGGGGTCAAAACAACAACAAAACAAACATTTGCCAACGTGGTTTGGCTGCAATGCATAAAGAGATAAAGGGCAGCGAACCTGAGGTGAGGACACAGTCCACGTCTCTGGCCTCCAGCAGGCCGCTGTAAAACTCCTCTCGGACCGCCTCCAGCTTCTTATCAAAGCAGGGAGCCACCAACACGTGGTAGACTTTCCCCGGACTCAGCTTCTGTTGGGAGACGAGGCAGGAGGGAAGCAAGACGTTATTCTATGTTTATGAAGCATTTCCGTCACAGCGTTGTAGTGGCTTAACTTGGCTTTCAGGGATCGGAATAAAAAAAGCAGAATATCGTTAAAGTTACACAGAGTATTTACACAGCACACCCTTTTCCATCGGCCATGATCCAGCTTCTACGTCTCTAAATGATGTGATGGTAAATGCTCACCTGCTGTTTAGAGAAGTAGTCCTTGACCAGGCAGCCCATGATCTGCTGAGGAGACCTGGCTGTGCAGATGTGAGGGGTGACCAGACTGCCCAGGACACGCTCAGAGTAGCGGATCCACCCTGTAAACACAAACACACCGGTACATTAGACATTTGAGAATCAAGAGTTTCTGTTTATATTAGAAAGGCGTAAGATAGTAGTTAAAAACAATGTACAGGTAGAAAGTAACAATCTTTGTAGCGTACACATGGTGAAAAAATTCAAAATCCAGGACTAATATTTGACTACTTCCTAATATGATTACTAGACAAATACAGTTAAATCCATCTAAATCAAGTCAAAATGTCACTTTAACTTCTTCATTGTGAGAGTATACAGCCTATTTCCTTGTTTACATCGTTACAGGTATAATCCAGTTATGGCTTTTGGCTAAATGAGACCTTCTTCTGATCTGGGGAAAAGTGCAATGAAAAAAAGTATCCGCAACACGTCCCTGCAGTTGTGGCAGATTCCTCATCAACAAACTCATTTTCAATAAACCACTTAACCAGCGACAATCCTGCAAGCTGAATGAATGCCGATGGACTCGTTGAGTAAGTCTGTGACTCTGGCCGTTCATATCTCTGGTGAAGGGAGGGGTGAAAGAAGAGCGTTCTATCTTTCCACACCAGCCCACCACTGCTATCTCGCCGCTCCTCATAACAAGCTCTCCTACTATTGGGCCTGCAAATGAACACCCATCCAAATATAAGGGGTGGAGGTTAGTTCTGCTGGCTACAAAAATCAGTCTCACGGGTGGCGGATGAAACAGTGCAGAGGGGGATGGAGGGAGAGTGAAGGGGGAGGGGGGGGGCGGTGTTACCTGGGCAGGAGGAGGTGAACATTGGCACGGCGTGGGAGTCGTGGTGCCTCCTGCGAAACCTCTGAATGAACTCCTTCTGGCTCTCCAAGATGCTGAAGCCTGCAGCCAACGTGGTGTCGAACACGTACTGCACGCCTGCAGGGAGACCACACAGAGAATCGGTTAGTCCTTGATCTGGACCCGAGAGGGGATCATTACCTTCCTGCACGGAGACCAGATGTCGGAGATCCACGAGAGATTAAGATGAACATTCTGCTCTTTTAAGGGTTCGGCAAGCAACATTTCTGGCTTTTTTAATGTTGTTAAATATATGAAGGAGCACTTAAACACCGTTTCACAATAGGTTTTATTACTCGCTCACCCAAACTCTTGAGGAAGCCACAGAGCTTGTTGGCGGCCTCGCTGATGTCTAGACCGAACTTGACGGCAAAGAACGGCAGCGACTGTGGACACACCGACGCCACCAGCACCCTGTGCTTCGACGCGTCACACTTCTGGACGGAGACAGAAAAAAACTGGTCAAAAAAAAAAGGTATCGCTCGATAAAAGAGGAGACCGGAGCGGCTTTCCCCCGGCTCGCTCGTCCTCGTACCTTGTTGAGGGCCAGGACCCGCTCCACTTGCTCCAGGCTCTGCTGAGAGATCTTCAGGCTCTCCTCTTCCGACACACAGCCGTCGCAGGCTAGGCAGGCGCTCAGCAGCACCTGGGATCCTTCGTGCACCTGTGGAACGAAAGGGAGGCTTTTAAAACAAAGAATGGTGAAAGGAAAAGGGGGTTTGACACATCTGGATATCCTACACTGCCCATGGAGCAGCTTTCCTTTCATACTATAAAAAGAAACTTTGCAGAAAAATGGTTTCAGTGTTGAAATAACACAGGGTTTGTTAGGCTCCAAAAGACATTACACAACCCGTTTTACAGTCTTAGCAGAACTCCTCAGGATCTTGGCAGAAGAATGAGGAGGAGAGGTCCTTTGGTAAATAAAAAGAAAAAAGATCAATCTGCAGTGACTTGAAAAGACAGACATTACCTGTCTATTGACTTGCACGCTGTCCTGGTGTGAGTTGGCCCCATTGCCGCTCTGTTTCTTGTTGCACTGTGTGTGATCAAAACATATTAAACTCACGAGCGACAGCAAAAGTAAAAATAACTCATAAAACAACAACAGCGATACTAATCCAGTACTTCACCTGTTTGGTGCAGTTCTCACACTTCTCCTTGCGCTTCGGTATGTTGACCTCTGACATTTTCCCCGGCTGGTGATCTGTCACCGGAGGGTGGTGCGTCTGTGGACAGAGAGCAAGGTCGATCATCTCCTCGCTGCATGCTGAAGCACCAGCATCATGATGTCTGCAGCCTCAACTCCACCCTCTGGTGACCTTCCCACCACCCTATCACAGGGGGGCCTCCTATCACCGAGACAGCAGCTCTACCGCAAACTGGCAAAGAACAGGAACTACCGCGTAGCCTGTCATTAAAACGCTAATTACATACACAGCGCCAAAATTAGACAAAAAGCCATTACATCATCATGCGAAAACCCTCAAATGGTATTTTGAGTACAATACGTTTTAGCACCGTCGGAGGTAAATTATAGGTCGTTTAAAAGAAAGTGCAATTTCTCGACCAACGTAACTTGCGTCCAAATTCCATTCTGACGTAAAACTAAACGTCAGCTATTGCCTTTCTTTTGCAGACACATGATCAAATGAGCACTGTGACGGTCCCGTGCTCACATTAAAAAGGTCCGATTTTAAGGTAACTCACCGGAAGGAGTTATTTTTTGCTGCTCTTTGGGACAAAGACATGGGAGGGGGGGGTAGAGGACAGTCAGAAGACACGCCGACGGTAAGAGAGGACTGTTACAGAACAGCAGGGGGACCCGGCGTCACCGCTCACTGCTCACTTGAACCCGTGAGATTATTTCATAGCAGCGGCATTCACGCTAGCGCTTTCCCCAATGCGCCGGGGGTCTTCTAGCATTCACGACTCTCACGTCGATGCACGTCCGACTCCATTGTGCGCTCCGGCGACTTGACTGCGCATGCGCCAACGGCTGTTCCGGAAGCTGTTCGTTTTCTGCCGAACGGCCTGTGAGCGGCGTTTAAATGAGCAAAATGTCACAGACATTTAAAAACTCCACGTCTCTGCCTCCATGCAGCGAGGTCATGGCCAACTTTTCATGGGCGTGAAGAGAGTTGTCCAAAGACTCGTATAAGTTAGGCATAGTTTCGTAAAAAACAAAACAAACTAAATGATTTTAAATCTAATTGGACTATAATAACTTGAAAATCGTGCGTAGGTAAATTATTTTCTAGCCATTTTGTTACAAAAAAGATTTAAAATATTTTTACAAATGCAGTTAATGGTTTTATTTTGAAGGTGGGTAGAAAATGAACCCGTCCAATCAATACAACCGAATCCCGGAAGGAAGTGTCACCCCTGCAGGACAGTTATTGCAAAAATATGAGAAGTACTTCCTTATAATTCAGTACATGTGTTTGCTCGTTCATATGCTCTTTTACTAAAACTGCAAGACGCAACTTCGCATAAAAGCAGGAGAGTTTAAGGTACGTGTTGAAAATAAATGTCGCATTGATGGTATCTTTGTCAAACAATCATTGTGGGAGCAGTTCCCCCCATCACATCCAAGCTATCATTTGGTCTTCAGGTTAAATTAAAGGGTCAGTTTACACCATTTGTTTTGCTCTTGTTGCTGGTGAAATGAAGCCATGCAGTTTGTTTGCTTCATGTACAAAGGCATGTAAAAATCCACCGTTACCAAACCACCCAATACCTTGGAAGTGCTTCTCCATTTGTGCTATAAACTGAACCATTAATCATTCCAGTCATTCCAGTTACAATGTCCTGGTTATTAGTCACAACATTTATCTGAATTTGCTTTAAATGGATATCTATGTCTAGAGAATATATTCAAATAGAAAGGAGTTCCAATACAAAATGTTGTCAAATATGTGCTTTGAAAAACATCAATACATGAAGTGTATTTTTGTTGGCCCTTACAAGTAGTAGGGATTTTATTTTCATGTGAAATGGGCTTCGTATTCTCACTGCTTCTGTTCAGATGGGATACATGACAGTAGAGGAGCACAGCTCCACCCGGCTCCACCTGAAGAGATCCCCGGGCATTCGTTCCTGGTCTCTTCTTGTCGGTCAGTGTGTGTGTGTGTGCGCAGGTGCAAAATAAAGTGTGCACAATCAAATATGAAATTAAAGAACTCCTCTGCTGTGTCTCCCTAATAATAAACCTTTCATCTTAAGGCATCGCGTCTGTTGGGTTGGCCGCTGCGTACTACAGCTCAGGTACACAAACTTTCTGTCAATCGATTTGCTCAACGTCTGATTTAAATCACCTTCCGCACCTGCAACTCACTCTGGTTTCTATTATTTTATTCCATCTGTTTTCTCTGCGTCGCTCTGATCACAGACAGCCTCCTGTGGAAGCTTTTCTATGTGGCCGGCTGTCTGTTTGTAGCCATGCAGAACATGGAGGAATGGGAGGAGGCCGTGTTTGACAAAACCAAGGACCTGATTGAACTCAAGACCTTTAGCCTGTACGCTTTGGTCCTGACCTTGTGGAGGAAGGGGCAAGAGAAAGGTCAGTAGCACCCCACAGCGAGCACGGTAGTCTGCACAGATTGAGGGTGCGGAATCTTGGATCTTGATGTTTTTCTCTCCCTCACTCACACAGTTGTGTTGGATCTGACACAGCTGTGTGACATCTGCATCAAGGAAGAGAAGGTTCGCTATTTGGGGAAGGGCTACCTGCTGATGCTGCGGCTGGCTGCTGGCTTCTCCTACCCCCTGACTCAGAGTGCGACGCTGGGGGGACGCAAGTAGGTATCTCCTGAAGACCGGTCCAGCACAAGAATGATAGTTACACTGCATCCACCCCCACTGGCTTTAATGTAGTCTGCAGTATCCAGACGGTGATGTATGTGGAAGCTTTCTTTGTTAAAGTGGATGACTACATATAGTAATGACCGGGATTTCACAGTGTAAAATCATTAAACAGGAAATTTATGAAATAGTACTTGCAAGTATGAGACAGAAGTGACAAAAACTGGGCAAAAACCATCGTCATCTTCTACACCTCAGGTACCGCGAGATGAACTGGACATCGACTCACAAACATCTTGACTGTCAGTTGAGCCAGAACACAATGTGGCGTGTTTGCCTGCCTAGGAAACAGATGCAGAAGCTGTTCTCCTCTTGTTGCATTTGTCAGTTTGCTGTTCCCCATGTCCGGGAAAACATTCAAAAGAATACATATTTTAAAATCCTGAAATGTCTAATGTTGGCATATATCTTTGACAGTGAGTTAATCCAACCACCTTACAATGCTCCACGGAGCGTTTCAGCCTCTTTATGCTCATCATCTTGGTTTTACCAACCACAACGTGGTGTTCGACGTGGAGCTAAAAGAAAAGGGAATATTGAAATTAAAGAGTCAGAAACCTGATATGTAAATGTCTTCCAACTTGTTTTTGCATGTTGGCAAATGGTCACACCTCCCAAAAAAGACAAAATAACGAAAGTAATAGAAATTCAAACAATCTGTATTCTGTGTTTATTTCATCAAGTAATATTATGTAAGGAAGTAGAACAAATTACACAATAACACAGAATATCCTGTTCTCTTTCTGTTCTGTCCCTCAGTGATGTGGAGTTGGTGGCTGCATTGCTGAAGCGCTTCCTGGGCCTGGAGGAGTTGCAGCAGAGCAGGCAGCATGAGGAAGAGGCACAGCACGGAGAGGAGGAGGATTCTTTGGACAGCAGCAGTGATTCAGATGGTGAAGCCGACAAACTCTGATTCCTCTGTGACCTTTAACGCTGCTGCAACTTTGTGTGGATTTATGTTGGGGCGATATGGCTTTGCTATGGCATTACAGAGGGTGAGGTGATACCCTCAATACATGTTACACTGTTCACAATTGCATGAAACATTGCTTTTTTCAGTTCCTCCTCACAGACTTCTTTCCTCAGGGGACCAGTGAAATATTTATTACTTTTATTTTTAAGTAAACTGGGATGGAAATATAACAATGTTTTTTTTTTTCAAGCAAATGCCAAGACTCTCATTATACTTTCTCTATACTTTCTCTTTTCATCTAATTACTATTTTGAAATACACTCCAGATTACAGTTTTGTTGGGCCTTCCTGATGAACTTTAATATGTGTTTATGTGTAAGTCAATGGAAAGTGCTTTTCCCAGTTTCCTGGACCTGTGGGAAACCGTCCGGTTGATAATTACCTTTGTTTCGTGTTTATTCATACCCAGTCCGCAATCCGGAGGAACTCATGTGCAAAC
The DNA here is from genome assembly GCF_964276395.1 of Gasterosteus aculeatus. NCBI lineage: Eukaryota > Metazoa > Chordata > Actinopteri > Perciformes > Gasterosteidae > Gasterosteus > Gasterosteus aculeatus. The sequence continues at coordinate 6,167,978 of NC_135692.1, read as the reverse complement.
TGTAATCGGGCATGACTGATTCTTGTGGCTCAATTCAAGAGTTGATTATAAGAGAAAAGCTTCAGCTTGTTGTTGTTTTGTCTTTCAATGTTTATGTACTTTTTGTGGACCAAAGACTCTGGCAAACACTTTGGTACTTTGGACAAACGTCATTAAAGTGTATAGAATCACAGCAGTTTAAATGGCAGATGGTGAATGTCTGTGTGCTCTGCTGGAAAGAAAATGAGAATCCTTTTTGTTGGTTAATTTTATTGTCTGTGTTTACTTTGATGCATTTGGAGGAATTATATAAAATTACTAGAACTGCAAACCCAAAGTCTTTTTTGTTGTTGTGGTCATTGCTACAATTGATACATTTAGCGTAAATCTACACATAAGTCACTCAAATGACGCAGTTTGATTGTGAGCCGGCAAAATATTAGAAGGCACCATCTCATTGACGCAGGCTGTGATATCCTCCGTTATCCTCTGCAAAGGAGCCAATACGGGGCTGACGTGTTCAACGATCCACTCCTGGGCTGTCGACTCCGGGTACAGAAGCACCATCTCCTCTCTCAATGCCTCCACCTTCTCTTGTAACGCCGTCAAATACCTAAGAAGATGTCGGCAGACGGGGTTTCTGTTAAATGCTTAACATATTTACTTGGTAAATTTAGGTGTATAGCTGTAATGTAAGCAGGTTATTCTCACGCTGATGCTTGGCTCTGAATCTGCATGGCGATGAGAGGGCTCACCATCTTCCTCTGTTGGTGGTAGGAGCTGAACCAACCTCTAACATACCTACAGTAGCACAGGCATCCAGTTATTCAGCTCTCGTTTATATACAGGAATAAGTATAGAAAGGTTTAAGGAATAGTTTTGAAACATTCTTATTAGTTGTGTATCGCTGAGAAGGTTGATACCACTCATGTCTGTATGCTAAATAAGAAGCTGCAGCCGGATAGCTTATCGTTGGACAGTGGATGAGGGGAAAAGAAGGAAACCGCTAGTTTGGCTCCGTCTAAAGTTAACAAAAAGCCGCTGGATTCAAAGCATATTTATGATGACGGGATTTTCCATAAAACGGCTCAGCCAGGTGATGGTTGCGCTGGCAGTTTGTAGCTAACGGGGCTAATGGTGTTCACCTGAGAACTGCGCCTTACTTACCCCCCTCCCTCTCCTGACCCCTTTGATGCTGAAAAAAACTAAACGAGGAAGGCCAAAAACCAAGACGGCCATCACCAAAAAGCCAAACTTGAGGCTTCAAGCAGTTCCAGCAGTTTTTGAGCTAAGCTAATTAGCTGCTGGCTGTATCTTCATATTTGTTGTTTGGACGTAAGAGAGATATCGGTCAAACTATCCCTTTAAGGCCAATGAAATATTGGAAAAAAATTCTTGCAATAAACGCCCAAAACTCACATGTTGTTTTCAAAAAATCGTATGTCCTCCGAGTTGAGCAGTGAATTGAGCTCTACAGTTAACTCAGCCAGCCTCCTGCCTGGGAACAACGACTCGTCCTCGGTCGTCCTGGAGACCACACGGAGCAAAATCCTGTTATCCCGAGGGAGTCACACTATACAGTTACAGTGCTGTGTTAATGAAACAATGGCTGGCCTCACCTCCCCATGGCCTCTGCCTCCACTGAGGAGATACCCAGTGTCTCGGCTACTTTGCTCTGAGCCTCAGGGCTGAACTCACCGAGGCTGAGCGTCTGGAGACAGGCCGCCAGCGACGGGAGGCCCACGTGCATTAGCTCGCACAGCACCGACAGGTGGTCGTACCTGAAAGTGGGCGGAATTGCAGATTACGTAAAGCTCTCTTTTAAAAAAAAAGCAAATGAAACATCACAGGATTTCTGGGTTAGACCGTAACAACTTTAAAAATCAGAGCCACGGAAGCTTTACTATGGACCCGCTTCCCCATTCACACGTACACAGATGTGCAAAGTCAGGAAGAAACTGAAAAGAATACTTGCCTCTGCCAGCCTGTGATGGCGATGCCCTGCAGGTTTACGGCGGCAGATAAAGCAGCAGCCACCTTCAGCCACTGCACATGATTATCCACATGCCTCTGCGTGCTGGGCACACAGGTGTGCACACTGGTGGAGCCTTTGAAGGAGCTGGCCGCCCACAGGTCGGACATACCGGCACGGCAGTACTTCTCCAGCAGAGACACTGGGCAGCATGGAATAAACATCACTAGCAACACGTTTGTGTCAGCGTATTACAGTCCAATGTTTGAGTACTAATTTTCACAGCATACGGTTCCCTACCAGTTGTGTCCACATCAAGATTTGGGGTGTAGTCCCACAACATGGGCTGGACCAATACCACTAGGCCACTAGCTGTCACATGGATTAAAAAGAGCTCAGTGAAAACAGTCTAATTAAGACACGTTGGAGTGCAAGGATACTTAAACAAGGGGATGTTCTAAATATTGGACCTGAAGGCCACAAGTTGCAGCATAAGGAAAAGTCTCATTTTTCACTATTTCTGGATATTGGATTGTTGTCATTAGATTTGTAGCTGTTATTATCCACCCATATTGTATGTTTGTTACTGCAAGTAAATTAAGTAAGAAGGGATTAACTATTATATTACTGGATGGAGCATGTAAATGTAGCATTTACTATTATGCATTTAGACTGCAAAGGTGCCTCTGTGCTTTTAAAACCACACCAATGTTATTCAGATATCACTGCTCAAGAGGTTTATTGGGGGGAACCAGTACCTTTTAGTGTGTCCTGGCTCATGCCTCTCATCATATCATCCCACATTATGATGGTCATGTCTGGCCACGCCTCTTTGATGGCTTGAGCCACCTTGGTCACATGACTTAGGAAAAGCTGCTCCACAGTACGTCCGGGCGAAGCCAACCAGAGCTTGGACTCCTCCCCCTCGCCAAGCATGTACACCTTAAAGGATGATACAAAGAATAAGTGAAGAAATGGTGTCGCAGGCCGCCGTAACTGTCTGACAAGACACCAATCCGTACCTCATCTGCTCCGATATGCAATGCATTTAAGCCTGGATGTAGCTCCACCACTTGCCTCAGCATCTCCATCACCAGCCTCACCCCTTCTGTTCGGTGGGGATTCAGGGTGCTCACACACGGCGCCATCTCTCTCAGGCTCCACATGGGTCGATGCTTCAGCACGAACTGTAACAGAAGACGGACACTGAGCGGTGAACAGCAAACAGTGATGTTGAACACCGACAGAAAAGGTTGCACTAATGGCCAATAAAACCAGTTCCAAACCGGATGTCCGACTCACCTCCATGTGGCCAAAGGTCTGCACAAGTGGGATGACCTCCATGCCCTTAGATTTGGCAAATTCCTGCATCGACAGGACCTCCTCTCGGCTGAGAACAGTACAAGCGGTGCACAGACATTGAACTCCCTGAACCTAAACCTTCTTTTACAACAACCTGGACTTGCACATTACGTTTTATCTCATCATCCCAAACAACGATTATTATTGTATTGCATGATCTCACAGCATGACGATGAACGAGCACATACAAATACACCCAGCCACTAAATCTGGAATGAAACCGACAGCGTCCAGGCGTTCCCGTCCCAAACTACACCTGTAAGGTGGCTGGGCTGTTGCCTGCAGCAGCTTCAGGTCCCCATCATAAGGGAACATGTCCTCATACTCCACCAGCAGGCCGTCGACTCCCAGCTTGGAGAACAGCTCGATCAGCTAAAACACACAAAGTGGATTTCTTCATAAATAGTTACAGTGGTGCAGCAGATTACAGAGGGAGCGTCTGTGTCCTCACCTTGAGGAGGTATTCCAGCCTGGGGGGGGCACCTTTCAAATCCAGGTGGACCAGTTTCTTTCCCTTAGGCCACGGTGGACTCTTCATTCTGCCGATTACAGACTGCAAGCACGGATATAGCGTCATAGTAATGGTGAACGGAGGGGGGGTGTTAATGAACACTTGATCGATCTTTTGTTTGACTCACCGGGACCACGGACACCAAGCCAGGGCCAGAGAAGGGGTATCAGAGAGGACTGGTCCTCCTACGAGGATGTTATTGTTGTGAGGCAGATCAACCTTTGTTTCAGCACAAGAAACGTCCAGCGCTTCCAGTCGTTCCAACGTAAACACACGGTGTCGGTAATCGATTAGTTTGGTCTCCGAGGGCAAAGCAATGGATAGAAGCACGCACGCTATATGCTGTAAAATGTCTTCAAAACCTTCGTAAAACAGGCTGGAGAATACACAGAAATAGCGAACAGCCCAAATCATCTGTCTTTTGCTTCTACTACGCACCGAGAGTGGAACTCAGTTGGACCAGTGCGCGGACCAATGAGAGCATCGCTTTCTCTTCCGGGGAGCCAATGGGTTCGCGGGCACGCGTGTACGAGGAAGTGTGGAGGGATTCGGGCGCTGGGACGAGCTGTAAGCGGGTGACACGGTATGGTTAGTAGAGGCCAGAATAACCGTGTATGACGGCAAGTTAGTTAAGGCTCCGTAGCAAGTGTTTGGGGTCAAAATGGCGCTGGTGCGAATGAGGAACACACAAGGCGCGAATGCCACAGAGATAGAGAAGAAAATTAAAAGGTGAGTGAGCGGAACGACGCTACTGTGCTGCATGTGTGCAGGCTGGTGGGTGTGCCAGTGAAGTGACGTCACCGGGAACGACGGGGGGGTGACCCTTAACTAGGACCTGATAGACAAATTGAAACTATAGCTAATGTAAAATAAAGTCTTCAAAGAGAACGAATTGTATACGTGCTACTACGTAATGTGCCTTGTCCTCTATCATTACCTGAATATTTGACTTATTTGATTGTCTCTCTAGTTTTTTTGTTAATGAAATTTTTTAACCAATTTTATGATTTCTTAACCTTAGATCAATATTGTTAACAAATCACACAAAATTGACGTACGGGCTAAAGTAAATTGATAGTTGCATGAATACCAGGGAAATGCATATAGTTTATTAATGATGACACAAATAGATATATAAACCTCTTCTATTCCTCTACTATTTCTAATTTTACTCATTTCGTTGTTGTTGCTTTTCTACTTCTATTTAATTCTGTAAGTTAACTTTTCTCTACTGTTTCTCTCTATGTCTGTATGTTATACGTGACCTTTTAAATGGTAAAGTTTAAAAACACAATCATGAGGGGCCTAATGATTGTTGAACCTCTCTTTTCTGACTTACTCTCACAACAAAAGGATATTTTTAAGTTTTTCTTTCCTACAATCCGCTGATTTGTGTGGCTTTTGCTGTTATACTACTTTCACCTGGAGAAGCAGAAACTGGGCTTCTAACTATTAATGAACTTTAGCTCGCTATTTCAATATATTCTACTTTTGCTAGTGTAGCTTTCAAATTGTAACAACTGACTGAGGTTTGTTGGTGGTGTGTACTGAACAATTGGCTTATGAGAAACTGGTTTATTTAATTTTTTTCTGACAATCAATTTAGTAAGATTACATATTGAGTCCTTAAAAATGTCAAGATGTTCTTAGTGCAATCAAAATGTCCCATTGTGCTTGTGTATCGTGCAGAGGCAATGCGCTGCGGCAGGGGTCGGCGTGGAGGGGCTCCCGAGGGCTCGTGGCGTTGCTGTTGTTCGCCGTGTCCGTGTGCGGAGCGGCCGTGTGGCTGTACGTGACCTTTCTGGACAGCGACGTCACAGAAACGTTAGTCCGCCAGGGCGAGCTGGTCTCCCCCCGGCCCAGATTCTTCCCCGTTCAGTGCTCTGAGGACTACGACAACCACAAGCGCTACCCAGGTGAGGCTCCGCTGCACTTTATCAGGTGGTCAGCCGACACCTCCCTGCTGTGTAAATACGACCGGGCCGAGATAAAGCCACGTCCGCTTGATAAAAAAACAAATGGCTGCTGGATTCTCACTCAGCAGCACAAACACAGTACGGCTGGTAGAGTTTGTAGTCCATCATCCACAGTGGCAGTTAAACATTTATTGATGGTTTTGATAATACGGATGATACGGATACCTGACATAGCCTTTGATTTCTAATCAATCGCTGGTCACAAATTATAAGGTTTAAAAAAACAGTTCTCAAACATACTATCAGATGGAATTTCCTACGTTATATTGTCATTCAAAAATTATTAATACCAAAATTGGAACTTAAAGAGTTGAGAAAGTCTTTGAAGTTTCATTCAAACTATTTTCCTCCTCATTCCTGAAAGTGTGAAACCGCATAGTAACGATCCCCTAGATGGCGACGACGCACAAGACGAGCCCGATGTTTCTGTAACTGCTGCAGCAAACAAGCAAATTCTTACTGCTCATCTTCACACACACCGTTATCTGTTGAAGTGATACACGCTTCACTGTGTCACTTCAAGAAACAAGACTGTATATCCAGATAAACTATGAATGCAAAAAAGTGATCCAAATTTAAGACTAAGAATGACATAACATGGAGAAATAAAAAGATAAGCATCGTTTTTTCTCCCATTGCCGTGGAAATTTAAATTGACTGTTACAGTCTGGGAAATGGAATATATCAGTTTTCTTTCTTGGTTATTCTGTCATAGCAAGGTTTTTTTAATCATTCTTACACATCTTTTACATAGCGATCTCTCATCCGTTTCATTATTTATTGGGTTGAGAGTTTTGTGCTTCTCCAGATTAAAAAGAAGTTCCTTCTCCTTTCATGTCTTTTTGTTCACATGATATATCTAAAAGTTTTGCTGGATATTTATTTATTCATCCCCATTCTTGGCATGAATGTGATGTGTGATGAATATATTAACGTGAATTTGTACTTGCTCATTTCTGAGCAAGTACTAGGGGACATGTTTTTGTGAACAGACTTTCCGCCGTTAAAAGAATAACTCAAGAATTTGTCCTATTCAGCCGGGTTTGTTAAAGGCAAAAAAGAGACTGTACTATGGGAAATATATATGATTTTGTGTTTGATTTCTGTCCTTTTTATTTAACCTTGTGCTGCTCTAGTCTCACTGTAAAATCAACATTGAGACCACACATGTTCACACTATAATGTCCCCCACCTGTAATGTAAAAGGGCTCAGTTCACAGCACATTCACTTCTTCTGGTTGCAAGGTACATTTTGCAATATTTACGTTACAAACAATTTTAGCTCTGAGAGTAAAGGTGAGCACGAAAGTGGTAGAGAAAAAGGAAATATATTTGGCTCCGTTAGTGGAATTGTTGCTCTTGTGCTTCCCTCTAGCTCACTTTAATGTAGACCTCTCCTGATGGGCGGCATAAATATGTCCCTCTAATCTCCCGTGAAATGTGATACAGTCCTTGGTATAAAGAAGAAAACAAATTAGAAATTTGTCTTATGAACCACTGCTTGGAGTTCAAACGATACGACTCCAGTGTCAAAGAGAAACACAGCAGGGAGGTGGGCAGCACATTCTAATCATCACGCTTTTCTCTCCTCCTGTTACAAAGCCCAGAGCCTTCGATACACCGCCGGCTGCTCCCTCCCCTTTGTTTTTTGTTTTTCTGAATCCTGCCCTCACGTGTGTCTGTCTCCCAGGATGCACCCCTCAGAGGTGTGGGCGCGCCGTCACGGACAGCGTGGTGACGAGGGAGGAGGCTCAGGTCCTCAGGAGGTGAGCACCATTTGTCCTGCGATGTCTTTCCCCCTCTCTGCGGCTCAGCCCAATCACTCACGGCGCTTTTCTTTCCCCCGACTGGCAGGCTGGCCGAGAGGGGGCTGTCGCTCGCCGGGTCCGATGGAGGAGTGAGTATAACGCAGAGGAAAACCTTTTGTTTGTCGTGAATCGTGACCGATTCAGGTTCACGCGATCAGAGGCCCGTTCGTTCGTCTTGTGTGTTTCTAGCGACTGGTTCTCTGCGGTTCGTTCATAACCGCTAACAGTGATTCAAACGGTCTGAAAAGGTGCTTTTAGCTCGTTTTATCCCTCGATAGACGTACAGCGTGTTCCAGGCAATGAAAGGAGGTGTCACCCAGGGCAACAGATCTCACCAGCTGTATGGGAACGTCAGTCTTTAGACACACAGATAAGACTTGTCGGTAGAATCAAGGCTTTGTTGGTTTGTGGTCAATAGGAATTACAGAACACTTTCTCCTTTCAGACTAAATCTAACTGACTGTAGGTGATCGACTGCAACACATAAAAACACTGGAACTCTTCGGAGTAATTGTATCCCAAAATACGATCTCTGCGCACGGGGCAGTTTGTCCCGATAGACGCACACACAGCGAACAGAGAGCGCGCGCTAGGCTCTGTTTGATTTTTATTTAGTATGCGCTGGTCCATTTAGGGTAAAATAGAGCAGGGTACGCGTTAGAGCAGTCTTACCGTGATCGACAGGACGGCCCTGATACGGCGCCTCCACGTCCAATCATTGGTTGCAAAAAAAACGGCGACGGCCGTAATGCGAGATGGCAACTGTAAGATATCCGTCAAGGCTTCATAACAACACAAAGCAACGTTCTCACTCCTCAGATACGGCCTTTGATCAATACATATAAGGAGTGATGTAGGAGCGGTCGGTAAAATCAACGCGCATTTGCTCGTATTGTCACTTCAAAATTCTTTATTTATTGTTCGGCAAAAACAACCTAAATCACAATCAAAATAAAAGGAGAATTCAATGCGTAATGCGTAATGCGATCAAAAATAATATCTCCTTCCGCTCTCGAAGTAGAAAAAACACCCCTGGCCTTACTCAGGTGACATTTAAATAGCCGACGCCCCCTGACGTCATCATTACATCATCACAAATCAATCAAATCAACAGAAAAGGCAGTTTCATTGTGCACGATACAAATGTAGTGGAATGGCTTCTACAAGTGATATCCAATTACTTGGGCGGAGTTCAGCGTGTCGGGTCCTGGTGGACACCCAGCCGACTCATTAGCACAGGTACACAACAGTGGGGAGGATCGCTGATCTTTCTATACACGGAGACGTACGCACACTGTGTCCCGTCGGGCAGTCTGTTCGCCCTAGCAAGGTTGTAATTGACTCGAAACAATACTAATACTCTCCACAATACTTCGACTCCCTGCTACGGACCAATAATAAATGGAGCTCGTGCTCCCCTGAGTCCGGGTGTCCGTGTTATGCCCTTACCCCCACTACTCTTTGCCCTTATCGGGCCAAGCCCTCAGCCTAATAGAGACTGTTTATGGAGTGTTAAGACACTTATTGAGTGAGGGCGGGGAGTTGGTGAGGGGGGGGGGGGCTGCGGAGGAAATAACTTGTTTTGGTTGGTGGAAAACAGGGCAGTGTTCCCCAAGGAGTTGAGAAGCAATAACAAGTAGAGGGCAGAATGGGAATGAAGGCCCGGAGGGAGCGGCGATAAACTTTGAAACAAGAGCATTAACTGCCAGGTTTTATTAGTCCAACTGATCTGTAATTTGCAATAATTCCTCTTTTTCCCAGGCTTCCATACTGGACCTTCACTCTGGGGCGCTGTCGATGGGTAAACAGTTTGTCAACATCTACAGGTGGGAAAAAGTACCTATTGTCTTTGCCTTTCCTTTCAGGAAGCTTATTCTAAACCAGCGTTTTCTTTTTGATCACCTGCTCTCCTCTCCATCAGTTATTCCATCAGTCCCTCCACACACACACACACACACACACACACACACCTCTCTCCAACAAGGGCTCCGCTGGGACTGTTTGGCAGATTTCAATCAGGAAGCAGGGACGATGGGCCGCCCCCCCCACCTGCTTCATCCCTTGTTGGGGACCCCCTCTTGTGAAGCTGTCAGCCCTGTTAGGACGGCTTGGCGGCACACCCGTCTGGGTAATGGTGCTCCGTGCTGTGGAGCGCAAACATTGATTTATGCTAACAGCTCCCATCTCCTCTGCTCTCTCTCTCTCTCTCTCTGTTTGTTTGTTCTTACCGTGTCTGTGTTTGTGTCCGTCCGCTCGCGTGTCTCTGATTGGCTCTGTGTCTGAATGACCGCCTCTGTGGTCGCGTGCCGGGATGCTGGCTGCAGGTATTTCGTGGATCAGATCGGTGATGTGTTCACACAAGAGGATTTTCAGCTCTACAGGTGAACGAGGAATCCTTTTGCTGCAAAATTCCACGACATACGATACAAATATAATATAAATGAATGTCTATATCTGACCTTCGTCCCTCTGCCTTTTTGTTCCACCGTCAGAAACGTACGTGAGCGAATCCAAGCCGCTATCGCTGAGGCGTTTGGTTTGGACCGGACCCTGTTGTACCTCACCAAGCCCACCTTCTTCTCCAGGATCAACAGCACGCTGGCAAAGACCCAGCACGACGAGTACTGGCACCCACACATAGATAAGGTAAGGCACCACAGGCCCCGGACTCCCCCTGCCCACAGACAAGCAGTCGTCCGGGAAATTTGGGTTTCACAGGGGCCGACTTCATCCGACAGAAAACAATTTGCTTCATTTGAACCTGAGAAAGTTTCTTTTTTAGAGTTTGTAACCAGAAGCAAAAGATCTGGATTGGTGCATCGCCGTAGATATGGCTTAGTCTGCTCTGATTAGATGGAATTCGATGGCAATCATCTTGGTATGTTGAAGGAACTGGGTTGACCTGAATGCAAAGCTCTCAAGTTTACTACCTTTCATTCCTCCTCTATGTATGTATTGGGTTTCATTTCAGGGTTACGGTAAGCATATATATTTGTTCTCACATAATATTTCTTTTCGTTGTCGTTCCAAGGCTATGAACCCGATCATTGGGTTTAGCACAGCTGACCTCTCTTAATGTTTCTAGGATATTTTTTTTCAATATATTGGCCTGGTGATGTAATGAATTGGCATCATTGATGAAGCTTTGGAAGCATCTCCCACAACGTTTTCCTACTTTTCTCTGGCTACGTGACAAAGAGGCCAACGGTCCATCTGTACTTTGCTCGTGCTGTTTCTTGAACGCAGACTTTATGCAGTTGCCTCGTCCATATTAATATTTGCCATGGCACCCGCTGCCACTGGCCCTCGGCAGCTGGAATAATGTAATCTGTGAGGACTCACGCCTCTTCCCCATCTGTCTCCGCTGCCATTTTGGCGCTAATTGGCTAACCTAACCCTCATTTAAATATAAATGGCCATGGACGTCTTTTAGCGGTGGATTTTCTCCTCCATCGATCATAACGCTGACGTGGCAGCAGTCGTAGTGTGACGGCACTGCTTCAGTTTCATCTCAACTGCCTTTATGGGGAAACTGAATTATAGTCGCAGACGCTTGTGTCAAATGCAGTTTCTTCGTGCATACTGTATGAACTTGTCCTGACTTGCTGCTGAAGTATATATGAACACCAGCTGGTTAATAAAGTTATCAGCCCTCTAAAATGGCCTTAAGACTTAAGAAGTAATTTGAGAACTGTTATTTTCAGTGATTGTCAACTTGAGGAAGGTTTTGTATTTTTACACCTCAAAGCTGCAAATCAGTTCTGTGTCAGGTTTTTAACTTTTATTTTGGCCCCAAATCTTCCTGCCCACAACCAAGCAGCAGGCCCACCAAGGTGGCTAGTAACTGGTAATGTTGGTGGGGCATTTAGCAGCTAAAGAGCCGTAAATATCTCAAAGGAGTTGTTTGAAACCATAAAAGGAAGCGAGAATGTCGGACTAGCGTTGCTCACTGATGCTGTATGTCAGGGGTGGGCAAACTTTTTGGCTCAGGGGCCACATTGACTTTTAAAATTTGACAGACGGGCCGGGCCAGTATCAGATGGAAGAGTGGAGAGTGTTTGTGTGAACCAATATAAATGATAAGTAAAAGTGCAGGTCCTCCAGTGATTTGCTGTATTTCTTCGCATGTTGAGGGTCTGGCAGGCAAACCCCTATATGTCACATGAGCGTGCACGGCGGCGCAGTCCCGTGGGTCTGATGTGCGTTCGTTTTGCCGTATAAAACGGACCATGTCTCCGTGGCGCGCTTGCCTGTGGGCGAGCGGTGGAGGTGAGCAGTGTAGACAGCAGCAGCTGGACTCGCAGCCTGATGCGGTGCAGAAAGCACGGCACGGCTGTCCTCTGCCGCACAGCACGTAAAAAGACCGCTGGAACGCTTCTCCGTTCCCGACTTGAGTTAAGAAACATCAATACTGGTCTTTTGCCGTCATCGTGCTTCGGGAAAACGGAGAAGCGTTACAGCGATTTTTACTAAAGCAATAAGGTACGAGAGGCTGTACTTTGTCTTCCATAATGTAACAGTTCAAACTGTTGTTGCCACCAAACGTTGTGTATTGCATTTCAGTAGTCTACAGAAAAAATAGTCCCCGTACGTGCATGTAAACAGCATCGGGTCCCGCACCATCTCATCCATTCACGTCGTTGATGACGTCCACCTTAATTGTCCGGTTGTGAAAGCTCGCATTGCCTGAAAACGATAATTTGTGGGACTTCCTGGTCTTACTCTGGCGATCACCACCAAGATAAAAGCTGAAATGTCAACTAACGTGTCACTTTGAGTGCGCAGTGATATGGAACGCTCGGGTCAATGTGAACAGCAACTGTACTTTATCGCTCAATAATGTCCCCCAGTGACTCACTTTCAACCAATCAGAACGCTGGATTTCATCTACCCTTATTAAAATATACCCTTGCTTTATGTGTTCGTTGTAAAATGTCAGCTGACACATTCATCATGAATCATGATTCATAACACGTTTAGGTTGTGTTGAAATGTGTGACTGAGTTAACGCCAGTCGTGGTGCTTCTATGTATCTGGGGCTGCGCACCCTGACCTGCTTCTGCCGACACTCTCATCTGCATCGAAACTCCACATTAATTTGACATTAATCCCGTTTGTCATTATCATAATGAAATTAGCTCGCTGTCGTCGTTTTTCTGATTTTCTGAACAGACCAGTGCGTCTGTGGTTGTCACAGAAATGAGAATAAAAACATATCAAACGTGGCACAAGCCTACAGGTAGACAAACTGCATACAATCTGGTCGTAGACGTCGCCTCGCGCCTCCGGTGTCCACAGGCGGTCTGAGCACACATATGCTTTGGGTACACAGGAACCCTGTAACCATTGTTCGGGATAAGCTCATAAAGAGATTGGCCAATAGTTCATAAGCTGGTGATGCACATGTGTGTACCGCCGTGTTCAAAGGCTGAAAGTAGTCTATCGCGTTCCGTTTGTTGTTAATAAATATTCTAGACCTTGTTTAATACTTAATTTCTTCAGTGGCTGAAAATCCCTTCTTCTCTAATGAGGAACTTCAATTACAGACAGCGTGAGAAATTCAAACGGGGGGACGGCGTCCCCTGAGAGACGTCCTGACGAAACGAGCTCATAGTATCAACTAATTGTCGTGCACCTTGAAAAGTTGCACGCCGAGCTTCTCCAAGTCAGTCGGAAGCGCTCACGATGAGTGTTCTCTGAACCGCAGCTCTTTCAGCGGCTCCTGGAAGTCCCAGGCGCTCACTTTGTCAGTCTTTTCTTTGAGGTGGGATCAAGCGTAAGCGCTCCAAAAAAAAAAAACGATCAAAATGAATCCGTAACTCTTTTGAAAAAAAAAAAAAGCAGCCACAGCAGGCTCCTTGTCGCCCCACTGTTTGGTGTGTCGTTCACGGGCCACGCGATGCCTCTTTAAAACCCCCGATCCATTTACTGGCATTAGCGGTCGCACCAGTGTGACTCGCCAGCGTGCTCGCGTTTTATATATCGCTCTTGGTTTATTTTATTGTCAGAGCTATTGGAAAACCCATCGATAGTTCCCAAGGTCCTTTTGAGGAGAGCAGTCCGGGAGACTAGTCAGCAGCAGGTGAGCCCACGAGAGGAGACACACATCGCTCTCCGGAGCGTCTGACCGAGTGGCGCCACAAGCACGTCGGGGACACTGCAGGAGACGGAAAGCCATGTGTGACTCGTCTGTGCATCAAACGGGAGTCCAGCTGTGTCAAGTGCGGCTCACAAGGGAGCACTGCTTTCTGAAGCTTCTTCAAAGCGGTACTGGAATAACATTTCACACGGTGCATTTTGGGCGCAAATCTGTATTTGTTTGTAGGATTCAAAGGTGTTAATGTCTCATTTAAAAACATCCGTTCAGCGGAGATTGAGATATGCTGACTGTAGTGCAGCATTCTATTTACCTCGGGAATTGGAATTAGGAATGAAACTGCACCGTTTTACTGCAATCTGGTACTAAAAGTCAGAAGATTTAATTGAGTTTGCTATTTGCTGCTTTTTAACAGTTGATGACAACACATAATGCCAATAATTTACACAAGCAAACGGTAGCAAGCAGTCCAAAGATAGAAGTTGAACGGGACTGTTTGTGTGACAGATTAAATGAGACAGAAGTGAGACAGTAATCCCAATAACCAGAATAGGGCAAAAGTTTCGCAACTAATTATAAACTAACTAACTTGAATTTTGAGGTTGGGCTTATTAATGTTTAATGGTACGTGCAAAGAATCGTGGCAGACGGTGGCTCAGACATTTGCACAAACTGCAGTGCTTTGATGTTGGAACAAATACAGATCAAACTGCTCTGAATCCATAAAATGTAGACATTTTTATGACTCAAATATTAATAATAAATATGACAGTTATATTTAAATCCCCCAGAAATGGCAATGTACCGCCTTGCTTACAGAATCGCAATACATCAAATAGTAACTCCTGTCTCGGGATGCGAATTGCCAAATTTATGCCAAATTCAGAACGAGGCTTTGTGAAGAATTTCTGCATTGAATATATGCATCACCTTAATTTTGAACACATGTACGTTTGTTATGCATTTGTTATTGAAAACATGTTGAATATAAATGAGGCAAAATAAATGCATTTATGCAGAGTCAATCAGCTGGCTCATCGTTTCCATTTACTCTCATTTTATTGACAGAGAAACTTGTGCAATGAACTGTATATATACGATGCTAATTTCCATAAAAGCCATCCATGACAACAAATGACACTGACGAATAAGAACGCAAAGCATTCTCCATCACTGACTCAAGGACATAAAAAACGACGCGTCGTGGCTGCTTTTAGTTCTAAAGCCGTGGGTCTGGTGGTCTGATCCACTGGGCTGTGCCTTCTCCCGTACTTTGTGTGTTACTGGCAGCATGATGGAGGCTCAGTGACACAGCGGCTTGTCCTCTAAACGGACGACCGCTAGTCGATCCCCCAGCCCCGGAAGTCGGCGTTTCGATTTTTCATTACACAAAATGCATTGAGTCAAAGATAATGGTCTCTTGTTCTTTTCCCCCCTCTCATCATTCAAACATCCAGCTTTTGGGAATGACTGAATAAAGAGATATTTGTATGCAAAAGTGCCGACCGAAGATGGTGAACATGGTTAATATTTTTTCCTGGTGAACATCTGCAGTCTTTGATTAATGCTCTTCATCTCTGGCGCCCTTCGTCAGGTGACCTATGGCTCATTTGACTACACTTCACTCCTGTACCTGTCTGACTATGGGTCCGACTTCACCGGAGGAAGATTCATCTTCATGGACCAAAATGCCAACCGGACGGTGGAACCTCGAGCAGGTAACAGGGCAGCCGACCAGTAAATCCTATCAATAGTAACACCTGGTAACCCCTGGCTTTGTCTATAAGCCTATTAACCCACACAAAAAAATACACCCGCAAATTAGATTTGCTGTACGCAGCTGCTTTATGCATCTGGAGGGTGTTTTAGTGGGCGTAATCCTCTGGTAAGTGGGTAATCAGCAGCTCCGGCTGAAGGTCCAGGGGATTAGTCTCTACCTCACACATAGAACCCAGGGGGTACGACAGCTTCAGGTAAGGGGGGGAGGAGGGGGGCGTCTGGGGGATCCAGGGGCCGGTGTATGTGTGTAGAACCTAATAAAATATGCTTAAGGCTGTGAGTGAATGGATATTTTAAAGTTGCCTGTGCAAAAACCACATGGCTTTTGAAACAATAACCTGTGATATTATGGGATTTCATACAAAAATGTTGTGGAAAGAGGAAATTGGGGTCAGGCAAGTAAATATACATGTTTCAGAGCGTTAGGACTTGGATTTTGAATCTTCATTCCATCTGCTCCGCGGTCTTGACTTTTAATCCTTTTGAGTTTTGTAAACTATTCAACTTTATTTCCCCAAGGAATAATGTGTCTTGGAGCACTTAAACACAACACAGACGGGGGTCATGGGGTTGGAGAAAAGTGTGTGTGAATTAGTTTTTCTTACCATGTTGACATAAATAAGGGGTAAACAGTACGGCGGCTGTATAGCATCATTTCAAAACAACCTGAACTCACTGTAAACAATTCCTCAAAAAAATATATTTACAGAAAATGCAATGCAAATGAATTGGAAATCACATTTTTATTCAAATACTTCCTTTGATTAAAGATAACTTTCATGTATTATAGTACACACACTAAATAATAATTACTCTGTAATATTATTGGTTATTGCTCTGAAAAGCAGCCATATTTTTTTGAGGTTCTCACCAAAAACTGCGTCCTACAAAATCAGATCTGTACAAATCAGGATTGCAGAATTGCAATCCGATGCTAAAGTTGTCCCACGACTGCAGCCTGTGTATTTTTTACGCAGCACTTCCAGAGAAGTGAAAGCTTCGCCCTGATTGCATGTCCTCGGCGAACGCTGTCTCTCCTGCCTGCTGAGTTAACGGGCCCAGCGGGGAAGCCGTCTCCTGAGGCCTCTCCCTGACAACTTCCACCCTTCATCATATCTGATCGCCGCCGTCTCCGTTCACCTTGTCCCTTCTTCCACTCCTCCTCACCTACCGCTCTCCCCTCTTTCCATCACCTCGCCCATTGTCCATCATCTCCCGGCCCCGAATCCACCTCCTCCCCACCGCTGTTGGATGACGGCAAGAGGAAAACAAAGCAATCCTTCTCTTTTCTCGCCCCACAATTCTTCACTTTTCCCGCCTCCATCCCGTGATGGAACGGGGACGGACGCCTACCGAAGGACGTATGCTAATAAAAGAGCGACCGCTGCCTCGTCTTTCCCGTGACAGCCGTCTTGCTTCAGCGAAGCGAGTCCAAACTGCGTAGATTATGGCGACAGTGCATCTTAAACCTGCCAGAAGTAGGAGGTGGGATGGAGACCAGGGAGAAGTCGTGTCTCACCGCGGTCCTCATGGATGATCTCTAACTCTCAGCGGAGACGGAACGTGCTCAACGTTTTGTCTGCGACAGGCCCAGCGGAGCAGCTGGCGAGACCCGACCGCTGTGATTACGCCTGTGGGCGTGATTTTTAATGATGGAGGTGCATCGCGTGGGAGTCGCCGCAAAACCCCCACGCACAACGCGTCAATGGCGCCGATCGCTTGCCTGTCTCCTCCAAAACGCACGACCCCCGCTGAGCAAGTGCTTCGGCGTCACGCTGGGGGCGGTGACAGACAGGCCTCGACCTGGTGAGAGGCTGATCCGCGAGTCCGGACGGATGATTAGTCCCCTGAGATAATCGCGGCTCTCTGAAGCAACAGCTATGAATAAGGTGTAATTATAACTCCCCCAAGACGGCAATCAGGAAATGGCAGAGAGCACAAGTCAAGAACGTAATGACATTTTGCGCAGGGGGCTGGAGTGGAAACATTGTGCAAGTTGCGAAGTTAAAAAGTGGAGGAGGGAGGGGGAGCGAGGAAGCGGCGGTAAGGCCGCTGGGTATAGACAGGAAATGGCTGGGAGAAGGAGATGATACGCAATGATGAAGAGATAGGCCGGTTGGCTGGGGGAGGCAGGTACTAACGGAGCAAATGAAGGACAGACTGGTGGGGGGAGGCACGTCTGCCATTCAGGGGAGCCGACGCGGATTAACGTGCCGCGGCGTGGTCCACCACAGGGGAATTAAATGACCTCAGCCGCCAACTTGACTCGCCGACTGCGCTTCTGGAAACACAGAATTCAATGAATTCATGTCGATTATCGGATGATAAAGTACGGCCTCTCGTACCTTATTGCTTAAATAAAGCACAGCCACACAGCGGAAATCGTGTTGCCTTCATTTTGGCGAACCACACCGTATCCAGGCTTTTTTATTGGTGCCACTTAGAGCCTTACCAATGAGCTGACATGTTAGTTAATGTCACCCGATTTTAGCTTATCGCAGATGCATCAATATCTGCATACATTATGATAATGTATCATAGAACCCATATGGTAATTCTGTTCTATTAGATCTCTGTGCCTCATTACGGTGGAAGTCTAAATGCTGCAGGGCACGCAGGACACACGCAGGATTTGGAAACGATACGGAGATAGTGCTGGGAGCTTGTCTTTTCATAAAAAGGGTTTAGGGAAGCGTATGGATTCCTGGAAGCGGTATATTGCTATGACTTAGGGGAACAAAAGGGAGCGTTCCCACCTCTGTGTTGTTCAAGAAGATGGTTTTGTATATGGCCTCAGTAGGGATCTCCTGAGAAACCTGCCCATTTCTGATGTTATCGAGTCCTTTTATTTCAGCTAATTACATTTCAGCGTTCACTCCTTTTCTGTCCTGTTGTGTGCGTGTTAACCCTAACCTCAGTTTGCTCATGGGCTCGCCCCTTTCGTTGAGGCGAGCCTGGGTCTGCCTGGTGATGCCATGGAGCCTAAAAAATACTTTTTACCTATAGCAGACTAGGGAACTGTTAAAACTGCAACCAGGCAAAATTGACTTTCTTTTTTTTTAAACAAAAAAACTGGGAAACATCCTCAAAGGCCTTAAATGACATGACAGACGTTCTGTTTTTTGGCTTGATTGTTTTTTGTTTTATTATTATTGCATACGTCAATGGGATTTTAAAGGGGATGCTAGTGCATTTGGGATACAGGCTTCAGAAAGCTCCATTATCACTGAGGACCTTTATTGGTGAAGAAATGTTACGTACATGAGGTCACCTTTTTTTGGGAAACGTACAATGACGTGAGTTGATCGTACTGAATTTCTCCCCACTGCAAAACAAACAGTCCGAGGTGGTGAGCGCATTGATCTGTGCAGAGGCGGCACATATTCACCCATGCATCCACGCAAAGTTAGGAACAAAAGCAGTGTTTTTGATCAAGGTGCTTTAATGGTCCGGAAAAATAGAAGTTCAGATCTAGTATCTCACAAGAACAGTCCAAATACTTTCAAAATCGTGGCAAAACTTAAGCTAATTACAGAGTTACTCGATATGACACCAGACTGCACCCTCCCGATGGTATCCCCGAGCAGAAAGAAGCGCATTAAGCAAGATAAAACAAGTTCAGCCTAAAGCTAGGGTGTACAACTCCACTGTTGTCACCTCAGGAGCTCTACTAAATATTCTCAGTTGAAGTAAAAAAAAAAAACAGTTATGTAAAAGAAAATGAAAGAAAGTGAGAGTTACTCCACAGGTAACAAACCAAAATGTCTAAATGTTTTAATTTTTTACCGTAAACATCACAAACTTCTTTCACACAGAAAACTTTTTGCTAGATTTTCCCCCATAAAAATTGTAAATGCCCCGAAATGGGATTGCTGTGAGTGTGAATCCTGTTGAATTCCCTTCGTGAATGTCCCCCGTTTGTGTTGCCACTAATCTGCTCTCCTGGCTGCACTGGATCTGCTGAGCCCTTCCCAGCATACACTGGGAACGGTCATATTCACTGGTGCCTTTTCTTTCAATGGGAGTTAACTAAAGCTGTGTGGCTAATTTGAGCACTTGCACGATGTCTTCCTTTTCAATGAAATAAAACAACACTACACGCGTGTGTGTGTGCGCGCGCACACCATCCCTTTCTTCTTATTTCCCGGTCTCCAGGTTTTCAGTGTACATTCCATTGTTTTGCTGCAAGCCCTAATTTCCCCTGACGCCCTCAGCCGGTGCCCTGGCAGGGGGATTCAACCCCCCACCCGCCCTCCACACACACACACACACATACACACAAGTCATCAGTGCTTTCTCGGAAGGAAAACAGAGCAAACTAATTGGTTCACAATGACTCCAGCTTTTTATTCATAGTCACATAATGAGATAACGCTTTTCAAAAGGTGAAAACCTTGAAGTTTTGTAACAAATCCAGTATGAAAACTTTAAATGTAATTAATTATTCCACGCAACTGGAGACCAGCTGTTAACATTAATTAATGCAAATGTCTATCGAAGACCGAGTAGATGGAGGTCAGACGGAACCAGACTGGCTTGTAAACGACTGAAAGCTCATTATCTGGCCCTGCGGATCAAAGCGTCTGATAAATAAACTAAATCTATTCAGAGGTAACAGTCTGCGTCAAACACAGTTTCAAGAATAACGTTGCTTTCTATACTTTGAATGGACAAAGTATATATTCATTGTCTCTCAAAGATTGAAATGTGAACATCATTATTTGTACTCATGTCTGTGCATTAAATACAAAGCTGGAGTGAGAATAGTTTAGCATATAGAGTAGAAAGGGGAAAAACTTGACTCAATCAATATCACAATGTCTATGAAAATGCCTGGGATTTGTTTTATGAATTGCACTTTGGAGCTCATCACAATTTGGCTCAAGTCAGGTTTAGCCTAGCTTAGCATAACAACTGGAGTAAAAGGTGAAACTGCTAGAATCACCGAAGCCATGTAACCCATCATGAAATAATCTGTGTTGAATATAATAGACTAAATATTGGTTGTTGTTTTTTTATTTCAATTTTTTCCAAAGCCAGGCCAGCTGTTTTTTCGCAAAATGTGTACATATGACTTAAAAAATATAAAAGCATGTGTAAATAAGCCTTCAGCGGTGTTAGTAGCTAAATATTTTGCATTTTCAAACAAGTGACTTCCATTTTGTCTGCCAATGCCACGTCCTGTATATTATTGATATACCATCTCAGTCTTAGAGGGACAGGAAATAAGCATATTTCCCAAAATCTTCCTATTTAAACCACTTGTTCTTTCCCATCTTGAAAAAGTCTCTCTCATTCCCTCCTTGTGCAGGACGAGTCTCTTTCTTCTCCTCTGGCACGGAGAACCTCCACCGCGTGGAGAAGGTGGCGTGGGGGACGCGCTACGCCATTACCGTGTCCTTCACCTGTGACCCGGCGCACGCCATCTCCGACCCCGCCATGCCCTGAGTGCACCCACTGGCGATGGCGCTGCTTACTGGCGTGCACGAGCCCTGCACAGAGGGAGACAGTGGGAGGGGGACGAGAAAGCAGGGGAAGGAAGAAGTGAAGTTTTACTTGTCACATTGGGGTCCCAAAGCTGCACGGCCAATATCTGCTGTTTCCCTTCATCTGCAGATACTGACCTGTTGCCCTGCTCGGATTTATCCACAGAATAAAAGCACAAACAATCACTTTTTTCTTACTTTTCTTATTTCGTACTTTAGCTTTTATCCAGTTTTCTACAGTAGTTTCTTTTTTTTTACCTTTTTCTTTTTTACTGCACCATCATAATTACTACAATTATGTACAAACATGATGTGTTCTTTTGAGGTAGAGATCGGCTCTCGACTGAAACCGTGTGAAAGAGGCTCAAGTGGGATTGTGTGTTTTCTGCGTCGGTGTGTTATTCATTTTAGGGAAAGCTGTCACTTTCTTGGCGAATCTCCTGCTGAATCAACGTTTCATCACAACGTCCCCACTAACACTCGCCCCCACCCATGACCCAGGAGGTGTTTTCTTCTAAGAAGAACCCTCTCCTTGTCCAGGAGTGAGTACTATTTCTAGTATGTTACCAATTACTCCAGTGTGGTCGGTGAAGACTGTTTGAAATAAAATACAGACCCTAAAAGTTGTTGTCTCTGTGCCTCATTCTTCCTCCTCCTCAGCCATCGTGATCTCCTAATTTTATTCCACACAGCTACTCGGAGAAAAGCAAACTAAAACCTTTCCTGATACCATTCTATATAGAATGGTATCAGGAAAGGTTTTAGGTTTTTATATATATATATAGAGAGAGAGACTTTTCTCTCTGAAATAATAATTGCAGTCCCTCACCAGCATGGATGTCTTTTTTCATGATTTCCAGGCCTTTAACTTTCAGTTCAACTTTTCATAACAAACGTTGTACAGCAGGAGCCCGTTTCAAGTAGGGGGTTTAACAAACTCTGAGTCAAACCCTAAACTCTGAGTTGATTTACCCTGAGACGGGAAACTCTGAGTTTTGGGTTTCGGAACAGAGGTTTAGAGTTGGTTCAATCAACTCGGAGTAGGTTGACTCACTGTGGTGGTGCACGTGCTCAACTCTATGAAGGCCACATGAATGGAGCCACGATACAACGATTCACCATGGCAACCACCTCAAACAAACATCGCCCCTATTGAGCTGGAAATATTAATGCAATGAACGCCGTGTATGAACCCATAATTAAAAAGAAAAAGCAACACCGCTACTGCAGCAAAGGAGAGAGAAACGGCGTGGGAGAAAATTGCTGTGAGTTCCAATATAGTGTTGTCCGTTAATATTTAATGCAGACACTAATCATAATCCATACGTTTTACTAATTCCCAATTGGAAAATGACACTGTTAGAATGAACTACACACAGGCTTGACATACACACCCATGTTCATATTTAATCATAAGAATAATATCACTGGTAAAAACTGGTACAATGGTATTGAACCTATAATGTACTTTATGTACTTTATTCAGATGCATCCTGTGGAACTCCTCTTTAATGGCTGGTTTGTGTCCAGGGAACAAAAAGGTTTAAAAGACGTTTCAGAGCGACGCGCACGTTTCTCATGGCTCTGCATACAGCAGCTTTACTAATATTAGAATGTTGTAAAGGAAACTGCCGTTTGCAGAAAACGTAATACTACACAAAGAATGTGCTCGGATGTGAGAGCATGTCCGCGATGAGTGACGTTAGTTATATGAGGAAAAACGCTAACGTTCAAACAAGTAGTCATCTGGGAATGACATGTATCTAATCGGGGCCTCAATATTCTCTCCCTGTAAAGTAAAACCTCTTCTTCATCAACAGGATCGTCCAGAAAAGGACGTGCAATGCTCGAAAAAACACTTTAGTCTTTAACGTAACATCTTATTTTGTTCATATGTGGAAACTGCGCTAAAATCAGCCTGATACAGAGTAACTGGATAAACGAGGAAATGAAAGCACGCTGTGTCATTGGCCGGGCTGCTGTCAGAGGGAGGAGACTGTGAAATAAACTCAAGGTTTATTGAAGAAAACCTGCTCCCGACTGTTCACAGGCTCAGTTACCATGGTGACTGACCCTGAGCTTTAGTTACCTCCCTTTGTGAAACAGACAAGCCAGAGTTCCACTAAACCCGCTTCTTGAATCGGACCCCTGGTGATTCACCTTCTGGTGTGCACATTTTCACATTTCACACGTGTAGACTTTCTTCTATGCAACTGAACAAGGCGTCTGTCAGGCGGCTCCATCACAAAAGTCAGTTACGTATGTAAAGTTAATTACCCTCGTCGAGTTACTTGTTTTGTTGGTTTACTTAAATTCACATAGACGTCATCTGCAAACCCTGCTATGAAATTTGAGAGTAATTTGGTTTCTTATTCTACCTTCGGTTTGATTTCTAACCAGCATTACCCAAAACCTTGTAAGAGTACGGCAAACCTTCACTGGGCATCACTGATTTGTGTTCGTAACTTCGTAATATGATAAATGTTTCGACAACCAGTGGGCCTATTTATACACCCAGCAGACATGAGCGTTCATTTGAGTCTATACCTCTCCAATAGATTTTCAATATTCAACCTCGCGTTAAGTGTTCTCCACCAACTCTAAAAGTAAGTGGACTGCGCCCATCACACAATATTGCTCCTTTTAGCCCCGAGGGGACCTTGTATTACATTCTGGTGCACTGTGCGGGTGGAATGCCGGTGGAATGCCGGTGGCCGATGCTGGATGGGTTATTGTAAAATAGAAACATATAGCAACAAGAGGAAAGTGCAGGCCCTGGTGTGACGGGGTCATCGCGTGTGCTCCAGCGTCTCGGGGAACGTTCTTTAATCTACTCTCAAGATGAGCGGCTTTTCCCATCACAGGAGTCATTGATCTCTTTTCATCTTTAAGGCAAATGGTGACTTAATCGCACAATCATGTTGTGCAGCTCTTGACATATTGATTGACCTCCATACGTTGCAGACCCATACGGTCCAACATTAAGTAGTATTTTGTAATAAAGATGACGTCATTCTTAGAATTATTTCAAAAGTAATATGTTGGCATGACTACGAATTGATGTCAGTTTAAAGCTGTTCAGAAAGAAAAGAAAAATGATCAGGAAGCAGAAAAGTTTCTGTCCAACAGAATCGGATAAAAAATGGAGTGTAACACCTGAAGAAATCCCACATGTGTTCTGTCATTTAAATGTTGCGTCATGCAACTGTGAGCATCATTTTAGCTTCAGAACGTCTCCAAAGTGAATATAAAAAAAATAGGATGCCCTATTCCCCTTTGGCAATTTTTGACTCAGTGTCAAGTTTCTAGGTATTACCTTATGTAAAGTCTAAAGTCTTTTCGAAATAAACTACTGTTTCCAGAAGAAAAGCCCAGTTATTTGCTTTACATGCATACAGTTTCCTTTCTAAATAGTCGTATTGCGTACAGGTATTTATGTCA
The DNA here is from genome assembly GCF_964276395.1 of Gasterosteus aculeatus. Taxonomy (NCBI): domain Eukaryota; kingdom Metazoa; phylum Chordata; class Actinopteri; order Perciformes; family Gasterosteidae; genus Gasterosteus; species Gasterosteus aculeatus. The sequence continues at coordinate 6,143,567 of NC_135692.1, read as the reverse complement.
GCCGGCAACGGCAAACCAAATGTACTGTCCAAGACACTCAAAGTGAGCAAACTGAAAGCCGCGGAGCAGCAGCCGGGGGCTGTAGATGCACTGGACTGTGAAACGCCGGTGGTCTTCATTCATTAGCCGGCGGCCGGTTAAGAGAACGGGAGATTAAGAGCGTGTGAGGAGTGAGCAGACAGCCCCTGGTAGTACACACCATGTGAGGAAAGGTGTTGACTGCAGCGATAACAACTACTTCTACTTCTTTCTAAGCTACTGTACATTATGAACAATGGAACCTGTCAAATGCCTTGTTGTTAAAGACGAAGGCGTTGGAATGCAGCAAAACTAAAAGCGCTTCTCTCCAGCTCGGGGATGAATCGTTTACTGCCGGCTCAGGAGAGAGATCAATGAATCCCTCCTACATTTCTCATGAATGTTGATGCATGCAGCCACAAGCGGATAATCCGAGACAGAGTGGATCTTATCCGGAATTTGTAGAGGAGTTGTCTGACTGTGTGTAGCCACATCAGTGGTGTGACAATGTTTGTGAAGCGCCATGAGGCATCGGCAACAATGCATTTATGCATGAGTCTGGGACATTTGAGTTGCAAACACGCACAGTCAAAGTGCGCAATTCCACCTGGGACATCAGCTTGAAAATCTCACAGCTCTAGCTGTCTAGCCCGGACAGGAGTATTTATGATGATAAGGAGTCATTTGCTGTTGGAGGAACTGGCCAGTCGTGCATAATATTACCATCCATCTCGTTTACACACTTTTTTTTTGCCAGTCGACGCCTAATCTAAAGCGGACAACGTAGGGTCACAGCAGATGTTCAGATTAGTATTTAATCAGTGAAATTAGAGTAAACGAGCTTCTTTTCAGTACAAGGGGCCATCTCAATTAAAGAGTTATGAACTCTCCATAAAACATGAGGTACGTTTATGCATCACTCAGTCGGATACCTGCCTCAGGGAACATCCCCAACAGAAGGATCCGTCACGTGATCTGTGCTCCTCCAGTCTCTTGGGATGCGGAGCAAATCCCGTAATCGGATGCGAAACAAATATGTAAATATCAAATAAGCAGAACGTAACGATAAAGTTTCCACATTGTTGAAGTGTCATCCTCCTCATTGAGGTAAGTAGGCCACAGTGGAGTCTGCTTAACAGGGTGTACAAAGCCCAATTGGAAGCAGTGGGAAGTTTGGGCCCAGAGTTTTCCAGCGTAGCGGAAGTGTGTGTAGCCTCTGTGGGAGGATACGGGCAAATTCAGTGAAAGAAATTGCCAATTCAGGTTGTTCCCCCCCTCGCCCCCGCAGCTCAAATCAGTTCCTCTTCGTTAAATTCAGCCACAAAGCAAAACATCCGTCTCGCTTAACTCAGCATGTGATTGTTGAGGGGAATAGAATGTTTGGGGCTTTAATGATGCTGTGTGGTAGAGAAGACAACAGCCCCAAGACTATTGGGGGCCCCATAATTTGTTTTGATCATTTGATTAGTTGCAAAATATTATAAGTCGTTTTAGTCTTGTAGAGGAGTCCTATTTCAGAACCTAGTTTTAAGACATTTGTTATTTTTATTAGTGTTACAATTCTTTTTTTCAAAGATACGAAATGCATATATATATATATATATATATATATATATATATATATATATATATATATATATGCATTTGTATGATAACACAAAGACGGAGAGCAACTTTATTCTCTGCTCGTGCAATTATTACACAACTTTATCCGTATGTATGCATAAAAAAGGCTGCGTGCTGTTTATTAATGCTTTGTGTGTTGTATTGGGAACCTCAAACCATTTGAGGTCCCTTTTGTGCCCTTGTTAGAGACTTAGCAGAGCATACGGGACAGGAAATGAGAGGTCGGTTAGACACGGGAACGGCTTCCAACGGATGTCGCCGGATGTGCTGAGTGCACGTTTGGAGCATCTACTCACAGGCGTGCAGGTGCAGTCCCATAATGCATATTCCTAATAAAGTTTTTGTTTAATCAAATTACCACAAATCCCTTTTGCACAGGCTTATGGTTTATGAATGAGTTTAGTGGTAACTAGACGGTGGCGTATATACACATCTTACAAAAAGTCCCCTCGGGAGCTGTCGGCCCCAACTGAACTTGAATGCTGAACATCAATTAGCCCTGAATGACTTAGTTAAAATAATATAAAAATAATTACCACACAGACAATCAGTGTGTCCTGGGAAGTTTCCAGCTGTGACTAGTTGGTATTCAGCAATTATAGGTGGGGAATCAGTAAGGGCCCAACAGCACATTTTTGCCCCAGGCGCCCCATAACATTCAGGCCATCCCAATATTAACATGCGTGCTGTTATTACCACTATGGCCTTAAGCAATGGGGCTCAGTGGGCCTCGGGGCGAAAGCCGGACAGGCATAAAGGAAACAACTCTCAGTTCTCCTCTAACAAGAAAAAATGTTGTTGTGACTAGAAAGCATTTTTGCTTGAAAGAATTACAGAAATATCAACTGTGAGGTAGTTTTGATGAGCACTACTCGTTACAAACACTAGTTACCTACCACCTCTTAAACTGGAAAGGCCGGACCGCTCGCTCGAGATGCGTTCAAGGCTACACCTACAAAACAAAATGAGATGTAAATTGGTATGAACATAATCCATGTAATCTTGAAGTAAATGGCAGAAGCCCTCATAGGGCAGACCGAAGTGGACCTTGCTGTTTGTTCCCTGCGTGAAATGAGAAGTCAATTTAGCTGCATTTGTGACGTAACTTTTTTCAGTGATTTCGTTTCCCTTAGTATGTTCAACCCAAATATGAGCTTTTCCTAATCCCAACGGAGTTGGTTTGTCACCTGAACCTAAGGTTTTTTGCTGTAAAGACAGGAGTTTATTTACTGTGTGTGCATGCTGAAATTAAGGAATTGAACTTTTTCACCTGATATTATACCAACCACCGTGTAAGGATACACTGTGTCTTCAAATAAAGACTTGATGTTGGATGAATACAATCATTGAATCCGTAAGACAAAACTATTCATAATTTAACTGCAATTATTTATCGGTAGTTTTTAAGTTGAATTTATTTAAAAATGCAGAAAAGGCTTTTCCATTTCAAAGGAATGTATTATTTAAAGAAAAATACATTAGTTCCAGTTGAGCACGCTGAGCACTTTTTTATCCAATCAGTGTAACCCTCATCAAATGGAATAAAGCAAATCCACTGTTTGCTGTCCCGGCTCCTAAATGGTGGAATGAGCTCTCCAATGACATTGGGAATGCAAAAAGCCTGTACACCTCACAGCATAGCTAAAAAACACCTCCACCGATACCTGGACTTTACCAGGACTTTACCTTGACTATACCTGGACTTTACTAGGACTATGCCTGGACTTTACCTGGACTTTACCTGGACTCTACCTGGACTTTACTAGGACAATACCTGGACTTTACCTGGAATAGCACTTAGTTTGACTTTCTTGAAGAAATTGTACTTTCTTGAGTCTTGTTCTGGGTCTGCACCCTCTTGGTTGAATGCACTTATCTTATTTTAAGATGCTTTGGACAAAAACGTCTGCTAAATAAAAAACGAAATTAAGTTAATGTAAAGTAATAAAAGCATTGCGCCATGGCGAGAAACCGCGCGGGGCCGCTCCGTCCACACGTACCTATTGCGCCTCCAAAAGCTTTCTCCCGCCTCCCACGTGCTTCTCAAGTCACTTCATGGGCCCCATCGCAAGCGTCTCGGAGTTGAACTCGAACTGATTGCTGGAGGACGCGGACTTCCCCCACGAGTAGAGGCTGGCCGGCCGCTGCTTGAACGACGACGTGTACCGGTAGAAGCTCCGGTGCCGGTTCTTCAGGTACTCGCGGTAGTTCTTGGTGAGGAGCGTGTACAGGAACGGGTTGATGCAGCTGTTGCTGTACGTGAGGCTCGACACCAGGTAGTTGATGCACGTGTGCGTCTGCGAGGCCAGCTTCAGGGGCTCGGTGCGGTACAGGGACAGCAGCTGCCAGATCCAGAATGGCAGGAAGCACGCCCAGAACACCAGCACGATGGTGAAGATCATAATCAGCACCTTCTGCTTGGGGGACCGCTTGCTGCCTCTGCTGATCTCGGAGTTGCGTTGCGACTCCAGGTACGTGCGGGCCAACTTCACGTACAGGTATCCGATGACGAGCCCCGGCGCCATGATGCTGGTGCCGAACAGGACGGTCAGGTACACTTTGTAAACCAGGGGCGCCCAGGTCGACGCGCATATCCTCTTCACGCCCCCGTCCGGTGTCTCCTTGGTGGTCTGCGTGACCATCACCATCATGGGTACCGCGAGCACCAGCGAGAGCAGCCAGACCCCCCACGCCAGGGCTTTGCGGTAACTCTTGGAGCGCCTCACCGTGTCCAGCGGCTTGGTCACGGCCAGGTAGCGCTCCGTGCACATGACGGTGAGCGTGAAGATGCTGGCATGCATGGTGAGGAGGTCCAGGCCGAGCAGGATGCGGCAGCCCACGTCCCCGAAGTACCAGTCCTTCAGGAAGTAGGTGGACACCACGAACGGGATGGTGGAGAGGTAGAGCAGGTCCGCCAGAGCCAGGTTGATGATGGAGATGTACATGGAGGTGGCGAAGCGGATCGAGTGGCACATCACCACCAGCGTGTACACGTTGCCCGACACGCCGACGATGTAGACGACGGAGAGGAGCGTCCCGAAAGTGGAGGTGATAACGAGCTCGTGGTCCGCGGTCCCGGAGCCGCCGACCCGCGGTGGCGGCGGACTCGCGTTCAAGCCGACAGACTTGTTCATCGCTCGCGGCGACGGTCTTTTCTTCCTCGTGTGTGTGTGTGTGTTTGCGTGCGTGTGTGTGTGTTTTTTTAGTTGTTAGGGTTGTTTCGTTGCTGTCCCCCGCGTGCTCTCGGACTGAGCCGGAGAAGTTTTGGAGAAGAGATGCGCTCCGGCGGACACAGGTTGTGTCCTCTTTCGTTTTCCGCCTCTTCTGCGCTCTGCCTGCTGCTCTTTGCTCCTGACGTCACCACCGGAGGACACTCTGAATATCTTCTTTCAGAAAAAAAAACCGACCGATTGGACCAAGACATGCAGCTGTCTCATAAGTGGCACCTTGCACCGGGTCTCCGCTTCGTTTAAATGGAAGAAATCGTAGTGCTTGTGAGTGTGAGAGGGATTATGGTAAAAGTTTCGTGCCGTGGACCTGATGCAGCGGGAGTCACTTTTACGCGCAGATTTGCAGCGTCGATGATTTCGATAAAACACAAATAAATTCCCTCCAAACATCTGCCAATTAATCTCCCGTGTGCCATTTTCCAGATGTACAACAACCTGTTGATAATCGCCCGCGGGGGCTCAAACACACCCGCAGCTCCTGACTCGTACCACAGATCCAATCCAATCAATTTCCCTTTTTTTTATATTAAAAAATGTCACTGTTCATCTGTGTTTTCCCCTGCGTTGGTTTGCGCCGCATGCCTCAGATTGGGAAGTGCAATTAAAGACTCTTTAAAGATCAAGTAAACCAGACACTCTTTTCTGCCATAGTTTGCGTCCAAAAGAACTCATAGGCCCGTTGGATGTGAACAGTGAAGGAGCAGCCTGATCTCCAAAGCCTGTTCGTAAAAATGTGTACGAAAATCTTGAACATACAAATTCGTAGTGATACATACTAAATAAATACGGACTGATGATGTCACTCTATTCAAAGTGAATCGGGACCTGCACCCCGTAAACACACTTTGTGAAGTCTAACGATGTAAAATAAACGTGTTATGATTGCATTTTTAACGAGAAATCAATTTTAAATTGTAAGAATACAATACTAACCCTAACCCCCTCAAAAATCCAACATGGCGGAGAGACGTTTACTCAAGAATCCATCATGGTCCGCCATGTTGTTCACTCAAGGGGCGTGGTTAACCACCGCCAGTTCGTATGTATTGTTACAAATTTGTATGTAAGATTTTCGTATACATTTTTACGAACAGGTTTTGGAGATCTCGTTGGAAGGAGACACGCACATAAAACCCCTTCAGTACCTTCACCTTAAGTTACCTTCACTTTCAGTTATTTGGTTGTGCTTTTTCATTTCAGTGGGCTTAGATTCCCTCCCCCTCTTGTCTTCCTCAATTGATTAGGATTTTTCGAGGCAGCAATCACCAGCCAGTAATCCCCCCCAAGCAGCATAGGTGTCCTTATACCACATCTATCCACGGGTGGCTGATCTCAGAGAAGGACAAGATACTGTGCCATCCATCCTCAACGCTTTAAAAAAGAAAATTGACTCTGAGACACACTGCACGGATCGTGTGTATGTGTGTGTGAGCATCCATCCCAGATTGAGTTTCAGCTCATGGGTTGGACTGAAAGTGCAAAGGCGAAGTGGCACTAAACACAGAAACACCCACCGTTTAGTTTTCAGTTCGGTCACATCCTCCCTTCTACTTAAACCACACACACACATTTACACTCCTGTCAGATATATGATTGAATGAGGTGGTACAAGACATCTTTCTTTCTTCTTCTTTCTTGTAGCATAGGAACACGCGTACTCTGCACTTAGGTGGATTCTTAAGAACAAAAAGAATGAAATCAATATAAACCTTGACAATTGTGGAGAGCGAGAGACATTGAGAGAGAAAAGGAGAAAATGCAGGTCCGAGATGTTTTATGTGCACTGCTTGACGATTTTTCTTTAGATGTGCGTCAAAATCTTTGCTTCATAGCTGACTTTAGGGCTATTTGGACTGGTGATATGTGACAATTCATAAACCTCAAATGGACAAGGAACAACTCCGCTCAGCAGCGTGGGTTTCATTGATTTTCTATATCAGTCAATGAAACCGTGGGTTTCACAAACTGCCTCTAATCACTCAAAAGTATTGGACAATTCAATTTGAACAATGTGAACAAACTGTGTTAACTGCTCTTGGACGCAATGTCCGAATGAAGCAAAAATGAATTGCAATTCAGACAGACGCTTCACATGGTACCTTTGGCTGTTTTTTAAAAAACATTGACTGTGTAAAGGGGTCACATTAAGTAGCATTTGAATGGAATGACGCATGGGTCAAAAAGAGGAAATGGAGGGAGCAGGAAGAGGGATGGGAGGGGAGGGGAAAGCATCAGAAGTTGAAAGATATGACATTGTTCAGGTCAAAAAGAATATGAAATGTAATCTCGATCTGCACGAATGAGAAGAGTACAGAGACTGGAATATATGTGTGCGTCGAAGGCCAGGCTTTATTTTCAGGCAGTCTTAAGCGAGAAGCGATGCACTCCGCAAGTTCGTGCTCGGGGGGCATAATACTTAGCTTCAGCCTTACAATAAAATCACTTTTGTCCTTTAGAAATACTCGCTGCAGTGGGCACCGTCTGCTGAGTCCGAATGCCATGCGCCATGGTTACACCTTGACAGAAGTGAATTGCATCAGGTCTGCTGCGTCTTCCCGTGTTGCGAGTAGAAAACAACATCTGTTGTTTGATCGGGCACACACCCTCTGTGTGCGGTAGCAACGGCCCGGGATGGAAATAAGATGGGCTGTTTGATGCATTATTTACAGGGTGTTTGAAATCCACATTCTGGAGTAACACAGTAGTACAGATGACAGATCACACTGCACTTTGAATACATACTTCGGGTTTACAGTGTGACCAGAGGGCAACATAGACCCCACTTTCACCCGGAGGCTTTGGAATAGGCCGATGTCACTGGATGCAAACGGATGGTCTCACAGCGGCCCGTAGACATTGGGGTAGCCAAAAGCAATTGCTTTGAGGGCAACATTTGACCACAAAACACCAAGGGTATCACATCATTTTGTGTTTATCTATAGGGGAACTGAGAAAAAACGTGCACAGCCCTCTGATTTGCTTAAAAGCGTTTCTATTGTTTTTATTTTTTAGGAAGTCAGTCTTTTTTTATCATTCCACCTTAGTGCTCAGTTTTTCAGCCGCAGGCCTCTTTTCGGAACGTTTCTCTTCCTTATGCTGAACTAGCCTTTGTATTTAGCATACAGGCATGCAATAGCCAAAAGGTTTAAGTATTCTGCAATCCACTTTGTGATTGATTTTGACGTTAAGAATGTATCAAAAAAATTATTGGATGGACTGACCGACGGGTGGGGCGGGCGGGAGGGGGAGTAAGAAAAAAACGTTTGGGTGACACTTGGGGAATTCAGTTTCATAAGACCTTTACCCCACCTCTTTTCTAAGGGAAATGTACTTTTTTCTGAATGTCACACTATAAGTGCTGGTGCTAGCAATGACAAGTCTTTGTGGTGAAGGGTCGACGTTGGTATTTTAACTTAATTATGGTTCTTCTTTTGTACTCTCTATAGATATTAACATATTCTATAAATGACGTGTTTCATCAAGTTCGGTGATTATATAGACAACGTGTTATTCCACTTGGCAGCATCCCGACTGATGGCTCCACTCATGGACATTTGGAAGGCATCCCTAAAGAAATGAACCATTTATCATCAATTCATCAACAATTCACATTCCTTGCTTCCATAAGCTGCTCCGATGCATTTCGAGATATCTAGACTCACGTTTCGAGTGTTGTGGTTTTCTCTTGGAAGATAAATGCCGGTGTCTGTGTGAAAGCCACTGTTTTTGTTGGTCCAATAGATTCATGTACTGTAACTCAGTGAATGTGTGAAAGTGGGTTTTTAGTTGTAATTCATTGGCCAGACAACATCAACCACTGCTGTGTTGAGCTGTAATGGCGAGCTACTGGCTGGGCTGCTATTGTCAGCAACAATGCTGTCATCCCAATTGCAAATTATATCCTACAGCTTTCTGTTTCCTGTCTTTTTTATTGCCTTTTCCCAATCATCTTGACACATTTAAACTGAGTAGGTGACTTGAATTCGTCTGGTGGTAATGGTCGGGCAAGGCTACATTTATCATATTCTTAGTAGGCTGCACAGCAGAGAATTGTGTGTACAAAATCTGTGCTTCACTCAGGCATCAACACTGACCTCGAAGGTCAGACACTTCATTTCTGACTGGGCTCAACTAATCCTCAGGGGATGTTTTCCACATTTTGATCTCATACTGGGAAGTGACTTTACAGATGGAGTCTGGTATTGTGAGACCATCTGTGATGCGCAATGTGAACACACAGTGGAGGTCTGGATGAGAAACGACTCTCCGTGTCTCAGCGTCACTTTCAGTCGGTCAACAGTCGACAGCCAGTAAAGACATTTGTGTTCTGGCTTCTTTATTTCGTTAGCTGGCTTATGTTACTGGTCTTATTTCCCAAAAGACTTACCGCTGTATCCTGTAATGGAAAAGGTGACTGATGCGCTTAATGCACATGGGAAATAACACGCATCCAAGCCAAGCCTCTGGTTACGCATGTCAGTCTGTATGTTCATTCACGGCCAATATGTCCATCAAACATCTCGAGATTGAGAGGTTCAGACAAGAAGCTGAAACCGGTCAGCTCTTCTAACCGGCGTTTAGATAACCGATCAGAGTGGATAACAATCGTGTCCGAAGGTTGAGGCACCCGTACCCTTATCAAATGCGCCAATAAACTTTAACCGAAAAACAAAATGTTTAAATTGGATGGATATATGGCTTTGGAATGTGGCCCTGAAGCCTATCCAGTCAAGCGGTAAAAGGAAAGCAGTTACAGTTTTTCATTTTATTTGTGTTTATCCTTTCAGAAACATTTACCAATTAATTATAAGTTAATAGATAGCTAACTAAACAAACACCAGGCTGAGTTTACACAAATGCTCATCATGTATAGCTGAAATAATTTTTGATTTTTATACCATTTTGCAGTCTTTCATACAACCTTTCAGTCAGCTAAGGTTTTATTAGAATAGAATTTAACTGGCACTACTGCTTTTTTCAGCTTTTTCTTCATAAGTCTACACTGATATTAAGTTGGGAGAACTGCTTAGCCGCTGCTTCTCTTTTAACTTCTTCTCCAGTGAGAACAAGTGGTGTCGGTGGGGCCATACAATCAATGCGAGAGTAGCCATAGGGCCCTCAACTGGTTTGACACGTGTAGAGACTGAGCTCAGCGTCCCAAATGCCCTCCCCCCCTCAAACTGAATTCATGATTGGACTGAGAACTACAAATTGAAGCAAAAAACTTTATCGGCCCTCTTCAGGCTTTCTGTTCTACGCGGTGAAAATAATCTCTGGAGGCGGAGAAGCGATGAAATGGAATACATTAGAAAAGCCAGCTGATTTCTTTCAAATCATAGCTTGGTTTGACTGAGAGTCTCAGTGAAGTCTAGTCAATCAGGAACATGGCTTTTTATCATGCCATGTAGCGGCACCTAAAATGTTGAATCACTTTTTACTAGTTTTGCGCCGAATAGTGACCGCACCCTAATGGAGCCTATGAGCGTTTGTGAATCACCCAAAATCATTTCAGTTAAAGGGACTCGAGTCGTCATTGTAGAGGCTAAGCCAACGCTTTAAGACACTGGGGCATTTTGTCCGGAAACCATAAATTGACGCGCCGCTGTTGTACCATGACGGATGAATGAGAGTCCTGTAGCCTTTGTGTTGTTCAAAACAAGTCCATCTATTTGCCAACTTTACTCCTGTCACACATTTAACATACATCCACCCGGAGCGTTACATGACACTACCCAGCGTGCGGTCAAAAACTGTTTTCCTATTCCGGCTGGAAACACCTGCCGAGCCCCCAAAGGTTCCTACCCTATATAGGCTGACCCACCCATCAATCAGATCCTTTACACAAATCATAATGGCTCTTACAGTCATGTCTGAATACAAACAATATATACACAAACGTCCAAGCAAGAAATGCTTTTGTCATATTCTGTGATTGCCATAGGTTTGGTTGGGATACTCATGGTCTACAGAAGATGAATCCTACTGACTTTTCACCTACAACCACCAACAGGCCTTAGGTTTTAGGTTTTTATCTTGTGAAACATCTACACATGTAGTTTGTACAGACATGTAGATGATGTATTAAGCAGCTACTGCAGTAGCTGACCTTTTGTGAATGTTTTATATAATTTAAATTTATCCATCTATCCATGTTGTGAATGACACAAATAACTCAAAGAGTTGGTGGGCGGTTAAAACCGTTTCTTTTTTTTCATGGAGGAGGCAAGATGCACATAAACAGCACCAAAAATAGATTTTGCAAGCATGATATATGACTGTAATTGTGTTTCAGTGAACGTGTCACCCGTAGTGATGCTTGCTTGTTAGCTGCACCTTACGTAAGGGAATGGGCTGCAACCCACTCCTTGAGCACTTATTCGCTGTCGGGTGGAAAAAAGCCGCTGGACACTGACACCTTGTGTGCCTGCGCATGACCATGACCTGAAGCATTTTACTCATCAGGTCTATTTTTGCCCTTAATACGTGCCTAAATTTGATATTGATGCCTATCAATTGATGCCTATCAATATCAACATTTACGTTTCACAACCTAGGTGGAGCAGAGTGGGCCACTGCAGTCATAAAGGATCACAAAAGATAGAGTGTAGCAGTATGGCAAGACCAGCCGTGGACTGACAGACACACACAATCAAACGCATAATATGCTCACAGGCCTGGAGGAGATAAAGAAGTTGCAGTAGTTGCATTTTGACATTGGCCTTTACCTGGCAACGACTATTTCCCAAACATGTTGGATCAGTTAGCGCTCGTCATATCTGTTCCAGATGGGAAGTTATGGGAACATGTGGCCTTCGAGGTCCAAATGAAAAATGCATCTTGTGCATCTTCTGTATAATTTGGTGAGATTGCAGTGTTTATGAAGAGATAACTATCACAATTAGAAAAACGCTTTGAAAACTGCTGAGCTTTGAATTATATTATGAATGTTTGCATCGCCGTCCTCCCTTCTCCATATTGCCCCCAAAAAGTCCAAATACCATCATTATCTTAACGGTGTGTAGAATCTATAGCCTGGATAGAACACTCTGATTGCACATCTTTTATCCCTACGAGTTTTTCAAGACAAATTTAGAAATAATCTTTGAGTCTCATCATTTAATTTGACTTAGTAAAATAGACGTGAGAAACAACTTTTGAACTTTTTGTTGGAATACACACATAATGAGGGTCGAGTAATGCGCTTTTTGAGCTTTATGGGACTCGAATGGTTCAGCTTGATCAAGAAGGCGTGAACACTGAGACAGCCATGTAATAAACCGGCGTAGTTAGCGTGCAGGTGCGACCCTGCAGGGATCAACCGTGCACAGTGCTCTATTGTCTGAACTCTGTTTCAGCATCAAGGTCAAAGTGAGGTCATGAGCTAAATAGGCTGATTCTGAGCAGGCAAATGAGGGCAGATCACTGATATGAACTCTTTACATGTGGTATGTGGAGGGGCTTTATGTGCATGTCTTTGCCCACAGTGCCGCATTCATGTGCAGTGTGTTGACTTTTACTTAATGAAAGGAAAATGATTCGTCAGACAGTCCACCAATCCGCGCCTGGTTGTGGCACATCCCTGTTTGAATAAAGAAACCAGAAAGACACCAAAAGAAACCCACAAACACTACACATATGACCCCAGTCATAACACTCTTCATTGAGTCGGTGTAACTAAGGCATCATATTTGTGTCTCAGTCCTGAGCCTGATGGGACCTTTTGAGCATGGATCATTTGCCAGCACTTCATTTGAACACCAAAAAGAATTTATCATGCAATGGATTTTCAACGAAAAAAAACCCTATTTAAATATGAATTAACATTTTTTAATATTACACAAAACTAGGGTATTTACATACACATATACAGTATGTATATGTTATTTTTAAATGTATGCATTGGTCTTCACAAATGTGTTTTTGCGACAAAACATCCCAATAATTACTATGTATGACACAAAGTGATAACAAACGTCTTCCTCCTCTTCGGTATTGAACCTCTGATGGTGAAGTACACACATCGGAACTCCATTAAGACCTTTGAAAAGAATGGACTGCTCAATAATTGACAAAAGCCTGGGTCCTGAACAACTTGTCTTGACCTATCAATTTCCTGCCACCGGCCTTCAATATCAATAAAGGTGCATTTGTCAGGGCTGACCTATAGGTAGAGCAGTAATTACTCATGCAAATGACTGTGGCAGTCGAGTCTGGAGTCTTCTTTAGGGATCTTTCTAATGATCTTGATATCGTGTTATTAGTCATTCAGCCAACTATGTAATTTATCCAAAGTGGCTCAACAGACGTGATGATCTCTGTATTATTCTCCTTTATCATTGCTGTTAGCAATAGCACACACCCGCAGAGTAGCCTAATAATAATAATAATACGAGATTTACATAACTCATATTGTGTGCTTGAATTTTATGTTTTGAATAAACCCTCATAAATATTAAATTATGCGAAGAAGATGCATGCAACTTGTCCTTTTTGGTTGATTGAAAGTTAGACACGAGAATAAGTAGCCTACTTCTTTATCTTTAGCGAGAAGTCAACTGACTTTTCTCTGAGGGGTCGTGAACGTGAATGGACTTTTTAGGGAATAAAAGTCAGAAGCTGGAATCAATGCCAAAAAACTCCAGAATAATGAAGCTTGTGTGCTTTTATCCATATTCCCATCTTTCCGTCACATTGTTACCGCCACGGGCAGCGCTGCTCTGGTGCACCTCTATTGATTCAAATGTTCACCCCCACCAACCACGCTGACAGAGGAGACCTTCCAGTGTGAAACTTGGAACAATTGTAGGAGACCTACATGGCTTCATTGCTTACTACTACACAGTGTTTTAAATGTGTAAACCCAGCTGATCAGTTGTGACGATGACATCATTGAGAAGGACTTAGTGAGGTGACAAGTCTGTTCTACATCAGCTACATCAGCAGGATATTAAATAATAGTGTTGTGTGGAAGTGCTGGGCAGCTGTTCTCAAAAGGAGTGAAGTGGTTTTAAAGGGGATATTTTATGAAAATTCTACTTTGATAGTGCTTTTTCAGGTCAATGTGGCTGTCTGGCATGTCTACCAACCCCCAAATGCATAAAAAAAAATCTTGCAGGTCTTCTATGAGTCCTGTAATGAATTAATACTAATTAAAACATCCTGTTTGGAAGTTCCAGTGAGACATATAAATCCAATGCAAAGATGCAAATCGAACAAAATCAAGATGCGAATACGCAGATCACGTGTCACTGAAACGCATTTGAAATATTTCCACTCGAGCGATAAATTAGCACGACGCTGTGTCCCGAAAGAGAGTCAGCTTTTGAGATTTTTCCTGTGTGATCTCTGACGTCCTAGCACTGTTGAATCATAAATGCAAGGAAAAAATATTGCATGATGGGTCCTCCCATCTGTACAGAGAGTGGAAAAAAAAATCCTATTTGTATTGAAGTATGTCTATAAACACTGTCTTTCTCATAGACAATAGACCATTGCTGCCAAATTTCCTTTCCTCTTACAAAAGTACAAAGTACACAGACTGCTGTTGCCTCTCTCTAAACGACACACAGATCCAAGCTAAACATTGAGATGGAATTGGCCGTATCTAAGTCTACAACCCTGTTTTTAAAACATTTGTAGTTGGAAGCAGGCTTATGGAAGTCACATTGGTGAGATGGCCTTTACCTGTACTAACTTTGTTTTGCACAGGTGGCACATTATTGTTGTTTTGAAAATATATGCAGTGTAAAACTCTTTATTGCCAGTTTATTGGTTTTCTTGAAAGCGGTTGCACTCGTCTCTTCCATTATAAACATAGATGGAGGAGATACAAAATGTTATTTTAATAAAAATTCAACATGTAAAATTTTTGTTGTGGTGGTGAGGAGTGAACATTTTTCTTCCTCCACAGTGGGTCGGACAGAAAAAGAACCACTGCTATAGACCTCAGTGGTAAGGAATTTATAAACTATAAACTAATGATGACCGAACTATCGGAGAAAATTCATAATCCCCTACCCTCAACCAGTAGTGATCTTTGTCAAATCTAAGAACCCTAGTAACAGCTGCTTAAAGTGTCAACAGGATATGTACCACAGTCCTTCAGAGTAGCTGTGATCAAACCTTATCAAACCCACTCTTGATGCAGAGGGGTAAGATAACTGTGGAGAAATCTCAAACCTTCCCTTCCTCTAACATTTCCTTAAAATTTAGTCATAAATCAGTTGTGTGACTATGCATAACCGTCAGGATTTAGTTAGTGTAGTCAGTGTTGGAAGTTGATAAACTCTGTTATACATTAAATTGGAGTTTACTGTTATTTCTTTACTTTGGGAGGATTGGTGTCCAAACACGGCCCACGCTCAAATTCAGACGTTCATCCTTCGCTCTTCAAGTGTAATAGTTACTTGACTAACAATTTTCAGATTCAATTTATAGTTTGGTTATTGGACCCTGATCCCAGTGTGTTTCCCCGTCATTATTATTGTTTGCAAATGACCTTGTTGGTAATTTTAATTGATGTCAATTATTTAATTCCAAAGAAGCTCCTTCTAACAACCAACAATATCAAAACTACTGCGTGTATGAGGACATTTTTCTCACAGCATTAGAAAGTTGGTAATCTGTGTGGATTTACCTTTAAGCAGGTCAACAAAGTAGACCGTTCTCAGATGACATGAATGTAGAACATTTTGAAATGAGCTGAATTGCAAACACCTGTTGTTGGCGTGGACACCCCAACCTGATTACAATTACTTCATCAGCGTGAGACGTGATTGGACGATTCCAACACTTGAAAAGGGCAGCTGTCCATGCAGCAATTAGGAAGTTGTGAGACTAGATATTGTTGAGCTTCCTGAGAGCAGAGCACAGAGTCTGACGTCAGCTTGAGACCCCAAAATGTCTTTTGGATTTTCCGTGAGGTATTAATACGCTTCGTTCTTCAGCAGCTGTGTATATAATGTCTTAAATAATGCCATGTTTACGTCAATTCATGTTCTTTTTCAGAGTGCTGGTGCTCTCCCTTTTGGCATTTGGGCACAATACAAATGGTAAGGATTAATGTGACACCAGCTACAGTTTCAATTTAGTAACCCCTTTTTAAAGAAGTTTCTAAAATGTATTTATTCTTTAACAGCACTCTACAGAAGTGGAGGCCCCAGTGGTACTAGGCCTCTCTTTGCTCATCCACGAAGCCACAACCCTGATTTTGTGTCAACTTATGAGCGTTCTGTGCAGCCTGGAGGGTTTCTGGGTAGTTCTGGATCCAGTCACGGTGGAAGTGGGCAAGTAGATGGTTACAGTCCATATGGAAGTGTTTCTAGTTACGTGCCTGAACCACAGATCCTTAGGAAACAAAACTCTCAGCAGCCGCCTAAAACTAACCCCAATGCAAATGGTAGATTCTCGACCAAAGGTGGCAACTGGGATTTGGCCCCTCAAAATGGAAAAAGTATTAAGTCAGGTATTGCTTCAAGTAGTGCAATTATTATGCAATCTGGTTCAGAGCCACACACTTTCAATCCGGGCTACCTGCCAAAGCAGCCCAGGCCCCAGGAAGTGCCTACTTCCAATACAGGCTACCCGCAGAAGCCGCCCAGGCCCCAGCAGCTGCCTATTTTCAATATGGGCTACCTGCAGAAGCCGCCCCAGCAGCTGCCCACTTCCAATACGGGGAGCCTGCCCAGGCCCCAGCAGCTGCCCACTTCCAATACTGGCAACTTGCAGAGCCTGCCCAGGCCCCAGCAGCTGCCCACTTCCAATACAGGCAACCTGCAGAGGCTACCCAAGCCCCAGCAGCTGCCCACTTCCAATATGGCCTACCTGCAGAAGCCACCCAGGCCCCAGGAGCTGCCCACCTTCAATACAGGAAACTTGCAGAGGCCGCCCCAGCAGCTGCCCACTTCCAATGCAGGCAACCTGCAGAGGCCGCCAAAGCCCCAGCAGTTGCCGATCTTCAATAGAGGCTACCTGCAGAAGCCGGCCCAGCAGCTGCCCACTTCCAATACAGGCAACCTGGAGAGGCTGCCCGAGCCCCAGCAGTTACCGATCTTCAACAAAGGCTACCTGCAGAAGCCGGCCCAGCAGCTGCCCACTTCCAATACAGGCTACCTGCAGAAGCCGGCCCAGCAGCTGCCCACTTCCAATACAGGCTACCTGCAGAAGCCGGCCCAGCAGCTGCCTACTTCCAATACAGGCTACCTGCAGAAGCCGGCCCAGCAGCTGCCCACTTCCAATACAGGCTACCTGCAGAAGCCGGCCCAGGAGCTGCCTACTTCCAATAAAGGCTACCTGCAGATACCACCCAGGCCCCAGGCGCTCTCCTCTTTTAACACAGGCTACCAGTCCAAGCCCCAGCAGTCCCACACTTTCAATCCAGGCAATGTGCAGAAGCCTCCCAGGAGCCAGCAGGCCCACGCTTTTAATTCAGTCTACCAGCCCCAGAAAGCCGTGTTGCAAACCAAAGCTGGCATGTGGGACTTGTTTTCAGATCCTACCAAATCAAATGTTGATTCAAGAAATTCAAAACCAATTTCAATCGAATCTCCGTGCCATTCCAGAAGGCAGCGTCCACTGGTGCCGATGTAAAACATTTCCCTCACAGTAAGTTTGAGCTTTAAATGTCAACCCAAGGTAATGCTTTTTTGGGGTAAAGAATTGTATTGCATACTAACTAAAGAATATTTCTGTTCACAGGTTCCTGGCATTACGTTTTTTGGGGGGAAAAAACAATAAATTACTTTGAACTGAATTGTCTGCAATGGTCATTTGAAACCAGAAAATGTATGGTTGCAACTATACCCACTGATTTCTCTGGTATAATACCATAACTGTAGTTTATAAAATTGCTTCATACAAATTAAATTCCTGAAGTGAATGAGATTGAGCTTAAATCTGACCTAGTTTCTTACTGAAGAATCTTGGCCACTTTGATGGTTTTAAAATCTGTAAGCCCAGTAGTTACTGGCGGACAATACAAACTGAACCCTTGTTCTCTTTAGCTCAGTAGCTAGGCTGAGTCACAGCTCTATTGAATGTACTTCTAAAACTGTAGGGCGCAACCCTCTAACTGGTATACAGCCCATTTTTAATGCTTTGTAGCAGCAAGCAGGCTTATGGCAGCCAGTAATTCAGATAAAATATCCTTCCATTGAGGGCCTATATCTCCACTAATGTTTAGCACAAGTTGCACATTGTGTTTAAAAGATGCAGGGTAAAACGCTGCCAAAATGGTTATCACATTTTGCTGTTTATCTTGTCAGTGCAAATGGGTTAATTAAAGCAAATGTTTCTTCTGAACTAAAGCAATAACGCTATGTTGAGGAAATGAGCAACTGTTCTGTTCTTCGTACAGCGTTTCTCTAACATGTTGACTTTACAAAAATGTTCCTTCTAAAAATCCCCAATGATTCACAATTGAGCAAACTGATCACAACCCAACCTTTCTACCATGAGAGTTCAATGAAACACAGATTTTCAGCTGGGTGTTAAAGGAATGTTTGGAAATGCTCATGTTTTGGCAGTACTGTTAGTCCAGCAATAAGATCTCACGTCTGAAACATTCTTTTTTAACGTAACAGCGCTCACTATGTTCAAAAAGAAACTTAATTTTCTCCATATCCACAATAACTTGTGTTCCGTTACATCAGATAATTTTTACTCATATTGGGGAAAACTTTTGTAATTCCCTGCCCAGGGAAAATACATCGAGACTAAGGTGCGAATTGAAATGGAGATTACTGTGTCGCTGTTAAATTAATAGACTAACAAAAGGTTTGCAGTTTTTATCACGTTACCCAATCGAGAGCCTACATTCATGAATGTCTTTTAGAGAGGTACTTATTAAAACTCATATTTTCATTCTGTATGCTGTGATTGTATTGTTAGAAACTGGGGTGTTTCCGATATTTAGTTTATTCTTATCGATATAAAGGGTCCGTATTTACTTTTTTAACCGCATTGCTAATGTGCAAATCTCAATTGTAGCTAACAGGCCCTTTCTTTCTATGCATAGGCTTTGTTAAGGTTTCGGAAGCTCTCGAGGGAGGACTCAATCCTTTGTTCTCGTCCCGGCCGGAAACGAGGACACGAATGAGTCAATTCGTTTAAATTCAAAAATCAAAAGTTATTTAATAACTGAACAACGTATTAGGGATTACAATTACAAAGTGAAATACTAAGCGAACAGTGGAATATTTCGCGAAATAGAGAATCCTCTGAGCAAGTCTGAAGTGACTTATCAACGCGGCTGCAGGAGAAATTCTAACAGTCTTTTCCCCGCCATGGTCCTTTGAAACCTCTTGAGGTGTGTCTTCTTTGGTGCATTTGAATGTCATTGGCCTCTTCTCCAATGGTCCTCCATTGTCCCTTCCACGTCGAGGTGTGAAGCTGCAGCTGTAACCTGAAACCTCTCTGTCCTATCTGTCCCTCACATTCCAATGCACTCAATGTAGATACATTCGGCTTTATGCCTCAATGAGTGAATTTAACAAAGCATACATCGTTTAAGTCTTCATCTTATAACTAGTACACTTTCATTACAACAACCCATCATTAATGATCACCGTTCATCACACTTCATAAGATCTAAAACAGTTCATGTGGTTCAATTCTCAAGACATTTGCCTCAGTCGGCTGCCTCGCAATAAGTTGTTCATTTTATTACCTGACAGGAGAAAAAACTCCCAAAAAACCCTCCTTGGGGATAAAATTGGGAGAAATCCATAAAGAACGGCAATTGGCATCCGTCCCCAGGTTTTAACATCACATTGTAACAGAATGTTAATGTGTGCAGTGTTTATATGATTTAAATGACTATGAATTGTGTTTGATTGAAATTGCATTCACTTCATCTAACATGTTAATGTAATAACTAATATCTAACATCACACAAACTATAATTCTAACACTAAACATTATTACACGTACTATAATTCTATGACTAGGGGTGCACTTCTGGCTTAAATCCCTAACAGCTTCATGGTGCAGAAACTTCCTATGTCCCCTTGAAGGTGGACTGAAAATGGCGTCCTCAAGGGGGTTGTTTAATGCTGCTGCTGTTTTGCATGACGTGATGGTTATTTAGTAACTCAGTGTCAAATAAACTGTAGATCAAAGCATGCTTACGGCTAGGCTTACTATGATAGATAGGTCTCTGCAGCTGCCAGAACCATATACATGGGGCCTCTACGTTCCTTTGTCCCATTCCAAATATCGTTACGTTAGTTCGCCAAAGATCGCAACAACAAAATTGCAGAACACAAACAGTCCTCACACCAATGGGTGACGTTACGATACCTCTAATACGTACCCTTCTTAAATACCCTCCATCACTCTGATAGAGCCTTCAGACCAGGGCTGAGCTGAATACATATCCGTCGAAAAATGTTCAAAGAATTTAGTCAACATATTATACTGCAACGAGGACGCCTCCAACTGTAAAGCTATGGGACGAGCTGCACTCTATTGGAGGAGGTGACAGTTAGATTTGTGTGAATAGTAAGCCACACAAGGGTTTGGGTTCATGCCCTATCAGAACGTTTTTTAGTGAATTCCGTCTCTGAAGAACAGTAGCACAAAGACGCTTTGTGAAGAGGATACCACCACATCAGCAGAGCAGCAACGTGTTGCAAAGAATATTTTCTTGAAATATCATGACCCTTATTTCACCCTAAACTCAACCCAAAACCCCAAAAGCCTCTTAATTCCCAAAATAGTAACAATGTATTCGTTAGACTAGGAGCACGTATGATTTATGGGGTTTTCTGAAGAGAAGGAAGTTGTGAATCCAAGCAGAAATCCTCCTTATAGAACTGTGGGATTTAAAAGTCAAGGGATTTAAAAATTCAACATGCTAGGGCAAATTTTATATTTTGTATTGTCATCTGGCACCTGAATTTGTGTTTTCTTTTCCACAAACAAATATATTTATACACAAGTTGGTGCAGAAAAAACTCTAGGGTTACCCTAGGGTTAACGAAATAAAGTCCTTGACTCGCCATCTTTTATATGGAGTAAATGTTCGTAGGCTTTTCCTGCCAGAGGCTGATGTGGGATACCCTCCGGTCTGGGACGTCAGGCGGATCTGCTGACGAGGCTGTTGAATTGATCAGGGACCAATTTGCTGCCTGATCTTCCATTGAGGCAGGTGACCTTCCAACCGGCGCACTTCCAGAGTGGGCGTGAGAATCCGGTGCAGTCTAAAGATGAATTGCAGTCATCATCCTACCAAGGTTGCGTTGGATGACCTCCCAACGACGTAGTAATCATGGAGGATTGGTTCTGATTAGCTGGCCCATACAAAAAGTTTTAAACTGATGAATACACCTTTTATTTATTTGTCTGAATTACACCGCACCACATTTTTCTCTTGCTGTAAACTCGCAGCAGGCCTTTTATCTTTTACTGAAAAAAAGGAGACAACTTTCCCTGACTCATTGTTCAAGCCTTTCAGTGCATGTATGGAAGTAAATATGGGGCTTCGTTGAGTGTTTTAACTTTAACTTCATGCCATCAGTGTGGTTTGTGTCTGTAAGATTCAGTAATAGACAGCTGATGCTGGGATGCTTCAACGAGCTATTAGGAGTGATTGGCGGAGTTTTGAAAGTTTTGAAAGTTTTTGAAGTTAAAGTTAAAACACTCAACGAAGCCCCATTATTAATGGACATGGCTGAAATTCGGTCATCATAGTCGACAAGCCGAAGTTGTATTGGGGCGCTCGCTCCTTTTGCTTGACGTACGCTCCCGATCTTGAATCTAGAATCGATTGCTCTTCCTTGGGTTCCCGGATGTTGCGGTTCGAATTTTTTTGCATTGAATGTTTGCATTGTTTTTTTTTGCATTGAATTTTTGCATTGAATTTTTTTGTATTGAATTTTTGCATTGAATTTTTTGCGGTTGAATTATTTGCGGTTGAATTTTTTGCAGTTGAATATTTTAACGTTGAAAAACATTCAGATACATGATTTCAATGCATAAATATTCAGTGCTAGAAATTTAGTCACCTTTTTCTTTCAAAATCCGATGACACAGATGTATGTGCATATTTTTGAACATGTTACATTGTTGTGGGAGCAGCACATGTCACCTGTTTGGAATCTTTGCACTAAGATCAACAGTGGGAATCTCCTTTACACACATGGAGAGATACGTACTCTGGGTTGTGACTGTATTCATGCCTACATTTATGTCTATGCATGAGTATCTTTGTGACCAATATTATTTTTAAGTAGAGCATATAATAAGAGATGAAACCTTTTAAAACAGTTAGATGGCCGACATGATGGCCAAGCAGAAGGAGCACACGTTTCTGCAATATTTATTAATATTGATGCATACAGACATATTTGCACACGGTTAGAAATGTGCTCATAAAGCGACAGTTGTGAAAATTAAACCGCAGACCAAAGCGTTGTGGAAAACCAG